>NC_053391.1:550404103-551051460 GCF_905171765.1 Bufo bufo
TTGGCCCACAAAATTAGCTCAACTCAATGCAATTAGGTTATGCAGTGTCCCACTACCCACGTGGGTACTGCAAAGTTGTAGTGTTATGCTTTGTATGCTTTATATAACCTGTTTTATGCTGCAGTGCATCTTTATGCATAATCTCTGCCTACAGGTGTGTTAGATTCCATTACACTGAGCCTACCACTAGGGGGAGACAACACATCCCATATATATAGCCCAGCTCAGGCCTAGTCTTGAGTAGTAGTAGTCAGTCTTCAGCCCTGAGCTGAAGTGGTCCACATCTGGGTCAGAACGCTGCTAAGAGTTAGTGGACATCAGCTATAACTTTAGCTTCAGAAAAGGATATTAATCCAGAAAGCACTAAAGAAGCAGACACCCAAAGGGTTACGGCCATCGCGATACACGCCTTAGGACCTTTGGAGTTAAAAGTGAAGGATTTACCGGCCTCTGGCAGCCTCACTAACCTGCACTGGGATAACAGGGACCAGCGTAGAAGTCCTCTACCAGTAAGCATAAAACTTATATCATTAATAGCCTGAGAGACAAACATCACACCTGTGAGCAGTGGACCTCTTGCAGCTTTACCTCTGTCCCTCTTAAAGAGACTGTATTTCATATCTGGATGTACTAGAGACTGTTTTATACTTGGATGTAACCATTATCAGGAGCAACGTTCAGTAAAAGTTATAAGCTGGATTGCACCATCCTTGTCTCAGTCTCCAATTCCTCAGTTAACACTACAGTAAATGGTTGTACCACTATAAAAGGTAATGGCGTCACGACTACAAGGGACCTTGCCATAGGCACATTAATACAGACCATCAAGGGCACCTCCAACCACCATCTGGCCTGTGTCCCTTACACCAGAGTGTGCCCCAGAGAATCCTTGTGCCGTTCTCCTCTTCACTTATGCAGGCCTTCCCAGGGACGACATAACCGTGAGTAACCAGAACTGTATTTACTTCGGCTCACCTAATGCTCACACCGTGAACTCACGTATAATTCCCCTGTCGGTCTGGCATACTGCATAAAATAAATTGGCGTCACCACGAACAGGATTCATTCCTTTGTGCTGTAAGCCGTGTACCGGGGTGGGCTCCCCAGGATACAGCGAAGTCACAGACAAGAAAAGTGACACTGACACCAGCTTTATATGCAAGAACAGAAACTTTACTTTAACAATAGATAAATCACAACAATATAAGTATACACAAACTAAGTTATACCCCAGGCCCACAGTCACCGTCCCTGTCCAAGGGACAGGCCTAGCCCGATGGCGCACACAGCAGAGCCTGCAAGTTGTGCCATGCCTCTAAAGAGGACACACCTAGCCGGTGGCGGACACAGCAGAGCCTGCAAGTCAAATACTGCGCCGCGGTCCAGTACAGTAAGGCCTAGCAAAACATATAACCCTAACTATCTAACTACTATAAGGCCTAGGCTAGTCTCTGTTACTTCAGGCGCCACACAGTACAGGGTGGGCCATTTATATGGATACACCTTAATAAAATGGGAATGGTTGGTGATATTAACTTCCTGTTTGTGGCACATTAGTATATGTGAGGGGGGAAACTTTTCAAGATGGGTGGTGACCATGGCGGCCATTTTTAAGTCGGCCATTTTGAATCCAACTTTTGTTTTTTCAATAGGAAGAGGGTCATGTGACACATCAAACTTATTGGGAATTTCACAAGAAAAACAATGGTGTGCTTGGTTTTAACGTAACTTTATTCTTTCATGAGTTATTTACAAGTTTCTGACCACTTATAAAATGTGTTCAATGTGCTGCCCATTGTGTTGGATTGTCAATGCAACCCTCTTCTCCCACTCTTCACACACTGATGGGAACACCGCAGGAGAAATGCTAGCACAGGCTTCCAGTATCCGTAGTTTCAGGTGCTGCACATCTCGTATCTTCACAGCATAGACAATTGCCTTCAGATGACCCCAAAGATAAAAGTCTAAGGGGGTCAGATCGGGAGAGCTTGGGGGCCATTCAACTGGCCCACGACGACCAATCCACTTTCCAGGAAACTGTTCATCTAGGAATGCTCGGACCTGACACCCATAATGTGGTGGTGCACCATCTTGCTGGAAAAACTCAGGGAACGTGCCAGCTTCAGTGCATAAAGAGGGAAACACATCATCATGTAGCAATTTCGCATATCCAGTGGCCTTGAGGTTTCCATTGATGAAGAATGGCCCCACTATCTTTGTATCCCATATACCACACCATACTATAAATTTTTTTGTTCCAACAGTCTTGGAGGGATCTATCCAATGTGGGTTAGTGTCAGACCAATAGCGGTGGTTTTGTTTGTTAACTTCACCATTCACATAAAAGTTTGCCTCATCACTGAGCAAAATCTTCTGCGTAAACTGAGGGTCCTGTTCCAATTTTTGTTTTGCCCATTCTGCAAATTCAGTGCGCCGATCTGGGTCATCCTCGTTGAGATGCTGCAGTAGCTGGAGTTTGTAAGGGTGCCATTTGTGAGTAGCTAATATCCGCCGAAGGGATGTTCGACTAATGCCACTCTCCAGTGACATGCGGCGAGTGCTACGCTGTGGGCTCTTGCTGAATGAAGCTAGGACAGCCACTGATGTTTCTTCATTAGAGACAGATTTCATGCGTCCACATTTAGGCAAATCCAACACTGAACCAGTTTCACGAAACTTAGCAAGCAGTTTTCTAACTGTAGCATGGGAGATGGGTGGTCTCGTAGGGTGTCTTGCATTGAAATCTGCTGCAATGACCCATTTACTGCGTTCACCAGACATCAACACAATTTCTATCCGCTCCTCACGTGTTAACCTCGGCGACATGTCAATGGCTGTAAACAAAGAGAAACTTGTAAATAACTCGTGAAAGAATAAAGTTACGTTAAAATCAAGCACACCATTGTTTTTTGTGTGAAATTCCCAATAAGTTTGATGTGTCACATGACCCTCTTCCTATTGAAAAAACAAAAGTTGGATTCAAAATGGCCGACTTCAAAATGGCCGCCATGGTCACCACCCATCTTGAAAAGTTTCCCCCCTGACATATACTAATGTGCCACAAACAGGAAGTTAATATCAGCAACCATTCCCATTTTATTAAGGTGTATCCATATAAATGGCCCACCCTGTAGAATACAATCAGTAACCAGGTGTACTGACCTGTGTCCGTTCTGGGCCCGAGGATGCCGCTTACCCGGGATGGCCACCATCTGGGCCTTGCTTGATAATAAGACTTCTGCCCACACGCTGTACACTGTCTTCCTGGAACAATCTCTCTTTCAAAGAGCCGGATCCAGTAAGGGGACAACAGCTAATCTCCTTCCACTGCGTGTCCATTCACTCCCGGACATCCACAAGCCAGGATGGAATCGGATTCAGTTTCTCAAAGAACATTGCTTCCACCATATCAGATTAGCACTTCCTGGTTTTCAGAAGCAGCTAGCATGAGTCATCATCTGCTTTGCATATGCAGATCCCAGAGTGTGCTGACTGTGCTGCAAAACAGTGGCATCTAGTGCCCGGAATGCCAAATGACAGCTCCAATACAATTTAAACAAACATTATACAGGCAGAGTTTATCCACAATCTCACATGCCACCCCACTCAAAGTTGTCGTCCTCAGCAACTCTCCACATACAAACTCTTCCTGAACATAGCGCTGTGGAGGCAAACCAGCATTGGGCATCGCTGACCTTCTCAGCTTGAAGGTTTCAGAAGTACTGGGGACATCAGGCATATTTCACAAGAGAGGAGCTGTTGACTGTTCAGCATTGCACCTGGGTGGGAAACCTGTCACAGCCGAAACCTCAGTGGACACCTGGGCAGGGACAACCCACCATTCCTCCTCTTCCTCATCTGAGGGACTTTCCTCCATACTCGGAGCGTGAGGAGGCACCCCCTCCATGCACACCGACTCATCAAAATTGACGTCTGGCGGAGCTTGCCAATGGCGCTGTGAGGAGTGCTTTCCTTGAGCTCCCGATCGGCCCCGGCATTATCCCGCTTTACAGGACAGACAGACTCATCTCACCTCCATGAGGGGACGCAGAAGGAGAACCTAGTCTACCCCGGCGCCCTCCCTGAGATCCTCCAGTGCCATTTCCCGCTTTTTTGGCCAACGTAGCCAGCCTGTGGACCGTGGCGAGGAGGACGAGTCAGCCAAGATGGCGGCGACAGGCAGCGGAATACCCGCACGCTCACTGCCAGCGCCTCCATCCCGCTCGCAGCCAGCGATCCAGGAGCCAATTACCCCTCAGGTACCTGGGTCCCCCGGGAGCGCTCGCACCCCTGAATCCCACGTTAAGGAGGGCAGTCAGCGCTCAGGCGCTCCAACATCACCGGCCTTGTCTGTAGCCTCCGGCGCATCATCCGCCTCACCCCTATTTCGCGGCTCAGCTGGCCATCAATTCGGACCAGGGAGCCCTGGGGACGCCTCAGGGGACAGTACAGAGTGGGATTGGAAGGCGCATCTCCGAGCCCTCTCCACAAAAAGCGAGATAGACTCTCTATTCTACAAGCTGGAAGCATCCCATAAACAGGACATAGAGGCCCTCATCAAGACCTCAAACGTGTGGGTCAGAGGGTTGATGACATCCAGTCCTCCCAAGAAAACATCTACTCAGCTCTTGAATCTCATCAGCAGGTCCTCGCTGAACATACTGATCAAATACAAGATATACTGGCCCACCTGGACGATCTAGAAAAGCGTAACAGGAGGAACAACCTCCGTATAAGGGGCCTCACGGAATCAGTTCAAGTGCAAGATCTGGAATCATGGGCTACCGCTTTCTTTGGTAAATTGTTGTCCAGGCCTGCGGGCCAACCTTTAGAAATTGACCGCATTCATAGAGCGCTAGGCCCTAAATCCGCGGACCCCTCACGTCGGCGAGACGTTATTTGTAGGATTCATTTCTTTAAAGACAAAGAGGCGATCCTGAAAGCCTATAGGAATGCAGACCCTGCTTCATCTGCAAACAAGGACAATCCTGATTTTACCAGACTTAGCGCGGCGCACGTTGATGCTCCGTAAAGCCATGAGACCGCTCTTGGAGGTGCTCAAATCTAACGACATCACTTACAGATGGGGCTATGCTTTCCAGCTATTCGCCTCCGGGAATGGAAAATCTGCAGTCTTCAAATCCATACGGGATTTACCACGTCTAGTGTCGACCTTTGACCTGCCTCGCGTGGAGCTTCCAGACTGGCCATGTCCAAGGGACTTCATCGCTCTCCCGCGCAATGAACGGTGGCAGAAATCTCCTCCCAAACAACAGAGGCCCTCCCGGAGGTCTCAAGCGACAGATGGCTGAGGAAGATTTAATCTTCACCTTATATAGTATTTGTTTGCAAAGGGTCTTATACCTAACCTCTCTTTGAGCTGTCTGCACCTCATTGAAGTCCCTGAGTGGGCCCTTTTCTCTATTGGGCCTCCCCATTGTAATGTTCTTCAAGTCCTGTCCTACTGTTTTAGGGTTATTACCAATTGCCGTTGAGCCTAGTAGGGTGGCTCTGTGCCTTTCCCTCTCCTCCCTCACCTAGGGATAGCGACCTTAGCTGTTGCTTGTGACAAGAGTCACTGCCTAGTATATTATTGAGCCCTTCCGTTTGGCTCTCCCTGTTCTACTGTTTGGCTACACCTCATTCTTGTGTTCCTGTTGTCTGTGTCTAACGTCTGTTTACTTTTCCTAGTGTGCCCTCCTGCCCCCCTCTTTTACCACAGTTGACCTGAACTATCCGCCCCTGAGTTCCGTAAGCGATACCTTAGGCTACTGATGGCTCCAATATCGTTCTGCACCTACAATGTCCAGGGTTTTAATAAGCCGGAGAAGCGGAACCAGATACTCTATCGTTTTCACAAAAAGAGGGTCATGATAGCCATGTTCCAGTAGACCCATTTTAAAGCCTCCTCCATTCCTAAGTGCACTAATAGG
Organism: Bufo bufo; assembly: GCF_905171765.1. Taxonomy (NCBI): domain Eukaryota; kingdom Metazoa; phylum Chordata; class Amphibia; order Anura; family Bufonidae; genus Bufo; species Bufo bufo. Next base: position 550,410,037 of record NC_053391.1, read on the forward strand.
TACTATCACTCTTGGTTTCATAGCCCCAATCCCACCAGTAAATCCAGAGGGGTATCCATAGCGCTCTACAAAAACCTACGAAACTAAGTTATAGCCTCTGATATTGACCCTAATGGTAGATTCCTCCTTCTGAAGCTCTCGGTCGATCGATGTGTGTACACCGTGGCTAATGTATATTTTCCCAACCAGGGCCAAACCGCCTTCGGATCCAGACTACTGAGACGGCTCTCCAGATTTGCAGACGGGTCTTCAATCATTCTTGGTGGGGACTTCAACTTGGTGATGGATCCCGACGTTGATACATCCGCCGGTAGGTCCTTAGTCTCCTCGGTGTCTCTCCGTAAGTTTAAATCCGAGCTTTCCGCTCTGCAGTTGGTGGACATTTGGCGTGTTCTGCATCCAGGCATCAGGGACTATAGCTTTCATTCCCAGGTCTATAATAGTTATGAGAGGTTGGATCCGCTATTTGTGTCACAGCAACTCCTAGATGCCAGCCCTAAAAGCTCTATCGACAACTTCATTTGGTCAGATCACGCTCCAGTTTATGGCCTTCTTGCCTGCCAAGATACCCGTCCATTCTCATGGCGTTTAAATGACAATTTTTTAAATTACATTGTTTGTTTAGCTGACGTCAGGAAGGTCATAAAAGATTTTGGTTTAGATCACCAAGAAGATCCAACCCCCTCACCGGTAAAATGGGAGGCTCTAAAGTGTGTGCTGAGGGGCATCTTCATCTCACATGGCTCTAGACTGAAAAAGGAACGCACCCATAAGTTGAAGCCCAGAATAAGGCCTGCCCTAATACCATCCTTAAATCGGATATCTCCCTCCTAAAACAACAAATTTAGGAATAAGTGTGGGAGGTGGCTTGCTAGAGTAATTCACCCTCGGGCTCCTTTGACCCATGTAGGGGCCCTGAACGCCTCCTCGGGAGGTCTAATTCACGCACCATCCGAGATATCAGCGGAATTTAGATCTTACTATTCGACTCTATATAACTTACACCCTACTGAGGGGGCACACAACCCCCATGCGGAAGAAAATATGCGACGCTATCTCTCCCGCTTTGGCCCTAATCGGATTCCCATCGACGCAGCGTCCTCTCTGGAGGGAGACTTCACCCAATCGGAGATCAAACACGCTATTAGTGACTTGAAGGTCGGTAAATGTCCGGGCCGGATGGGCTGTCACCCCGTTTTTACAAGGTCTTGACTGACGACCTCGCCTAGACCATGGCGGATGCCTTCAATTCTATATCTAGGGACTGCCCCTTTCCGTCACAAGCCCTTCAAGCGCATATAACATTTATACCCAAGCCGGGACGGGTCCATACTGCTTGTTCAAACTACAGGCCCATTTCCATTTTGAATGTCGACCTTAAACTCTATGCCAAAATCCTTGCCCTGAGACTACACCCCTTCATCCCAGAGTGTATACATAGAGAGCAGGTGGGATTTGTTCCGGGCCGCGAAGCCCGAGACAATACCCTTAAATCTCAAAGTCTAATAGCTAGAGTGAAATCACTCAAAATTCCCCTGTGCCTCCTAGCAGTCGATGCCGAGAAGGCATTCGACAGGGTTAACTGGCGATTTTTAGTGGAAACACTAATTCACATAGGTCTGGGTAATAACATGCTTCAAAAGATCATGGCATTATACTCCGCTCCTTCTCCGCTTGCGTACGGGTTAACGGATTGCTATCATCTCCTTTTCTGATTTGGAACGGGACAAGACAGGGATGCCCCTTATCGCCATTTCTATACATCTTAGTGATGGAGTCCCTGGCAAATTCCCTCCGAGCAAACCTTTCCATTAGTGGTTTTAAAGTCAGTAATTCCGAACATAAACTATCATTATTTGCTGATGATTTGCTCATCTATCTAACCGCCCCAAGAGTTGGCTTACCGTCAGTACTTAAGGAATTTGAGATGTTCGGTCGCCTCAGTAATTTTAAAGTTAACGTACAAAAGTCTGAGACACTAAATATTTCATTGCCCTCTCGAGAAGAGACCACTCTTAAAGACTCCTTTTCTTTCCGATGGACCTCCCAGTCCATCAAACATCTGGGAGTCCATATCCTAGCAAACCTCGCCCATTTATTTAAGCTGAATTACCAACCAATGCTTTGTACGATAGAGGCTGACTTACAAAAGTGGTCCCCCCTATACATATCCTGGTTTGGTAGAATTAATACCATCAAGATGGATATTTTACCTAGGCTCCTATATATACACTGCTCAAAAAAATAAAGGGAACACTTAAACAACACAATGTAACTCCAAGTCAATCACACTTCTGTGAAATCAAACTGTCCACTTAGGAAGCAACACTGAGTGACAATCAATTTCACATGCTGTTGTGAGAATGGGATAGACAACAGGTGGAAATTATAGGCAATTAGCAAGACACCCCCAATAAAGGAGTGGTTCTGCAGGTGGTGAACACAGACCACTTCTCAGTTCCTATGCTTCCTGGCTGATGTTTTGGTCACTTTTGAATGCTGGCGGTGCTTTCACTCTAGTGGTAGCATGAGACTGAGTCTACAACCCACACAAGTGGCTCAGGTAGTGCAGCTTATCCAGGATGTCACATCAATGCGAGCTGTGGCAAGAAGGTTTGCTGTGTCTGTCAGCGTAGTGTCCAGAGCATAGAGGCGCTACCAGGAGACAGGCCAGTACATCAGGAGACATGGAGGAGGCCATAGGAGGGCAACAACCCAGCAGCAGGACCGCTACCTCCGCATTTGTGAAAGGAGGAACAGGAGGAGCACTGCCAGAGCCCTGCAAAATGACCTCCAGCAGGCCACAAATGTGCATGTGTCTGCTCAAACGGTCAGAAACAGACTCCATGAGGGTGATATGAGGGCCAGACGTCCACAGGTAGGGGTTGTGCTTACAGCCCAACACTGTGCAGGACGTTTGGCATTTGCCAGAGAACACCAAGATTGGCAAATTCGCCACTGGCGCCCTGTGCTCTTCACAGATGAAAGCAGGTTCACACTGAGCACATGTGACAGACGTGACAGAGTCTGGAGACGCCGTGGAGAACGTTCTGCTGCCTGCAACATCCTCCAGCATGACCGGTTTGGCATTGGGTCAGTAATGGTGTGGGGTGGCATTTCTTTGGAGGGCCGCACAGCCCTCCATGTGCTCGCCAGAGGTAGCCTGACTGCCTTTAGGTACCGAGATGAGATCCTCAGACCCCTTGTGAGACCATATGCTGGTGCGGTTGGCCCTGGGTTCCTCCTAATGCAAGACAATGCTAGACCTCATGTGGCTGGAGTGTGTCAGCAGTTCCTGCAAGACGAAGGCATTGATGCTATGGACTGGCCCGCCCGTTCCCCAGGAGACCATCCGCCACCTCATCAGGAGCATGCACAGGCGTTGTAGGGAGGTCATACAGGCACGTGGAGGCCATACACACTACTGAGCCTCATTTTGACTTGTTTTAAGGACATTACATCAAAGTTGGATCAGCCTGTAGTGTGTTTTTCCACTTTAATTTTGAGTGTGAATCCAAATCCAGACCTCCATGGGTTGAAAAATTTGATTTCCATTTTTTAATTTTTGTGTGATTTTGTTGTCAGCACATTTAACTATGTAAAGAACAAAGTATTTCAGAAGAATATTTAATTAATTCAGATCTAGGATGTGTTATTTTTGTGTTCCCTTTATTTTTTTGAGCAGTGTATTTCAAACTATACCCCTCAAAGTCCCCCTCACCTACTTTAACAGATTAAAAAGCCTGATTTCCGTTTCACTTAGCATAATTCCAAGGCTAGACAAAGCTACGCGACACTCACGAGAGCCAAAGCGGCTGGAGGGGTGGGTCTTCCCGATCTTCTCACCTACTATAGAGCTGCGATCATGAACTGTATTCTAGACTTACACAATAATCGTGCGTCAAAGTTATGGGTTGAACTAGAACTTGAGGAGGCCCCCAACCTGGCGACTGGAATATTTTGGTTATCAAAATCAGCTTTTTATAAGCTACCCCAGTGCAAATCTAATCAGATTATGTATTCTCTTGCCAGGACATGGTTTAGATTTGCAATTAAGCTCTGCCTGGCACACATACCAGGCCCTCTAACTACATTATCTGATCATCCGGACCTACCACAAGGTCTTAAGAACATCCTGTCCTTAGGCCCCCACAACGTTGAGCCTGTTAGGTTACGAGATATTAGCAACCAACAGGGCATCCTTCCATTGAACACTATTTCACATATCATTCCTTCGGCTCCTGGGCAATGGTTCTTATATTTTCAGCTCCGTAGCTTTGTCTCCTCCCTGCTGCCTGACTTGCAGACTCACCTTGGGTTATCTGACTTTGATAAATTATGTATAACGGGCAGTGTACCCAGACATGCCATTTCACTGCTATATGCTATGCTGAACACTGAGGAGTCGGGGGGCTCTGCTTCGGATCCCATCCGCACCAAGCTTAAATTTATGACGGATTGGGAGGCTGAGCTGGGTTCCTCGTACACCATCGACCAGTGGAAAAGGTCTTTTCTTTTCTCACATGCTCTGTCAATATCTTGCAATCTGCAAGAACTGAACTATAAAGTGTTGACTAGGTGGTACAGGACCCCGGTTAAACTTCACCAGTTCTATCCGGCAGTACTCACATGTTGGAGGTGCTCATCGAGTGTGGGCTCCATGTTGCATATCTGGTGGGAATGTCCAGGGGTTGCGCACCTATGGGATGAGGTGTTCGCCCTGCACAATCATATATATAGAACGAATGTGGATGCTTCACCTTCCATAGCCCTACTATCAATTTTCCCAGAGCGCGTGGCTCAGGTCAAAAAAGGGTCCCTGCGATTGTTTGTTCTAGCCATAAAACAAATAATCCCATGCAAGTGGAGATCGGCCGAGAGCTTGAAGAGGTCACAATGGTTTGTTGCTCTTGACTCCCTGGTGCACATGGAGGAATTGGGCACCACGGATCAAAAAACCTCACAGGCCTTCTTTAGGATATGGGACCCCTGGCACCTCTTTCGCTCTTAAGTGGCGTTTTCAACCTGGGTAGCTTTTGGTACCTTACCCTCAGACACATCATGAGCTGTTTGATAGATACCACGTCCTACGGATACACCCTTCCCCTATCCCCCCTTCTCCCATGTGTCCCTTTTGTGTTGTCCCCCCCATGTCACGTGTAGGTTGTTGTGTTCAGACGTTAACAGCAAATATATACATGTTACCAGTCCTTTACACTCATTTGCTCTGTTACGTGTAATAGGTTTGTTTTGATTTGATTTATTATCATATGTCATACCTGATGGGGGTTGATTCACTCACCTCTCGCTTATTTGGAATACTTTGATGCATATACATACCCTGATATCAAAATCCCTATATCACAAAATTGTATAAGTAGATAGATATGCATGGTAACGGGAAGTTTTTCTCCTCCATATACATGCAATGTATGGCATTATACTTCTTTTTGATTGTGTTATTGTGTACTCATAGAACACTGGAGAAGTGTCTTGATTCAGATCACTCCATGTCTTACAAATGTTTGTAAAGCTTTATTGTTAAAATGCTTCAATAAAAAAGAAATTGAACCATAAAATTGCAACGTCTCAACATATTACGGTGTAAGTTCCGTGAGGGTCCCCCTGTCCCTACTGGCTCTACCTCATAGACCAGAAAAGCGGGGTCTACCCTTCTCTTCACCGTGTATGGAACTGCCTCCCACCGTCTATCCAACTTCCCAGACGGCCGTTTGGCTTTGACCATCACCCGATCACCCGGGACATACCCATCTTTCTGCACTGGTCTTGGGTTAGGGCGTATCACCTGTCCAAGGCGTTCCCCCATAACCTTGTGGACAGCTCTCAGCCGGCGGCGGTGCTCCTGCACCCATGCGGTGGTACTTATCGTGGGGGCTCTATCGGGTTGGGCATGTGGAGATCTTCAATCTCCCGCCCGGCTCGTCCAAACAAGCATATGTGGAGAGTATCCGGTGGTACTGTGTACTCTGTTGTTATAGGCCCACATCAACTCAGGTAGGTACGCGGGCCACTGGGCTTTTTGACTGTCTTCCAGAGTCCACAGCATCTGAAGCAAGGTGCGATTGAAGCGTTCGCACGCCCCGTTTCCTTGTGGGTGATACGGAGTGGTGTGGGAGCGTTCAATCCCATACAGTTGGTACAGTTCATTCATTAGAGTACCCTGAAAGCATGCTCCCTGGTCAGAATGTATCCTCCGTGGACACCCGAACACCTGTATAAAGTGTTTACAGACAGCTTCGGCGGCCGACCCTGCGGTTTGGTCTCTGGTGGGCACAGCCACCGCATACTTGGTAAAGTGATCTGTCATGACTAGACAGTACCAGTGTCCCGGGGTAGAATACCCAATCTGTACATAATCGATCATCAGAAGTTCTAGGGGCGCTGAGGTGCGGATGGTCTGCACAGGAGCCCGCTGTATAGTACTCTTACTCAACCCACAGGATCGACACTTAAGACATGCCGCAGCCACCATGTCAGCCAGATCTGGACAGTATACCAGCCGTTGGAGCCACTTGAACGTTTTGCTGCTCCCAAAATGAGCTCCCTTTTCATGAGCTTCCCCGGCGGCCTCCTGTCCCAACGACATGGAAATGACAATCTGTTTCCGGTACTGCAGCTTTGACTGTAAGTATATGATCTGGCACAGGAGGCCCTGGGTAATTGTCACCTTGTCCCACTGCCTTAACAACTTCTGACCCTCTGGGGTCAGACGGGCTCGTTCTTCTGGCAGAGGCCAGATCTTGCTCCGAACCCATTCTTTCACTTTCCACATATCCCGGCAACTATCCTGGACTCTCTCCCAATCAGTCAACGTTTTCCCCAGCACTAGCGTCATTCCACACGCCACCCCACTTGAATGTGCCATATCCGGGAACAGAGGTAAACGACCAAGGTCAGGAGTTTTAGTATCCTCTAACTCCTCATCGGCTCTCTGAGTCGACTGTCCTACTGGAACTCAAGAGAGTGCATCGGCGTTCCTGTTCTCCCTACTGGACTGGAACTTGATGCGGTATTGGTACTTAGAGAGGCGGGCCAACCATCTTTGCTCGAGTGCACCGAGCTTGGCATTCTCCAGGTGTGCCAACGGGTTGTTGTCCGTCATCACGGTCACTTCTGCACCAGTCAGGTATTCTGAAAACCTTTCGGTCATGGCCCACACCAGTGCCAGTAGTTCCAGTTTAAAGGAGCTATAGTTATCAGGGTTGTGTTCTGACTCTCTTAGAGACCGGCTCCCATAGGCGATGACTCTCTCCTGTCCATCCTGGACTTGGGACAATACGGCCCCAGACCACGTAGGCTTCCATCAGTATACAGCAGGAATGGGGTATCAAACCGCGCGTAAGCCAGGATCGGGGCATTGGTCAGCACCTCTTTCACTACTTCAAAGGCCTCTTGTTGCCGGGGCCCCCAGTCGATGGGGCGTTTCTTTGGGCCCCCAGCCGTGCCTCTTAGCAACTCGTTTAACGGGCCCACCAGATGAGCGAATTTGGGTATAAACCTCCTGTAGTAGCCGGCCAGTCCCACGAACGCCCGTACCTCCCGTAGTGTACTTGGCCGGGGCCACTTCTGAACGGCCTCCACCTTGCTGGGGCCCGGTTTTACCCCCTCCTGGGTGACCACATGTCCTTAGTACTCTATCTGCTGTCGGAACAGCTGGCATTTTTTTGGCTTGATCTTGAGCCCATGGTCTCGTAGCCGTCCCAAGACTTGTCGCAGCTTCTGGAGGTGATCTTCAAAGGAAGCCCTGAACACTACTATGTCATCCAGGTATATCAATACTGATTCGAAGTTGAGGTCCCCCAGACAGTGTTCAATCAATCGCTAGAATGTCCCCGGAGCATTGGAGAGGCCGAAGGGCATCCGGTTGAACTCGTAGAGTCCCATAGGTAGAATGAAGGCCGTCTTGGCTTTATCCTTCTTGGCCACCGGCACCTATCAGTACCCACTAGCCAGGTCAAGAGTTGAGAAGAACTTTGCTTGGCTTAGGGCTGATAATGACTCCTCAATCCACGGAAGGGGGTAGGCATCCCGGATGGTCTGAGCATTCAGCTTCCGATAATCCACGCAGAACCGGAGACTCCCGTCTTTCTCCCGCACCAAGACTACCGGAGCAGCCTACGGACTTTGACTCTCCTGGAACACCCAGTTCTCCAACATGCTGGCCACCACCTTCACCTCCTGATACATCTTAGGTGGGATCTGCCGGTAACGTTCCCTGATCGGCGCAGCATCGCCGGTTGGGATTTCATGTTCGATAGCAGTAGCACACCCAAAGTCCTCATCATGTCTTGAGAAGGCCTCCTGAAATTCCCAGAGGGTGTCTTCCAGCAGCTTTTGTTCCCCCGGGGTCAGGGTTCTGCAGTCCACCCTCATATGGGCCATGATCACTCGACCGTTCCACTCCGCTGTCGGGGGTTTCCCTTGAATGGATCTCTACGGCATAGGTCTAAGCTGATCTCCTATCCGGCTGCAGCGTGAAGCCCCTTCGTCGAGCGAAACCCCCTTCGGACACATAAACTTTGGCCAGCAGGGTGTTTGGAGGGACGGTTAACTCGCAGTCCTCAACATTACAGCAGCATATAGGCACACATCCGTCCTTCACAATGGCGAGGGCCCGGGCTACCAGTGGGCGAATCTGCGTTTCTTCTTGATAAGCGGGTTCGATTAGGACCTCCAGTCCATTCAATCATCGTCCAACCCCCACTGGCAGCATCAATATTTGCTCTTGTCGAGGTGGGATCTTCAGCGGGGTCCTCCGGAGCACCCTCACGTCTCCAATGGCCCGACCGGACAGATTACTCTTTTGCAGGCTACAGCTCCTCACCATCTGTTGTAAGACCTTCTGGGTAGGCTGGTGTGCGGTGGCCCGTTGCCAGTACTTCGGCCCTTCATTGGCATAGAGTTGATGGTCTAGGTCTCTCAGTATATTCATGCCCAGGGTCACGTCCATTCCTTTCCGGGAAGAATGGTCCACCGGCACAACCCCTTTCTTGCCCATGTCTTGCCCAAACAGTCGGACCCGCATTCAGACTATCCCTCGGACATCCATCTCTCTATTATCGGCAGCCGTCAGCCTGATGACGCTCCCGTCTTCGGGCTCCATCATATGCCCGAAGTGCCTCTCGAAGAACTCCAGAGGCATTAGGGTACTCTCTGACCCTGTATCAACTAGGCAGCAGACCTTTCGGCCTTCCAACTCGGCTTCTAATACCGGGCTGCTGGCATACAAGTCACGTTCTTCACGCAGAAGGCTTAACTTCTGGTGCACCGCCGCAGGACGCCCAGCTACTGCAGCGGTCGGAAGTTTAACGTCGGTTCAGACGCTACCTGTTCTGGGCACTCTCTGGCCATATGGCCATACTTTCATACTTACACAGGAGTTGTTCTGGGTGGAGTGGCACGAGGTGCGGGGACCGTTTCCGGACGCCGGGATGGTTCTGCCTTCATCTGGAACACTTCCAGCCGAAGCTCTTTCAATTCCACCCGCAGGGCCTGGACCACATCCTTTAAGGACTCCGATTCTTCAGACCCCGGCTGGTCCCTTGCAACATGCGTTCTATTCACCACTCTTGCTGCCGCAGGTATGGGCTCTTCCTCTCTCTCTACGGCGGCTAAGTAGACACTGTAAAATGTTATATCGGCCATTGTTCGGGTCATCTCTTGTAATTTATCTTGTAAGAATTTATTGGAGAGCCCCACTATGAACTGATCTCGTAGAAGCCGATCCACCTCCCGGAAGGCACCCATGGCCTCAGGGTCTCCTCGTTGTATCTCATTCAGCGTCTCCTGTAGAGCATCGGAATATTACATCAGGGTCTCGCCCTCTTGCTGGGGTCGGTTAAAGAAGTGACTCCGTAACTTTACCACTTTGGCACGCCCCCCTTGGGCTCTCTCTAGTAGGGAGAATATCTTCTCTAGGGTATCTCTCTCGGAGTCAGGCCTTACAATTACTGTCCACCTGACGTCACCCTCTAGGGCTCCCAACGCAACCTCGGCCCGCAGTTCGAGGGTCAGGTTACACATTTTAACCGCACTTCTCACCCTTTCAGTCCAGTCCTGTCATGTTTCTACCGTCATAGTTTGGCAGATGACGCAGCAGTGCCCCTACAAGGATGTATCCTACTGGGGTAGCCATATTGTTGGGGGCAAGCTGGACTTGCACCTGTGCACCCTGGGCTGGGTCCTGATCCGGCACCAATGGCGCCGGGGGACGATCTCCCGCCGCGTTCCCGTCCATAACGGTCGCTGTATCCTGCCGACTACACCAAGTTGTAAGCCGTGTACAGGGGTGGGCTCCCCAGGATACAGCGAAGTCACAGACAAGAAAAGCGACACTGACACCAGCTTTTTATGCAAGAACAGAAACTTTACTTTAACAATAGATAAAACACAACAATATAAGTATCCACAGACTAAGTTATACCCCAGGCCCACAGTCACCGTCCCTGTCCGAGGGACAGGCCTAGCCCGATGGCGCACACAGCAGAGCCTGCAAGTCGTGCCGTGCCGCTAAAGAGGACACACCTAGCCAGTGGCGGACGCAGCAGAGCCTGCAAGTCAAATACTGCGCCGCGGTCCAGTACAGTAAGGCCTAGCAAAACATATAACCCTAACTATCTAACTACTATAAGGCCTAGGCTAGTCTCTGGTACTTCAGGCGCCACATAGTAGAATACAATCAGTAACCAGGTGTACTGGCCTGCGTCCATTTTGGGCCCGAGGATGCCGCTTACCCGGGATGGCCACCAACCTCTCAGCAACCGTGCGGCCTTGCTTGATAATAAGACTTCTGCCCACACGCTGTACACTGTCTTCCTGGAACAATCTCTCTTTCAAAGAGCCGGATCCAGTAAGGGGACAACAGCTAATCTCCTTCCTCTGCGTGTCCATTCACTCCCGGACATCCGCAAGCCAGGATGGAATCGGATTCAGTCTCTCAAAGAAGAAAGATAATCCAGCTCTGCTCGGGTGAAAAGTTTTGCTACTTTATTCCAGCGGTTTTAAAATTTCCATACAACAAGATGTATACAGTGACGCGTTTCAGACCTCTAAGACATATGGGTACTTCATAATGTAATGGGAGCACCCTCCGATATATATACCTGCCAAACCACAGACTGATGAATATCACCTGGGGAAGGGAGGTGTCGGAGGGCGGTCCTGCAATATCCTTAATTAAAAATACCAACAAGCCAAAAGAAAAGAAAAGGGGAGGAGAAAAGAGAAGGCGAGGGTATAGCTCTATTATTAAAATAACATATGGAGCAATGTGTTCACAGATTATCAGGGTGGATCAATATAAAGACAGAGAGCAAACATATTGACATATTCAATATTGTAAAATAAGGTCATGTCGTTTATTTAAACCCTCTGGTTGGCGAGATCCAAGTTGAAAGATCCAGAAGGCTTCCCTATTCAGAAGTTTTCTTCTATGATCTCCCCCTCTTGGTGGTAGAAAAACTCTTTCTATACCCTGTACTCTTAGGCTAGATACATCCCCCGCATGTAAAACCGCAAAATGTAGGCTGGCTGCTGAAACGTTGCGGTTTTTATAGTGCGGTATGTCTGATATATGTTTCCGTATCCTATTTTTCAGCGGATTTATAGTGCAGCCTGCATATTGCAAAGAACATATCTCGCAGGTAATCAGGTACACTACATATTTAGTGTTACAATTAATGTACGAATGTGTGTTGTATACTTTACTGTTTGCAGTGGACCTGAAAATCTTGTCAGTAATCATATGTTCACAGCAAATACACTTTTTATGTCCGCACTTGAAACTACCTTTGAAGTGAAGCCATGTCGGTTGTGAGGTTTTTTCCTCTGAGAAAAAGCTTGGACTAATTAGATTGCCAAGAGTGGAAAGATAATCCAGCTCAGCTCGGTAGTCTCTCAAAGAACATTGCTTCCACCATGTCAGGTCAGCACTTCCTGGTTTTCAGAAGCAGCTAGCATGAGTCATCATCTGCTTTGGATATGCAGATCCCAGAGTGTGCTGACTGTGCTGCAAAACAGTGGCCTCTAGTGCCCGGAATGCCAAATGACAGCTCCAATACAATTTAAATATAAACATTATACAGGCAGAGTTTATCCACAATCTCCCAGTGCCTTTAATGAACTGCGCCATTATAGACTGCCTATTGTGAATGAGCCCCAACTGTTTGATTGCTTTTATTGGGCCAAATGACTGTTTAGGCTGCTTAGAGACTGTCTGCATGTATTGTGCTACACTTCTACTACAAAACCACATTTTTAAAACTGCTAAATTGTGGATTTTTCAAAAGTCAATAGCGCTGCTTGCTTTACAGTATTTGAATGGACTGTTTTGCACTTAAGATGGCCGCCTAAAGGACTTGTAGTTTTCTGCGCAATCACTGAGCAGCCTGGCGGGAAAAACTAAGCGGAAAGAGTTGGTTCACCGCCCCATATGCAAAAGAATAAGTCAGAGTACCGCCTACCACCCCTGTAGCGGTCCGGAGAGGCCGAGCTGTATGCAGAGTGTAGCACCGCCCCTTCTGGCTGTGGATCGCGTTGAAGATAGGTGCAACGCACGGGACTTGGGTGTGACATACGCTCGTGGATCGCGAGATCTGTCATGCGTGCAAGAGAGAGGAGGACCATCGCATTGCCAGCCAACCTCCACGGGGATAAACGCAAGTAAAGGCCCCAAACTTACTCCTCAGTCTGTAAAAATCCTCCATCAGTAACAAGGGGGCATTTAATAAGAGTTTCCCTCAATAGTATCTCCGGCCTGCACCACTCGTCTTAAAGGGCCATACACCTTCAACGGTTGCCTATAGCAACCCCATTCAAAAACTGTATAAAGTTAAATTTAGTCGGCAGCATTTAAATAAACTGTCATTGCCATGTCTGCTCAGGAAGAAGCCGCGCAGCCTGACCTCAGCGCATCCCCTGCAGCAGCCACAGCTGGCTCCAGTGCACCACCAGCTGTTGCAGCAGCCAGCATGATGCCACTAACCATGCCCTACTACTTTGGGGCCCCTTGGTTCCCCCATTACTCTGTGGAAGCTCACACCCTAAGAGACTTTAAAGAGAAAATGTGTGCCTTGTTCAGGTTGTACCCTCTCTCCACAGAGCAGCAAATGGAAATATTCCTAGAGCAACTAGAGGGAGCTGCACTCCGGGAGGCGAAGTCCTGGCCCAGCTCTGAAAGGAGAACACTGGGGCAGATCTTCGAGAGACTCTGCACCACCTTCGAACCCAAGTCTGTGTCAGAGGTCAAAATGAGGTTCTTCAGCACGAAACAAGAAACTGGTGAGTAACTCAGAGACTTTGCATTGTCTTTACAAGAAGCCCTTAGAGCTGTGGTTCAGGTAGACCACCGTGAGGCAGAGAACCAAGACAAAACTTTGAAAGAGCAATTCATTGAAGGTGTTAATACTGACAACCTAAAAAGCCAGTTGAGAATGTTAGCTGCACAACACCCAAGCGTCACCTTCCTGGACTTTAAAGAGCTAGCTATTAGCATTCTGGGAAAGAGTCCACAGCCAGAACCTGCAAAATTTGCTGAAACTCCTGTCCATACGCCTGCTACCCCTTCCACGTGTTGTCCGGTAGCCAGTCAGGCAGCTCAAACTCCGGTCCCTGATGCCGTAGCAGCCTTGACAGAACAGGCTAACTTCTTGACAAGAAGCCTGGAGAAGGTGTGTCAGAAATTAGAGCAGTGGGAGAAGCTTTGTTATTGGAGGATGAGGCACCCGACTAAAAAGATATATATCCCAGAGGCCCTGGCGGGCGCCCAAATGACCGCTCCAACGCCTGCAGGTGACCTATTTGCACCTACTGTCATAAGTCGGGGCATACGGAAACAATGTCCTGGTGGTTAAAAGAGAAACCCTCGAGGCTAAGGACCGCCCCTCGAGAGGTAAACCAGTAGGTCCACAAGATCCCAACTGGATGCCCAGATATGTAGGATCCCGTCCGGAAGTGGAAATCTGAATTAACGGAGTTCCCTTTGTCGCCCTACTAGACACCGGGTCTCAGGTCACTACCATCCAACGACCTGCATTTGATAAATACTGGGACCAGAGCCAACTTACGCAACCACAAAATCCTGGTTGGCTCTTACAGCCAGCAACGGGAAACCCGTGTCAATACATGGTTATTGGGAGCCAACTCTGCAAGTAGGAGAAACCACCCTACCTCGAAAGGTATTATTGTTGTACAAGACGGAGACAAAGGTGGCTCTTCAGTAATCCTAGGAAAATGTCACGGCTGTATGTGAGCAACAATAGTAATACACAGTACAGAGCTACTGACTGGACCCAGAACTAGGGAGGATAAAGGGTGACCCCTGTCCGACCCTCAACGCTCTCCCTATTATGCTAAAGCACATGCCCGGATCCCAATGGCGGAACGAGGCATGCCCACGTGCCTAAGACTAATGACCCCTGTAACCCCTACAATAGTGGAAGGGGCACGGCCACCAGTGCCCTACTCAGTATATGGAGGGAACCGTGGCCACCTCAGATCCAGTCAGAAATAAACAGGAACACAACAATGTCTGCACACTTAGCTGGAGGTGTTGCAGCCGCAGAGAAGACGGATCCAAGGACAGGCTGGCAATATCCGGAGTGCTAGCTGCAGCAGAACACAGGTCCAGTGAACTGATAGCCACAAGTGAAGAAACTAAAGCAAGAGCTACAACTGAAGTGAGAACTATAATCCACATCCTATCAAAGGAGGAGGGGTGATATAAAGAGAGGGAAATCAAACACATGAAGAACAGCTGTGGTGAAAGAAACCAAAAGTAAACAGAGTAGTGAGAACTCCTCCCAGCTCTAGTAGTGACATCATCACAGGGGTGGAGAAACAGAGCTGTGAGAACGTCCCAAAGCTCTGGTAGTGACAGTACCCCCCCCTCTACGGGTGGACTCCGGACACCCAGGACCCACCTTCTCAGGATGAGCCCTATGAAATGCCCTGATGAGGCGAGTGGCTTTAATGTCCGACACCGGAACCCACATCCTCTCCTCAGGACCATAACCCTTCCAATGAACGAGGTACTGAAGAGAACCGCGGACAATGCGAGAGTCCACAATTCTGGAAACCTCAAACTCCAGATTGCCATCAACCAAAATCGGAGGAGGAGGCAAAGAGGAGGGTACCGTGGGCTGGACATATGGTTTTAAGAGAGATCTGTGAAATACATTATGTATCTTCCAAACCCGTGGAAGATCAAGACGGAAGGCAACAGGATTGATGACTGACAAGATTTTATAAGGCTCAATAAACTTGGGACCCAATTTCCAGGAGGGAACCTTCAACTTAATGTTTCTAGTAGACAACCACACCAGATCACCCACATTCAGGTCCGGACCAGGCACACGTCTCTTATCAGCCACACGCCTATACCTCTCACTCATCTTTTTAAGATTACTCTGAATCTTTTGCCAAATGGTAGACAAAGACGAGGAAAATCTCTCCTCCTCAGGTAAACCAGAAAGAGCCCCTCCCGAGAATGTCCCAAACTGCGGATGGAACCCATATGCACCAAAGAATGGTGACTTATCAGAAGATTCCTGACGACGGTTGTTCAGAGCAAACTCAGCAAGAGGGAGAAATGAACACCAATCCTCCTGGTTCTCTGCCACAAAACAGCGCAAATATGTCTCCAGATTCTGATTGAGGCGCTCAGTCTGACCATTCGACTGCAAATGAAAGGAGAAGAGAAGGACAGCCGAACCCCCAGGCGAGAACAGAAAGCCTTCCAGAACCTGGACACAAACTGCGTGCCTCTATCGGAAACAATATCAGAGGGAATGCCGTGCAATTTATGGTCGACAAAAGCTTGCGCCAACGTTTTAGCATTGGGTAAACCAGGGAAAGGTACGAAATGAGCCATCTTGCTAAAACGGTCCACCACCACCAGGATCACCGACTTCCCCGAAGAACGAGGAAGATCCGTGATAAAGTCCATGGACAGGTGTGTCCAAGGACGGGAAGGAATGGGTAACGGGAGAAGGGAACCTGAAGGCCGTGAACGAGGGACCTTAGCGCGAGCGCACGTCTCACAAGCAGCCACAAAACCCTCCACCGACTTACGAAGAGCCGGCCACCAAAATCTCTGAGCAATGAGATCTACCGTGGCTCTACTCCCGGGGTGACCAGCAAGAACCGTATCATGATGCTCCTTAAAGAGTTTGTGACGTAGCTCAGGAGGCACGAACAACTTCCCAGAAGGACAACGGGCAGGTGTCTCAGTCTGGGCAGCCTGGACCTCGGCCTCCAAATCGGAATATAGAGCAGAAACAACTACCCCCTCCGCCAAAATGGGACCCGGGTCCTCAGAGTTTCCTCCTCCCGGAAAACAGCGAGAGAGAGCATCAGCCTTCACATTTTTTATCCCAGGTCGGAATGTAACAACAAAATTGAATCTGGAGAAGAACAGAGACCATCTGGCCTGTCTCGGATTCATACGCCTGGCCGACTCCAAGTATGCCAGATTCTTATGGTCGGTAAAAACGGTGATAGGGTGCCTGGCCCCCTCCAACCAATGGCGCCATTCCTCGAAAGCCAACTTGATGGCCAACAACTCCCTATCTCCCACATCATAGTTTCTCTCTGCTGGGGAGAGTTTTTTAGAGAAAAAGGCACAGGGTCGCCACTTGGCCGGGGAAGGGCCCTGGGACAAAACCGCACCCACACCCACCTCGGAAGCATCCACCTCAACAATAAAAGGTAAGGAAACATCGGGATGCACCAAGACAGGAGCAGACGCAAAATTCTCTTTAATCTTAGAAAAGGCTGTAAGCGCCTCCTCCGACCAAGAGGAAAAATCCGCCCCCTTTTTTGTCATGTCAGTGAGGGGTTTGACAACAGAGGAATAATTCAAAATGAACTTTCTGTAATAGTTCGCAAAACCCAGAAAGCGCATCAATGCCTTCTGATTCTCAGGAAGCTCCCACTCAAGTACAGCACGGACCTTCTCGGGATCCATGCGAAAACCAGAAGCAGAGAGGAGAAAACCCAGAAATTGAATCTCCGATACCATAAAAAGACATTTCTCCAGCTTGGCGTACAATTTATTTTCCCGCAGAATCTGCAGAACCTGAAAAAGATGATCCTGATGGGTCTGAACATCAGGGGAAAAAAATCAAAATATCATCAAGATACACCAATACAAATTTCCCCATTAAATGATAGAAAATACTATTAACAAAATGCTGAAAGACGGCCGGAGCATTCATCAGGCCGAAAGGCATAACGAGATTCTCGAAATGCCCGTCAGGGGTATTAACGGGCCGTTTTCCATTCATCCCCCTCTCTGACCCTGACCAGGTTGTACGCGCCTCTCAAATCCAATTTGGAAAACACCTTGGCCCCAACAATTTGATTGAAGAGGTCCGGGATCAGAGGAAGGGGATAGGGATCGCGAATCGTGATACGGTTCAGCTCCCTAAAATCTAGGCAAGGTCTCAGAGAGCCATCTTTCTTTTTAACAAAAAAAAAAACCCGCGGCCACAGGTGACTTTGAGGGACGAATATGCCCCTTTTCGAGACTCTCGGAGATGTAAGTTCGCATAGCGATTCTTTCCGGTTGTGAGAGATTGTAGAGGCGTGCTTTTGGCAGCTTGGCGCCGGGAATGAGGTTAATGGGACAGTCAAACTCCCGGTGAGGAGGTAGCTCCTGAACACCGCTCTCGGAAAACACGTCCGAGAAATTAGAGAGAAATGATGGCACCGTTTTAGTAGACACCTCTGCAAAAGTCGCTGTGAGACAATTCTCTCTACAAAAATCACTCCACTCATTTATTTGCCTTCCTTGCCAATCAATAGTGGGGTTATGTCTAGTGAGCCAGGGTAACCCCAAAACTAGAGGAGACGGCAATCCGTTAAGGACAAAACAAGATATATCCTCCACATGAGTGTCACCTACAGCTAGCCGGATATTGTGAACAATGCCCTTCAGAGATCTCTGTGAGAGTGGAGCAGAGTCAATAGCAAAAACAGGTATATCTTTATCTAAAGTGCAAACCTGAAAACCATGCATGGCTACAAATTGAGTGTCAATAAGATTGACGGCCGCTCCACTATCGACAAAAATCTCACAAGAAATGACTTTGCTCTCTAGCGCCACCCTGGCAGACAGGAGAAAACGGGAACTGCAGGTCAGAGGAAAAGCATCAAATCCGACATCAACTTTGCCCAAAGTAGCAGATGAAGCAGAACTTGATGATTCAACTTTTGAGATTTTTCTCTTATTATCGCTCTTAGTACGGTTCAAGAATCTCCTAGACGGACAAACATTTGCCAAATGACCTATGCCCCCACAACAAAAACACACCATACTCTGAGGACTAAATCCTCTTTTATCAGGGGCAAGTCGACCTAGCTGCATGGGCTCCTCCTCAAAGGGGAGCGAGACAGGATGAGGCCCCTGCACACTGAATGAGTCCGCACCACTGCCCCTAGACTGACAATGGCTGGACAGAGAGGTCTCGTTTCTTTCTCTTAGACGCCTGTCAAGGCGTACCGCCAAGGACATGGCAGACTCTAAGGACGTTGGTCTCTCATGGAAAGCAAACGCATCTTTTAATCTCTCCGAGAGACCATGACAGAACTGACTCCGGAGTGCAGCATCATTCCAACCCGAATCAGCTGCCCATCTCCGAAATTCAGAACAATAAAGCTCCGCAGACCGTTTGTTCTGGCATAAAACACGTAGGTTAGATTCGGCCAGAGCAACACGATCCGGGTCATCATAAATCTGCCCCAGGGCCACAAAAAATCCCTCCACGGATAGAAGGGAGGGATCCCCTGATGGCAGCGAAAAAGCCCAAGTCTGAGCATTACCCCTGAGCAGGGAAATGACAATCCTCACCCTCTGCTCCTGATTACCAGAAGAGTGAGGACACAAGTGAAAATGGAGTTTGCATGCCTCTCTGAAACGAACAAAATTCTCACTGCCCCCGGAGAACGTCTCCGGAAGTGAGACCTTTGGCTCGCAACAGACTCCATGAGCCGGAGCAGGGCCCAATGCTTGAAGCTGGGTCATAGATTGACGGAGATCCGCTACTTCCAAAGAAAGACCCTGCATGCGGTCAAACAGGTCAGAAAGCGGATCCATGTCAAAAAAGGACGGTTTTGGTGGATTATAATGTCACGGCTGTATGTGAGCAACAATAGTAATACACAGTACAGAGCTACTGACTGGACCCAGAACTAGGGAGGATAAAGGGTGACCCCTGTCCGACCCTCAACGCTCTCCCTATTCTGCTAAAGCACATGCCCGGATCCCAATGGCGGAACGAGGCATGCCCACGTGCCTAAGACTAATGACCCCTGTAACCCCTACAATAGTGGAAGGGGCACGGCCACCAGTGCCCTACTCAGTATATGGAGGGAACCGTGGCCACCTCAGATCCAGTCAGAAATAAACAGGAACACAACAATGTCTGCACACTTAGCTGGAGGTGTTGCAGCCGCAGAGAAGACGGATCCAAGGACAGGCTGGCAATATCCGGAGTGCTAGCTGCAGCAGAACACAGGTCCAGTGAACTGATAGCCACAAGTGAAGAAACTAAAGCAAGAGCTACAACTGAAGTGAGAACTATAATCCACATCCTATCAAAGGAGGAGGGGTGATATAAAGAGAGGGAAATCAAACACATGAAGAACAGCTGTGGTGAAAGAAACCAAAAGTAAACAGAGTAGTGAGAACTCCTCCCAGCTCTAGTAGTGACATTATCACAGGGGTGGAGAAACAGAGCTGTGAGAACGTCCCAAAGCTCTGGTAGTGACAGAATGAATGTCCTTAGGAATTGTTGCACCAAAATGCTTGAGGCATTACGCCAATCTATGCCTACTGCTTCACCTGCTTCCAAAAGGGTCATACAACAGGCCATCCGTGTGTTAAGTGCACAACAGAAATTCGCCAATGAGAAAGGGGAAATCTGCTGTGTCCGCATCCGAGGTAACCAACCTGTGATCCTTAAACCAAATACCAAATCACTCATATGGTGCCGTGCCGCCCTGGGAATTCAAGGTCAAGGCTACCAAGCCATGGTAGAGCCCTTCGCGCTAGATGATCATCCTCTAGTCAGAGCCGCAAGGAGCTTAGTGACGGTTTCCCAAGGTAAAGTGCCTGTCCGTCTCCTAAACTTGAATGATCACCACATTACCCTCATTAAACACTATCCTGTTGCTCAGTTATTGCAAATTTATTTCCAGGATGTCATCAGCGTGCCTGCAATTAAAGTAGAACAATCTGTGCAGGTCTCCAGTACTCCCGAACATGCTCCACCTGCATCATGGTGGGAAGAACTCAACGTGGGAGACAGCTCTACGCCCAAAAAACAAATTGAAGGAGTTTTGAACATTGTGAAGGAACATCATTAAGCCTTCAGTAAGCACTCTACGGATTATGGGGAAGTCCGTGGAATCAAACACACTATCCCTACTGGTTCTCACACTCCAATAAAAGAAAGGAACCGGCCTATGCCACCGACGATGTACAAATCTGTGAAACAAATGATCCGAGAGATGAAGGATTCCAATATTATCCAAGACAGCCATAGTCCTTGGGCTGCACCACTAGTTCCTGTCCAGAAAAAGGATGGTAACATCAGGTTCTGTGTGGATTACAGAAAAATTTATCAAATCACCCACAAGGATGCCTATCCCTTACCCAGAATTGAAGAATCCCTGACAGCACTGGGGTCATCAGCCTATTTCTCTACTCTTGATCTGACCAGTGGATACTGGCAGGTACCCATGGCTCCTAAAGACCAAGAGAAAACAGCTTTTACCACCCCCATGGGCCTATTCGAATTTAATTACATGCCCTTTGGACTTTGTAATGCACCAGGAACATTTCAACGACTAATGGAACGCTGTTTAGGCCATAGAAATTTTGAGACTGTCCTACTCTATCTGGATGATGTCATTATTTATTCCAAATCCTACGAAGACCACTTGAAACACCTTGCAGAAGACATCCAAGTCCTCATTAAACATGTACTCAAGATCAAACCATCTAAGTGCTACCTGCTGAAGCCAGAAGTCAAGTACCTGGGACATGTTGTCAGTGCAGAAGGTGTTAAACCAGATCCGGAAATGTTAGCTGCAGTCCAGAATTGGCCTACTCCTACCACAGTAAAGGAGGTGAGAAGTTTCCTTAGTTTTGCAGGGTACTACAGACGCTTTATCCCTCACTTCGCCCAGATTGCTGAGCCAATTCAGGAACTCCTAAGAGGACATCCAAAGAAGTATCAGAAGACTCAGATACCTGTGGAGTGGACAGGGAAATTGCCTTCCAGCTCCTGAAAAAGAAGCTGAACGAACCACCTGTCTTGGGATATACAGATTACAAACAGCCATTCCATCTCTACACTGATGCCAGCCAGAAAGTCCTGGGAGCTGTTTTGTCCCAAATGCAAGATGGACATGAAAGAGTGATTGCTTACGCTAGTAGATCCCTGAGATGAGCTGAAAAGAATGACCGGAACTACAGCTCTTTCAAGTTAGAGTTCCTCGCACTTGTGTGGGCTGTCACCTAAAAATTTAAGGACTACTTTGCAGCAACTCCCTTCATAGCTTTCACCGATAACAACCCATTGGCGCATCTCAATACAGCCAAGATAGGTGCCTTAAAACAAAGATGGGCCTCACGTCTTGGTAACTACAACTTCACTATAAAATACAGAACGGGCAAGTCCATCGAGAACGCAGATGCCTTATATTGCCTGCCTACCAAGGAAGATCCTACTGCACACATAAATGTCTGGGAAGAAGAGGAGATGCCTAATTTCTACAAAAACTTCGCACAACAAAGCATCCTCTCCATCAAAGACAAAAGAGTCCTAAATCCCCGTCTACAGAACAATCCAGAATCTCAAATTGAAAAGGAGAGATGGGTCAAACTTCAGTCAGAAAGTAGAGTAATCGGAGAGCTACAGGACTTCCTCACCAGTGGAAGAACACCTGAGAGAATCCGCAGAAGAAATGCAGACCCAGAACTGTTGAAGCTGTGGAGACACCGGAAACAATTCTTCCTGCAGAAGGGCCTACTACTGAGAAGAAGCCTGGATCCAGTTACCTATGACAGGGTATACCAAATCCTAATCCCCCGCCGGGATGCAAGCATCATTCTCGAGATGAACCATGACAAATCAGGACACTTTGGCCTGCAGAAGACAGAAGCTACCGTCCGTAGACAATTCTATTCGATTGGAATGCGAGGAGACATTGAGAAGTGGTGTCGAGAGTGTGCCGCCTGTGCTATTGGACGAGTTAAAAGGCATGACCAAAGAGCACCCTTAAATTCTATTGTAAGCCAGACACTGTTGGAGATGGTTGTAATTGACCACGTGAAGCTGGAACCATGTCGCTCAGGCTACGCATACGCTATGACCATCATTGACCACTACACCAAATTCATTGTAGCCGTACCTGTTAAGGACTTGACCACTAAAACAACTGCAAATGCCTTCTGGAAACATTTCCTGTTACCATACGTATGGCCAGAAAAAATTCTTACAGATCAAGGATCTGCCTTTTAATAGCAACTCTTTAAAGAACTGTGTTCGCTTCAAAATTGCCAGAAAATCTGAATGACAGCTTACCATCCCCAATGTAATGGACTTTGTGAAAAAATGAACCAGACCCTAATAGAAATGCTTAGAGCTGTGCCACCTGCTACCAGGAATGATTGGCCTACTCTTCTGCCTCAATTGATGTATATCTATATTAATACCATTCACTGTTCCACTGGGTATACGGACAAGGTAAACTACCTGCTGACCATACTTTGGACGTACAAGTGCCTGATGTCATCAATCCATTGCCAAAAACTGATTGGGTGAGCGAGCACCAAAGACGTCTAGCTGATGCACAAGAAATTGTTCACCACCGCATGGAACATCCTCACAAAAGGCAGCAAAAAGATTATGACCAATCTGCCAAAGCAGAGCCTCTTGAAATTGGTGATTATGTGTGGCTAAAGAACAATCATAGCACCAGCAAGTTGGACAGTACGTGGGAAAGAGACCCCTACATCGTTTCAGCTATTCCCAATCCAGCAACTGACACCTATGAGATCACCAGAGAAAACAAATCGCCTTAAATAGTACATCGCAATCACTTGAAACTGTGTAATAAGGAGAAAGATACTCCAGGAGGAATCCTTCCAGATGGAACTGTTGCAGAGGAACATCAGCCTCCAATTCAAGTGCCTGAACTACCAGTTAAGCCTGTAGAGCCTATGCAGACTGTTGAAAAACTAATGACAGAAACAGATCTTCTAAAATGGTTACTTACACACATGCTCCCGTCAGTACAGTGTCATGTCAGCCAGAGGAACCACCTCAAGAAGTTTCAGTAGTGCAAGAAACTCCAGATGTACCAAGTCCCCTTGCGCCAAGGCCAGAAGAAGGACCACCACTTTGCAGATCCAGTCGGATTACCAAGGGACAACCACCTGCTCGTTATAGGGAGAGTCTACTGTAAACCCAGAGGAGAATGCTTCCAGCCATCCCAGCTTAATGTGGATTGAAATTTTGCTTCTTGGTGAAACTACAGAGCCTGGGTAAGAAACTTCTTGACTCTGATTATTTGCCTTACCCCAAGGACTCTACAGTTTTCTTTGTTTTGTTGTCGCAATGTTCAAGCCTGTGCCCGGAGAAAGCCTCAAACGTACCTGAACCTCCGTGTTGTCCATCATCTTTACGTCCCCTATGCTAAGGGAACGGACTCATGCCCTGTGAGCCTCCTGACTTTCATCCCTGTTTATTATTCCCCCCTTACGGACTATCCTGGTTTATTACTATTCCGCTGTGCCAGGTCAGCGCCCCTGTTCATCAGTTTCCAGAGGGAAGAAACAGAGCCCCTTTTCACTTGTTTACTACCATTCTTGATGTTTGCCTGATATTTACATTTGTGCCTAATCAATTTATTTTCAGTCTCAAGAAAAAAGTATTGTTATGGGTTATGGTACTGTTCTTCATGCCTGCAGGATTGTTCTCTTTTTGTATCTTTCAGGAGACCTTCTTCTTCGTGTCAAGGACCACACAGGTTTAACAAGGGTGTATGCAGTGTCCCACTACCCACGTGGGTACTGCAAAGTCGTAGTGTTATGCTTTGTATGCTTTATATAACCTGTTTTATGCTGCAGTGCATCTTTATGCATAATCCCTGCCTACAGGTGTGTTAGATTCCATTACACTGAGCCTACCACTAGGGGGAGACAACACATCCTATATATATAGCCCAGCTTAGGCCTAATCTTGAGTAGTAGCAGTCAGTCTTCAGCCCTGAGCTGTAGTGGTCCACATCTGACTCAGAACTCTGCTAAGAGTTAGTGGACATCAGCTAGAAGTTTAGCTTCAGAAAAGGATATTAATCCAGAAAGCACTAAAGAAACAGACACCCAAAGGGTTACGGCCATCGCTATACGAGCCTTAGGACCTTTGGAGTTAAAAGTGAAGGATTTACCAGCCTCCGGCAGCCTCACTAACCTGCACTAGGATAACAGGGACAGCGTAGAAGTCTTCTACCAGTAAGCATAAAACTTATATCATTAATAGCCTGAGAGACAGACATCACACCTGTAAGCAGTGGACCTCTTGCAGCTTTACCTCTGTCCCTCTTAAAGAGACTGTATTTCATATCTGGATGTAATAGAGACTGTTTTATACTTGGATGTAACCGTTATCAGGAGCAACGTTCAGTAAAAGTTATAAGCTGGATTGCACCATCCTTGTCTCAGTCTCCAATTCCTCAGTTAACACTACAGTAAATGGTTGTACCACCATAAAAGGTACTGGCGTCACGACTACAAGGGACCTTGCCATAGGCACATTAATACAGACCATCAAGGGCACCTCGAACCACCATCTGGCCTGTGTCCCTTACACCAGAGTGTGCCCCAGAGAATACCTGTGCCGTTCTCCTCATCACTTATGCAGGCCTGCCCAGGGACGACATAACCGTGAGTAACCAGAACTGGATTTACCTCGGCCCACCTAATGCTCACGCCGTGACCTCACGTATAATTCCACTGTCGGTCTGGCATACTGCAGTTACACTTCTGCATTGGTGGTTTGTGTTTCACAACATGTCTCCTTCATCTTTCTTTTCCCACTTCTAATCCTCTTTTGCAGGCCATTCAGCAAAAATAAATACCATTGAAATAAGTAAAAAAAAAAAAAAAAAAAAGAAGAACAAATAAAATAATCCATCTTTCATAAGAATCAATGAGGGGAGATTTATTAAGCCTCTACACAAGTCACACATTCTGGAGACTTGGTTGGTGGCAAAATTTGTGACTTTTCTCCCTTTCTGATACCCTCACCATTTTTTGTAAAATGGGGACAGAGGTGAGTGGGACTTCCACAGCCTTCCAAATTTAACAATATGTGCATAGCCGTCTTTAACAAGGGGCAAAAGGGGCAGCTGCCCCGGGCCCAGTTGCTCCTGGGGGGCCCAAGGCAGCTGCCTCTTGAGCCCTGCTAGCCACTGCCCCGGGTGTCAGGCTGTCAGCTACACAGAGGGTGCTGCCATGACATGCCTGCCGGCACTCCAGGCAGCGTACTGTGAGAGCTGTGATTCTCTAGGACCTTAGATGACATCATCACCATGTGACCAGTAACCTAGCAATATTACTGGTCACATGGCTATGAGGTCATCAAGGTCCTAGTGTTGCTGTAGAAGTTTGCCTTAACTGTGGAGCTTTTTTTGTGAAGATTACATCAGAAAAAGGTGACAGGGGCTGTTATGCTAATATACTGTAAACTACTGTATAGTTGGGTGCTGTATACTGTGGGGGCCTGTATACTGTGGGGGGCTGTATACTGTGGCTGCTGTATATTGTGGAGTGCTATACTGCTGTACTGTATAGTGTGGGGGGCTGTATACTGTGGGTGCTGTATATTGTGGAGTGCTATACTGCTGTACTGTATACTGTGGGGGGCTGTATACTGTGGGTGCTGTATATTGTGGAGTGCTATACTACTGTACTGTATACTGTGGGGGGCTGTATACTGTATACTGTGGGTGCTGTATATTGTGGAGTGCTATACTGCTGCACTGTATACTGTGGGGGGCTGTATACTGTGGGTGCTGTATATTGTGGCGTGCTATACTGCTGTACTGTATACTGTGGGGGGCTGTATACTGTGGGTTCTGTATATTGTGGAGTTCTATACTGCTGTACTGTATACTGTGGGGGGCTGTATACTGTGGGGGCTGTATATTGTATACTCTGGGTGCTGTATATTGTGGAGTGCTATACTGCTGTACAGTATAGTGTGGGGGCTGTATACTGTATACTGTGGGTGCTGTATATTGTGGAGTGCTATACTGCTGTACTGTATACTGTGGGGAGCTGTATACTGTGGGTGCTGCATATTGTGGAGTGCTATAATGCTGTACTGGATACTGTGGGGGGCTGTATACTGTGGGTGCTGTATATTGTGGAGTACTATATTGCTGTACTGTATACTGTGGGGGGCTGTATACTGTGGGGGGCTGTATACTGTATACTGTGGGTGCTGTATATTGTGGAGTGCTATACTGCTGTACTGTATAGTGTGGGGGGCTGTATAGTGTGGGGTGCTGTATCGTGTATAGTTTGGGGTGCTGTATACGGTGAGGTGCTATACTGCTCTACTGTATACTGTGAGGTGTTGTATACTGTGGGGTGCTGTATACTGTGGGCTGCTATACTGCTCTACTATATACTGTGGGGTACTGTATAGTGTGGGGTGCTTTCCTGCATACTGTGTGGTGCTGTATACTATAGGGTGCTATACTGCATACTGTGGGTTTCTGTATACTATAGGGTGCTAAACTGCATACTGTGGGGTGCTGGGGTGCACTGTAACACTAGGGTGAGTCGAGCCCTGGTCTCCTTCCTGCAGAGCGGTGCCCTTTTCCAGCCTGAGCCCAGCTGCCCAGAGCACTGATCCTGAGCCGCTGGAGTCTTCAGAATTGGAAGTATTTACAGTCATTCACTGTACTCTACCAGGGGTGTGGATTTTTGGTGTGTGTGTGTGTGTTGTGGTGGAGGGCGTGATTGCCTGCTAAGGTGTGGGAAGGCGGGATCCAGGGGGCCCAAGTAAATTTTTGCCCAGGGTCCAATGAATATTAAAGACGGCCCTGAATATGTGCACCATAAAACTGGCACATTTCACACGCAAAATCCACTCCGACTTCTGGCTGGAGTAGATTTCAGTTCTGGTGCACGTGCACCTCTTACTAATCTCACACCAGTGCAGACTGGTCTTAATAAATCTCTGCAATGTTATTTGTCTCTTGAAACATTTTTCCTTTGAAATATATATTATTATGGTGTATCTCTAAGTGTTTCATATATGCCTTCACATAGGACAAGATTTTTTTCCTTGTAGCAATTAATTTATTTGTAATGAATAATTGGGTAGGAGATCAATCTGGGATAAGATGGCTTGGGGCACAGTAGTTGCAAGTCGTATGAGAATGAGTTAGATAAGCAATGATATGAAGAATAGGAGTCTTGTGCTATCTGATGTGATGTCTGCTCATGTTATTATTTATCTAACATAATCTTTACTCTGGCTTATAATTCATAGAACAGATTTCATTACCAACTTGATTCTTTATGATAATGAATTCTTGATTGAACAACATTAATATTGGCTTGGGTGCCTGACTCCCCCTCATTGCAATCTGCCTGCTGTAGATAAGTATGACAAGTTTCATTTAATCTGCCATAGAACAGTACAGTGTGGGGAAAAAGTACAACCCATTTGAAAAAAAGAGGAGGAACTGATGCTTTCCAACACCCGTCACTTGCAAATTCTAATTTACTGAAGTCCCTCACAAATCAGGACAACATAGTCATTGTCACCTTTTCTTGCATATTGAAATTGTATTGCGAGAATGATGGTTAGAGACTTTCCGCCCACAGAGATTAATTTCTAAACTGGAGAAACAGCAAAGTGCTTTGTATGTGGCATTTTTAATATATTATAAAAGCTCTTTGCATATATATATATATATATATCTTAGATTTATAAGAATGAGTGTCTGTCTAGACGTCTGTCAGTTCTTTATGCGCGACCAAACGACTGGACTGATCTTCGCCAAATTTGGCACACAGGTATATCAGGTGTCCAGGAAGGTTTTAGAGCAGCTCTCAGTTCTCTAGGACGTACCATTACTGAGATATTCCCAAAAAATGACCTGCATTAGCCAATACAAGCCCCCAACTGCTATTCACACATGTCCCTTATCAGCCAATAGAAGCTCGCAGGCTCTTAGTCTCCACATACACACAGTTTTACTCAAGGTTTTCATAACAACCCAGCCATTTTTCTTCACTGCTGTAAGTCAGCTTTAGGCTAGGGCTACACGACAACATGAACAGCTCAGCAGACAATATCACACAATAGACTTAGATACACAGCAGACAGTATCACACATGATAGGATTAGATACACAGCATCACACATGATAGGATTAGATACACCGCTCAGCAGGCAGTATCACACAGGATAGGATTAGATACACCGCTCAGCAGACAGTATCACACAGGATAGGATTAGATACACAGCTCTGTAGAAAGTATCACACAGGATAGGATTAGATACACAGCTCAGCAGACAGTATAACACATTATAGGATTAGATACACAGCTCAGCAGGCAGTATCACACAGGATAGGATATTAGATACACTGCTCATCAGACAATATCACAAAGGATAGGATTAGATACACAGCTCAGCAGACAGTATCACACAGGATAGGATTAGATACACAGCTCAGCAGACAGTATCACAATTTAAGATTAGATACACAGCTCAGCAGACAGTATCACACATTATAGGATTAGATACTGTGGGGATTCGCTCTGGTAGGCAGGGTAAGCGGACGCAGAACAGAGGCAAAAACAACAGTTTGTAAAACAAAACTTCAGTGTTTATTTACACACAAGGCAAAAGTAAAGCAACATTTCTCAGTCTTAGTGCTCGTTCACAAAGGAAAGTCCAAATAACAAAGCAGTCACCTTGTTAGCAGGTTTTCCCAGCGGTCCACAACAGGTTTTAGGGGGCCTGTTTCCCTGCATGAGGCTCTCAGCCTTCTAGTACGGCACCATGCATCAGATCCCAAAACAGAGACCTTGATTCTGAGCCCAGCTGCCTATTTAAAGGACAGCCAGGTGCTGCCAAAACCCGCACCGACACTTAAACTCCGGTCCGGTATTTGATCTCACCTGGCTGGAAATCAGAGGGCTCTCACATGGGAGGAAAATACCTGCCTTCCCAAACAAAACCCCTTGCTATCTCACATATTCCCCCCCCCCCCTTGTTCAACTCTGAGCGGGTGAACACACGCCAGAAAGTGTACTCGGGACAGGGCATCTGCGTTTCCCTGTAACCGGCCTGCCCTGTGTTCTACTGTAAACTTAAAGTTTTGCAAGGACAAAAAACATCTGGTGACCCGAGCATTCCTCTCTTTGGCCTGGCTCATCCAATTGAGAGGGGAGTGGTCGGTCACCAGACTGAACTTTCTCCCCAACAGATAATAGCGGAGAGCCCACTTGATGGCCAGGCACTCTCTCTCCACTATACTGTACCGGGTCTCGGCTGGAGTGAGCTTACGGCTGAGGAAGACAACGGGATACTCCTCCCCGTTGACTTCCTGAGACAGTACAGCACCGAGACCTACTTCGGAGGCATCGGTCTGTACTATAAACTCCCTATTGAAGTCTGGCGTCACCAAAACCGGGGACCCACACAGGGCCGACTTCAAAGCGGAGAAAGCCTCTTCAGCCTGGTTATTCCAGCGGACCATCGCGGACTTCCGTCCCTTCAAAAGCCCTGTCAATGGAGCTGCTAAAGTGGCAAAATGGAGAACGAACCTCATATAATAGCCTACCATTCCCAGGAATTATTTTACTTGCCTAGAGGTGACAGGTCGGAGCCAATTCCTTATCGCCTCTATTTTGTTTACTTGGGGTTTAATGACTCTGCGCCCAATGACATACCCTAGGTATTTGGTCTCCTCTAACCCTATCGCACATTTTTTTGGGTTAGCTATTAGACCAGCCTTTCGAAGGGAGTCCACTACGGCATGTACTTTGGGCAGGTGACTTTCCCAGTCAGTACTGTGAATGACATTATCATCCAGGTAAGCCGAGGCGTACCAGCGATGTGGACGAAGCACAATGTTCATTAGACGCTGAAAAGTGGCAGGGGCGCCATGCAGACCGAAGGGTAACACCTTATATTGGTACAGCCCCTCTGGTGTAATGAAGGCAGTTTTCTCTTTGGCAGCTTCCGTCAAGGGTACCTGCCAGTACCCTTTGGTGAGGTCCAAAACAGAAAAATACCGGGCTTGGCCTAACCTTTCAATAAGCTCATCTAACCGAGGCATGGGATATGCATCGAATTTAGATATTTTGATCAGCTTACGAAAATCGTTACAAAACCATAATCTCCCGTCCGGCTTGGGTATTAAGACTATAGGACTGGCCCACTCACTTTTAGACTCCTTGATGACATCTAGCCGCAGCATGAGCTGCACATCCTCCGAGATGGCTTGTCGCCGAGCCTCGGGTACCCGGTATGGCTTTAACCGGACTTTTGCCTGAAGCTCAGTGACAATGTCATGCTGGCAGGGGCGTAGCGTGGGGGGCTGGAGGGGCCGTTGCCCCGGGCGCCAAATTTCAGGGGGCGCCAGGCAGCCGAAATTTCAATGAGGGCTATGGGAGCCTATGGCTCCCGTCCCCTCCATTATGCCTCATAGGCTTCAGGCCACTAGGCCTGAAGCCTATAAGTCAGTAGAGCGATGCAGGACTCGGTCACGATAACCTCACTGTGACCTCCTGCGTCGGATCTCGTGAGATGACGCGGCGCAGGAAGGCACAGTGAGGCGTTCGTGACCGCCTGCACCGGGATGCCACAAGCTGTGATGGAGACAGGTAAGTATTTTTTTTATGTAACCTTACCTAATTGCAGAGGCACTGGGGGCAGTATGCGGGGTGGGAGAGGGCTGGAGCAGAAAGAGGATATCCTACTGAATGGCATAGTAATAAGAGTGGAGAGGTGGCCATTATATTAATAACAAAGAGGGGGACATTATAATAACAAAGAGGAGGCCATTATAATAATAATAAAGAGGGGGCCATTATATTAATAACAAAGAGGGGGCCATTATATTAATAACAAAGAGGCAGCCAGTACATTATTATAAATTAAAAAAAAGATAATTAAAAGATACAAAAAATCGGATTCCTACGAGACCTCAGAGTGTCATACACCAATTTTAATGTCAGCTGGAGCAAATTTGATTTGTGTAGAATCTATTCAGCTACAAGGTTTTAGAAAAATTTGACGACTCGGACACAAAAAGGCATAGAAAATGGTATAAGTATAAGACAGCAAGGAAGCTGGCTTACATTTAGACTGGCGGAGGATACGTCGAAGTTATGTAGAGGCCAGTGCCTCTACATAACTTCGGCGGATCCACCAACAGCTAAAGGGCTTATTAAGACCAGCGTCCAAAACATATAACATGTACACACATAGGTACTATGAAGGTCTCTCGATCAGTGATCCTGACTTATTTTAGATATAAATAGACAAATGGTCCTTGAAAGCCTATAAACATATGAATATTCAGTTACATGGGATATAGATGTAAATGTAATATCTCTGGCCTAAATTATAATTAAAGGGAACCTGTCATCAACTTTATGCTGACCTCACTGAGGGTAGTATAAAATAGTGACAGAAATGCTGATTTCAGCGGTGTATCACTCAGGAGCTAAAAGTAAGTGGTTGCCGAGAACCAGCATCATAATCATTACAGCACAGGGCTGGAAAAGAGTCAAATCTACTTGAGAAGAGTCAGAGTTATTCTTAATCTCCTCCACTCTCACCCATCTACTGATGATTGGCAGTTCTCTTCTAGGGAGTAAACTAGGTAGAAGACTGTCAGTCATCAGCAGGTGGCCAGGGAGAGCAGGAATTCATGGATAACCAAGACTCTTCTCAGGTGGCTGTGACTCTTTTTCCAGACCCAGTCTGCAATAATTGTGATGTTGGTTCTCAGGAACCACTTACTTTTAACTTTTAAATGACAGACCGCTGAATTCAACTCACCTGTCTCTAATTTATGCTGCCTTTAGTATAGGCAGCATGAAGGTGATGACGGGTTCCCTTTAATTCTATTTTTATTTTTTATAAATGATTATGCACTTAATTAAATGAGCATTATATATGTTTACAAAAGCTTTATATATATGGCTATCATGATATAATTTTGGCTGAGAGGATAAAGAATATATGATGATAATTAGATCCTATATATATTAATACTTTATACTAAGTGCAGTACCGTTTTTACACCATAGAGGGTGCTGATGATCATTATTCTTTCATGAAGCTGTTGTCTGTTGTGGTTTAGATATCCACATGACTGACGGCGCCCACATGACACCTTCTGGCACTGCGTCATTACGCTTCACTCCGTATGTCACGTGACTTGGACACGTGACTGCGTATATGCTGGCGTGACGCTTGGTCCGGAAGAGATGTCAGGTGGGCGTGCGTTCCTTATGTTGCCATGGATACTCAGGTGTTGATACTCTAATAATCAAAGGGGCCCCTTTTGATTGGTGTGATGGGGTTTATTAGGGATGATTCACAGTAATGACGTTACACCTGGACGAAGGTATGCCGAAATGCACGTCGGGGTAGTGCCATCGCTGACCACACGCATTTATGGGTGAGTTATGAATTTTAGTGTTTGATGTTTCTTACCATATGACTGGACATGGTTAGTTTAAGCTATGGTTTGGGCCTAGCTTTACTGTATACAGGGCTTTTGTCCAGTGGACGCAGTTCAGCCATTATATGTATTTCTACATTGTTGTATAATTATTAGTGTTGGGTGAGCATGCTCAGCCGAACACTAGTTCGGCTCAAGCATCGCGATGCTCGGCACATCGCGGTGTTCGGCCGAATACCGCGTGTGCTCGAGCGTGATGCTCGAGTCTTCTCCGTGCAGATGAGTACTGCCATTCACTGTATTGCCATAGCCATGTTGGCTGCTGGCATTACAGTGATTCCATATAACAAAAGATTTACAGCTCACCGCATCAACCCAATCAGAGGTAAACCCACTGGATAAATACCAAAAGGAATATACCTCCATTTTGCATAAGGGCCGAGATAAGGGCTTTATAGACGAAAAAAAGAATATAATTTTCTGTGTGTGGAGGATCCGGTAAATCCGATCATACATGCGCTTCCTAAAACGCATAAAAAGGGTTTTCCGCCCCCGCTACATCTGATAGTGTCGGGGATAGGGTCCCTATTAGAAAGAATAGGAGAATGGGTTGATCCTATTTTACAACCCCTTGTCAAAAGGTTACCTGGCCTTATTAGGGATACCTCTGAATCCTTAGAGCTTTTCTAGACAAGCCATGGAGGGAGGGATACATTTGGCTGACTATGGATGTGGTCTCTCTGTAACCCTCCATCCCACATAACATAGCCCTTCTAGCTCTGGAGTATCATCTCCATAGATTTAGCAGTCATTCTACTGATTTTAAAGATTATATTTTGGAGGTAACTTCATTAAATGACGCACAATTACTTTTGTTTTGACAACAATTTTTTTTTTGCAAAGCAAGGGTGTTTCGATGGGTGCTAAATATTCACCGTCTTTAGCCAATTTGATCATGGCATACTGGGAGGAGCGTTTTGTGTTTTCTGAGGACAACCCTTTTTCTGGTTCTATCGTCTGGTATGGCAGATACATCGATGACCTGCTCCTTATTTGGAGCGGAGATGTGTCTGCCATACCAGACTTCATCAAATATGCCAACGATAATAGTTACAACTTGAAATTCACCCACCATATGGATAAATGCTCTATCTGCTTCCTGGATTTAAAGCTGATAGGGGTTCCCAGTCGTATTATAAATACGGAGACCTCCTGCAAAGAGGTCTCCGGTAATACTATTTTGAAAGCTAACAGCCATAACCCGGTACATACAATAAAGTCAATCCCAGTGGGGGAATTAATAAGGGCAAGAAGAAACTGCAGTACGGATATTGCCTTCCAGAAAGAATGTGAAGTGATCTGGAAGCGTTTAAAACAGAGAGGTTATACCAAGTGGATGTTATCCAGAGCTAAGAATATAGCTGTGAATAAGGGAATAATAGAGTTACTCATGAAACACCCCATATGAGGGATATGGATTATGATTTATTGGCAGCCCTGATTGTCATTTGATTTACCTTTTGGCATGTACACAGTCAGTGTACATGCAAAATATGTTCTCACCCCCCAGCCATCTGATTTCAGCTAGCAAGGGAGGAAGCCCCAGGGGTCCAGGCTTCAAGGAGGCCCCAGGTGGATAAAGTCACACCTCAAGCAGCCAGGTTGGAGGCAAGCTAATCCTGCAAGAAAACCCCCAGCAGGAGGTCTCAGCCCTTGCCCAGGATCAATGATATCTCCCATACATGTTGGCACCTACATTTCATAAGGAATTATTAATCGTCTGTCCATCCCAGGCATAATTCAGTTATCTTTTTGCGATCCTGGGGCAAAGCCAAACATCCACGTGGTCCTGGCTTGATGCTAGGATGCCCGGGAGGGGAGATATACATATCTCTCCACAGAAACCAAATAACGGTAGCATGCTTGGACTCTAGTTGTAGCCGGAACCCAGGAGGATCAATTGGGCCCGGAACCATCTTCCTGTGACATTCTGGTCTGGAGCTATGAGCCCTAAGGGGTTTTATGGGTCATTTGCTGCCAGCACCAGAGAAGGAGTGGTGGATCCTTCCCAGAGGCGGGGAGGAGAGCGTACAGCTACAGGTCATAAGCCCTTGCAAGCCAGCGGGCGGTGTCTTTTCTGAAAGGGGTCACATCGTGCCAATGTGTTTGGAGAGACCAGGAACCAGCTGACATCACTGCCCCTGCATGATTGCAGCCAAGGACTATTCTACCCTCATAACCCAAAGGAACTTTCATCTACCCTGTAACTGTCTTTTACTCTGCTTAACCCTGTTGTACCTATATCACCTGTATCTGTAACCTCAGAGTACTGTATATATTCTCTGTGTATATTGTTATATCTAGCGTGCCCGTAAGGCTATTAAATATCTAATTTAATCTTGTGCTATCTTGTATCTCGATCACGAATCCCCACGTCCGTGTTTCGGCCTAGTTATAAGCTACCGCGGGTTGGTTTCTCACCCTATATAATCTGTTAGCGGACCGGGCTTATATCAAACGAGAAGCTGGTGGCAGATTATCCGAGCTGAGAAAGCACTGTTTCATTGCGGCAGTGAAAAGGCTCTCTCAGCTTGTTGCCTCTCTGTACCCGCGTGGACAAGAGGTGTCTGTGTAAACTGTACCAAGCTGACCATACTTGCTCCTCTGGAGGGCATAACGTATGGTAACAAGTGACCATACTGCATCTCGTGAGCTCTACGGAGGTGACGTTAAGCGGGCATGAGGCGTGGTATCCGTGACACCCCATAAAAAAACATATGACATCAGTAAGAACAAGTAGAATTGAAAAACCTACGTTGGTACTCGCCTATAGTAGACAGTTTCCAGCAATAGAGCAGGCTATCCGTAAGTGTCTTTAAATCCTCTATGAGGACAATATTTTATATGAGACCCTCAAGAATGGTTGTAGGATTGTATCCAGACGGACCGGTAATTTAGCCAACTCTCTGTCCCCTTCTATGTTCACACGCACTTCTGGTATGATTAAAAATACCTGGATGAAGTATCTGGGGTTTAGTAAATGCGGGGGTCATCCCTCCAAAACATGTAGATATGCTTATCCTACTACAAATTTTGACAATTCAAGTCACACAGAAATCTTCCCCATAAAAAGTTATATTAACTGTAATAGTGTGGGTGTAGTTATGTGATCAAATGTATCAGCTGTGATGTTATGTACATGGGTAGCACGAACAGACAATTTAAGGTCAGATTATGTGAAAATTTTAATTATGTTGCTAACCCCGGAGCAACTGGCATTTCTAATGCAGCGAATAATTTCATCAAACATAAGAAGTGTAGAGAGTTTCCGCACAGATGCCATTGAGAAGGTGATCATTCCACCTAGGGGGGGCAATATAAAAAATAAAATACTCTTACGTGAAGCGTTTTGGATCTTCTAATTAAATTCCCGCTATCCATCAGGATTAAACCTAAAAAGGAACTTATGTATTGCTATGCATAATGCTTGATATGAGAATTGCAGGGAGGTACATCCGTGGATCCGCAAAACACACACATATGTGGGAATGGACCTTTACTGAAATAGGTTACATGAACACAACCGTATGTATTTTGCGGTCCGCAAATTGCGGACCCGCAAAAAAAAACTGATGACATCCATATGCCATCCGTTTTTTTTGCAGATCCATTGTAAAAATGCCTAAAACGGACAAGAATAGGACATGTTCTATTTTATTTGTGGGGCTATGGAACGGACATACAGATACGAATAGCACACGGTGTACTGTCCGCATTTTTTGCGGACTCATTGAAATGAATAGGTCCGCATCCTATCCGCAAAACAAATTCTACGGAAACAAAATACATTCGTGTGCATGAGGCCATAAATGGACTTTTGCACGATATTCTAATTTTTCGAGTTTCACCTGTATGTTTTCTTTTCCCCTATCCTTTTCTTGTAAGGTTCTATCTCATCTCTGAATTTATATGAATTTGGTATGTATATGTTTTATTCGCACAGTAGTTGGGAATGTATTTATTTTCATTTGATGTGGAAATTGGTGATACACGTTGGTTTGGTTTGTATATATTTGTGACAAGTAATGGATCAAGTGGTGCCCATGTCGATAAGGGTCTTATATTTAAATTTTCTCCTTACCTACCTGATACTCATTTCTACTGTTTCCTATTTTTTGTGCTTCCATTCCCCCCCCCCCCCCCCCCTTTGATTGGAAGAGGTCTTTTTCCAACCCTGAAGCTAGACACCACTTGAGGTTATGAGTAAGAACCGCTGAGGTTCAAAACATGTTAACCTGCGGTGGTGGGTGGAGGTGTCCACTAAAGTTGATGTTTTAAAGAAACTTGAATAAAGATGGAGCTACTTTTGGATGACTTGGATGCTGGAACCTCTTTCTTTTTTCGTTGTTGCATTACAGTGATTGGCTGGCCGGAACGCGTCATGATGACACGTGTTCGGCTCAGTATTAGTGCAGGTTACGCTAAAAATATATATTGCTGCCACACACAATAGTCCTTAAAAGGACTTTTGGGTCTATAACAAGTATAAAAACAAAAATATTGATATTTCAATCCCGACACTATCTCTCCCTTCTGCTCTCCAGCTCTCCCTGACTAAGAGCTCATTGAGACGGCCGTATGCTGTCCGCAAAAATACTTAATGCTATCCGTTTTTTGCGGATCTGCAAAAAAACTGATCCGCAAAAAAACCGATAGCATTCAGTATTTTTGCGGACCAATAGACTTCAATGGGGCCATGTCCTGATTTTCACGGACAAGTATAGGACATGTTTCATTTGCTTTGCGGAACCGTGGAATAGAAAAGGGCCCCATAGAAGTGAATAGGTCAGCATCTAATCTGCAAAAAAAGGATCCTCATTTTTGCGGATAGCATACGGCCGTCTGAATGAGCCCTTAGTCAGGGAGAGCTGGAGAGCAGAAGGGAGAGATAGTGTAGGGATTGAAATATCAATATTTTAGTTTTTATACTTGTTATAGACCCAAAAGTCCTTTTAAGGACTATTGTGTGTGGCAGCAATATATATTTTTAGCGTAACCTGCACTAAATTGCTAAAACTTGTTAGAGACCCAAAAGTCCTTTTAAGGACTATAGTTGTATCTGGCAGCAATATATATTTTTAGCACAACCTGCGCTAAATAGCATGCAATTGTTTGGCCGCTGCAGACAGCGACATTATCTGCGCTACATCTCCTGTCTAACGTGTACGTGGCCTAAAAATATCTGTGACATCCAGTGTAGACGGTGTCTGCTGCGGACAGTTACATCTCCTGTATAACGTTTGCGTATTCAAAATACCAGTGACATTCAGTCTAATTTTTTGCATTACCTGCGCTTTATCTCCAGCATAACGTTAGCGCATCCGAAATATCAGTGACATTCAGTAAAAAAAAAATTGCCGCTGGTGGCAGCGACATTACCTGCGCTACGTCTCCTGTATAACGTTTGCCCATCCTAAATATTAGTGACATTAATTCAGTGTAATTTTTTATTAGCCGCTAGTGACCCCAACATTACTTGCGCTATACCTCCTGTCTAACGTGTGCGCATCCTAAATATCAGTGACATTTATTCAGTGGAATTTTTTATTAGCCGCTGGTGACAGCTAGTGATGAGAGGGAGGTGCCATATTCGATTTCGCGATATTTTGCGAATATTCAATTGAATATTCGTCTTATATTATGATCTATTTATCGCAAATAATATGCGAATAATATGCAATTTAATTATTCGCGCATTGCGATATATATATTTTTTTTAACTGTATAAGGCAACTTTCCTATTGGTTGGCTATGGCTATTGGCTAATATGTGCATTTTACGAATATTCGCTATATTGCTATATATTCTTGCTTTAGAATATGACGAAGATTCTAAAAAACGAAGTTAGGGTCCATTCACACGTCCGTTGTTTCTTTCCTGATCTGTTCCGTTTTTTGCGGAACAGATCTGGACCAGTTCTGTACCCATTCATTTTTAATGGGTCCTGAAAAAAAATCTGACATTGAGCTGTCCGATTTTTTTCAGGACCCATTGAAAATGAATGGGTACAGATCTGGTCCAGATCTGTTCCGCAAAAAACGGAACAGATCAGGAAAGAAACAACGGACATGTGAATGGACCCTTATAGCAACATAGCGAATATTCGTAAAATACACATATAGACTGTAATTTAGCTAATATAGTGCTAGAATCTTTTTTTTTTATAGTCACATTTTTTTGTCTCTTCTGAACTTCAGATTTGGAAAAAATGTACACTATTAAAAAAAAATACTATAGCACTATATTAGCTTAATTGCAGTCTATATGTGTATTTTACGAATATTCGCTATATTGCTATAACTTTGTTTTTTAGAATATGACGAATATTCTAAAAAACGAAGTTATAGCAATATAGCGAATATTTTCTTTATTTAGAATATTCTTTTTTTTATTTTTTCAATCTGTACTGTTATTCTACTTTGGCATACCCCTCCCCGACAAGCGTCCCCGTTACCATGGGAACGCCTGTGGGTTAGAATATACCATCGGATCTGAGTTTTCACGATCTCAGGCAAAACTCAGATCCGATGGTATATATTTTTTAACCCACAGGCGTTCCCATAGTGACGGGGACGCTTGTCGGGGAGGAGTATGCGAACAACTGTACAGATTGGGGGAAAAAAGGCGAATATTCTAAATAACGAATATATTCACTATATTGCTATATATTCTTTTTTTTTAATATTCTTCTTTTTTTTCCATATGAATACATTATTCCTTCCTGCTTAAGTTGCTTGTGGGCCAATGACTCATTGACCCACAAGAAAGAAGCAGGGAGGAATCATGTTTTCAGATGTTAAAAAATGACGAATATTCGATATAGCGAATATATAGCACTATATTCAAAATATTCACGAATTAGCGAAGTTGCGATATTTGCGATTAATATTCGCTATTCGAATATTTGCGCTCAACACTAGTGACAGCGACATTAATTGCGCTATACCTCCTGTTTAACGTGTGCGCATCCTAAATATCAGTGACATTCATTCAGTGCAATTTTTTATTAGGCCATAATGACAGCGACATTACTTGTGCTATACCTCCTGTTTAACGTGTGCGCATCATGAATATCAGTGACATTCATTCAGTGCAATTTTTTATTAGGCAGTGGTGACAGCGACATTACTTGCGATATACCTGCTGTATAACGTTTGTGCATCCTAAATATCAGTGACATTCATTCAGTGCAATTTTTTATTAGGCGGTGGTGACAGCGACATTACTTGCGATATACCTGCTGTATAACGTTTGTGCATCCTAAATATTAGTGACATTAATTCAGTTTAATCTTTTATTAGGTAGTGGTGACAGTGATATTACTTGCGCAATACCTCTTGTTTAACGTGTGCGCATCCTAAATATCAGCGACATTCATTCAGTGTCATTTTTCATTAGGTGGTGGTAACAGTGATATTACTTGCGCAATACCTCTTGTTTAACGTGTGCGCATCCTAAATATCAGCAACATTCATTCAGTGTCATTTTTTATTAGGCGGTGGTGATAGTGACATTACTTGCGCTATACCTCCTGTTTAACATGTGCGCATCCTAAAAATATCTGTGACATTCTGTGTTCTTTATTTGCGCATGCACTTACAAAACCTTTCGCTACTGTACGTGTGACATATTTGCAAGCATATATACCATTTAATATGCACAAGGCGAGCAGTAAGGGATGCGGAAGTGGCCGTGCTGCTGATGGTGCACGCAGAAGCCGTGTCCCTGGGCGCGGTGAAACTGTGCCTGCTGCCAGAGCACAAGAAACACACTCATCCACGATACCTAGCTTCATGTCCCAGTTTGCAGGGCGGTGCAGGGCACCACTCTCGAAGTCACACCAGTGCGACCAGGTGGTCGGTTGGATTGCAGCAGATAATGCTTCGGTTAAGCACCATCCTGTCTTCCTTAAAGTCCAGTCTCAGTAGCCAAGAGTCTGGTCAACAGAATCCTCACTCTAATACTCCTTCCTCCCCCCATGGAGAGTCTTGGCAAACAAGTGATCCCACAATCGTATATTCCGAGGAGCTCTTTTCATCGCCATTCCTTAATTTGGGCCTTTCGCCAAGCCCGTTTGAAGAGGGACATGAGGAGATCTTGTTCCTGATTCCCAAACTCTAGAGGTTCATGATGAGGACGAGACACATTTGTCAATAACTGAGTTTGTTGTTAGGTCAACAGGTCAGGAGGATGACCGGGGTGAGGAAGTGGAAGAGGAGGTGCTGGACGATGAAGTCACTGACCCAACTAGGGAAGGTGGCAAGCCGAGCAAGGACAGCAGTATCCGTAGCACCGCAAAAGACTGAAAGAGGCAGTGGGGTGGCAAAAGGGAGAAGGAGGGCGACACCAAACAGGCCCGCAACTGTTCCCCGTAGCACCCCCTTGCGGCAATCTCCCTTGCCAAGGGGTAGGTGTTCCGCAGTCTGGCGCTTTTTTGAGGAAGAATTGTCATTTGCAACCTGTGCCGTACCAAAATGTGCAGGGGCATGAAAACTAGCAACCTGGTCCGCCACATAGCATCAAAGCACCCTAATAGGTGGGCCAAACACCTGGGTCCACAACCAGTGTCTGCGGGTCACACCACTGCCTCCTCTTTCCCTGTGTTACATGCTGGCCAATCCCCTGTACAAGACGCAGGACCGGGTGCCTCCCGTCATGCACCTGGACCTTCGTAAGCACCATCAGCTAGCACATCCACTTCTGTGTCCCAGCGAGGCTTACAGATGTCCATACCCCAGGCCTTTGAACGAAAGCGCAAATACCCAGCCACCCACCCACAGACCATAGCACTAAATGCGCAACTTTCCAAATTGCTGGCCCTAGAAATGTTGCCATTTAGGCTTGTGGACACTGAGGCTTTCTGCAGCCTGATGGCGGCAGCTGTCCCGTGGTACTCTGTCCCCAGCCGCCAATATTTTTAAGGGTGTGCAGTCCCAGCCTTACACCAGCATGTGTCCCGTAACATCACCCGTGCCCTGACCAATGCAGTTATTGGGAAGGTCCATTTAACGACTGACACATGGACAAGTGCTTTTGGCCAGGGACGCTACATTTCCCTGATGGTACACTGGGTGAATGTTGTCGAGGTTGGGAGCGAGTCGTACCCTGGGATGGCACAGGTGCTACTGACGCCAAGGATGGCGGGCCCTACTTCCATCAGGGTTTCCGCCGCCCCCCTTCTCCTCCTCTGCCTCCTCCTCCACTTCCACCTCTGAATTCTCATCTTGCAGCACCAGTCAGCCATCAGTCAGTAGCTGGAAGCAGTGTAGCACTGCAGTGGGGAAGCGGCAAC
The DNA here is from genome assembly GCF_905171765.1 of Bufo bufo. NCBI lineage: Eukaryota > Metazoa > Chordata > Amphibia > Anura > Bufonidae > Bufo > Bufo bufo. Next base: position 550,452,146 of record NC_053391.1, read on the forward strand.
AGGCCGAGCTTAAACTGATCTGCTTAGGTGACAAACAGCACACTGCCGCAGAGCTGTGGCAGGGGATAAGGGACCAGACTGAGGCTGTGGGTCTCGCCACTCAACCTACAACCAGGCATGGTTGTGTCTGATAATGGCTGTAACTTGGTGGCGGCTTTGGAGCTCGGCAAGCTCACACACATACCATGCCTAGCCCACGTGTTCAACCTAGTAATTCAGCGGTTTCTCAAAACCTACTCCAATTTGCCTGAGCTACTGGTGAAGGTGCGCCGCGTGTGTGCCCATTTCCGCAAGTCATCGAGAGCTTTCGCCGGTTTGGCAACGCTGCAGCAGCGCTTGCAATTGCCAGCTCACCGACTGTTGTGCGATTATGAGCACACGCTGGAACTCCACATTTCACATGTTGGCCAGTCTTTGTGAGCAGCAGAGGGCAGTATGGCTGCAACATTTTCGTCTCCTTTCCAGTCAGCTTCCGCTCTTCACAAGTGATGAGTGGGCATTGATGTCTGACCTATGTGAGGTTTTTTTACGCAAATTTAAGGAATCAACACAGATGGTGAGCGGCGATAACGCTATTATCAGCATAACCATTCCACTTCTGTGTCTACTGAAACGCTCGCTGCTCAGAATGAAGGCGGACGCTTTGCATGTGGAAGAGGTGGAAATGGGGGAAGACAGTACACAGGGTGATAGCCAGACCACCCTCAATTTGTCTTCTCAGCGCAAATTGGATGATGAGGAGGAGGCGCAGGAGACGGTTTCCTCCGCTACAGAGGGTAGTACCCATAGCAGGTTTATTCCATCTGTTCAGTGTGGATATGCCGAAGAGGAGGAAGAGTATGAGGAGATTGGGAGTCATCCTCCTGATGAGGACAGCAAAGTCTTGTCTGTTGGGACTCTGGCACACATGGCTGACTTTATGTTAGGCTGCCTTTCCCGTGACCCTCGCGTTGTACACATTTTGGCCAACACTGATTACTGGTAGTTCACCCTTCTCGACCCCCGCTACAAAGAGAACTTCTCATCTCTCATTCCTGTGGTGGAGAGGACAAGCAAAATGGTGCAATACCAGAAGGTCCTTGTGGAAAAATTGCTCCAAAAATTTCCAGCTGACAACACTGGCTGCAGAGTACACAGTTCCTTGGCCAAGTGAGGAGGGGAGAAGAGGGGAACACACAACAGTTCCAACAGAGGTAGGGCAACACTCTCCAAGGCCTTGGACAGTTTCATAACACCCCGCCAGCACCCTCAACCTGATTCGCGGCCTAGTGTCACACGGAGGGAAAGATTTTGGAAGATGGTGAAGGAGTACGTAGCAGACAGTATCAGCGTCCTTAGTGATCCCTGTGTGCCTTACAACTATTGAGTGTCCAAGCTGGACACGTGACACGAACTGGCGTACACCTTGGAGGTGCTGGCCTGCCCCGCCCCCAGCGTTTTGTCACAGCGTGTATTTAGTGTTGCTGGGGGCATAATAACTGATAAGCGCATCAGGCCTGTCAACTGAAAATGCTGACAGGTTGACTCTTATAAAAATGAACAAGGCCTGGTTTGCCCCTGACTTCTCTACTCCACCAGCGGAAAGCGGCTGAACATAAAGGCACTCTAAATGTTGCTTTTATGGTGTATTGAATACACTGTATTCCCATGCACCACTTCCACCACAAAAAAGAATATATGGTTCAATCTCCCTTTTCTCATCCTCCTCCTCCATCATATCAATATGCTTATTAGGCTTCCCTCGCTCCTAATATTTTAGAGGGTCAGCTCAGCAGCGGGCCCTCACCCATAATGTTTTTGAGGGTCACCAGCAGGCCCTCAACCATAATGTTTTAGAGGGTCAGCTCAGCAGCAGACCCTCACCCCTAAATTATTAAATGGCAAGCTCAGCAACAGGTCCTCACCTACAATTTTTTTTTATATGGTCAGCTCGGCAGCAGGCTCTCGCCCACAAAATATTTTTGATGGTCAGCTCGGCAGCAGGCCCTTGCCCACAAACTTTTTTAGATGGTCTTCTCGGCAGCAGGCCCTCGCCCACAACATTTTTTAGATGGTCAGCTCGGCAGCAGGCCCTCACCCACAACATTTTTTAGATGGTCAGCTCGGCAGCAGGCCCTCACCCATAATGTTTTAGATGGTCAGCCCGGCAGCAGGCCCTCGCCCACAAAATTGTTTAGATGGTCAGCTCGGCAGTAGGCCCTCACCCAAAACATTTTTTTGATGGTCAGCTCAGCAGCAGGCCCTCACCCACAAAATTTTTTAGATGGTCAGCTCGGCAGCAGGCCTTCACCTACAACATTTTTTAGATGTCAGCTCAGCAGCAGGCCCTCACCCCTAATGTTTTAGATGACTTCCATTGTGCTCGGGTGCTCGGTCGAGCACCCGAGCATCCCGAGGTGTTCTACTCGAGAACCCGAGCACTTTGGTTTTTGACCAACACTAATAATTATCAATAGAGATGAGCAAATTTCTCAAAAATTCAATTCGGACAGTTTGCCGAATTTCCCAAAAAGATTCAATTTGATCCGAATAAATTCAGGATAAATCAAGTTAAAACAAACAGCTATTTCCTGGCTGCTGAGAGCCTGTCCAGTGGTGTAGAAGCCTGTAGTGAAATAGTACTGTCAGTCAGTATGACACGCGTCACTCTTAGAATCACTTCACACTTCACTTATTTGGTCAGTTATGGGGCCAAAACTAACCAAAGTGTGAACTCTGCCTTACAGGTCAATGTTAGTGTCAAGAAGAAGCGGACTCCTTTTACACCATCGTCAGCTGGTTCCACATAGATTTCTAGAGAACCTGTTCTGTTAGACTCTGAAACAAGAAGTGCCCCCATGACCGAGTGGTGAGGTAGCAACAACATAAGTCGTCAACATAGTGGCCCAGTCACAGAGTGGTGAGGGTGGGAAGCGCATGAGGAATCGCATGAGTCATCAACACAGTGGCCCAGTCACAGAGTGGTGAGGGTGGGAATCGCATGAGGAATCACATGAGTATTCCACAAACACACATGTTTGGCCGCAGGACCGGCTCTGCCTCTTCCGGTTCTGGCAGCGATTCTACCACTAGCCAACGCAATACTTTTTTAGGCAGCCGACAAAGAAAGCAAACACCAGTAGAGCCGGCCGCCATTATCGGGGAAGCAGATGGACCCAGGACGACCAGATCGCAGGTATGCCAGAGACATTAGTATTAAATCTTTCTTCCAAGAACTTAAGTCCAACACAAATGGACATTTTACAGAAGCGTACGGACACTATAGATACATTTAGCTTGGATATGGATATGCAAAGATTTTTCCGTAATGTACGATTAAAAACACACTTCTCTGGCAATAAAGGTGTACCTGTGTCTTCGGAGAGGGCTAGTGGCGATATTCTCACCTTGACACGATTTGATCTGAAAATAAAAAGCAAGTTTGTACCTCCGAAAATATATCATCCTGTTGAAACATTTGTTAATGTAGCACAGCGGGACTTGGCTACACTACTTGGGAGATTTAAACAGGGCGAATTTTATATACATCATAATATTACGAAAGATGAGAGAAACGCCCTCTCCCAGTTGGTTATAAGACAAGTCCCTTATATTCAAACCTGCTGATAAAGGGGGTGCCTTAGTGATTCTTGATAAATCATATTATGTCTGAGAGATTATGAATCAACTACAAAGTGGGGATACATACCTTGTTTTGCAGTCAGACCCTACGGGGTATATTAAACGCATGCTATTGAATGTTGTTGAACGATACAGAGAGAATGGAACGAGAGACGCTAAGCTGGGCGATTTTTTTATTAATCAACACCCGATTATACCGGTGTTTTACACTTTGCCTAAGGTCCACAAATCTATGACTCATCCGCCAGGCCGCCAAAAAGTGGCAGCTACCGATTCTATTCTCTCTCCCCCAGTGATACTTTTGGATAAGGTATTAACTCCACTTACTAAAACAGCACCGTCGTATTTGAGAGATACCCAACATTTTTTGTCTGAGGTTAAATCTGTGCAGCTCGATGCGGATTGCATTTTAGCTACATTCGATGTCTGTAGCCTCTATACGTCTATTACACACACAAAGGGTCTAGAGGCGGTGAGAGGTTTGTTGGAGGGAAGTACATACAAAAGGGAAGAATTTTTTTTTTTCGTTTCACTTTTAACTATTGTATTGGAGCAGAATTATTTTCTGTTCCAAGACACTTTCTATTAACAGCAATGCGGGACCGCGATGGGGTCGAATGTCGCACCGCCATATGCAAATTGTTATATGGCACACTTTGAACATGATTTTATTTATTCAAATCCACTGTATATACAGTATTGTATTTTTTGGCGTCGATTTATCGATGACATGTTTTGCGTATGGCGGTGCGACATTCCGACCCCAATGCGTTTCTGAGTCCATTAATTCGGTGTGGCCCGAGCTTCAGTTTAGTTTACACTTTGACAGATGTCGGATCTCCTTCCTTGATACGTGGGTGATTAAAAGTGCGGAAAATAAGATTGTGACAGATCTATATATACGTATAGAGGCTACAGACAGCATACTGTTCTATACCAGTAATCATTCTACCAACACGAAAAGGGCATTACCATATTCACAATATCAACGGGTGAGACGCATTGTGGGGGATCCTGAACAATGCGAAATTAGATTGAATGAGATGTCAGCCAAGTTTGAGGATAGAGAATACCCTTTACATCTACTTAAGGAACAGAGAAAGAGAATTCCACAGATTAGTGAGGAAAAAGTAAAAAAACCTTTTATTCCTCTAGTGGTAAAATATCACCCATGGATACATAAAGTTTGAACAATAGTAAATAAACACTGGCACATTATTAGTGAATCTTACCCTTTGATCGAGGAATTCCAACAACGACCCATGGTATGCTACAAGAGAACGAAGAATATTCGTGATAAAATCGTTAGAGCAGACATTGGCAGTGATAGAAGGGATTTAAAACAGAAAACGCTTGAGTCTCCGAGACAGGGAACTTTTCCCTGCTTTAGGTGTGTACACTGTTCGAGTCTCATTAAAAGCCATTACATCACTCATCCGAGATCAGGGGAACATATAAAAGTTTTTTTCACGTGTGACAGTAATTATGTCATATATATTCTAAAGTGTCGATGTGGTCTTTTGTAATTAGGGGAAACGTCTACACGAATGAAAGATCGATTTAGTAAGCAGAAGTCCACGATCAGGAAGGAGAATCTGTTATTACCAATACCGCACCACTTCCATCAAGAGAGACATAATATATCGCAGTTGCATTTTCAGATCATTGAAGGTGTTAAACAGCCTAGGAGAGGAGGTGATAGGAACTCATTATTGAGAAAGAGAGAGGCCTATTGGATCCATAGGCTCCAAACTTTGGAACCTATGGGTCTAAACCGTGATTACGAATTAAACAGTTTTTTATAAAAAATAAAAAAAAATTATATTAAAAAAATTCCTTTTTTTTTTTCAACAATTTCTTTCAGCTTTGTATTTAATTTTTATGATTTTTAGTGATTGATTCGAATTAAGCTGCTATTGACATCTATATGTAGATAATGTGGATAGGTTTTCATGATAGATATATTTATACATGTTTTTCTACAGGTGAAGTGATGCGAAATTGTGCTGCATAATGCGAATATAAGCAGGAGAAGACCATATCCATGCTGAGATTAATTTTGTCATAATATTTGTTTGAATTGTGTGTCTACACTTGTTTTTAGGAGGTGTGTCTTTTGACATCACGATCATTTGATGTGCACACCTTGATGAGGGGTTTGGCTATTTAATGGCGGTTTTTGTAATGTGTGTATTGCTGTTTGATAAAGACACCTGCGAGTGTCGAAACGCATCACAGAATTATGTGACAATAAGCAACAACCTTTTGCAGACAACTTACAGTGAGTGCCGGTCCTTTCTTGTTCTTGTTTCGTGGGATGCCAATCCTCGGACGCGAGCACACGAATTATTCACCTGCAGTGCTGACCTATTGGACTTACTACTTCACAGTGGTGAGGGTGGGAATTGCATGAGGGATCGCATTAGTCGTCAACACAGTGGCCAAGTCACAGGGTGGGCCATGCTGATCGTCCTCCGGCGGCTTGATGAAAAATTCCCACACCACTGTATAGCAACACAGTGGCCAAGTCACAGAGTGGTGAGGTTGGGAATCGCAGGAGGAATCACATGAGTCGTCAACACCGTGGCCCAGTCACAGAGTGGTGAGGGTAGGAATAGCATGAGGAATCGCATGAGTCGTCAACACCGTGGCCCAGTCACAGAGTGGTGAGGGTGGGAATGGCATGAGGAATCGCATGAGTCGTCAACACCGTGGCCCAGTCACAGAGTGGTGAGGGTGGGAATCACATGAGGAATCGCATGAGGAATCGCATGAGTCGCAAACACAGTGGCCCAGTCACAGAGTGGTGAGGATGGGAATCGCATGAGTCATCCACACTGTGGCCCAGTCACTGGCGGCTAGATGGAAAATTTGCACACTGCCGAGTGGGGCATTTTCTCCCCACCACTCCATGCTGACTGCCTGCTACTGCTGTCTCTGTGAACCCGTTCACAGCTATTTCTTTCCGGACAGGTAGGCTCCTGCGTAGAAGGCGGTGTACCCCGGGCACGTTTGGCTACAGATCTCACACTGCTGCCACTCTGCTGATTCACGGCCACACTATCCCCTGGCTGGCTCAGCCGCTGCCTCAGGCGAGATGCCACCCTATTCTCCTGATAATGATGAAGCCCCTTCTTCACCTGGCTCCTACGTGCGATTGGCTACATCATCATCATCCACTACGGTCTGCATGTCACTGATGTCACCCTCACAGTCTCAGGGCCACGAGCCTGACTGCTCACAACACTAACTCCCACGCAACTATCATCATCATCACTACTTGCCTACCGGAGGAAGCAGCGGTTCTCTCCTCCTCACCTGTCTGTCGGACATACTGTACTGTAACATTAACTGAGCTGACCCTCTAAAACATTAGGGGCGAGGGCTTGCTGGTGACCCTTGAAAACATTAGGGGTGAGGGTCTGCTGCTGAGCTGACCATCTAAAACATTAGGAGCGAGGGCAGCCTAATAAGCATGTTGATATTATGGAGAAGGAGGAGGACGAGAAAGGAAGATTGAACCCATGGGAATACAGTGTATTCAATACACCATAAAAGCCACATTTAAAGTGCCTTTATGTTCAGCCGCTTTCCTCTGGTGGAGTAGATAAGTCAGGGGCAATCCAGGTCTTGTTCATTTTTATAAGAGTCAACCTGTCAGCATTTACAGTTGACAGGCGGATGCGCTTAGCAGTTATTATGCCCCCAGCAGCACTAAATACCTGCCCCGATAAAACACTGGCAGCAGGACAGGGCAGCACCTCCAAGGCGTAGAGCACCAGTTCATGCCACGTGTCCAGCTTTAACACCCAATAGTTGTAAGTCACAGAGGGATCACTGAGGACGCACTCCTTCACCATCTTCCAAAAGCTTTCCCTCCTTGTGACACTAGGCCGTGCATCAGGGTGAGGGTGCTGGTGGGGTGTGATAAAACTATCCCAGGCCTTGGAGAGTGTTGCCCTGCCTCTGTTGGAACTGCTGTGTGTTCCCCTCATCTCCCCTCCTCGGTTGCCCAAGGAACTACGTACTCTGCCGCCAGTGTTATCAGCTGGAAATGTTTGGAGCAATTTTTCCACAAGCACCTTCCGGCATTGCACCATTTTGCTCGTCCTCTCCACCACAGGAATGAGAGATGAGAAGTTCTCTTTGTAGCGGAGGTCGAGAACGGTGAACAACCAGTAATCGGTGTTGGCCAAAATGCATATAACGTGAGGGTCACGGGAAAGACAGCATAACATAAAGTCAGCCATGTGTGCCAGAGTCCTAACAGACAAGACTTTGCTGTCCTCGTCAGGAGCATGACTCTCAATCTCCTCATCCTCTTCCTCCTCTTTGGCATATCCACGCTGAACAGATGGAATAAACCTGCTATGGGTACTACCCTCTGTAGCGGAGGCAACTGTCTCCTGCTCCTCCTCCTCCTCCTCAACATCATCATTAATTCGCATTAAGAAGATGAACTGAGGGTGGTCTGCCTATCACCCTGTGTACTGTCTTCCACTATTTCCACCTCTTCCACATGCAAAGCGTCCGCCTTCATTGTGAGCAGCGAGCGTTTAAGTAGACACAGAAATGGGATGGTTATGCTGATAATAGCGGCATCACCACTCCCCATCTGTGTTAATTCCTCAAAATTGTGTAAAACCTCACAGAGGTCAGACATCCATGCCCACTCGTCGCCTCTGAAAAGCCAAAGCTGACTGGAAAGGCAATGACCATGTTGCAGCTAGGATTCCACTACTGCCCTCCGCTGCTCACAAAGCCTGGCCAACATGTGGAATGTGGAGTTCCAGCACGTGCTCACGTCGCACAACAGACGGTGAGCTGGCAATTGCCTGTTGCCGCTTCCCCACTGCAGTGCTACACTGCTTCCAGCTACTGACTGATGGCTGACTGGTGCTGCAAGATGAGAATCCGGATGTGGAAGTAGAGGAGGAGAAGGTGGGGTTGCAGCCACTAATATAGTTGGTGGCGGAAATCTTGATGGAAGTAGGGCCCGCAATCCTTGGCGTCGGTAGCACCTGTGCCATCCCAGTGTACGACTCGCTCCCGGCCTCCACAACGTTCAACCAGTGTGTCGTCGGGGAAATGTAGAGTCCCTGGACAAAAGCACTTGTCCATGTGTCAGTCGTTAAGTGGACCTTCCCAATAACTGCGTTGGTCTAGTGGCGGATTCAGAGCCTGGTCTCGGGAGGGGCACTTCCAGATTGTTTTGTGGCGGCGGACAGAAAATAATGTGGTGCTTATAGAACAGACTACACAGTGTCGAGGTATACTGTATATTGTGTGGCACAGTGTATGCTATTTGTGTATAACATAAACATATTTCACATGAAAACTTACAATTACTTGGCTTTGCCCTTGGGGACATTACTTCAACACTTTGGCTGGGGGGCTCGGTGGAGATGATGTTGTGTTTTATCCTAATGAGAACGATTTCATAATAAGGATTTGGAGAAGGGACAGAGGGATAGCAGAGCAGGGATAGGCTGGTGCTGCTACTAGGGGGCTCATACCATGGGGGAGTAATAAAGCCCACCATAATGCCACCCCCCCAGTAGAAATAATTCTCCTTATAATGTGACAGTGCAAAAAATACCCCCTTGTAATGCCCCCAGTTGAGCTAATGTCCCCATAGTGCCCCCATAATGTGCCAGTATAAAATACCCCTATATAGTGCCCCCCAGTAAATGCCCCCATAGTGCTCCTCTCCCACCTTCCTCCTAGTGCCCCCTTATAATGTACCAGTATAAAATGCCCCATATATAGTGCCCCAGTAGATGCCCTCAGTATCCCCCATTATTTTCAAGTATAAAATACCCCTTCTTAGTGCCCCCCGTAGATGACCCCATAGTACTCCTCTTCCCCCTTCCCCATAGTACCCACCATGTGTCCCAGTATAAAATGCTACTGTACAGAGGCCCCATATAAAATACCCCTTCTTTGTGGCCTCAGTAGATGCCCCCATAGTGCTCCCCAATAATGTGCCAGTTAGAAGTACCCCCATAGATGCCCCCCAATAATGTGCCAGTAAGATGTGCCCCCATAGATGCCCCCCAAATCATGTGCCAGTAACAAGAGCACCCCCCCCAATCATGTGCAAGTAACTAGAGCTCCCCCCAATCATGTGCCAGTAACAAGAGCCCACCCAATCATGTGCCAGTAACAAGAGCACCCCCAAATCATGTGCAAGTAACAAGAGCACCCCCCCAATCATGTGCCAGTAACAAGAGCACCCCCCCAATCATGTGCCAGTAATAAGAGCCCCCCCATCATGTGCCAGTAACAAGAGTCCCCCCATCATTTGCCAGTAACAATAGCCCCCCCCCATCATGTGCCAGTAACAAGAGCCCCCGCAATCATGTGCCAGTAACAAGTATTGTACATATTTAAAAAAAAGTTATACTTACCTCCATGTCAGCGATGCGATGCAGGCCTCTTTTGGCCTGTGTCCCGCACTGTACGGCTCAGGCGGCGTAATGACGTCACACCGGGAAAAATAGTGGCGGCTGGGGACTGAGTAGGGACGGCCGCCGCCATCAGGCTGCGGAAAGCCTCAGTGTCCACAAGCCTAAATGGCAACAATTCCAGTGCCAGCAATTTGGAAAGGTGCGCATTTAGTGCTATGGCCTGTCGGTGGGTGGCTGGGTATTTGTGCTTTCGTTCAAAGGCCTGGGGCATGGACATCTGTACGCTGCGCTGGGACACAGAAATCTGGGCCTGTGTCTTGGACAGGGGATTGTCCAGTACGTAACACAGGGGAAGAGGAGGCAGTGGTGTGACCCGCAGACACTGATTTTGGCGTTCGTCCCACCTATTAGGGTGCTTTGATGCTATGTGGCGGATCATGCTGGTGGTGGTGAGGTTGCTAGTGTTCACGTCCATGCTCATTTTGGTACGGCACAGGTTGCAAATAACAATTCTTTTATCGTCCGGACTTTACTCAAAAAAGCGCCAGGCTGCGGAACACTTACCCCTTGGCAAGGGAGATTGCCGCAAGGGGGTGCTTCGGGGAACAGTTGCGGGCCTGTTTGGTGTCGCCGCCTTCTCCATTTTGCCACTCCACTGCCTCTTCCAGTCTGTTGCAGTGCTGCGGATCCCTCCCCCTCTGTACTGCTGTCCTCGCTCGGCTTGCCACCTTCCCTGGTTGGGTCAGTGATTTCATCATCCACCACCTCCTCTTCCGCTTCCTCACTCTGGTCATCCTCCTGACTTGTTGACCTAACAAGAACCTAACTTATTGACAACTGTGTCTCATCCTCATCATCAACCTCTTGAAACACGAATTGCCATTGACTTATTGGCAACTGTGTCTCATCATCATCATCCACCTTGTGAAACACTAATTGCCATTCCCCACTGTCATCTTCTTCTGACTGTGGATGCTCTAGAGTTTGGGAATCACAGCACAAGATCTCCTCATGTGCCTCTTCAAGCGGGCTTGGCAAGAGGCCCAAATCAAGTATAGGGGCTGAAAAGAGCTCCTCTGAATATCCGAGTGTGGGATAACTTGTTTGCCAAGACTCTCCATGGTGGGAGGAAGGAGGTTCAGGGTGAGGATTCTGTTGGCTACTGAGACTGGACTTTGTGAAAGACAGGGTGGTGTTTAACTGACTGGAAGCATTATCTGCTGCAATCCAACCGACCACCTGGTCGGAACTGGTGTGACTTCGAGAGTGGTGTCCTGCGCCGCCCTGCAAACTGGGACATGAAGCTAGATATCGTGGATGAGTGTGTTTTTTTGAGCTCTGGCAGCAAGCACAATTTCACCGTGCCCAGGGCCACGGCCTCTGCGTGCACCATCAGCAGCATGGCCACTTCCCCATCCCTTACTGCTCGCCTTGAGCATATTTAATGGTATATATGCTTGCAAGTATGTCACACATACAGTAGCGCAGATTTTGTAAGTGTATGCGCAAAAAAATTAAACTGAATGTCGAGATATTTAGGATGCACAAACATTATACAGGAGATGTAGCGCAGGTAATGTTGCTGTCACCAGCAGTGAAAAAATTTGACTGAATGTCACAGGTATTTAGGATGCGCAAACGTTATACAGGAGATGTAGCACAGGTAATGTCACTGTCACCAGCGACCAAACAATTGTGCTGAATGTCACAGATATTTAGGATGCTCTAATGTAACACAACAGATATAGCAGAGGTTGTGTCACTGTCAGCAGCGGCCAAACAATTGGTGAAAAAATTAGACTAAATGTCACAGATATTTAGGATGTGCAAACGTTATACAGGAGATGTAGCGCAGGTAATATTGCTGTCACCAGCAGTGAAAAAATTTGACTGAATTTCACAGATATTTAGGATGCGCAAACGTTATACAGGAGATGTAGCACAGGTAATGTCACTGTCACCAGCGACCAAACAATTGCGCTGAATGTCACAGATATTTAGGATGCGCCAATGTAACACAACAGATATAGCAGAGGTTGTGTCACTGTCAGCAGCGGCCAAACAATTGCACGCAATTTAGCGCAGGTTGCACTAATAATATATATTGCAGCCAGATAAAACAATAGTCAAATAGTTAAATGGACTATTGGGTCTCTAACACCTTTCAACACTAAACAATTCCTGTCCCTACACTATCTGTCCCTTCTGCTGCAGCTCTCCCTGACTAAGACTGAGCCAAACCAGGTGTCATCGGGTGCTATATAGCACCCTATGACCAGTTTTGGCAAGCCATTCACTGTAATGCCAGTAACCAACATGGCTACGGTATTAGGCCTCATGCACACGACCGTTGTATGCACCCGTGGCCGTTGTTCAGTTTTCCGTGATTTTCTGCGGACCCATTGACTTTCAATTACAGGTCCAATTACAGCCTGAAGTCTAGAACGCATAGACCAGGCGCTGGGTTTCATCCCTGATGATGCTCTGCCAAGCCTCTACTGCAACTGTCTTCAGTTCCTGCTTGTTCTTGGGGCATTTTCCCTTCAGTTTTGTCTTCAGCAAGTGAAATGCATGCTCAATCGGATTCAGGTCAGGTGATTGACTTGGCCATTGCATAACAGTCCACTTCTTTCCCTTAAAAAACTCTTTGGTTGCTTTTGCAGTATGCTTTGAGTCATTGTCCATCTGCACTGTGAAGCGCCGTCCAATGAGTTCTGAAGCATTTGGCTGAATATGAGCAGATAATATTGCCCGAAACACTTCAGAATTCATCCTGCTGCTTTTGTCAGCAGTCACATCATCAATAAATACAAGAGAACCAGTTCCATTGGCAGCCATACACGCCCACGCCATGACACTACCACCACCATGCTTCACTGATGAGGTGGTATGCTTAAGATCAAGAGCAGTTCCTTTCCTTCTCCATACTCTTCTCTTCCCATCACTCTGGTACAAGTTGATCTTGGTCTCATCTGTCCATAGGATTTTGTTCCAGAACTGTGAAGGCTTTTTTAGATGTCGTTTGGCAAACTCTAATCTTGCCTTCCTGTTTTTGAGGCTCACCAATAGTTTACATCTTATGGTGAACCATCTGTATTCACTCTGGTGAAGTCTTCTCTTGATTGTTGACTTTGACACACATACACCTACTTCCTGGAAAGTGTTCTTGATCTGGCCAACTGTTGTGAAGAGTGTTTTTTTCACCAGGGAAAGAAGTCTTCGGTCATTCACCACAGTTGTTTTCCGTGGTCTTCCGGGTCTTTTGGTGTTGCTGAGCTCACCGGTGCATTCCTTCTTTTTAAGAATGCCATACACGCCCACGCCATGACACTACCACCACCATGCTTCACTGATGAGGTGGTATGCTTAAGATCAAGAGCAGTTCCTTTCCTTCTCCATACTCTTCTCTTCCCATCACTCTGGTACAAGTTGATCTTGGTCTCATCTGTCCATAGGATTTTGTTCCAGAACTGTGAAGGCTTTTTTAGATGTCGTTTGGCAAACTCTAATCTTGCCTTCCTGTTTTTGAGGCTCACCAATAGTTTACATCTTATGGTGAACCATCTGTATTCACTCTGGTGAAGTCTTCTCTTGATTGTTGACTTTGACACACATACACCTACTTCCTGGAAAGTGTTCTTGATCTGGCCAACTGTTGTGAAGAGTGTTTTTTTCACCAGGGAAAGAAGTCTTCGGTCATTCACCACAGTTGTTTTCCGTGGTCTTCCGGGTCTTTTGGTGTTGCTGAGCTCACCGGTGCATTCCTTCTTTTTAAGAATGTTCCAAACAGTTGTTTTGGCCATGCCTAATGTTTTTGCTATCTCTCTGATGGGTTTGTTTTGTTATTTCAGTCTAATGATGGCTTGCTTCACTGATAGTGACAGCTCTTTGGATCTCATCTTGAGAGTTGACAGCAACAGATTAAAATGCAAATAGCACATTTGAAATGAACTCTGGACCTTTTATCTGCTCATTGTAATTGAGATAATGAGGGAATAACACACACCTGACCATGGAACAGCTGAGAAGCCAATTGTCCCATTACTTTTGGTTCCTTAACCCCTTAAGGACACATGACGTACTGGTACGGCATGTTTCCCGAGTCCTTAAGGACACATGACGTACCGGTACGTCATGGCTTTAAATAGCGATGCCGGCGCCGCGGGGGTTAATCGGAACGGGATGCCGGCTGAAATCATTCAGGCGGCATCCTGTAACAATGCAGGGGGGGGTCATTTGACCCCCCCCGCATCGACGATCGCAGAAAACCGCAGGTCAATTCAGACCTGCGGTTTTCTGCGTTTCCGGTCCATTCGGGTGTCCTGTGACCCGATGAACCGGAAAAAGACTGCGATCGGTGGCGTAATTATACACCACCTATCGCAGTCCGAGGATTTGGAGAGGCGGTGCTGGCTCTGGTGCTGAATGCCGCTGTCCAGGGTGCTGATTGGTGCAGGGGAGAGAGGCGCGAGATTCAAACTTCCTGCGCTCCTCTCTCCCCTCCTCTTCCTGTCCAGCACCCTGACCGTGCAGCATCGTCCAGCACCAGCTCCTGTGTCCCCCTAATCGCCATCCATCACCCTCCTGCACCCATCGCCACCCAGGTAGGTTAGGGTCAGTGAGGGAGAGGCACCTTTAGGCAGGGATAGAAGGGAAAAGTTAGAAAAAAAAAAAAAAGCACATTTATTCTAAACTTTTTTGTTTCAGCTTTCAGACCCCAGACCCCCCCTGCCACTTGCCCCCCCGCATCCCCCCCACCACCAGTACCCCCCCCCCATCACCAGCCCCCCCACCCCACCCGGCACTCTTAGCGTCCGGCCACTGTTAGCGCATCGCCCGCCCCACCACCCCACCGACCGCTGATCAGCGTTGAACCGCTGATCAGCAAGTTTGAACTTTTTTTTTTTTTTTTTCCTAACACTTGCCCATTTTTTTTGCCTGGACTTTTTAGTACGTGAACACCCGTGCCCCCACACAGACGTACATAGAATAAAGGTTTACACGCACGCACATACACACGCACACACACACACCCATGGCCCACCGGATGTTCTCGGTGGAGGAGGCATACGCCCAGATTGCCTCCGACTCCGAGAGCCCCAGTGAGGATGAGGATGACCCCACGTTCCTTTTGTCATCCGCATCCTCCTCATCATCATCGGATGACGATGAGCCACCAAGGCAGCGGAGACGCCGCCAGGCGGAACCAGGGGCCCCACATGCTAGGGATCCTGTGGCCCACCCTAGTACGAGCCGCCCTGGG
Source organism: Bufo bufo (assembly GCF_905171765.1). NCBI lineage: Eukaryota > Metazoa > Chordata > Amphibia > Anura > Bufonidae > Bufo > Bufo bufo. The sequence continues at coordinate 550,467,440 of NC_053391.1, forward strand.
GTTCGTACTGGTTTCCCGGCCCACCAAATAAGCCCACCGGAGCACCCTGCCGATGAACTTAGCTGGTGTCCCCCAGTGGACTTTGAGCCCGAGATTCCGGATTTTGCTGGCAATCCAGGAATCCAGATTCCCACAGTGGGGTTTACTGAAATTGACTTTTTTAGTTTTTTTTTCAGTAACCCACTGGTGAATCTGATGGTGGAGCAGACGAATCTGTACGCCCAACAGTTCGTCGCTCAAAACCCGGGCTCATTTTTGGCTAGACCCGGTGGCTGGACGCCGGTCAGTGCAGCCGAGATGAGGACATTTTGGGGCCTCGTGCTGCATATGGGTCTAGTGCAAAAACCCAGTGTCAGGCAATACTGGAGTGGGAACATACTCTACCAGACCCCACTGTACAGTACGGCCATGACACGCTCCCGGTTTGAGGCCATCCGGAAATGTCTGCATTATCCCGATAATGCAGCATGTCCCCCCCGAAGTGATCCTGCCTATGACCGGCTGTACAAGATACGGCCGGTCATCGATCACTTTGGGGCCACATTTCAGCAGGCCTACGTACCTGGAAGGGAGGTCGCGGTTGATGAGTCTCTCGTTGCGTTCAAGGGGAGACTCAGTTTCCGCCAATACATTCCCACAAAGCGGGCGAGGTATGGCGTGAAGCTATACAAAATTTGTGAGAGTACCTCAGGGTACACTTACAAATTTCGTGTGTACGAGGGGCGAGATTCCCGGATTCAACCACCAGAATGTCCCCCCACTCTGGGTGTTACCGGGAAACTCGTGTGGGACCTTATGTACCCACTGCTGGATAAGGGTTACCACTTGTACGTGGACAACTTTTATACCAGCATTCCCTTGTTCAGGTCCCTTGCCGCCAGATCCACGTTCGCTTGTGGGACCGTGCGGAAAAATCAACGCGGCCTCCCTGCCCACCCCCTCCAGGTACCTATCCCCAGGGGTGAGACCCGTGCCCTTACCAGTGGAAGCCTGTTGCTGGTCAGGTATAAGGACAAGAGGGATGTCCTTATGCTGTCCACAATCCACGGTAACAGCACCACCCCCGTCTCTGTGCGAGGTACCGCGGCAACGGTCCTCAAGCCCGATTGTATCGTCGCCTACAAACGGTATATGGGAGGAGTTGATCTCTCTGATCAAGTCCTCAAGCCATATAATGCCATGCGCAAAACCCAGGCATGGTACAAAAAAGTTGCGGTCTACTTGGTACAGGTTGCCATGTACAACTCTTTTGTACTATCCCGAAGCGCTGGCAGCACAGGGACATTCCTCCAGTTCTATGAGGCAGTCCTCAAAGACCTGATCTTTTCGGACCGGGAAAGAGCAGGCCGGAGTACCTCGGGAACTGGAGGCGCCCGGATCGTCCCTGGCCAACACTTTCCAGGTGTGGTCCCCCATACTGGAAAGAAGGGACGAACCCAAAAAAGATGCAGAGTGTGTCACAAGAGGGGGATACGGAAGGACACCACTACTCAGTGTGACACTTGCCCCGATCATCCGGGCCTCTGCGTTATCGATTGCTTCAGGGAGTATCACACTTCCATGGAGTACTAAATTTTTATAATCTCCAACAGTCCCCTAGAGAACATAAAAAACTATGTCTCTCAGACTTTGGAGACTCAGAAACAATTTTTTTTCCTAAAAAAATATTAGTTTAGTGCAGGCATCCTCAAACTGTGGCCCTCCAGATGTTGTAAAACTATAACTCCCAGCATACCCAGACAACCTACAGCCATCAGCAGGGCATGGTGGGAATTGTAGTTTTACAACATCTGGAGGGCCGCAGTTTTAGGATGCCTGCTTAGTGTCTCCAAAGTCTGAGAGCCATACATATTGGGCATCGTCGCGTGCGTAAAAGTTGTCGCTATAAAAATAACATTTGACCAAACCCCTCGGATGAACAGCGTTAAAAATATAAAATAAAAACGGTGCCAAACCACCCATTTTTGGGCAAAATTTCCATTTGAATCCTTTTTTTCCAGTAATAAAGCAAGGGTTAACAGCCAAAAAAACTCAATATTTATGGCCCTGATTCTGTAGTTTGCAGAAACACCCCATATGTGGTCGTAAATGGCTATATAGCCGCACGGCAGGGCATAGAACGAAGGGAACTCCATATGGTTTCTGGAAGGCAGATTTTGATGGACAGTTTTTTTTTTGACACCATGTCCCATTAGAAGCCCCCCCTGATGTAGCCTAGACTAGAAACTCCAAAAAAGTGACCCCATCTAAGAAACTACACCCCTCAAGGTATTCAAAAGTTACTTTATAAACTTTGTTAACCCTTTAGGTGTTCCACAAAACTAAATAGCAAATGTAGAAAAATTTTAGAATTTTATTTTTTTGTTACCTTGCCTCAAAAAAGTGTAATATAGAGCAACCAAAAATCATATTTAAAATAGTCCCAAAACAACAACCACCTTATCCCATAGTTTCCTAGATGGGGTCACTTTTATGGAGTTTCTACTCTAGGGGTGCATCAGGGGGCTTGAAAGGGTACATGGTGTAAATAAACCAGTCCAGCAAAATCTGCCTTCCAAAAACCGTATGGCGTTCCCCTTCTTCTATGTCCTGCCGTTTAGCCAAATAGTAGTTTACGACCACATTTGGGGTGTTTCTGCTAACTACAGAATCAGGGCAACCCATTTTGAGTTTTGTTTGGCTGTTAACACATTTTAAGGGTTAAAATGGAAAATTTTCCAAAAAATAGAAATTTCTAAATTGTTTCTCCATCTGCCATTAACTCTTGTGGAACACCTAAAGGGTTAACAAAGTTTGTAAACCCAGTTTTGAATACCTTGAGGGGTGTACTTTCTTAGATGGAGTCACTTTTTTGAAATTTCTATTCTAGGGGTGCAACAGGGGGCTTGAAATGGGACATGGTATAAACAAAACCAGTCCTGCAAAATCTGCCTTCCAAAACCCATATGGCGTTCCCCTCTTTCTACGTGCTCCCGTTTGGCCAAACAGCAGTTTACGACCACATATGGGGTGTTTTTGCAAACTACAGAATCAGGGCAACCCATTTTGAGTTTTGTTTGGCAGTTAACCCTTGTTTTACTCCTGGAAAAAATTGATTATATTGGAAAATTTTCCAAAAAATAGAAATTTCTACACTGCGTGCAGAATTATTAGGCAAATGAGTATTTTGACCACATCATCCTCTTTATGCATGTTGTCTTACTCCAAGCTGTATAGGCTCGAAAGCCTACTACCAATTAAGCATATTAGGTGATGTGCATCTCTGTAATGAGAAGGGGTGTGGTCTAATGACATCAACACCCTATATCAGGTGTGCATAATTATTAGGCAACTTCCTTTCCTTTGGCAAAATGGGTCAAAAGAAGGACTTGACAGGCTCAGAAAAGTCAAAAATAGTGAGATATCTTGCAGAGGGATGCAGCACTCTTAAAATTGCAAAGCTTCTGAAGCGTGATCATCGAACAATCAAGCGTTTCATTCAAAATAGTCAACAGGGTCGCAAGAAGCGTGTGGAAAAACCAAGGCGCAAAATAACTGCCCATGAACTGAGAAAAGTCAAGCGTGCAGCTGCCAAGATGCCACTTGCCACCAGTTTGGCCATATTTCAGAGCTGCAACATCACTGGAGTGCCCAAAAGCACAAGGTGTGCAATACTCAGAGACATGGCCAAGGTAAGAAAGGCTGAAAGACGACCACCACTGAACAAGACACACAAGCTGAAACGTCAAGACTGGGCCAAGAAATATCTCAAGACTGATTTTTCTAAGGTTTTATGGACTGATGAAATGAGAGTGAGTCTTGATGGGCCAGATGGATGGGCCCGTGGCTGGATTGGTAAAGGGCAGAGAGCTCCAGTCCGACTCAGACGCCAGCAAGGTGGAGGTGGAGTACTGGTTTGGGCTGGTATCATCAAAGATGAGCTTGTGGGACCTTTTCGGGTTGAGGATGGAGTCAAGCTCAACTCCCAGTCCTACTGCCAGTTTCTGGAAGACACCTTCTTCAAGCAGTGGTACAGGAAGAAGTCTGCATCCTTCAAGAAAAACATGATTTTCATGCAGGACAATGCTCCATCACACGCGTCCAAGTACTCCACAGCGTGGCTGGCAAGAAAGGGTATAAAAGAAGAAAATCTAATGACATGGCCTCCTTGTTTACCTGATCTGAACCCCATTGAGAACCTGCGGTCCATCATCAAATGTGAGATTTACAAGGAGGGAAAACAGTACACCTCTCTGAACAGTGTCTGGGAGGCTGTGGTTGCTGCTGCACGCAATGTTGAGTGTGAACAGATCAAAACACTGACAGAATCCATGGATGGCAGTCTTTTGAGTGTCCTTGCAAAGAAAGGTGGCTATATTGGTCACTGATTTGTTTTTGTTTTGTTTTTGAATGTCAGAAATGTATATTTGTGAATGTTGAGATGTTATATTGGTTTCACTGGTAAAAATAAATAATTGAAATGGGTATATATTTGTTTTTTGTTAAGTTGCCTAATAATTATGCACAGTAATAGTCACCTGCACACACAGATATCCCCCTAAAATAGCTAAAACTAAAAACAAACTAAAAACTACTTCCAAAAATATTCAGCTTTGATATTAATGAGTTTTTTGGGTTCATTGAGAACATGGTTGTTGTTCAATAATAAAATTAATCCTCAAAAATACAACTTGCCTAATAATTCTGCACTCCCTGTAAATTGTTTCTCCATCTGCCAATAACTCTTGTGGAACACCTAAAGGGTTAACAAAGTTTGTAAACCCAGTTTTGAATACCTTGAGGGGTGTACTTTCTTAGATGGAGTCACTTTTTTGAAATTTCTATTCTAGGGGTGCAACAGGGGGCTTCAAATGGGACATGGTATAAACAAAACCAGTCCTGCAAAATCTGCCTTCCAAAACCCATATGGCGTGCCCCTCTTTCTATGTCCTCCCGTTTGGCCAAACAGTAGTTTACGACCACATATGGGGTGTTTTTGCAAACTACAAAATCAGGGCAACCCATATTGAGTTTTGTTTGGCTGTTAACCCTTACTTTATTGCTGGAAAAAATGGGTTAAAATGGAAAATTTTCCAAAAAATAGAAATTTCTAAATTGTTTCTCCATCTGCCATTAACTCTTGTGGAACACCTAAAGGGTTAACAAAGTTTGTAAACCCAGTTTTGAATACCTTGAGGGGTGTACTTTCTTAGATGGAGTCACTTTTTTGAAATTTCTATTCTAGGGGTGCAACAGGGGGCTTCAAATGGGACATGGTATAAACAAAACCAGTCCTGCAAAATCTGCCTTCCAAAACCCATATGGCGTGCCCCTCTTTCTATGTCCTCCCGTTTGGCCAAACAGTAGTTTACGACCACATATGGGGTGTTTTTGCAAACTACAGAATCAGGGAAACCCATATTGAGTTTTGTTTGGCTGTTAACCCTTACTTTATTGTTGGAAAAAATGGGTTAAAATGGAAAATTTTCCAAAAAATAGAAATTTCTAAATTGTTTCTCCATCTGCCATTAACTCTTGTGGAACACCTAAAGGGTTAACAAAGTTTGTAAACCCAGTTTTGAATACCTTGAGGGGTGTACTTTCTTAGATGGAGTCACTTTTTTGGAATTTCTATTCTAGGGGTGCAAGGGGGGGCTTCAAATGGGACATGGTATAAACAAAACCAGTCCTGCAAAATCTGCCTTCCAAAACCCATATGGCGTTCCCCTCCTTCTATGTCCTCCCGTTTGGCCAAACAGTAGTTTACGACCACATATGGGGTGTTTCTGCAAACTACAGAATCAGGGCAACCCATTTTGAGTTTTGTTTGGCAGTTAACCCTTGTTTTTTTCCTGGAAAAAATTGATTATATTGGAAAATTTTCCCAAAAATCTAAATTCTAAAAATTTATGTCCATTTGCCATGAAGTGTTGTGGAAGACCTAAAGGGTTAACAAAGTTTGTAAAAACTGTTTTGAATACCTTGAGGGGTGTAGTTTCTAGAATGGGGTCATTTTTGGGTGGTTTCTATTATGTAAGCCTCACAAAGTGACTTCAAACCTGAACTGGTCCATAAAAAGTGGGATTTTAAAGATTTCTGAAAATTTCAAAATTTGCTTCTAAACTTCTAAGCCTTGTAACATCCCCAAAAAATAAAATATCATTCCCAAAATGCTACAAACATGAAGTAGACATATGGAGAATGTAAAGTCATCACAATTTTTGGGGGTATTACTATGTATTACAGAAGTAGAGAAACTGAAACTTTGAAATTTGCTAATTTTTCTAAATGTTTGGTAAATATGGTATTTTTTTATGCAAAAAAATTAACTTTTTTGACCCAATTTTAGCAGTGTCATGAAGTACAATATGTGACGAAAAAACAATCTCAGAACGGCCTGGGTAAGTCAAAGCGTTTTAAAGTTATCAGCACTTAAAGTGACAGTGGTCAGATTTGCAAAAAATGGCCTGGTCCTTAAGGTGAAATAGGGCTGTGCCCTTAAGGAGTTAACAAGTGGGAGACACATATGAAAACTGTTGTAATTCCTACACCGTTCACCTGATTTGGATGTAAATACCCTCAAATTAAAGCTGATAGTTAAAGCACATCTTGTTTGTTTCATTTCAAATCTATTGTGGTGGTGTATAGAGCCAAAAATGTTAGAATTGTGTCGATGTCCCAATATTTATGGACCTGACTGTAGTTCAGGGTAGTGATAGGTTTGGCTTCCGAATGCCAACTAGATAGTTAGAGGCCCGGTTGCACTGGTAGATTAGTTGGCAGTAGTGTTAAGCGCGATTATTTGAATAGCAAATTTTTATCGCGAATATCGCCACTTCAAAAATTCGCGAATATTTAGAATATAGTGCTATATATTCATTATATTGAATATTCTGCATTTTTTTCCATCTGAACACATGATTACTCTCTGCTTCTTGCTTGTGGGCCAATGAGAAGGAAGCAATGTCAAGTTCACAACAATACTTAGTGCACCAATCAGTAATCTGTAGTCAGACCTGCTAAAATGTGAAGTTGCACGAATATATTGGAGCACTTGACTCTATCTGCATATAAAGCTATTATAGTGTTCTGCCGTGCCAACCATTTTCGCCAGTCTCAGGAGAAACTCATGAAACTTCTAGCAGCTTGAAAAATGTAGCCAAAGTGACCCACGCCTGTATTTTCGCGTTACGAATTTGCATTACGCGATTTTTACATTGCCGATTTTTCGCATTCTTTTTTTTTTTTTGTTTGTTTGTTTGTGTTAATACATTTAATAGCATGCAGTAGGTTATTTTACAAATTAAAAGGTGTCATGCATTTTCTAAATGTGGAAATATCAGACAACATTGACCAAAAAAGATAACCTCACTTCTAAACTTCATTGCACCATAGTGTTCCAGCACTGTGACAGTGACAGAGACTGGAGATATCAAACCTCCTACAAAAAATGAAAGATATACTTTATTCTAAAATCTGGATCCTTCTGAGAACAGCACTTCACATTTTATTGCTTTTATTACAGGGTTGAACTGTAACTGAAATAACATTCTGACTATAATAAAAAATGTTCATGGAGCAACTTGGTTAAATAGTTCTACTTTTTGAGTTTGCAGTGATTGTTCTAATGTCTTTTTTTTTCAATAAATATTTATTTTTTGTTTTAGAAGTCACAAATTAATACATGATCTGATATTGATCAAATCAGAGTACATAATATGACATTTATAAACATCATTATAACTAGATTATACAGATCAGTATAGGTTCACGCCTAATATAATATTGAATACAATTATGACCTCCCCCCTTCCCTCCCCCCCTATTGGCTGCCGTCCACTCCAATCCATCAACTATAGACTATTAACAACATTAAGTATAGCTAGGTAGTCTTGCGTGCCACCCTCCATTTTTTTCTTTTTTCCTTCTTTCCATATTTTTCGCATTCAATAAAATAATCTTGAATTCGCGAATTCGCGAATATATGACGAATATTTTACTAAATATTTGTGAAATATCGCGAATTCGAATATAGCCCCTGCCGCTCATCACTATTTGGTAGGTTAAGGACTCCGTTTTAGGGTAGTTAGTCCTGCATCTACTACTGTTGTTGTTGCTCTGCGTGCTGCCTGAAACAAATCCTTTCATCATCGTCATCTTCCTCTTCTGATCGGCTGTCTTTCATCTCCTGGAAGAATCCTGGATCTACAGTTATCCACAGGGGCCCCTGCACCTGGATCATCTCTTCTGTTGCCTGGAGGTATTGTGCACAGGACTCTTTATATATATATATATATATATATATAAAATGGAAAAATGTGGCAGCACCAAAGCATAACAATATAACGGGTGCTAGGTCCAGGGTTGTCACTGCTTACCCAGGATATGTAGATAGAAATGGACAGCACATCCAGTAGAAGAATCAAATCAAAGTTTATTCAGCCACAGTGGCACAAGAGGCACTTGTGCCACTGTGGCTGAATAAACTTTGATTTGATTCTTCTACTGGATGTGCTGTCCATTTCTATCTATATATATATATATATATATATTAGCAAATACCGCAGCAGCACAGTCAGACAGCGTGCACTGGGTGCAATTCCTCACGGAGGTCGGCTTCTCCTCCACGATAAATACTTTCCAAAAAACGAGGCAGCACTTCCAGATTTCGGTGACAGGGTGAAGACCCCAAACTTTATTCTCCAGCAACGTTTTGGCCTACTCAATGAGGCCTTTGTCAAGCTATACAACAGTGCAAAACACAGGGTATATATACCCACAAGCCAGTGCAGTCACATAGTACAATTAGTGAATTCACATGTTATCAATCACATAGTATCAATCACATGATTTCCATCGGTGCTCTGTCACATGACACTCTCTATGTCGCATACATATTATCAATAAATCCATGTGAGTACACAGTATATAAAATATTTTCAGTGATTATGCAAATGATAGCATACAGTGCAGAGAGTGATTCTTATACGTATATCTATATCCCTTCTCATCCAACATATAGGAGCTAAGGGCCTGTATCAAATGTGATACAAAAGTGCTAAGTGCATATACATCAAGAGTTAAAAATCTATTATCAAATAAGAAGGATACAGCTGCATCCTATAAAGTATTAAAATAGTAGCGCCTACCATCAATGGTTCAACGTGGCCGCGAGTGTAGGCGTCCCCATCCTTGCCGTGCGCATGCGCCGGGTCAGACAGTCCTCCCCATCCTCCCGGCTCCCGCTACGTACCCACGCTCTCACGATCCCTGGAGCGCAGCGTCATACCGTGGAGCACATCGTACGAGTCATAGAGGAGGGAGGAGAGTGAAGACCATGTGACACGGCCACAACCACTCAGCATCTAGGAGGAGTGCCAATGGTCATGGCAATCTGGGATGTTTACATCCCGGCTGGAACATCAGTGGGGATACCCGGGCGATCGCGTTAGCGAAAATGCACACAATCATCACATATGCCTCCGTGAATGTCAAGGGGGGCCGAGGGATAGCAATGTGCTGTCAGTGACGACCGCTTAGTCTCACTGCTCAGCACCTAGATCACACGGATGTCCCCTGGTTTCCCAGCTGACAATTGCATGATTTTCCTATTTTATGACGTAAAGTCATGATTTTATTAAAGACACCGAGGCGAGTATTGCTTTTCTCCTTCTTTACTGAAACCAACAGCAGCAAAGAATTAGCATAAAAAATTAAGGACAACCCCAAACAATCCCTCCCCATAGATAGTCCATAAATAGGTCCTCCTCTGTCATCTCTTCCTCTTTCTTTGATGTGGACCACTTGAACACCGGACCGAACCTCTTGTAACCGAAACTCCAAACGGAAACACAACCCGAGAACTGGAACCAAAGCTCAACCGAAACCACGGCCAACTGGTCCTAAGAACGACCTGGCAACCTCACAAGGTATAAAGGAATGTATCGGGAGTCAACCTATGGAAAGAGAAATATGATAATACGAGGAAATTTCGAGAATCTAAAGACTTACCAAACATGTGGGAAGCAAATATCAGTCATAAATAACACCATAAATAACATAACGCAAACATCTGGTTATCTGCCATAAATAACATATAAACAAAATAACAGGGAGGGAACAATTAGGGTGGGCAATACTCGCCTCCGTGTCTTTAATAAAATCATGACTTTACGTCATAAAATAGGAAAATCAGAGCTCTTGCATGTCATTAAGGACCTCAAAAATGGGAAGAGTCCCGGCCCTGATGGGTTGTCTGCACGTTTCTATAAATACTTCACAGAGGATCTGGCCCCCATTCTCTTAGATGCATTTAATTCTATATCAGCCACATGCCCCTTTCCATCTCAAACCTTACAGGCCCATATTACAGTCATCCCCAAACCAGACAAGGACCATTCCCTTTGCTCCAATTATAGGCCCATTTCCCTTCTTAATATCGACCTGAAATTATTTGCTAAAATTCTAGCCTTAAGATTACATCCCCACATACCAAAATGTACCCATAGAGAACAGGTGGGATTTGTCCCAGGACGAGAGGCCCGTGACAACACCATCAAATCCATAAGTCTGATATCTAAAGCTAAACAACTAAAGATTCCCATGTGCCTTCTCTCAGTAGATGCGGAGAAGGCATTCGACAGGGTCAGTTGGCACTTCCTAGAAAGGACTCTGATTCATATTGGGATTGGTCCCAGGATGATAAATAGAATCATGGCCTTGTATTCTGGCCCTACCGCGCGGGTTCGTGTCAATGGTGTCCTGTCGGATTCCTTCCCTATCTCAAACGGAACACGGCAGGGATGTCCTCTCTCGCCGTTTCTTTATATTCTTGTTATGGAATCTCTAGCGAATGCTCTGAGAGCCAATGATGCAATTAGAGGCCTTCACATTGGCAATATAGAACATAAACTATCACTGTTTGCAGACGATCTCTTGATGTACTTAACAAACCCTAGAATCGGCCTTCCCTCAGTACTAAAGGAATTTCAGATTTTTGGGAAGTTATCCAACTTCAAGGTCAATGTCCAGAAGTCTGAACTTTTAAATATTTCTCTCCCTTCTCGAGATGTCACTGCACTCAGAGATTCATTCGCTTTTAAATGGGCCTCAAGTAAGCTTAAACACTTGGGAACTTACATCTCTTCTGACACTTCCCACCTGTTCAAACTCAACTTCCTCCCTATACTTCACACCATTGAAAATAACTTACAAGCTTGGTCAGCTTTAAATATTTCATGGTTTGGCAGAATAAACACCTTAAAAATGGACGTTCTACCCAGACTTCTTTATTTATTCCAGACAATCCCCTGTCGGATCCCGGCCTCTTACTTCACACGTTTGAGGAAACTCACTTCTCGCTTTATATGGGGTAGATCCAAAGCCAGGTTGAGCTACAATCTTATGATCAAGTCCAAGGAACACGGAGGCACGGGTTTGCCTAACTTCCTATCATACTACAGAGCAGCGGTCGCCAACTGCGTGATTGACCTTACCCATAATCTTGAGGGGAAACTTTGGGTTGAATTAGAACACACTCTAGCCCCTGGTCTTATCCCAGGCGTTTTCTGGTATCCGACAAGTACACTGACCCAAATGCCTATTCAAAGGTTATCACCTTTTCTATCTTCTCTAGTACACATTTGGACCAGGTTCGCCCCTACAACTCGATTGGTTATGATCCCTGGCCCTCTCACAAACATATCTGGTCATCCGTTGATGCCAGCCGCACTGTTAGCTCTACCAGCCCTCAGCTTACATTCTGGACCCCAGATTAGAGTCAAAGATATATACTCAGTTAGAGGGTTGAAAGATCTTACAGATCTAGGACATATTATACCTGACTCACCAGGGCGATGGTTTCACTACCTACAATTACGCAGTTTCACTGGATCTCTGGCACCCGGTATGCAACTTCAATCCTCAGTGACTGATTTTGAGAAACTATGCCTAGCTTCCTCTGCTCCTGGGCATTCCATATCTCTTATATATGCCATTCTGAACTCGGGAGAGATCGGGGATGACACAGAAGAGTTCCCTCCCCCAACTAAGAAAATTATGCTATCATGGGAATCTGAGTTGGGATACCCTCTTACACCTGATCAATGGAAAAGATCTCTCCTTTTCACCCATAAATCTTCAATTTCCTGCAAGATTCAGGAACTTAATTATAAGATTTGGTCTAGATGGTATAAGACCCCGGTTAAACTTAACCAGTTTTATCCTTCGGTACCAGACACGTGTTGGAGGTGTTCGAAAGATAGAGGCACTATGCTACACATCTGGTGGGAGTGTACGGGAGTAGCAACACTATGGAATGACATCTTCAAGCTACACGAATATTTGTACAAAATCCATATCCCTATGTCGCCCCAGATAGCTCTCCTTTCAGTTTACCCGGGCAGAATTAAGATAGTCAAGAAGGGCATTTTTAGATTTTTTGTTATAGCAATGCGTCAAATAATTCCCAGAGCCTGGAGATCATCAGATAGTCCCCTTAGGATCACTTGGGTTAATGCTTTGGATTCTCTAGCACGTCTAGAGGAGCTGGGAGCCGAAGATCAAGGTCTTGGAGTTGCTCACTCTAAGCAATGGGAGGCCTGGTACCAGTTCCGTGCATCAGCAGGTTTCTCGGGTTGGTTGTCCTCAGGATCTACCACTTAAAATATTCTGTCCAGTCTGACTGCAGTCATATCTTGTATGGACTGCCAGTTCAATCTCATTCCCCCCCCCCTCCCTCCTTACCCTTCCCCCTGGATCCCTTGTCTTGTCTTCCCCTGTTCTACTTCATCCATCTAATATTGATGTTTGATAACTCTTTTTTCTATGTACTGACTTGATATGTACTATTGTAATGCCCACATAATACATATACTCAAATGTAACTAGCTCATACTGTATGTTTTCAAATGTATATGGTTTTTCAATAAAAACAAATTGAACCATAAAATAGGAAAATCATGCAATTTTATAACAAGACACGGAGGCTTCGTATTGCAAGTTTAAAGCGACGAAATCACTGTAGAAAAAGCATGTGGAGGTGGTCTGAAATAAAATTCCCTAAACGTAGAAGCTCTAGACTAGTGTTGAGCGAACAGTTCGAGCATAGTTCGGGTCCGTACCGAATTTTGGGGTGTTCGTGACACGGACCCGAACCCGAACTTTTTCGTAAAAGTTCGGGTTCGGGTTCGTCGTTCGGCATGTATTTTGGCGCATTTTGAAAGGCTGCAAAGCAGCCAATCAACATGCATCATACTACTTGCCCTAAGATGCCATCGCAGCCATGCCTACTATTGGCAAGGCTGTGATTGGCCAAGTGCAGCATGTGACTCAGCCTCTTTATAAGCTTGTGCGCACGTCGGGACGTGCTCACTCCCGATGTGAATAGAACAGGGATAGACGCAGCTGATGCTAGGGCGAGAATAGGCAGGGATAATTGAATAACTGGAAGCAAATTTCTCTCCTCCACCTGTGATTCATCTGAACAACTGCAGCTGAGCTGCTTTTTTGATAGGGATTGGCTATTTTTAGAGTGGCCAGAGTGATTTTTCCATCCACATGTACCTGGGCTGACCGCCGGCCGCCATTTTGCGACTTGTAGTGCTGCAGCAGAAGCTGCCACAGTGTGCATTCCAAAGCTCCAAACAAGTCAGACATCTACACCTGGGATTCAGACCAATAGCGATTTAGCAGCACAGTCCAAGGCTATTTTTTTTAAAGGTTGTGCAGACCATTTTGTGGCACATGTTACTGGGCTGATAGGCGGCGGCCATCTTGGGACTAGTGCTGCAGCACAATCTCTCCCAACGTCCATTAATCACTTGTAATAGTGGTCTGTGCCATAGAAATCCTACATCAGGGACTTGGGTGTGCTTGTGTCACCCCTACTAATACCAGTCCACCTGTAATCCATACAGTGAAAAGCCATAAAGTATTCCAGTGAGGGAATTTTTTTTTTATTTAAAAAAGGCCAAGTTAGTTTATCTGGCGTTCAATATACTAGATACAGTTAGGCCTGCGTTTCATACATCTGGAATTAGCAAACTAATGTGCTGGGGTTGGGAAAACATATATGTACCCATACTAGAATCTGTCAAAGAAAGCGGTACTCACATATAACAGTCATTCAATCTGTAATCCATACAGTCAAAAGACTGAAAGTATTCCAGTGAGGGAATTTTTTTTATTTAAAAAAGGCCAAGTTAGTTTATCTGGCGTTCAATATACTAGATACAGTTAGGCCTGCGTTTCATACATCTGGAATTAGCAAACTAATGTGCTGGGGTTGGGAAAACATATATGTACCCATACTAGAATCTGTCAAAGAAAGCGGTACTCACATATAACAGTCATTCCATCTGTAATCCATACAGTCAAAAGACTGAAAGTATTCCAGTGAGGGGATTTTTTTTATTTAAAAAAGGCCAAGTTAGTTTATCTGGCGTTCAATATACTAGATACAGTTAGGCCTGCGTTTCATACATCTGGAATTAGCAAACTAATGTGCTGGGGTTGGGAAAACATATATGTACCCATACTAGAATCTGTCAAAGAAAGCGGTACTCACATATAACAGTCATTCCATCTGTAATCCATACAGTCAAAAGACTGAAAGTATTCCAGTGAGGGAATTTTTTTTTTATTTAAAAAAGGCCAAGTTAGTTTATCTGGCGTTCAATATACTAGATACAGTTAGGCCTGCGTTTCATACATCTGGAATTAGCAAACTAATGTGCTGGGGTTGGGAAAACATATATGTACCCATACTAGAATCTGTCAAAGAAAGCGGTACTCACATATAACAGTCATTCCATCTGTAATCCATACAGTCAAAAGACTGAAAGTATTCCAGTGAGGGAATTTTTTTTATTTAAAAAAGGCCAAGTTAGTTTATCTGGCGTTCAATATACTAGATACAGTTAGGCCTGCGTTTCATACATCTGGAATTAGCAAACTAATGTGCTGGGGTTGGGAAAACATATATGTACCCATACTAGAATCTGTCAAAGAAAGCGGTACTCACATATAACAGTCATTCCATCTGTAATCCATACAGTCAAAAGACTGAAAGTATTCCAGTGAGGGAATTTTTTTTTTATTTAAAAAAGGCCAAGTTAGTTTATCTGGCGTTCAATATACTAGATACAGTTAGGCCTGCGTTTCATACATCTGGAATTAGCAAACTAATGTGCTGGGGTTGGGAAAACATATATGTACCCATACTAGAATCTGTCAAAGAAAGCGGTACTCACATATAACAGTCATTCCATCTGTAATCCATACAGTCAAAAGACTGAAAGTATTCCAGTGAGGGGATTTTGCTTATAAAAAATAATATATTTCATTGTGGTGCGAGTTGAATCGCAACAATGAAGAAAAATACTATTAAGGGACGAGGACGCGGTCGTGGTGGTGTCCGTGGAGCCTCTGTTGCTGGTAGAGGACGTGGCCGTTCGGCCCCAGGCGCACACAGTAGGGAACGAACTCCCTCAACTAGCCGGCAGAATGTACCGCAATATCTCGTGGGGCCCAATGCCGCTCTTAGGATGGTAAGGCCTGAGCAGGTACAGGCATTAATCGATTGGGTGGCCGACAGTGCTTCCAGCACGTTCACCACATGGTCTTCCACCCAGTCTTCTGCGGAAAGCGCACAGGTGGCACCTGAAAACCAAGCCCATCAGTCTGTCACATCACCCCCAAGCATATCAGGGAAACGGTCTGAGCCACAAGTTATGCAGCAGTCTCTTCTTCTGTTTGAAGACTCTGCTTCCAGGGTTTCCCAGGGGCGTCCACCTAGCCCTTCCCCAGTGGAGGAAGACATACCATGCACTGACGCACAACCACTTATGTCTCCAGATGAAGAGGACATGGGAATACCACCACAGCAGAGTCACCGACTCTCTGATGATGACGAAACACAGGTGCCCACTGCCGCGTCTTTTTGCAGTGTGCAGACTGAACAGGAGGAGGTCAGGGAGGGAGACTGGGTGGAAGACGATGCAGAGGACGATGAGGTCTTAGACCCCACATGGACTGAAGGTCGTGGCGATGACTTTCACAGTTCAGAGGAAGAGGTAGTGGTGAGACCGAGACAACAGCGAAGCCAAAGAGGGAGCAGGGGGCCAAAGCAGACGAGCCGCCGCCCCCAGAGTTCGCCTGCTACTGGACATCGCCAACAGGGACCCAGCCCCACAAAGGCAGCTTCAAAGAGTTCCCTGGCATGGCACTTCTTTAAACAATGTCCTACCGAGAAGACCCGAGTGACTTGCACGCTCTGCCATCAGAGCCTGAGGCGAGGCATTAACGTTCTGAACCTCAGCACAACCTGCATGACCAGGCATCTACATGCAAAGCATGAACTGCAGTGGGGTACACACCTTAAAAACCAGGCACTCGCTGAGGCTCCCCCTGCTCCCTCTACCGCTGCTGCCTCGGCTTCCGCCTCGAGAGGAATGTTGCCACCTGCCGAGCAGCAAACAGAGGATGTGCCACCGACACCACCACCACCGCCACCGTCAACTAGCGTCTCCACTATATCACACAGCAGCGTTCAGCTCTCAATATCTCAAACCTTAGAGAGGAAGCGCAAATTCCCCCCGAGTCACCCTCGAGCCCTTGGCCTGAACGCCAGCATTTCTAAACTGCTGGCCTTTGAAATGCTGTCATTCCGGCTGGTGGACACAGACAGCTTCAAACAGCTGATGGCCATGGCTGTCCCGCAGTATGTGGTTCCCAGCCGCCACTACTTCTCCAAGACAGCCGTGCCTTCCCTGCACATGCAAGTGTCCGATAAAATCAAGTGTGCACTGCGCAACGCCATTTGTGGCAAGGTCCACCTAACCACAGATACGTGGACCAGTAAGCACGGCCAGGGACGCTATATCTCACTAACTGCACACTGGATGAATGTAGTGGCGGCTGGACCCCCGGCGGACAGTTCCTTGGCGCACGTCCTTCCGCCCCATAGGATCGCAGGGCATCATTCTCTGCCTCCTGTAGCCTCCTCCTCCTACTCGGCTTCCTCCTCCACTGCTTCCACCAGCTCATCCGGTCAGCCACACACCTTCACCACCAACTTCAGCACAGCCCGGGGTAAACGTCAGCAGGCCATTCTGAAACTCATATGTTTGGGGGACAGGCCCCACAGCGCAAAGGAGTTGTGGCGGGGTATTGAACAACAGACCGACGAGTGGTTTCTGCCGGTGGGCCTCAAGCCAGGCCTGGTGGTATGCGATAATGGGCGAAATCTCGTGGCAGCTCTGGGACTAGCCGGTTTGACGCACATCCCTTGCCTGGCGCATGTGCTGAACTTGGTGGTGCAGAGGTTCATTCACCACTACCCCAACATGTCAGAGCTGCTGCATAAAGTGCGGGCCGTCTGTGCGCGCTTCCGCCGTTCACATCCTGCCGCTGCTCACCTGTCTGCGCTACAGCGGAACTTCGGCCTTCCCGCTCACCGCCTCATATGCGACGTGCCCACCCGGTGGAACTCCACCTTGCACATGCTGGAGAGACTGTGCGAGCAGCAGCAGGCCATAGTGGAGTTTCAGCTGCAGCACGCTCGCGTCAGTCGTACTGCTGAACAGCACCACTTCACCACCAATGATTGGGCCTCCATGCGAGACCTGTGTGCCCTGCTGCGCTGTTTCGAGTACTCCACCAACATGGCCAGTGGCGATGACACTGTTATCAGCGTTACAATACCACTTCTATGTCTCCTTGAGAAAACACTTAGGGCAATGATGTTAGAGGAGGTGGCCCAGGTGGAGGAGGAGGAGGAGGATGAGGGCTCGTTTCTAACACTTTCGGGCCAGTCTGTTCGAAGTGGCTCAGAGGGAGGTTTGTTTAAGCAGCAGAGGACAGGTTCACAAGTCGCCAGCCAAGGCACTGTACTGGAGGACGAGGAGGATGAGGAGGAGGAGGTGGAGGGGGACGAGGATGACGCAAGTTCACAGCGGGGTGGCAGCCCAGGCCCATCACTGGTGCGTGGCTGGGGGGATACGGTGGACGATGACGATACGCCTCCCACAGAGGACAGCTTGTCCTTACCCATGGGTAGCCTGGCCCACATGAGCGAATATATGCTCCAATGCCTGCGCAACGACAGCAGAGTTGCCCACGTTTTAACGTGTGCAGACTACTGGGTGGCCACCCTGCTGGATCCCCGGTATAAAGACAATGTGCCCACTTTAATTCCTGAACTGGAGCGCGACCGTAAGATGCGCGAGTACAAGCGCACGCTGATAGAGGCGCTCTTGAGAGCATTCCCACATGTCACAGGGGAACAGGTGGAAGGTGAAGGCAGAGGAGTGGCAAGAGGTCGCCAACGCAGCTGTGTCACGGCCAGCTCATCTGAGGGCAGGGTTAGCATGGCAGAAATGTGGAAAAGTTTTGTCTCCACGCCACAGCTATCTGCACCGACACCTGATACGGAACGTGTTAGCAGGAGGCAGCATTTCACTAACATGGTTGAACAGTATGTCTGCACACCCCTCCACATCCTGACGGATGGTTCGGCCCCATTCAACTACTGGGTTTCGAAATTGTCCACGTGGCCAGAGTTAGCATGTTATGCCTTGGAGGTGCTTTCCTGCCCGGCGGCCAGCGTTTTATCTGAACGCGTATTCAGCACGGCAGGGGGCGTCATTACTGACAAGCGCAGCCGCCTGTCCACAGCCAACGTGGACAAGCTGACCTTCATAAAGATGAACCAGGCATGGATCCCACAGGACCTGTCCCTCCCTTGTGCAGAGTAGTCCTTATTAACTGCCTAAAACATGTCTTGTTGTGCTACGGGCCACTTCTTTATTTGATACAAATTTTATGAAACCCACAGTTGAATGAAACTCTTCTCTGTCTGGGCGCCGGGGCCTAACCAGATGAAAGTGGCCGGTTAAACTAACGGGTGACATGAAGCCATAACCTCTGCCATGCTACCTCTGTCTTCTGTCTGGGTGCTGAGGCCTAAGTCAAATAAAGCGGTCTTCTGCTGTGCTGGGGGATATGAAGCTAATCTCTGACCTCTCTCCTCTGTCTGGGTCCAAAGGCCTAAATCACTGAAAGAGGCCTTCTCCTGTGGTGTGTGATATGATGCCAGAATATGTGCTGTGGGGCCTCTCTCCTCTTCCTGGGTGCAGGGGTCAAATAAACTAAATTGTGGCCTACTCCTGTGGTGGTTGATATGATGCCTGATTCTCTGATGTGGAACCTCTCTCCTCTGTTTGGGTGAAGGGGTCAAAGTAACTAAATGGTGGCTTCTCCTGTGGTGGCTGATATGATGCCAGAATATGTGCTGTGGTGCCTCTCTCCTCTTCCTGGGTGCAGGGGTCAAAGTAACTAAATGGTGGCTTCTCCTGTGGTGGCTGATATGATGCCAGAATATGTGCTGTGGGGCCTCTCTCCTCTTCCTGGGTGCAGGGGTCAAAGTAACTCAATGGTGGCTTCTCCTTTGGTGGCTGATATGATGCCAGAATATGTGCTGTGGTGCCTCTCTCCTCTGTCTGGGTCCAAAGGCCTAAATCACTGAAAGAGGCCTTCTCCTGTGGTGTGTGATATGATGCCTGAATATGTGCTGTGGTGCCTCTCTCCTCTTCCTGGGTGCGGGGGTCAAAGTAACTCAATGGTGGCTTCTCCTGTGGTGGCTGATATGATGCCAGAATATGTGCTGTGGTGCCTCTCTCCTCTTCCTGGGTGCGGGGGTCAAAGTAACTCAATGGTGGCTTCTCCTGTGGTGGCTGATATGATGCCAGAATATGTGCTGTGGGGCCTCTCTCCTCTTCCTGGGTGCAGGGGTCAAAGTAACTCAATGGTGGCTTCTCCTGTGGTGGTTAGTATGATGCCAGAATATGTGCTGTGGGGCCTCTCTCCTCTTCCTGGGTGCAGGGGTCAAAGTAACTCAATGGTGGCTTCTCCTGTGGTGGCTGATATGATGCCAGAATATGTGCTGTGGTGCCTCTCTCCTCTTCCTGGGTGCGGGGGTCAAAGTAACTCAATGGTGGCTTCTCCTGTGGTGGCTGATATGATGCCAGAATATGTGCTGTGGGGCCTCTCTCCTCTTCCTGGGTGCAGGGGTCAAAGTAACTCAATGGTGGCTTCTCCTGTGGTGGTTAGTATGATGCCAGAATATGTGCTGTGGGGCCTCTCTCCTCTTCCTGGGTGCAGGGGTCAAAGTAACTCAATGGTGGCTTCTCCTGTGGTGGCTGATATGATGCCAGAATATGTGCTGTGGTGCCTCTCTCCTCTTCCTGGGTGCGGGGGTCAAAGTAACTCAATGGTGGCTTCTCCTGTGGTGGCTGATATGATGCCAGAATATGTGCTGTGGGGCCTCTCTCCTCTTCCTGGGTGCAGGGGTCAAAGTAACTCAATGGTGGCTTCTCCTGTGGTGGTTAGTATGATGCCAGAATATGTGCTGTGGGGCCTCTCTCCTCTTCCTGGGTGCGGGGGTCAAAGTAACTCAATGGTGGCTTCTCCTGTGGTGGCTGATATGATGCCAGAATATGTGCTGTGGGGCCTCTCTCCTCTTCCTGGGTGCAGGGGTCAAAGTAACTCAATGGTGGCTTCTCCTGTGCTGATTGATATAAAGCTGATGGTTGTGCCATCTGACATGGTTGCCAGGGTCTGATTCAATGGGGGCCTACTCCTGTGGTGGGTGATCTAAATGCCTGATTCTCTGCTGTGAAACCTCTCTCCTCCGTCTGGGTGTAGGGGTCAAAGTCTTTCAAAGTCGCCTTCTCCTGTGCTGATTGATATGAAGCTGATGGTTGTGCCATCTGACATGGTTGCCGGGGTCCCATTAAATTGTGGCCTACTCTTGTGGTGGTTGATATGATGCCTGATTCTCTGATGTGGAACCTCTCTCCTCTGTTTGGGTGAAGGGGTCAAAGTAACTAAATGGTGGCTTCTCCTGTGGTGGCTGATATGATGCCAGAATATGTGCTGTGGGGCCTCTCTCCTCTTCCTGGGTGCAGGGGTCAAAGTAACTCAATGGTGGCTTCTCCTGTGGTGGCTGATATGATGCCAGAATATGTGCTGTGGTGCCTCTCTCCTCTTCCTGGGTGCAGGGGTCAAAGTAACTCAATGGTGGCTTCTCCTGTGGTGGCTGATATGATGCCAGAATATGTGCTGTGGTGCCTCTCTCCTCTTCCTGGGTGCGGGGGTCAAAGTAACTCAATGGTGGCTTCTCCTGTGGTGGCTGATATGATGCCAGAATATGTGCTGTGGTGCCTCTCTCCTCTTCCTGGGTGCAGGGGTCAAAGTAACTAAATGGTGGCTTCTCCTGTGGTGGTTGATATGATGCCTGATTCTCTGCTGTGAAACCTCTCTCCTCCATCTGGGTGTAGGGGTCAAAGTCTTTCAAAGTCGCCTTCTCCTGTGCTGATTGATATAAAGCTGATGGTTGTGCCATCTGACATGGTTGCCAGGGTCTGATTCAATGGGGGCCTACTCCTGTGGTGGGTGATCTAAATGCCTGATTCTCTGCTGTGAAACCTCTCTCCTCCGTCTGGGTGTAGGGGTCAAAGTCTTTCAAAGTCGCCTTCTCCTGTGCTGATTGATATGAAGCTGATGGTTGTGCCATCTGACATGGTTGCCGGGGTCCCATTAAATTGGGGCCTACTCCTGTGGTGGGTGATCTAAATGCCTGATTCTCTGCTTTGAAACCTCTCTCCTCCGTCCGGGTGTAGGGGTCAAAGTCTGTCAAAGTCGCCTTCTCCTGTGCTGATTGATATAAAGCTTATGCTTGTGCCATCTGACATGGTTGCCGGGGTCTGATTCAATGGTGGCCTACTCCTGTGGTGGGTGATCTAAATGCCTGATTCTCTGCTGTGTAACCTCTCTCCTCCGTCTGGGTGTAGGGGTCAAAGTAACTAAATGGTGGCCTACTCCTGTGGTGGGTGATATGATCCCTGGTTCTCTGCTGTGGGACCTCTCTCCTTTGTCTGGGTGCTGTGGTCAAAATAATAGTAAGTGACCTTCTCCATTGGTGGGTGACTTGAAGCCTGATTCTGTGCTATGGGACCTCACTCCAATTAATATTGTTTAATTTTTATTTATTTTATGTTAACTCATCATTTCCCTATCTACATTTGTTTGCCGGGGATTTAACTACATTTTGCTGCCTTTTGCAGCCCTCTAGCCCTTTCCGGGTGTGTTTTACAGCCTTTTTAGTGCCCAAAAGTTCGGGTCCCCATTGACTTCTATGGGGTTCGGGTTCGGGATGAAGTTCGGGTCGAGTTCGGATCCCGAACCCGAACATTTTTCGAAAGTTCGGCCGAACTCGTCGAACCCGAACATCCAGGTGTTCGCTCAACTCTACTCTAGACCAATCAGCTAAACGTAAGACATCTTCCAGACGGGCACCCGCAACGGTCATGGAGGTAGCCGAAGCACCCCTCACTGAATGAGCCGTGAATATAGACGTATCAACTCCAGCTTGAGAAAGAATCCATTTAACCCAGCGGGAAAGAGTGACACTAGCAACCGGAAGAAAGGGCTTGCGGAAAGAAATGAACAACTGCGGGTTAGAAGGAACACGCAAAGAAGTAGTACGCTCCAAGTATTCTTTCAAACATTGCACCGGGCACAGGGCCGGGTTATCTGGAAAGGCCGGGTACGATACTGATCGAATATTAGTTTTTGTGCGGCGAGAAATATTAAACAAGACACCGCTAGGAATAAAAGAGAGAGAATCGAAATCCAAAGCTCTTACATCTGAAACCCTCTTGCATGAGATCAAACACAGTAGGGTGACCAATTTCACCGAGAGTTGTCGTAGCGACAAAGAAGGATTGAGGGGCCAACCAGAGAAAAATTGAAGAACCAACGTAACATCCCAAGAACTAGAGAAACGGGGTCTAGG
Organism: Bufo bufo; assembly: GCF_905171765.1. Classification (NCBI taxonomy): domain Eukaryota; kingdom Metazoa; phylum Chordata; class Amphibia; order Anura; family Bufonidae; genus Bufo; species Bufo bufo. The sequence continues at coordinate 550,490,274 of NC_053391.1, forward strand.
AGGACGAGATAACCGAGAGCCCCTTAGAAGACGACATACCAAAGGATGCTGCCCCGCCGGGCAACCCGCAAAACCTTGGTGTCGAGAAGATATGGCTGAACGGAAAAGATTAATGGACCTATAAGCTTTGCCCTCATCATAAAGTGACGTCAAAAACTCGAGCATGTCAGTCACAGGAGCCGAAGAGGGATCCAGATTCCGCCCCAAGCACCAGTCAGACCAACGCTTCCAGGCTGATTGATAAGCGCGCCGGGTGCCAGGGGCCCACGCGTTCTCCATAAGGGCACGAGCCGATCCCGATAAGTCTGCGACGCCCCAGTGTTCCCTAAGACTCTGCACACAAGTAGGCGAAGAGAGCCGTCCATCACCAGCGGATGAAGTTGGTCCAGAGGTCCGCGAAGAAGATCTGGAAACGATGGAAGAAGACGGGGGTCCTCCACTAAAAGTTCCAGGAGTTGAGGGAACCATGATTAGGCTTGCCAAAAGGGAACTATTAGCACCAAGTCCGCGAGTTGGCGGCGGACCTGAGACAGCACTCGCGGGATGAGCGCAAAAGGGGGAAACGCGTAGGCTAGTTGACCCGACCAATCTTGAAGAAGGGCGTCCACGGCTACCGACAGAGGGTCCGGTCTCCAACTGTAGAAGTGCGGGAGCTGGGCGTTCCAACGTGAAGCAAACAGATCCATAGAGAGCGGTCCCCAAATCGACGTGATGGATGAGAATACCGCTGGATCTAATTTCCAGTCGCTGAAGTCCGATGAGTGACGAGAACTCCAGTCCGCGAAAGTATTGTGTAGTCCTGGGATGTATTCCGCGACCACTGAAAAACCTCTGTCCAGGCAAAAGGACCAGAATTCCTTCACTAGATGGGTTAGGATTGACGAGTGGGTGCCCCCCATGGCGTTGACATATCGTACGGCCGACACGTTGTCCATCCTGAGCCTGATACACGCCGAAATCCTGTCGCTGGTGAAACTGCGGATGGCGAAGGAGCCCGCCAACAGTTCCAGAGCGTTTATGTGGAGGTGAGATTCGTTGCCTAACCACGGACCTCCGGTGGAAACCCCGTTGCAGTATGCACCCCAGCCACGAAGACTGGCGTCCGACTCCATGATCAGATCCGGTTGAGGTCCCACGATGGCCTTGCCATTCCACGCATCGAGATTGGAGATCCACCACGTGAGTTCGTCTCTCGTCTCGCGATCCAACGTCACCATGTCCGCATATGATGCACCCGCTTGCAAATTGGCGATCTTCAGTCGTTGCAATGCTCGGTAATAAAGGGGAGCTGGAAAAATTGCCTGAATCGACGAAGATAGAAGGCCGATAATGCGTGCCAGGTGACGCAGGGACATCTGAGGAAGTTTCAGGACGTGACGAAGTTCCTTGCGAATAGATCTGATTTTGGATCCAGGGAGGCATAGGGTCTGTTCGGTGGAGTTCACCACAAAACCCAGGAATTCCATCGATCTCGAAGGATGTAGGCAGGACTTCTCGGTATTGATGACGAACCCAAGACCTGTAATAAGAGAGATCGCCGCATGTAGGTGGGTTAAGAGCTCCGATGGGGATTGAGCCATGAAGAGGACATCGTCTAGGTAAATCACAAGACGGATACCTTGACTCCGAAGGCAAGCCACCACTGGTCTCATCAACTTGGTGAAACACCAGGGGGCTGACGATAGGCCAAACGGGAGACACGTGAACTGCCATCGGAGGCCGTGCCAGTAAAACTGGAGGAGCGTTCTGGACTGAGGAGACACCGGAACCGTCAGATAGGCATCTTTCAGGTCCAATTTTACCATCCAGTCCCCTGGTAGTAGAAGGTCCCTGAGCAAATGAATCCCTTCCATTTTGAAATGGCGGTAACATACAAATTTGTTCAGATTCCGTAAATTTATTACTGGACGGAATTGACCTCCCTTCTTTTCTACCAAAAACATATTGCTGATCACCCCCAAGGAGTGAGGAGGTGCTCTCTCTATTGCCCCTTTGTCCGCAAGGGAACGGAGCTCCCGGTCTAAGCAAGACCGGGCCGATCTCGAGAGTATTAGTGGATGGGGGTGTGGGAGTGACAGGTGAGAAACCACAAGATCTATTTGAAACCCTTGGAGCGTGGTTAGCATCCACGGATCGGAGGTAACCCGGTTCCAAGCGGGTAAAAAATGTTGGAGTCTGCCCCCGATGCAAGGGTTGGAAGAAACACATAGGTTTTGAGGACTTACCCAGTGGACGTCTGGATCCAAGGTTTCCTCTGAATCCTCTGGAGCGAAACTGTTGACGCCTGGATGGGAAGAAGGAAGATTGTTGCCTTTGTTCTTGGAACGATGGTCTTTGGTTATAGGGACCTCAAGCGTTTCCACGCGTCTGGAAGTGGACACGGCCGGACAGTTGGCCCCTAAAACTGCCGGCCCTATTAGAGACACGCCCGTGGAAAACTCTACGCATGGAGCTCTGAGCTTTGTCAAGCGCAGTAAATGCTCCCACAAATTTACCTAAGTCTTTGATAAAACTATCACCAAAGAGGAGCCCCTGGGCCTCCTTACCCGTCTCCGTTAGGGCCATGTTAGTGAGTTTGGGCTCAATCTTCATGAGCAATGCCTTCCTACGTTCAATGGATAACGAGGAATTCACGTTTCCTATTAAACAAATGGCGCGTTGCGCCCAGCCACTAAGCTCTTCTGGGTCTATGGCCGTACCCTCAATTCTGGCAGTTTCAGCCATCTCAAAGATTTTTGTCATGGGACCTAGACTGTCTAAGAGCTTGTCTTGGCAAGCCCTAAGAGCGGAATCTAGGCCCTTACGGGGGTTAAAACCCGACTTTGAAAGGAACTGGATCATCTTAGGATCCACATTGGGCGTCTCACCTACCTTATTCGGGATTAAGGGACGGGGGCACTCGGCCTTTAGTTTGTTCCTAGTCTCCTTGGAGAGAGGTTTCCTCACCCTATTCTCCAGGTATTGTGCCACATGTGGAATAGGCACCCATTCAGCCGACCTTGGGTGGTGAAGGCTGTCTGGATCAAACAGGGGTTCGCCCTGTGGGTCAATAAGGGAACTGGATCCTGGAAGATTAGGATCCGGAACCATACTAGAAGGGGGGTGAAGTGGAGGTGAAAACCCTTCTAATTCGTCAGCCACCTTGACCCCTTCAAGATCTACATCAGAGGCATACTGATCCTCACTAAAAACCTCCTCATCAGACTCAATTTCAGAGTCAGAGCTGGGTTCGGGACGGGCCCGAGCAGACTTCCAGGGGCGCGCTTTTTCCGCCTGGCGCGGGCAGGCTCTCTTGCGTGACCTATGCACGCCGTCTTTGGATGGAGCTAAGCCATCATTACAATCAATTCTGGAGGTAGCTGGGGTAATATCGACAGATGGGGTGGTGACAGGGTTTTGCGCCATAAGTGCCTGGGAAATAGACTGTGATATCATGGTAGATACATTGCCCATGGCATTAGCAATTGCTGCAGATATAGACTGCTGCAAGTCTACCCCAAGTGGTTCAGCACGGCTGGTATTAGCAACTGCAGGGTGTAGGGCAGGTGTAGTGGAGGGGTCCCCAAGTACAGAGGGCACATTGGTAGGAACTGACATGATAAAGGAGTTAGTCACTCCTGAGAGAGGCCGAAAAACAGAGTGAAAGCACCTAACTAGGTTCAGGGCAGGCAGGAGCAGACGACGACCGTGTCCAGCGCTGAGAGAAGATGGAGCCGACGGAAGAAAGGGGCGGAGAAACTCCGATACGCCCCCTTACACCCAGTATGAAAAAGGTGCACTAAAATGGCTGCCGAGATGACCAATCTCGGCGCCGAAGGTGTACCAGGGTGTAGGAAGATGGCGGCCGAGAATCCCGTGTGACGCGCGCGCCCCGCCCCCTACCGCAGCTGCCCCCGAAGTCCCGCGAGAAGCGAGACTTCGGGCGGCAAGAAGCGCGAACGGCTAGCCGAACTGGGGAATGGCGCCTGAAGTAAGTGGGGGGGCGGGGAAGGGGAGAGCGGCCGGAGGTGAATGAAACGAAGCTAAGCTTGCGGGTGATGCGGCGCAATAATAATCGATAAGACCTGGGTGAAAAAAGGTCACAAATAAAACTAAGACAGGTAAAAATGATTTACCTAAAAAAGATAAACCTAGTCACATCGGTAGAAGACAATTGAGTAAGCATGAGAAAGCGATTCAACCTATATGTATAAGGGTAATAAAAAACCTCAATAATAATAACGGTTAAGAGAATAAATGTACTGTAAAAAACGAGAGGTACTTATCTGCTGTGGGCAGCAGCAAAGAAAGAGGAAGAGATGACAGAGGAGGACCTATTTATGGACTATCTATGGGGAGGGATTGTTTGGGGTTGTCCTTAATTTTTTATGCTAATTCTTTGCTGCTGTTGATTTCAGTAAAGAAGGAGAAAAGCAATACGAACCCTCCGTGTCTTGTTATAAAATCAGAGGGCCTATAGAGCCACCCTCAGACCCCCCCCCCCCCTATCCACTCACTCTCACTGGTATAGCTTCAGTGGGATTTAACCCTTCCCATTCACATACAGTGTATCATGGTGTGAACTGTTCATGCTGACTGGCACCACATTACTTATAACCAGTTTCTCCGCACTTCCATCACCACCACTGTAGAAATCATAATTACTTATTACATCCAGACTGACATCATGCAATTTGCAACTCATTCAAGGTAGCACCCACTGGTGTCCACCAGATCTTCATACGGTGGAAGCAGCCACACTCGCAGACACCCCGAATCCATTAACGGCATTGCCCACTAGAAGTAGACAAAGGGCCATTAGGCCTGTCCAGAGGTTCTATAAAAATAGAAAATAGAAAATACAAATCAGTTTCCTCAAAATTAGCACTGTTGTATATTCCCCATACCATACTAGGCAGATTAGATCCCCCACGTCAAATGAACAGACTGCACATCCTATCCACACAAATCCCATCTACATTCTGTGTTCAGGCCATCAGGCTTGAGTGTACGTAACCGGTGAATCCACATTATCTCACGCTGTTTCAATATTCGCTGGCTTGTGGGTATCTATACCCTGTGTTTTGCACTGTTGTATAGCTTGACAAAGGCCTCATTGAGTAGGCCAAAACGTTGCTGGGGAATAAAGTTTGGGGTCTTCACCCTGTCACCGAAATCTGGAAGTGCTGCCTCGTTTTTTGGAAAGTATATATATATATATATACAGTACAGACCAAAAGTTTGGACACACCTTCTCATTCAAAGAGTTTTCTTTATTTTTATGACTATGAAAATTGTAGATTCACACTGAAGGCATCAAAACTATGAATTAACACATGTGGAATTATATACATAACAAACAAGTGTGAAACAACTGAAAATATGTCATATTCTAGGTTCTTCAAAGTAGCCACCTTTTGCTTTGATTACTGCTTTGCACACTCTTGGTATTCTCTTGATGAGCTTCAAGAGGTAGTCCCCTGAAATGGTTTTCACTTCATAGGTGTGCCCTGTCAGGTTTAATAAGTGGGATTTCTTGCCTTATAAATGGGGTTGGGACCATCAATGGCATTGAGGAGAAGTCAGGTGGATACACAGCTGATAGTCCTACTGAATAGACTGTTAGAATTTGTATTATGGCAAGAAAAAAGCAGCTAAGTAAAGAAAAACGAGTGGCCATCATTACTTTAAGAAATGAAGGTCAGTCAGTCAGCCGAAAAATTGGGAAAAGTTTGAAAGTAAGGGCTATTTGACCATGAAGGAGAGTGATGGGGTGCTGCGCCAGATGACCTGGCCTCCACAGTCACCGGACCTGAACCCAATTGAGATGGTTTGGGGTGAGCTGGACCGCAGAGTGAAGGCAAAAGGGCCAACAAGTGCTAAGCATCTCTGGGAACTCCTTCAAGACTGTTGGAAGACCATTTCAGGGGACTACCTCTTGAAGCTCATCAAGAGAATGCCAAGAGTGTGCAAAGCAGTAATCAAAGCAAAAGGTGGCTACTTTGAAGAACCTAGAATATGACATATTTTCAGTTGTTTCACACTTGTTTGTTATGTATATAATTCCACATGTGTTAATTCATAGTTTTGATGCCTTCATAGTCATGAAAATAAAGAAAACTCTTTGAATGAGAAGGTGTGTCCAAACTTTTGGTCTGTACTGTATATATATATATAAAAATTAAATAAATACATATATATATTTGCCTGGGAATAAACGGGTTATCACCTTTTACCACATTTGGAGTGCTGCCTATTCTTTGGATATACTATATTGGAGGAAAGGTTGTCCACCTTTCCAGAGGATCTTGTACCCTAACTACTTTTTTCACTGTGCTGCTGTTATTCTTTGGTTTTTACATATATATATATATATATATATATATATATACCCGGGTATATAACTTAAGATTGTTGCAGGATCCCTGGTTATTGTAAGTACTGCTGTGTTCTCAGTATACTGCATGTATGTACTATTATTATTCTGACTCTTATAAAGCTACTGTTATAACCTTATGTGGTATCTATATGTATTCTTCAGACTGTGAGATTAGTACAGTAATCCTTGTTAAGGCTACTAACTATACTTCATAGGTAAGTCTGTAATACAGAGGGTCTAACCTGCGTGGATGCACTGATATACTTCACTTATGTTCCCATTCTTCCATTCAGCGAAGGCTCTAGGTCCCATTATACACACAGGTCAGCGCCAGAGTCTGTTGTGGGAGGGATATTACTCATACCTCCCCACCCCCAACTAGGGCTACACAAGGATGAATGAAAGTACTTTTATATATGAAATAAATACACCCCAAAACTGGTTGTATCAGGACGCATATTTACCCCAAAAGCAAGGATGAATGGATATACTTTTATATATTTAAAATGAAAACGCCCCAAAACTGGTTGTATCAGACTGCAAATTCACCCCAAAAGCAAGGCTTAATGGAAGTACTTTTTTATATGAAATAAACACACCCCAAAACTGTTTGTATCAGACCACAAAGTCACCCCAAAAGCAAGGATCAATGGACGTATTTTTATATACCTAAAATAAATACACCCCAAAACTGGTTGTATCAGACAACACTTTCAACCCAACAGATGCTAGGATTACTGCAATTACTGCTTAAAACAACCTAAAATCTGTAGTAATAAATCACTTTAGTAACCCCAATTAGTGCAGCAAGGTGTAATTGAATAGCTCCTATTACCCAGGCTTTACACTCTCCTATTGGTCCCTGATCTCTCCCTACAGTGTGGATAATGCCTCCCTTCCCCTACACTATGAATAATCTTTCCTTGAACTGCTCAATCGTTTTTTTTTATTTATTTTTATTAAAGTCTTTCCCTAGTGCCTGTAACTACAGATGAGCGAATTTAAAAAATTCAATTCGGCCAGTCCGCCAAATTTTTTCTGAAAAGATTCTATTCAATCCGATTTTATTTGTGGCAAATCAAGTAAAAAAAACTGCTATTTCCGGACTGCAGAGAGACTGTAGAGTGGTTTAGAACACTGTGCCTTGCAGTAACACGCATAGGGAGTCTGCTGTGGTAGGGAAATAATACTGTGAGTCAGTATGACATGCAGATGACAGCAGTCGCTCTTAGAATCAATGCACACTTCACTTATTTGGGCAGTTACATGGCCAAAACTGACCAAATAACTCAAGTGTGAACTCAGCCTTACAGGTCCATGTTAGCGTCAAGAAGAAGCGCACTCCTTTTAAACCGTCGTCAGCTGATTCCACATAGATGTCTACAGAACCTGTTCTATTAAACGCTTATACAAGTAGAGCCACCCTGACAGAGTGGAGAGGGTGTCAGCAGTAAGTTTGTGTTGATGTCACAGATTATTTTGCCCTTCCTATGATCCATCAGAACAATAACCCCCAAAAAACGTATCCTGTCTGTTGTGCATCCGCCTTTACTCGGTCAGCATTTGGTCAGTAATCAGCTTTGCTAAAGCCCAAAAAAAAAACAGTGGATCCAAAACAGAGATGACATGTAAATGGAATGGAATATTTTCATACCTTCTGTGTTTTGTACCTACTTTTGCTTTTGGCTACCAAATCATAAGCCAATTCTGATGGGACCATACAGGCCTTAAAGATGCTACACAGACAGGATCCATTTTGCATCAAATTTTTCCTTCCTTTTGACAGATGAGAAGAAGGGTCAAATAAATGATTATGTCAACCAGGCCAAAAAGGCAAAATAGTGGCCCAGTCATAAAGTGGGGAGGGTGGGAACAGCATGAGAAGTCCACATAGTGGCCCAATGACATAGTGGTGAGGTGGAAGCAGCATGAGGAGACCACAGAGTGGCCCAGTGACATAGTGGTGAGATGGCAGCAGCATAAGGAGCCCACAGAGTGTCCCAGAGACAGATGTGTGAGTTGGCAGCAGCATGAGGAGACCACAGAGTGGCAAGGTGACATAGTAAGGAGGTGGCAGTAGCAGCGGCATGAGGAGGCCACAGAGTGGCACAATGACAGAGTGTGGAGATGGCAGCAGCATGAGGAGGCCACAGAGTGGCACAATGACAGAGTGTGGAGGTGGCAGCAGCAGCAGGACTATTCATAGTATTCAGTATATTGGGCAGACTAGATGGGCCAAATGGTTCTTCTATGTTTCTATGTTTCTACTAGTGTTGATCACGAATATTCGAATTTCGAATTTTTATCGCGAATATAGGTACTTCGAAAATTCGCGAAAATTTCGAATATAGTTATATATATTCGAAATTTAGAATATTCAAATTTTTTCTTTTTTTTTTTTTTTTTTTTTATATTTTTTTTTATCAGTACACATGATCCCTCACTGCTTCTAGCTTGAGGGCCAATAAGAAGGCTGCAATATACTTGACTTTAGGAGTAGTAGTGTTTGCGAATTTTGCTCTATATTCGTTTTTTTAATATTCGCTATATTGCTATATATTCTTGTTTTAGAATATTACGAATATTCGAAAAAACGAAGTTATAGCAATATAGAAAATATTCGAAAAAAATCGAATAGAGCAATTTAGCTTATATAGTGATATAATCTTCTTTGTCTAATAGTTGTAAGTTGTAATTCCGAAAATTTGCATATTACACAATCATTACCTTTCCGATTTTTTGAGTAAAAAAAAAAATCACGAATTTTCGACGAATATTCTACAAAACATTCGCGAAATATCGCAAATTCGAATATGACCCCTGCCGCTCATCACTAGTTTCTACTATGGCCCCCACCAGAGGCATAGCTAAAAGCTCACGGGCCCTGGTGCAAGAGTTCAGCTTGGGCCCCCCATTCCCTCAGTGCTTTGTGGCCAGTGGAAAGGGTGCACCTAGCCTTTCTGCTGCCTGAGGCAAAAATGGAAACGGCAACCTCCCATTCCAAATTCTCAACCTAACCCCTTCCTATAAACCCTACTATTAAAGAGATTATCGAACATCTAAAACATGACCCCCAATGCTCAGGCCCCTCAAATGGATTATACCTTCCGCACTCCCCGGCACCCGCATCGCTCCTGATCCCCGCACGGCTGCCACTGCATCTCCCTGTCATGTGGATTAAAACATCCTGTGACGTTGGGGGGGTGGGGGGGCGGATAGCACCCAATAGCAGGCCGCGACAGGGAATAGCCTCCCTAGCATCGCTGGTGATGATAGGCAAGCTCGTCCCTGTCGCAGCCTGCTATTGCAGCGGGTGCTGGGGAACAGAGTAAGTATAATCTATATGAGGGGCACGGGCATTAGGGGGGTCATTATAGGTGTTGGATAGCCCCTTTAACCCGTAGAGGAACCACGCTGTACATGTACAGTGCTGATGTCCATGACTTAAGGACCAGTGCAGTACATGTACGGCGCTGTGATCAGGCGAGTGCAGAAGATGCGCCCACCCGATCTGTGGCAGGGGTCCGGCAGTCACTGATAGCCGGACCCCTGCTGCATGCCGGCACATTAACCCTTCATGTGCCGCGGTCAGCACTGTCCGCGGCACATGCGATGTCCTCAGGGGAATCTGCGCTGCCATCAGGTCCCCGTGCTGCTGTGACGGGGACCCGATGGCATGGAAGGCATCTGGGCTGCCTTCCGGTGGAGAGCCTGTAAGATCCAGCCCCCTGAATACAGAAGTATTGGAATGCATTGTAAAGGGGATCAGACCCCCAAAAGTTGAAGTCCCAAAGTGGGACAAAAAATAAAGTCCCCCCTCCAAAAAAAATTAAAAGTTTCAAAAAAAAAAATATTTCATTTTCCCCAAATAAAGTAAAAATATATTTTTTTATAATAGGGAAAAAAAGAAAACTAGACGTATTAGGTATCTCCGCGTCCATATTGACAGGCTCTATAAACATATCACATGACCTAACCCCTCAGATGAACACCCTCCAAAAAATAAAATAAAAACTGTGCTAAATAAACTATTTTTTTGTCACCTTACATCACAAAAAGTGTAATAGCAAGCGATCAAAAAGTCATATAATAGTACCAATCACCCTAACCCCGAAAAAAATGAGCCCCTACACAAGACAGTCGCCCAAAAAAAAACTAAATAACTACGGCTTTCAGAATATTTTTTTCCAAAATGCTTTGTTATGTAAAACTGAAACAAACAACCAAAAAAAGGTTGCATTGTCGCGTCCGTACCACCTGCTCTATAAAAATACCACATGATCTAACCTGTCAGATGAATGTTGTAAATAACAAAAAATAAAAAAGGTGCCAAAACAGCTATTTCTTGTTACATTGCCTCACAAAAAGTGTAATATAGAGCAACCAAAAATCATATGTACCCTAATATAGTACCAACAAAACTGCCACCTTATCCCGTAGTTTCAAAAATGGGGTCACTTTTTTGGAGTTTTGTTTGGCTGTTAACCCTTGCTTTGTAACTGGAAAAAATGGATTAAAATGGAAAATCTGCCCAAAAAGTGAAATTCAGAAATGTCATCTCTATTTTCCATCAATTCTTGTGGAACGCCTAAAGGGTTAACAAAGTTTGTCAAATCAGTTTTGTATACCTTGAGGGGTGTAGTTTCTAAAATGGGGTCACTTTTTTGGAGTTTCTACTCTAGGGGTGCATCAGGGAGTCTTCAAATGTGACATGGCAGCTTAAAATTATCCCAGTGAAATCTGCTTTCCAAAAACCATATGGTGTTCCTTTCCTTCTGCGCAATGCTGTGTGCCCGTACAGCAGTTTACGACCACATATGGGGTGTTTCTGCAAACTACAGAATCAGGGCCATAAATATAGAGTTTTGTTTGGCTGTTAACCCTTTCTTTGTAACTGGAAAAAAATGAATTTAAATGGAAAATCTGCCAAAAAAGTGAAATTTTGAAATGCTATCTCTATTTTCCATTAATTCTTGTGGAACACCTAAAGGGTTAACAAAGTTTGTAAAATCAGTTTTAAATACCTTGAGTGGTGTAGTTTGTAAAATGTGGTCATTTTTGGGTGGTTTCTATTAAGTAAGCCTCACAAAGTGACTTCAGACCTGAACTGGTCCTAAAAAAGTGGGTTTTGGAAATTTTCTGAAAAATTTCAAGATTTGCTTCTAAACTTCTAAGCCTTCTAATGTCCCCAAAAAATAAAATGGCATTCACAAAATGATCCAAAAATGAAGTAGACATATGGGGAATGTAAAGTAATAACTATTTTTAGAGGTATTACTATCTATTATAAAAGTAGAGAAATTGAAATTTGGAAATTTGGACATTTTTCAAAATTTTAGTTAAATTTGTCATTTTTTTTATAAATAAATTTTTTTTTTTTGTACTCAATTTTACCACTGTCATGAAGTACAATATGTGACGAGAAAACAATCTCAGAATGGCCTGGATAAGTAAAAGCGTTTTAAAGTCTTCACCACATAAAGTGACACATGTCAGATTAGCAAGGTGAAAAATGGCAATGTCCTGAACGGGTTAAAGACATAGTTGGAAAACATTACATATAGAACTACAGAACATACAGAGGCTACTTTCACACTAGCGTTCGGGGCTCCGCTTGTGAGTTCCGTTTGAAGGCTCTCACAAGCAGCCCCGAACGGATCCGTACTGCCCCAATGCATTCTGAGTGGATGCGGATCCGCTCAGAATGCATCAGTTTGGCACCGTTTGGCCTCCGCTCAGCAGGCGGACACCCGAACGCAGCTTGCAGCGTTTTCCTGTCCGCCTGGCCGTGTGGAGCCAAACGGATCTGTCCAGACTTACAATGCAAGTCAATGGGGACGGATCCGTTTGACATTGACACAATATGGTGCAATTTCAAACGGATCCGTCCCCCATTGACTTTCAATGTAAAGTCAGGATTATACCATCAGATCGGAGTTTTCTCCAATCCGATGGTATATTTTAACTTGAAGCGTCCCCATCACCATGGGAACGCCTCTATGTTAGAATATACCATCGGATTTGAGTTACATCGTGAAACTCAAATCCGACAGTATATTCTAACACAGAGGCGTTTCCATGTTGATGGGGACGCTTCAAGTTAGAATATACTGAGAACTGTGTACATGACCCCCCCCCTCCTGTATTTAACTTATTGGTGGCCAGTGCGGGCCCCCCCTCCCTCCCCAGTATTAATTGTAACCAGTGCGGCCCCCCTCCCTCTATATTCATCGGTGGCCAGTGCGGATATTAAATATGACCAGTGCGGTCTCCCCCTCCCTCCCTCCCCAGTATTAAATATGAGCAGTGCGGTCTCCCCCTCCCTCCCTCCCCAGTATTAAATATGAGCAGTGCGGTCTCCCCCTCCCTCCCTCCCCAGTATTAAATATGAGCAGTGCGGCCTCCCCCTCCCTCTATTCATTGGTGGCCAGTGCGGATTCAAAGTATTGTGATCAGTGCGGCCTCTCCCCCCCCCCCCCCCATCATTGGTGGCAGCGGAGAGTACCGATCGGAGTCCCAGTTTAAATCGCTGGGGCTCCGATCGGTTACCATGGCAGCCAAGACGCTATTGCAGTCTTGGCTGCCATGGTTACTTAGCAACAAATAGCAGCATTATACTTACCTGAAGAGCTGCGATCTATGTGACCGGCCGGGAGCTCCTCCTACTGGTAAGTGACAGGTCTATAGGCAATGCGCCGCACAGACCTTTCACTTACCAGTAGGAGGAGCTCCCGGCCGGTCACAGACATCGCAGCTCTTCAGGTAAGTATAATGATTCTATTTGTTGCTAAGTAACCATGGCAGCCAAGACTGCAATAGCGTCTTGGCTGCCATGGTAACCGATCGGAGCCCCAGCGATTTAAACTGGGACTCCGATCGGTACTCTCCGCTGCCACCAATGATGGGGGGGGGGAGAGGCCGCCCTGATCACAATACTTTGAATCCGCACTGGCCACCAATGAATAGAGGGAGGGGGAGGCCGCACTGCTCATATTTAATACTGGGGAGGGAGGGAGGGAGGGGGAGACCGCACTGCTCATATTTAATACTGGGGAGGGAGGGGGAGACCGCACTGCTCATATTTAATACTGGGGAGGGAGGGAGGGGGAGACCGCACTGGTCATATTTAATATCCGCACTGGCCACCGATGAATATAGAGGGAGGGGGGCCGCACTGGTTACAATTAATACTGGGGAGGGAGGGGGGGCCGCACTGGCCACCAATAAGTTAAATACAGGAGGGGGGGGTCTGCCACCTGCTGCCTGGCAGCATCTGCCAGGCAGCAGGGGGCAGTCATGTACACAGTTCTCAGTATATTCTAACTTGAAGCGTCCCCATCACCATGGGAACGCTTCTGTGTTTAGAATATACTGTCGGATCTGAGTTTTCCGAAGTGAAAAATCAGATCTGAAATAAACTGTTATGCAAACGGATCCGTTCTGAACGGATGCAAGCGTTTGCATTATAGGAGCGGATCCGTCTGATGAAACATCAGACGGACCCGCTCCGAACGCTAGTGTGAAAGTAGCCTAAGTCAATGGGGACGGATCCGCTTGAATAATACAATACTACATACCGCTAACATCCAGTGACATCTCCTCTGATGTTCTTTTTCCTTATCATCTCCATTCAGACCTGACCACCATGATGAATTCTTTCAGCCGCGTCTTGTCTCTGCAGAGTTTGACAAACAGACATCTTAGTTTCCTACTTTTCTATCATCCTCCTCACATCTTCGCAACTGCGACCTCTGTGACCCCTATAGCTACACCAGTAGCCCCCGCCGCACTAAACACCCGCTCTGATGCCACACTACTAGCCAGGCAGGACAGCTTTTCCAGGGCAAACTCGGCCAGTTGCGGCCACAAATCCAGTTTGGCTGCCCAGTAGTCCAGCGGATCATCAATGTGAGGTGGCAGGGTGCTGTCCAAATATGCCACCACCTGCTGGTTCAGGTTCTGCTCCAGGTCTAGCTGCTGGTGAATAGTTTCTTCACTAGGTAGGTGAAGAAAGTTGCTCATCAGCGACACTAGACTCAAGGTGCTGCTGATGAAGCTGGTACTGCTCCTACCCCTCCACCCCACCACAGCAGCCATGGCAGTGAAACGTGAGCGCAGAGGACCCCCCCTGGTCAGACCTGCAAGAGGATGGGGGATGGCGCAAATAGACAGCAGCCAACTGACTACATAGGATGTCTTTATAGTAGTTGAGTTTGTCCTCCCTCTTAGCTGGTGTAAAAAAGGCCCCCATTTTGGACCGGCAGTGAGGGTCCAACAAGGTGGAGAGTCAGAAGTCATCCCTCTGCCGAATGGTGACAATTCGGCTGTCACTACCCAAGCAAGTGAAACATCAGACGGACCCGCTCCGAACGCTAGTGTGAAAGTAGCCTAAGTCAATGGGGACGGATCCGCTTGAATAATACAATACTACATACCGCTAACATCCAGTGACATCTCCTCTGATGTTCTTTTTCCTTATCATCTCCATTCAGACCTGACCACCATGATGAATTCTTTCAGCCGCGTCTTGCCTCTGCAGAGTTTGACAAACAGACATCTTAGTTTCCTACTTTTCTATCATCCTCCTCACATCTTCGCAACTGCGACCTCTGTGACCCCTATAGCTACACCAGTAGCCCCCACCGCACTAAACACCCGCTCTGATGCCACACTACTAGCCAGGCAGGACAGCTTTTCCAGGGCAAACTCGGCCAGTTGCGGCCACAAATCCAGTTTGGCTGCCCAGTAGTCCAGCGGATCATCAATGTGAGGTGGCAGGGTGCTGTCCAAATATGCCACCACCTGCTGGTTCAGGTTCTGCTCCAGGTCTAGCTGCTGGTGAATAGTTTCTTCACTAGGTAGGTGAAGAAAGTTGCTCATCAGCGACACTAGACTCAAGGTGCTGCTGATGAAGCTGGTACTGCTCCTACCCCTCCACCCCACCACAGCAGCCATGGCAGTGAAACGTGAGCGCAGAGGACCCCCCCTGGTCAGACCTGCAAGAGGATGGGGGATGGCGCAAATAGACAGCAGCCAACTGACTACATAGGATGTCTTTATAGTAGTTGAGTTTGTCCTCCCTCTTAGCTGGTGTAAAAAAGGCCCCCATTTTGGACCGGCAGTGAGGGTCCAACAAGGTGGAGAGTCAGAAGTCATCCCTCTGCCGAATGGTGACAATTCGGCTGTCACTACCCAAGCAAGTGAGCATGCAGAGGGCCATTTGCGCAAGTGACTCGGAGGGATTCCCTGCCTCCATCTGCACTGCATACTGCCATGGTGTGCCTTGGTCATCTGCCTCGTCTCCCTCATCTCCCTCTTGCTCCTCAGGCTACTCCTGCTCCTCCTCTCATGTCACCTGTGTAGAAAAACCACCCATTTCGCTACACATTGCTTGTGCTCCTCCTCCAGTTCAGCCCCTACAGGGCTCATGTGGCCGTGAGATGTAGGCGCAACGTCTCTAGTAGTGATGGACGAACATCTGCCGGGACGGTTCGCGAATGCGATAGCGCGAACACGATCAAATGTTCGCGAACCACAAGTTTGCGGCGGGTCCCATTCATTTTAATGGCAGTCGAACCTGAAAAACCTTCAGCTCATATTTGCAGCCAAGAAATAATTACTAGAAGTGCACAAATAGTCCCACAACATGGACAGTGACATACCAGATGTATTATTCGAATTTTCGATCTCCATTCATTATTTTTTTTCAATGCAAAATATCGGCAATTCAATTTTCGCGTACGCGCATGCGCAAATGCACTATACAGTACCGAAATGCACTATAAAGCAAGTATATTGGTATATAACACCCCGCTTCAATCAGTTTTTTTGGGGAACGACTGGTATATCACACCAGTAGAAATTATTTGTTCAAATAACGCTTGTCCCTCTATATACCTGCAGTATCACAGCAGAACCGCACACAACTGCCGCACAATACAAATGCACTATAATATACTTTCTAACATAGAAAGTATATTATAACATTGTACAAGGAAGGCAGGCCATTAGAATATACATGAAGATAAAACGTAACCTTTAATAATTTTACTATGGGGGTCCATTAACACGTCCGTAAGCGTTTTGCGGATCCGCACAACGCCGGCACTACAATGGAAAATGCCCTATCTTGTCTGCAATTGCGGACAAGAATAGGACATGTTGCAGAACAGATGCGGACCCATTTTGCGGACGTGTGAGTGGAAAAGATATCCCTCAAAATGAAAATATATTAAATTATTTAAGGTAACCAAAAAGCATAGATGTGGTCGGCAATAACAAGTGCTCGGCGGCACTAAATCAGGTGCTCGGCGGCACCAAATCAGAAACCATATGTCCTACCACAATCCAGGGGGTTCCAGTGCACATAGATGAATCCAGGAGGGAAAGCAAAAAAACATCCATCCCTGGGCTAGATGGTGATGTGGTATTGAAGGACAGGTTGGGCAAAGAACTGTCCCTGATATTGCCCTACAGGGGGGTGCTATTCTGGCCCTGATAGCCTAACCACAGACCTCCCGCCCTGATAAGAGCGACCTCGACCGGAACCTCACCCTATATAAAAATGACCCTAGTAAACCCCTAGCCCCTAGGCCCCTGACTTCCAGGTGATCACTATATAGATTTATGTGTTTTTGACTTATTATAAAAGTATATTATAAGTATATCGCACCCCTCTGTGTATCACACATATCGATAGCACACCTATACTAGTGCTTAAAATGACTTTTGTGGCCCTATTAGCTAGTGTTTGGTGTCCCTAACAGCCTGTCCCTGCTCCACACAGCAACCTCTTCCTACACTGGCAAAACACTGAATGTAAAATGGCGGCCAGATCAGGTTTATTTATAAGGTAGGGGGTACGTTCATGTGCTGAAATGTCTCAAATTGTACCACCTGATGGATGTGTCATGGGTCAAAGTTCTTCACAATGTAAAGAATATGGCGGGTGCGAATTTCTCCATATGTCCGCATGTTCGGCAAATCGCGAACACGCAAAGTTCGCTGCGAAACGACCGCCGGGCGAACCGCAAGGCCATCTCTAGTCTCCAGTCCCCTGACCAGCCAGATTTACCAGCATCTGTTCCAGGATATAAAGCAGTGGAATGACATTGTTCATCCCATAGACAAATAACGTGGCATCCTCAAAGGGCCCGAGCATAAGCTGCCACTGGCTAACATCAAAGTCACACAGGGGAGTACCTCTGTCCGCCTGTATCATCAAGAAATTGTTTATGGCCATTCTTAAGGGCAAGCTCAGGCCATGTGCCCAATTTGGAGACCCAGAAGTTGAAGGGGGCAGACCCATCAGTCAGTACGTGTAGGCGTGTGCACACATACTGCTCCCACCATGTCGCACGTCCCTGTGATGTCCACGATCCAATTGGATATCTGCTCTATCAACTTTAGATGTTCTTTTCTGCGCCTACCATGTTGATCACAGTTAGCGGTGAATCAGGGTTCCACGCCGGAGAGGGAGCGTGAGAAAGGGATATCACATCTAAGGGAGGTTAATTGTTTGAAATTAAATATGATCGAGCGGTAAAGTGGGACAAATTATTGAAGCGCAAATGTAGGACAAGTTATTAAAGTTTAAGCATTGAATAAAAGGAGGAGGCGTTCGTCAATTAAAGAAGAATTTTTGAACAGCGTTATCGGCACTGGCAATGTTGGTGGAGTACTCGAAATGCACAACAAGGAACACAGGTCTCGCATGGAGGCCCAGTCATTGGTGGTGAAGTGGTGCTGCTCCACAGAGCGACTCACCCGTGCGTGCTGCAGCTGAAACTCCACTATCGCCTGCTGCTGCTCGCACAGTCTGGCCAGCATGTGCAAGGTGGTGTTCCACCTTGTGGGCATGTCGCATATGAGGCGGTGAGCTGGAAGGCTGAATTTACGCTGCAGCGCTGACAGGCGAGCAGCAGCAGGGTGAGAACGCCAAAAGCGCGCACAGACGGCCCGCACTTTATGCAGCAGCTCTGACATATCGTGGTAATTTTTAAGGAACCTCTGCACCACCAAATTCAGCACATGCGCCAGGCAAGGAATGTGTGTCAAACCGGCTAGTCCCAGAGCTTCTACAAGATTTTTCCTATTATCGCACACCACCAGGCCGGGCTTGAGGCTCACTGGAACCAACCACTAATCGGTCTGTTGTTTAAGGCTTGTCCACAGCTCCTGCACGGTGTGGGGTTTGTCCCCCAAACAGATACGTTTTAAAACTGCCTGCTGTCGTTTTCCCCTGGCTGTGCTGAAGTTGGTAGTGAAGGTGTTACGCTGACCAGATGAGGAGCCGGTAGAGGATGAGGAAGCGGAGTAGGAGGAGGAAGCAACAGGAGGCTAACTGAAGCGCCCTGCATACCTCGGTGGTAGTGGAAGGACATGCGCCAAACTGCTATCCACCTCAGGCTTAGCCGCCACTGCATTTACCCAGTGTACTGTTAGGGAGATATAACGTCCCTGACCGTGCTTACTTGTCCACGTATCCATAGTTAGGTGGACCTTGCCACAGATGTCATTGCACAGTGCACACCTGATTTTGTCCCCCACTTGGTTGAGCAGGGAAGGGATGGCATGCCTGGAAAAGTAATGGCGGCTGGGCACGAAGTACTGTGGGACAGCCACCCCCATAAGGCTTTTAAAACTCTCCGTCTCCACCAGACGGAATGACAGCATTTCCAAGGCCAGTCATTTTGAAATGCTGGCATTCAGGGCCAGCGATCGCGAGTGGGTAGGGGGGGTACTTCCTCTTCCGCTCCACTGTTTGGGAGATGGAGAGCTGAACGCTTCCGTGGGACATTCTGGAGATGCTTGGTGACCTAGGTGGTGGTGTTTCTGGCAGATCCTCTGTTTGCGGGGTGGCAGGTGGCACTATCACTCCAGAGGTGGATGAAGAGGCCGAGACTGCAGCAGAAGAAGAAGCAGGAGGAGCCAGAGACCTTTCTTTGTTTTTGAGGTGTCTACTCCACTGCAGCTCGTGCTTTGCACTTGCATTCGCATGACCTTGATTCCATGTGGGGTCGAGGACCTCATCGTTTTCCACATCATCTTCCACCCAGTCTTCACCCCTGCCCTCCTTGTCGGGTCTGCACACTTTCGAAAGCCACAGCAGTTGGCACCTGTGTTTTGTCATCATCCGAGACGTGCTGCGGTGGTCCTCCCATGTACTCATCTTGAAACATAAGTGGTTGGGCATCGGTGCACTCAATCTCTTTCACTTTTGGGGCAGGGCTAGGTGGATGGCCCTCGGAAATCCTGCTAGCAGAGTCATCAAAAAGCAGAAGAGACTGCTGCATGACTTGGGGCTCAGACTGCTTGGCTGATTTTCAAGGGGGTGAGGTTAAAGACTGATGGACATCGGCTGCAGGTGCCAACTCTGATCTTTCAGCAGGAGAATGGGTGGGAGACAATGTAAAGGAACTGGAGGCACTGTCAGCAACCCAATCTACTATCGCCTGTACTTGTTCTGGCCTCACCATTCGTAGAGCCGCAATAGGCTCGACCAAATACCGCTGCAGGTTCTGTCGCCTACTCGCACCTGAGGAAGGTGTTTCACTTGTGCGTGTAGCTGTCACAGATCGACCACGTCCTCTCCCTGCAACAGGAGCTCCACCAGCAGCACCACGACCGGGGCCACGTCCCTTATTTGATGCTCTCCTCATATTTCTCAAATTTAGGAATTTGCCCAAAATGGGTGTTTTTTTAATAACAGAATAGAACACCAGTATCTAATGTGTGTATCTCACACTGACAGATGCAGCAAAGGCTGCAATATTAAGTACTTTGCCCAAAATGGGTGTTTTTTAATAACAGAACAGAACAGCAATATCTAACGCGCGTATCTCACAATGACAGATGCAGCAAAGGCTGCAAATTTTGTTTTTTGCCCAAAATTGGTGTTTTTTTAATAACAGAATAGAACAGCAGTATCTAACGCGTGTATCTCACACTGACAGATGCAGACAAGGCCACAAATTTAGTATTTGGCCCAAAATTAGTGTTTTTTAAATAACAGACTA
This sequence comes from Bufo bufo, assembly GCF_905171765.1. Lineage (NCBI taxonomy): Eukaryota > Metazoa > Chordata > Amphibia > Anura > Bufonidae > Bufo > Bufo bufo. The sequence continues at coordinate 550,510,650 of NC_053391.1, forward strand.
GAACACCAGTATCTAATGCGTGTATCTCACACTGACAGATTTAGCAAAGGCTGCAAAATGAAGTTTTTTGCCAAAAATTTGTGTTTTTTTGATAACAGAATAGAACAGCAGTATCTAACGCGTGTATCTCACACTGACAGATGCAGCAAAGGCTGCCAATTTAGTTTTTTGCCCAAAATGGTTGTTTTTTTTAATAACAGAATAGAACACCAGTATCTAATGCGTGTATTTCACACTGACAGATGCAGCAAAGGCCGCAGATCTATTATTTTGCCCAAAATGGGTGTTTTTTTAATAACAGAATAGAACACCAGTATCTAATGCGTGTATCTCACACTGACAAATGAAGCATAGGCCACTGATGTAGGGTATTGCCAAAAATGGGTGTTTTATTAAACCCAGAATATTTTTGCAGTATTTCAAGCTTGTATGTCACACTAACAAATTCAGCATAGGCCCCAGATGTAGCGGATTGCCAAAAATGTTTTTTTTTAAACCCAGAATATTATTGCAGTATTTCAAGCTTGTATCTGACACTGACAGATGCAGCAAAGGCTGCAAATTTTGTTTTTTGTCCAAAATTTGTGTTTTTTTAAACCCAGAAAATTATTGAAGTATTTCAAGCTTGTCTTTCACACTGACAAATGCTGCAAAGGCACCAGATGTAGGGTATTGCCACATATGGGTGTTTTTTTTTAAACCAGAAAGTTATTGAAGTATTTCAAGCTTGTCTTACATACTGATAAATGCTGCAAAGGCACCACATGTAGGATATTGCCAAAAATGGGTGTTTTTTTAAACCCAGATTATTATTGCAGTATTTCTAGCTTGTATTTCACACTAACAAATGCAGCATAGGCCCCAGATGTAGGGGATTGCCAAAAATTGGTGTTTTTTTAAACCCAGAATATTATTGCAGCATTTCTAGCTTGTATCCCACACTGACAGGTGCAGCATAGGCTGCAAAATTAAGTATTTTGCCCAAAATGGGTGTTTTTTTAATAACAGAATAGAACACCAGTATCTAACACCTGTATCTCACACTGACAGATGCAGCAAAGGCTGCAAATTTTGTTTTTTGTCCAAAATTGGTGTTTTTTTAAACCCAGAAAATTATTGAAGTATTTCAAGCTTGTCTTACACACTGGCAAATGCTGCAAAGGCACCAGATGTAGGATATTGCCAAAAATGGGTGTTTTTTTAAACCCAGATTATTATTGCAGTATTTCTAGCTTGTATTTCACACTAACAAGTGCAGCATAGGCTGAAAAATTTAGTTTTTTGCCCAAAATGTTTTTTTTTTAAATAACAGAATAGAACACCAGTATCTAACGTGTGTCTCATACTGACAGATGCAGCAAAGGCTGCAAATTTAGTTTTTTGCCCAAAGTGGGTGTTTTTTTAAACCCAGAAAATTATTGAAGTATTTCAAGCTTGTCTTACACACTGACAAATGCTGCATAGGCCCCTGATGTAGGGTATTGCCAAAAATGGGTGTTTTATTAAACCCAGAATATTATTGCAGTATTTCAAGCTTGTATGTCATACTAACAAATGCAGCATAGGCCCCAGATGTAGGGGATTGCCAAATATTTGTGTTTTTTTAAACCCAGAATATTATTGCAGCATTTCTAGCTTGTATCCCACACTGACAGGTGCAGCATAGGCTGCAAAATTAAGTATTTTGCCCAAAATGGGTGTTTTTTTAAAATAACAGAATAGAACACCAGTATCTAACACCTGTATCTCACACTGACAGATGCAGCAAAGGCTTCAAATTTAGTTTTTTGTCCAAAATTGGTGTTTTTTTAAACCCAGAAAATTATTGAAGTATTTCAAGCTTGTCTTACACACTGACAAATGCTGCAAAGGCCCCCGATGTAGGATATTGCAAAAAATGGGTGTTTTTTTAAACCTAGATTATTATTGCAGCATTTCAAGCTTGTACTTCACACTAAAAAATGCAGCATAGACCCCAGATGTAAGGTATTGCCAAAAATGGGTGTTTTTTAAACCCAGAAAATGATTGCAGTATTTCAAGCTCGGATTTCACACTGACAAATGCTGCAAAGGACCCAGATGTAGGGTCTTGCAAAAAATGGGTGATTTTTTAAACCCAGAAAATTATTGAAGTATTGCAAGCTTCTATTTCACACTGACAAATGCTGCAAAGGCACCAGATGTAGGATATTGCCAAAAATGGGTGTTTTTTTTTTAAACCCAGACTATTATTGCAGCATTTCAAGCTTGGATTTGAATGTCACAAAAGCACATATGCTGTGCTGGTGCACTGATCTTGCATAAAATGGTCGCCGCCGCCCACCTAACTAACAGATGGATAAAAGTAATTTTTCTGTGTCACTGGGCTCAGGGCAGGGTAAAAAGATTGTGCACTGCACCCACAAAACTAAATCTAGGTAGATCGCTGAGTTAACAAGCACTTCTGATTAAAGATTCTTTTCTATTCTCTCCCTCACAGCAGCAGTAACCTCTCGCTACACTAGTAAAAGCAGAGTGACGTGCAGCGCCACGTGACTCCAGCTTATATAGAGGCTGGGTTACATGCTGCACTGGCCAATCACAGCCATGCCATTAGTAGGCATGGCTGTGATGGCTTCTAAGGGCACAGAGTTAAACACTTGTTGATTGGCTGCTCTGCAGCCTTTCAAAAAGTGCCATAAAATAGCCGAACACCGAACCCGAACTTTTACTGAAAAGTTCGGGTTCGGGTCCGGAGTCCAAAAATCCCAAAGTTCGGTACGAATCTGAACTTTACAGTTCGGGTTTGCTCAACCCTACTTGAGAATGATTCCTTAATTATATTACAGATAAGTGGCATGAAAGTATTGTGGTCTCTAAATTCACGTTAGCTCAGAGACCTGATGCCCCCACTATCTCTGGTGTAGATTCTTTAGATCTGTAGTGTTAGACTACAGTTGTTTTCAAAATTATTCAACCCCCACTGAAATTGAGTGTTTTGGCCAGTTTGACATTGATTTTGATCATTTCAGTCATCTTGTTTACAATTAAATCAAAGAGGCACTTGTAAGTCAGACAAATATAACATAACATTTATAATGAAATAACCACAAATGTCTTTTCTGTGCTCACATCATTATCAGTTTTATTCAACCCCCAAGTGACATTCAATCTTAGTACTTAATACAACATCCTTTTCCAGTTATAACAGCTTTTAAACGTGAAGCATAGCTTGACACAAGTGTCTTGCAGTGATCTACGGGTATCTTCGCCCATTCTTCATGGGCAAAAGCCTCCAGTTCAGTCACATTCTTAGGCTTGCGCGCTGCAACTGCTTTCTTTAAGTCCCACCAGAGGTTCTCAATCGGATTTAAGTCTGGTGACTGCGATGGCCACTTCAAAATGTTCCAGCCTTTAATCTGCAACCATGCTCTAGTGGACTTGGAGGTATGCTTGGGATCATTGTCCTGTTGAAAGGTCCAACGTCTCCCAAGCCTCAGGTTTGTGACGGACTGCATCACATTTTCATTCAATATCTCCTGGTACTGAAAAGAATTCATGGTACCTTGCACACGCTGAAGCTTCCCTGTACTTGTAGAAGCAAAACAGCCCCAAAGCATGATTGACCCCCCACCATGCTTCACAGTAGGCAAGGTGTTCTTTTCTTCATAGGCCTTGTTCTTCCTCCTCCAAACATAGCGTTGATCCATGGGCCCAAACAGTTCTAATTTTGTTTCATCAGTCCACAGAACACTATCCCAAAACTTTTGTGGTTTGTCCACATGACTTTTGGCATACTGCAGTCGACTCTTCTTATTCTTTGGAGACAGCAAGGGGGTGCGCCTGGGAGTTCTGGCATGGAGGCCTTCATTACGCAGTGTGCGCCTTATTGTCTGAGCTGAAACTTCAGTACCCACATCTGACAAATCTTTTTTCAGTTCCTCAGCAGTCACAAGGGGACTTTTCTCCACTTTGCGCTTCAGGTGGCGCACAGCAGTCGAAGTCAGCATCTTCTTTCTGCCACGACATAGGTAGCGTTTCAACAGTGCCCTTTGCCTTGAATTTGCGAATGATGCTTCCTATGGTGTCTCTTGGTATGTTTAACATCTTTGAAATCTTCTTATAGCCACTGCCCTTCCTGTGAAGAGAAATCACCTCTTCTCTTGTCTTCCTGGACCATTCTCTTGACTTCACCATGTTTGTAAACACACCAGTAAATGTCTAGAAGGAGCTGAGTATCACAGTCCTTTTAAATCTGCCTAATTGGTGCTTATTATGCTTGATTGCTGCTCCTTGACATCCACAGGTGTTTTCAATACCTGATCGAAAAACACTTGAATGAACCTCTGTTCTTAAGAGTGGTAGTCTTTAAGGGGTTGAACAATTGAGTCAATGAAGAAATCACAAAAAAAAAACATTTAATACTGTATTACAAAAACAATTGATGTCATTTTAGTTGCACTTGGTTCTTTAAAAAGTCCTTGTAAGATTTCATTCTGAACACAATTACAAATGTACACTAAATTCCCTAAAACCCTTTACAGCATTGGGGGTTGAATAATTTGGAACACAACTGTAAATGTACCATCATCATTGCTTCTATTTTTGTTGGCTATTAAAAGGTACCATACCTGCAACACTTTTATTTTGTTTCTCTTAATGAGAGCAATAAATCTGATTGTAGTTAGATGATGCTGAAATCAAATTACCAGTAGCCAAAGGAACATGACACCCTAAGTTTGCAGTGTGCCTGTGCAGAAAACCCCCTGAGGAGAAGAAGGATGTGAGTGGTTGTAGCTCAAGCTGCAGAAAGTATATCACAGTGGCTTTCCTCACACTGTGGCTCCCTAGGGCAAGTGCAGTGAAAGGAGGGTGCACCCTTTCTTCCCTCAGGCAACTCCTTGGTGTTAGGGCTCCTGTCTGATGGTAGTTTGGGGTGTTCTTGGTGTCAAAGTTTGTATGGGTGCAAGGCAGGGCATGTACGGTATGCAATGGCGTATGGTGTAGGAGTCAGTAACCAGTTTAGAGTTAAAAGAATAAACATCTATCTTTACTGTAGTGGAAAATGAGGATTGTAGTACTCTCAACAGTCTTAGAACACTGTTCCAACAATGTACAGTGCAAATATCCCCCCAGATAGTTTTGTATGAGTACAGGCCGGGTTTAGATTCAATGTGCAATGTGCTCTTTCACTCTTTCTTTGCAGAATCTGAGGCTGACAATAAGGCCCCTTTCACACGGGCGAGATTTCCGCGCGGGTGCAATGCGTGAGCTGAACGCATTGCACCTGTACCGAATCCGGACCCATTAACTTCTATGGGGCTGTGCACATGAGCGGTGATTTGTTTCTCTTAATGAGAGCAATAAATCTGATTGTAGTTAGATGATGCTGAAATCAAATTACCAGTAGCCAAAGGAACATGGCACCCTAAGTTTGCAGTGTGCCTGTGCAGAAAACCCCCTGAGGAGCTGTGCATTGCGTGAAAATCGCAGCATGCTCTATTTCGCGCATTTTTCATGCAACGCAGGCCCCATAGAAGTGAATGGCGCTGCGTGAAAATCGCAAGCATCCGCAAGCAAGTGCGGATGCAGTGCGATTTCCACGCACGGTTGCTAGGAGACGATCGGGATGGGGACCCGATCATTATTATTTTCCCTTATAACATGGTTATAAGGTAAAATAATAGCATTATTAATACAGAATGCATAGTACAATAGGGCTGCAGGGGTTAAAAAAATAAAATAATTTAACTTACCTTAATCCACTTGCTCGCGTAGCCCGCCTTCTCTTCTGTCTTCATCTTTGCTGCGCACAGGAATAGGACCTTTGATGACATCACTGCGCTCATCACATGGTCCGTCACATGATCCATCACCATGGTAAAAGATCATGTGATGGACCATGTGATGAGCGCAGTGATGTCATCAAAGGTCCTATTCCTGTACACAGCAAAGATGAAGACAGAAGAGAAGCTGGGCTGCGCGAACAAGTGGATTAAGGTGAGTTAAATTTTTTATTTTATTTTTTTAACCCCTCCAGCCCTATTGTACTATGCATTCTGTATTAAGAATGCTATTATTTTCCCTTATAACCATGTTATAAGGGAAAATAATAAAATCTAGACAACACCTAACCCAAACCCAAACTTCTGTGAAGAAGTTCGGGTTTGGGTACCAAACATGCCGATTTTTCTCACGCGCGTGCAAAACGCATTACAATGTTTTGCACTCGCGCTGAAAAATCATGCATTTTCCCGCAACGCACCCGCATCTTATCCGGGCCAAAAACATGACGCCCGTGTGAAAGAGGCCTAATACTTTTAGAAAGATAGCTGTAATACGATACTGCGATGTACATATTTAGGGAAATACCAACCAGGTCGTGTCTTCACAGTATTCCACTTGTAGCAGTAATGTCCATGACTTTTAATAGCAGGGTACCTTACTGATTCCGTTTTCTCAGCCGTTATAGATTCTAGAATTTTCTTTAACTCCATCACTCCCATACATTACTATACTGAGGAGTATACAAGGCAACAATGACATAACATAAATTAACAAAACAATTTGCAAGTATCTCCTGCTCTAGGGTACTGCACCTGTTTATTCTTATAATTGCTGGGTGTTGTGGCTCTCAGAACCCACCTATACTATCTTTGGACATGCCTCTGTGATATGTCAGAAAATCCAAAAATGTGCAGATTCCCATTATTTTAAATAATATTGTCATTGGGGAGAAGGGAGGACTCCAATATATGTTACAGATTTGTCATACGGGTTTGCATCTTTAAGTTACACCTCGGTTCCTAAATCCATTCTCCTTGTGGCTTAAGCTCAATTTCGTTTTAAAACATACTCATTATCTTGCTTTGTGTGCTTTAATCGTTTGTCTTCATTGAGAATGTGCATTTTTACCACTACCATTGTCAGGTTCCTATAAAGGTGTAAAAAGTGCATTCATAGAAACCCATTCCATTTCACACAGGTGTCACACTGTCATGCATCTCCAGACTTCTATCACGAATTACATTTCATTGATTTGAAAAGGTTAAAAAGAACTTGCCTAGATAAAAAATAAAAAAAAGCAGGAATGATGCATTGGGGGAAAATGATGTAGTAAATGCAGCTGAACGCCTGTTAGTAATTCATGGAAATGATGGCTTCAACACACTAAGACTCGACAATTGACATGGTCTTTATCTGGTGGAAAAGAACCATTACATTTATAATTGAAAAAGTCAGAGTGTGATACTGAAGGAAAATGTCTCTGCCATCTGCTTAGAAATTATTTCTAGGCTTGCCATGTGTCTCTGACAGTAGACAATCCGTTGCAGACCTTCACTTTAGATAGGAGATAATCCAATCCTTTAGGCTGTTCAAAAAGGGGGGTTTGGGGATTCTGTTATTAAAGTAAGTCACCATGTTATTACTGTTGGCAGGTTCCCTGTACCACCATTACACAAACCTTTTGTGGAACCAATGCTTGAAAAAAGTATGTTTAAAGAATCACCTCGCTGAAACCATCCTTAGGCATTTCATGTCTGTCCCAAATTTAAAACAATCTTAACGCAAAAAGTCACAGTTAAAGTGGTACACTCATCTTTAAAGTACAGGGTGACTTCCAATGCGTGAAAGTATAAATTGAGAGAGAAACTACATTATTTGGTGGAGGAAACATTTTCGGCCACCATTTTGAAATCCACCATGTTGAATTCAGTTCAGGTTTTTTCATTGAGGTAGGGGTCATGTGATATATCAAGCTTGGCTAGCATGTACTCAGAAACACACTGGAAGTGACAGTTTTGACCTAGCTTTACCTATTTAGAAGCTAAGAGAGGCCAAAGTTTCTCAAAGTGCTTTACATGATGTGTTTGACGTGTCCACCATTCGGTTGGATGTGCAAGGTTAAACGTTTAATCCAGGCATCCTCAAACTGCGGCCCTCCAGCTGTTGCAAAACTACAACTCCCAGCATGCCCAAACAGCCTACAGGTATCAGCCTACAGCAAGGCATTGTGGGAGTTGTAGTTTTACAACAGCTGGAGGGCCGCAGTTTGAGGATGTCTGGTTTACTTCAATCTCTGTGAACACACTAAAGAACCACAGGTGATACTTCTTCATGGCACTGTAAGATTCAGAATTTCCGGTAAGCCATATTGGCTCACCCAAAATGGCTCAATATAGCTCCTTTAAAATCATGAATCCTATAGTGCTGTGAAGAAGTATCACCTGATGATTTTTCAATGTGCTTCCTTGCTGTCTAACATTTAGACCATTTTCTACGCCTAAACCAGGCATAGAAAATGATGAATGAGACAGGCCTGCTGGCTGTCCTCTTTCTCCGCCCACGCCACACCAACTTTTTTAGACCTGGCGCGTGCGGGAAAAAGTCGAAGATTGCAGCACAGAGAACCACAATCTACGCTAGAAATGCGCCTAATATAGGCATATTTCTGGTTAGTAAATGACCCCCTTAATACTTCACACATTTCCTAGGCATTCTATATAATGCTTAAAGGCAAACCGGCAAAGTATAAATTGCTGCCTTCCAGAGGCCGTCGTTGGAGAAAATACTCCCTGTCAGAGGCTGTTGCACAGGGACAGCGCCATAAAATCACCCCCATACAGCGACAGCACCATAACAGAAGTGAGGGCAATACTGCTCTCTTTCTCTTTTTTTTTTTTTTTTCAGTTCTATTTTTCCTTTATTTCATAACAAGTGTAGTTTATTGAGGACATTTGCATTTCTTCTGTGCAAGAACAAATGCCAAACTAGAATGTGCTCTTGTGTGAGAAAGACAATTAAGTGCAATTCAAAATGCCATTTTAGCCTTCCTTGTTGCAACACATGAGGACAACACTAGTCTCCTATTCTTGTTTTCCAGTAAGAAAGTTCTGATCTTCCGCTATTTTATAACACGTGTAGTTTATTGAGGACATTTACATTCATTCTGTGCCAATTAAAGTGCTCTTGTGTGAGAAAGTCAATTTAGTGTAATTCAAAATGCCATTCTAGACTTCGTTGTTGCAACTAGTGAGGACAATACTGGTCTCTTATTCCTGTTTTTCAGTAAGAACATTCTTGTTCTTCTGCTATTTTATAACAAATGTAGTTTATTTTGCATTCGTTTATTTTGCATTTCTTTCTTTCATGTTCACATCAATAAAGGCTTTGTAACATTTAATACTTGTGCTGCGTTGCAGTGGCAGTAATGCAGGTCCTGGTCAGGTCATGTATCAGATGTCCACAGCAGAAACTATGGATGCAGTGGGGGGCCACGGGGCTATTCAGTCAGCCACAGGCCAGATGCTGTCAGGCAGTTCTGAGAAAAATTTAGTTTTGATCTGGATTGCTGCTTTTGTGCCTAATGAGAAGAATAATATCAGAAAGCAGAATCTTGTGCAGATTAGTAAATGACCTCCATTATGGGAAATCATTAGCGCGGCATTAGTAATGCAGTCATTTGGAGGAGCTTCCAGTTATGTTCTAAACGAAGAACTTGTACAATAGGTCAGACAGGGTAATAACTGGTTTCATCTGTAAGAAAGAGAGGCACATGCTGGAACCCTTTAACACGCAGCATCTAATAGCTTATGTCAGAAATAGCTTCCCTGCAAACACTGGGCAGACATAGGCTTACTGAAAAGATGTGTCAAGGCTGTGTGCAGCTCTGTATTTTAGGAAATAATCTCTGCACAATAAAAAATGCAATGAGTGGTTTTCTTAAAAGGTAATGTGGAAATGCAGTTCCTATCATTAAGTGTCAGACAAGACATATGCTTTCCAGCCCATATCAGATTTATCACATTGGGAGTACATAAATTTAGTCCTGACAGCGACTGCAGTTCACAAGCATTTTATAGGATTGAGGAGAATCAGACTAGAATCTATAATACACTATTAATCTTCTTATCAAGTGAATACTCCATGCTGTGACAGCGGCAGCACCTTCGTTTTCTTATGGTAACTTGCTGGCCGCCATCAGATTACTTTACAGGTTATTTATTAGGAGAAAGTGCACCGTCTGATTTTTTTACTTCCTGAGCAGCAGGTGCTACATTTGGGCTTTGTTCACACATAGGGGATAATGATGTGGTGGAGAACCACAATTTAGCTGAATAAAAATGCATATGGTTTAGGTTCAGTTCACATCTGCATTATGCTTCCATTTTTATCAGAAACCTCAATGCTGCAATGGGTCTAACTCTCATCACTGACGCCGACAGCTTATAATGGGGACTGTTGGTACCAGCTCGGTGGCTGTCAATTCATTTTGACTGAAAAAGCAGCCAAGCAGTCAGCAATAATTTTTAAAATTAGAAATGTTGAAATCTGGGAGCCTCGACTGCAGATGTGAACAGAGCCTAAGTTAGAATGTGTATATATATATATATATATACTGTATATATATATATATACTGTATATATATATATATATATATATATATATATATATATACACACACACAGGTGAAACTCGAAAAATTAGAATATTGTGCAAAAGTCTGTTTATTTCACTAATGGAAATGAAAAGGAATTGAATTAATGCAGCTCAAAATTAGAATTTTGTGAAAAGGTTCAATATTCTAGGCTCAAAGTGTCACACTCTAGTCAGCTAATTAATCCATACCCCCTGAGCAAAGGGAACCTGAGATTGTGACTTTGGGGTTTCATAAGCTGTAAGCCATAATCATCCAAATTATAACAAATAAAGGCTTGAAATATCTTGCTTTGCATGTAATGAGTCTATCTTATATATTAGTTTCACCTTTTAAGTTGCATTACTGAAATAAATGGACTTTTGCACGATATTATAATTTTTCGAGTTTCACCTATATATACACTCACCTAAAGAATTATTAGGAACACTATGCTAATACGGTGTTGGGCCCCCTTTTGCCTTCAGAACTGCCATAATTCGACGTGGCATTGATTCAACAAGGTGCTGATAGCATTCTTTAGAAATGTTGGCCCATATTGATAGGATAGCATCTTGCAGTTGATGGAGATTTGAGGGATGCACATCCAGGGCACGAAGCTCCCGTTCCACCACATCCCAAAGATGCTCTATTGGGTTGAGATCTGGTGACTGTGGGGGCCATTTTAGTACAGTGAAGTCATTGTCATGTTCAAGAAACCAATTTGAAATGATTCGAGCTTTGTGACATGGTGCATTATCCTGCTGGAAGTAGCCATCAGAGGATGGATACATGTTCTCATTCTGTTTACGCCACATTCGGACTCTACCATTTGAATGTCTCAACAGAAATCGAGACTCATCAGACCAGGCAACATTTTTTCAGTCTTCAACAGTCCAATTTTGGTGAGCTCGTGCAAATTGTAGCCTCTTTTTCCTATTTGTAGTGGAGATGAGTGGTACCCGGTGGGGTCTTCTGCTGTTGTAGCCCATCCGCTTCAAGGTTGTGCGTGTTGTGGCTTCACAAATGCTTTGCTACATACCTCGGTTGTAACGAGTGGTTATTTCAGTCAACGTTGCTCTTCTATCAGCTTGAATCAGTCGGCCCATTCTCCTCTGAACTCTAGCATCCACAAGGCATTTTCGCCCACAGGACTGCCGCATACTGGATGTTTTTCCATTTTCACACCATTCTTTGTAAACCCTAGAAATGGTTGTGCGTGAAAATCCCAGTAACTGAGCAGATTGTGAAATACTCAGACCGGCCCGTCTGGCACCAACAACCATGCCACGCTCAAAATTGCTTAAATCACCTTTCTTTCCCATTCTGACATTCAGTTTGGAGTTCAGGAGATTGTCTTGACCAGGACCACCCCCCTAAATGCATTGAAGCAACTGCCATGTGATTGGTTGACTAGATAATTGCATTAATGAGAAATAGAACAGGTGTTCCTAATAATTCTTTAGGTGAGTGTGTATATATATATATATATATATATATGTATTTTCTGGGTGATAGAAGCATATGTTCTATTAAACATTAAAGGCTATGTACACCCTTGGGGGCATTTTTTTGTATTATTGCATTGTACTCATTTTAAGCTAAAAATCTTTTTTAAATTGGTCTTTATTACAAATATGGAGCCCTTTTCTCTGTACAGGGCTTAGATGCTTTAATAGATGGATCGGAATTTTCTCTCTGCTCTATCAGCCAGCTGATCTGACGGGCATCTTATCTCTGCTCTCTGACATTATAAACACTCATTATTAGAGATGAGCAAAATTTGATTTGGTTGCTTCACCAAACTTCACAAAGAAATTAGATTAATTACGAATTACTTTGTCACAAATTGCATTCCATTGTATGTAGCGGTTTCAATGACAGGGAACAATGATCACGCTGCCTCCCCATCATTGAACCCCTCAGATGCTGCTTTCAATGCTGATTGCAGCATCTAACAACATTGAGGGGTTAATCAGGGGTTAAAAAAAATACATACTCACTTCATCATTTTACTCGCAGAGAGGCCATCATGGCCATCTTGATCTCGCATGCGGCCAGTGTGATGCAGTGGTGACGTCGCATGTCAGCGTGCACGAGATTTGATGCGTTTTTCTTTAATCAAGATGGCCGCAGCGGCCTTTCCGTGAGCAAATGGATGAGGTGAGTATGTATTTTTTTACCGTCATTTCAGGAAAAATGGATTTGTTACCACAAATGGTCAGGAAATTTCGCTTTGTGGCGAATTTAATTTTTCCTGAAATTCGGATGGAAGTCAATTCGTATCACTTTGATTCGCTCACCACTACTCATTATAGCTCAGTTCTTATCTTACTGATAGGAATGTGGCTTAAATAAGTATTCAAGACTAGGGATGAGAGAACTTCATATTTTGAAGTTCGAGTTCGTGTTGGGGTTGGGGTATATGGTGAATTGCGTTATGGATTCCATAACGGAATGCCTTTACATAGAAATATCCGTAATTGCTAGCGTATAGCTGTTATCCAGAAGTGTAAGAAACATAGAATGTGTCGGCAGATAAGAACCATTTGGCACATCTAGTCTGCCCAATATACTGAGTACTATGGATAGCCCCTGGCCCTATCTTATATGAAGGATGGCCTTATGCCTATCCCATGCATGCTTAAACTCCTTCACTGTATTTGCAGCTATTTGCAGCTACCACTTCTGCAGGAAGGCTATTCCATGCATCCACTACTCTCTCAGTAAAGTAATACTTCCTGATATTACTTTTAAACCTTTGCCCCTCTAATTTAAAACTATGTCCTCTTGTAGCAGTTTTTCTTCTTTTAAATATTCTCTCCTCTTTTACCTTGTTCATTCCCTTTATGTATTTAAAAGTTTCTATCATATCCCCTCTGTCTCGTCTTTCTTCCAAGCTATACATGTTAAGGTCCTTTAATCTTTCCTGGTAAGTTTTATCCTGCAATCCATGTACCAGTTTAGTAGCTCTTCTCTGAACTCTCTCCAAAGTATCAATATCCTTCTGGAGATACGGTCTCCAGTACTGAGCACAATACTCCAAATGAGGTCTCACTAGTGCTCTGTAGAGCGGCATGAGCACCTCCCTCTTTCTACTAGTAATACCTCTCCCTATACACCCAAGCATTCTGCTAGCATTTCCTGCTGCTCTATGACATTGTCTGCCTATCTTTAAGTCTTCTGAAATAATGACCGCTAAATCTCTTTCCTCAGATACTGAGGTTAGGACTGTATCACTGATGTTATATTCTGCTCTTGGGTTTTTACGCCCCAGGTGCATTATTTTGCACTTATCCACATAAAATTTTAGTTGCCAGATTTTTGACCATTCCTCTAGTTTTCCTAAATCCTTTTCCATTTGATGTATCCCTCCAGGAACATCAACCCTGTTACAAATCTTTGTGTGATCAGCAAAAAGACACACCGTACCATCGAGGCCTTCTGTGTGGGACAGTATCGAAAGCCTTACTGAAGTCCAGATAAGCGATGTCCACTGCACCTCCGCCATCTATTGTTTTAGTCACCCAATCAAAAAAATCAATAAGATTAGTTTGACATGATCTCCCTGAAGTAAACCCATGCTGTTTTTCATCTTTCAATCCATGGGATTTTAGATGTTCCACAATCCTCTCCTTAAGTATGGTTTCCATTAATTTCCCCACTATTGATGTCAGGCTTACTGGCCTATAGTTGCCTGATTCCTCCCTACTACCTTTCTTGTGAATCGGCACAACATTTGCTAATTTCCAATCTTCTGGGACGACTCCTGTTGCCAGTGATTGGTTAAATAAATCTGTTAATGGTTTTGCTAGTTCACCGCTGAGCTCTTTTAATAGCTTTGGGTGTATCCCATCAGGCCCCTGTGACTTATTTGTATTGATTTTAGACAGCTGACATAGAACCTCTTCCTCTGTAAAGACACATGCATCAAAAGATTCATTAGTCTTCTTTCCTAACTGAAGTCCTTTTCCTTCATTTTCCTTCGTAAAGACTGAACAGAAGTATTCATTGAGGCAGTCAGCTAGTTCTTTATCTTCTTCCATATACCTTCCTTCTTTTGTTTTTAATTTTGTAATTCCTTGTTTTAGATTCCTTTTTTCATTTATGTATCTGAAGAATGCCTTATCGCCTTTTTTCGCTGACTGAGCTAATTTCTCTTCTGCCTGTGCTTTAGAAGCTCTTATAACTTGTTTGGCCTCTCTCTGCCTAATCTTGTAAATTAGCCTGTCATCCTCGTTTAGTTTTTTTTTATAATTCCTAAATGCTATCTTTTTGTTTTTAATGATTTTGGCCACTTCTGCTGAGTACCACAGTGGTCTTTTCCTTTTTTTGCTTTTACTGACAAGCCTAATGCAATTTTCTGTTGCCTTCAATAGTGCCTATTTTAAGTAGTCCCATTTCTCCTGGACTCCATTGAAACTGTTCCAATCTGATAGGGACTCGTATACCACTAATCTAATTTTAGAAAAGTCAGTTTTTCTAAAATCTAAAACTTTTGTTTTTGTGTGCTGTGACTCAGTCACTGTACTTATAGTAAACCACACTGACTGGTGATCACTAGATCCCAAGCTTTCCCCTACAGTAATATCATATACCAAATTCCCATTTGTCAATACTAAATCTAAAATGGCCTCCTTCCGGGTTGGCTCCTCAACTACTTGCTGTAGAGATAATCCCAGTAGGGAATTTAGAATATCTGTACTCCTGGCAGAACTAGCTATTTTGGTTTTCCAGTTTACATCAGGAAGATTGAAGTCTCCCATAATGATAACTTCCCGCTTCAATGTCATTTTAGCTATTTCCTCAACTAGTAGATCATCTAATTCTTTGACTTGGCTAGGTGGTCTATATATCACACCTACACGAGTTACCTTATGATTATCAAGCTGCAAGGTAACCCAAACTGACTCTAAATTGTTCTCGCTAACTTGTATCAAATTCGATTTTTTTGCTGTCTTTCACATACAGGGCCACCCCTCCGCCTTCTTGCCTTCTCTGTCTTTCCTGTATAGAGAGAACCCTGGTATTGATATATCCCAGTCATTACTCCCCTTGAACCACGTCTCAGTAACAGCCACTACATCTATATTCTCAGATGCTATTATAGCCTCAAGTTCATTGATCTTATTCCCTAAACTGCGAGCATTTGTAGATAACAATCTGAGCTTGTCATTTCTTAACCTTTGTGCTACTGGCATCTTCTGGCATTGTTCCGGGGGGCAGTCGGACTGCTGGATTATCACTCTTTTGCCCCCCTTTCCTAGTTTAAATGCTTCTTAGCAAATACTTGGAACTGTTCACCGAGGACATTCGTTCCTTTGAGAGAAAGATGCAAACCATCTTTCTTGTACAGTTCTTTTCCATTCCAACAAGAGATAACATGAGACACAAAGCCAAACCCTTGGTTCCGACACCATTCACCAAGCCCTACATTGAATTCCTTAATGCGCATCTTCCTGTCATGCTGAAGGTTATGCACAGGCAAAACTGCAGAGAATGAAACAGTTGATGCAACCTCCCGTATATCCTTTCCAAGTTTGTGAAAAGCTTCTTTCACCTTTGAAACCTCATTGCAAGCCAGATCGTTTGTCCCCAGATGGACGATAACATCCACTTCCCTTTCCTGTTTTGCTTGCCTAACAATATTAAGGATCCGTCGTCTATCCCTGCTAGCGGTAGCACCAGGGAGACATCTTACAACACCATTCTCCTCAAACTTCACACCTCTTATGATGAATCGCCCACCAACAGCTGCTTACTATCAGTCCTCACCTTCTCCTTTTTGTCTTTGGCTGCAGTCTTGCATACTTTAGGCATGGGAGATGATTTTTTCTCACCCACTGTGCTTGAGCCATCCGCCATGTTGCTCTTGCACTCTGAAAGTGCTGCAAATGAATTATGGAGAGCCACAGACTGTGGGACATGTCTTCTATCCACAACTCTCAGTCTACCAGAACCTACAGTAACCCATCTTCCATTTCTAGGGAACCTCTGTGGCAGTGGCATTGCAATGTTCTCAGTCTGAGTTTGCTTAATGGTTAATTTACAAATCTCATATTTCAAAAAGGTAATTTCCTGTTGCATTATGGAGAGCTGTCTACAGATCAGACAGTATCCAAACCTCTGAAGAGTGGAACCTGAAATAAAAGCACAACAATTCCTGCACAGAACCAGGTCTGCCATTGCAAAGAGGGGGGGGGGGGAATGTAAACAAACAAATCTTACTTGTTTAGATTGTATCCACCTCCAGATTACCTCCTGAGTATCTCCTGAATATCTCCAATGCACTTGCAGATCAGCACTTGATTAGACCAGCACTAGATTAGCAGCCTTGAAAAAGCAGCAAGCTAATGCAATGTTGCTATATATACACACCCTCCCACAAAGGCTCCTCCCCCAACAGCAAATTAACACCTTACCCGCCTATGCTCATTTGCAATCAGACAATAGAGATACCGTGTCTAGCAAATTCCTTTCCTCTTGTGAAACAGTGTCTGAGTATCCACCCGAAACACCACTAAAGTTCTGCTACAGTGGAAAAACTCTAAGTTAGACTAAGTTTGTCTCCTGAATATCTCCAATGCACTTGCAGATCAGCACTTGATTAGACCAGCACTAGATTAGCAGCCTTGAAAAAGCAGCAAGCTATAGAGGCATTCCGTTATTCATTCCATCATAATAGAAGTCTATGGCATGCATAACGGATCTGTCCGGTCTCCGTTATGCAGGAGAGGACTCCAGCATAACGAAAACCAGACAGATCCGTTATGCTGGCCATAGACTTCTATTATGACGGAATGAATAAATGGATTCCGTTACGCATTCCGTCATGGAATTGCGTTATGGTCCGTGGTAACGGAATCCATAACGCTATTCACTATATACCCCAACAGAAACGCGAACTCGAACTTCAAAATATGAAGTTCGCTTATCTCTATTTATGACCTCTCAGTAAATTAGAGATAAGGCTTATTAGATGACTGGCACAAAGTGAAAGTAAAAAGTAAGATTCACACAGCAAGACAGTTAACCGTTTGTGACAGAATGGCTCAATATTTTTACTAAAGAACAACTGAAAAAATAATTTTTAGCTCAAAATCACTATAATGCAAATATTTAAAAAATTGTCTCCGAAGGTGTACATAGCCTTTGAATGATGTTCATTGAACAGGATGGACTAGACCCTTACAGAGACAGGAACAGCACAGAGATAAGTGCTACTAAAGTAAGTAGTATATTAGAATTGTCACATTGAAATCTTCAAAAT
Organism: Bufo bufo; assembly: GCF_905171765.1. NCBI lineage: Eukaryota > Metazoa > Chordata > Amphibia > Anura > Bufonidae > Bufo > Bufo bufo. The sequence goes on from NC_053391.1 coordinate 550,528,317, forward strand.
GGGTCTGCCCTAGGAGATTGATCTGCACAGATCTGTGCCTGCAAATGATCCTCAGTAATAATAAAATAATAAAATACTATAATGTACGAAAGCCAACTTCTTGGGTGCAATAATAATATTAATAATATTTCTATATTTCCTTTTAGAGAAAAAAAGACAATGCAGCAGCACCCTGCATACCAGATAAAGTACAATAATGCCATAGTCACAAAAAATATTATAGTGCTAATGCTACGCTTATTTATAAAGTGAGATGCTTGGCAAATGCATTTTGTACAAAACCATCTGAGCCCGTCTGCCGAACGTCAAGGCGATCTCTGTAAGACGGGTCCTAACACTAAATATCACCTGTTATGCGCCATAATGGCCGCAATAAAGTTCAGGAAGTGTTAGATCCACATGCATGCTGGGTCCACTCTGCCTTTTACCATTTTTGGTGCCATAATGGCCTCAATTACTTACAAGGGAATTAAAATCAGCCTATGGGGCATATTTTTTATGACTATGGCATTGTTGTACTTTATCTGATTTGCAGGGTGCTGTTGCATGTCTTTTTTTCTCTATGTTTTTGCCATGGCAGCGTGCACCTGCACATTGGGATGTGCTGACTAACCCCTTTTTCTTTGTATATTTCCTTTTAATCCTCCTGCATGATTTTAGTAGATAAAAACAGTGGAACCTTTTCAGTAGACCACCTCTTTGAGAAGACCACTGCCTTAAACAGACCAGACATTTTGAGTTTCACCATATATTATGAGTAGCGCCCTCTTTGACAAGACCATCCCAGCTCAAAGAGGTTGCACTGTGTTTATATAATACTTTCTATGAATAGTATACCTCAGAAGCAGTAATAACATTATATCTTATGCTGAATGACATTCCTTGTATGTGTCCTACAGTCCATTGTGGCTTTCATTTGTATATATAACATATATCCTACAATAAACTATATAAAGCACCGATGTAATAAAATGCTCCCCTTCTCAGAAGAAGCAGCAGTACAGTATAGAACATGATGGACATAAAGTAGATGTGCACGTGTGTAGGGGTATCAGTAGTGGCAGTACTAGCCATGGCAGCAGCAGTAGAGTATGGAACCTGAAGGACAGGAGCTGTGTAGGGGTAGCAGTAGCGGCAATAGCTGTGGCAGCAGTAGCAGCACAATATGGAACCTGACAGGAAATGTGTGGCTGTGTAGGGGTGGTAGTAGTGGCAGCCAGAAGTGGATTATAATGAGGGCAATATGGACTACCGCCCAGGGCCCAATGCTCCTGGGGGCCAGGGGCGGATTAAGTGCATGATAGACCCGGGACTGTCTACCCTCCCTCCCCCTCCATTTTTTTTTTTTTTGTATGAAGAGGCTGCGGTGCTTCATGGGCGCCACAGTCTCTTCTTAGGCCATATGACATCTTCAGACTAAAAAAAAATACCCCAAATTGGGTCCTAAACTGAAAAATTTGGTCACCAAATTTAAAATACATATAATTGTAATAAAAAAGACATGGAGAAGAATACAGCACCACATACCTCTTACATCCAGTGACATCTCCTGTCATGTAGACCTTCTCTTTCCTCTTCTCCTCCATTTGACCCAGACCACCATGGCAAATTCTTTCAGCCGCATCTCGTCTCTACAGTTTGTAACACAGACACGTTAGATTTCCCAATTTTTCCATCAACCTCCCCATCCTGGTGTCCCCACAGTGCCATCCTGCCACCCCCAATACTGTGCCCGTTGTGCTTCCCAATGCTCCAGGAACTATACTGCTGAAAAAATAGTGACCCTAATTGACATAATTGGGGTAATTTATCAAACTGGTGTAAAGTAGAACTGGATTTCCAAAAGAGCTGTCAAATATGAAAGGTGGAATCTGATTGGCTGCTATGGGCAACTAAGCCAGTTCTGCGTTACACCAGTTTGATAAATTACCCCAAATGTCCCTATAGTGTCCACAGCAGCTATAATGTCCCCTAGAGTGCCCCCAGTAATAATAACACCCTCTATTGTGCTCCAGGCAATAATCCCTGTATAGTGTCCCCAGAAATAACAGAATTGCCCCTACAGTGCCTCCCCAATAGCAACGCCCCCATATAGTAATTTCCACCACACTGCCCCCACATAGTAATCCCCCCATAGTAATTTGCCCCCACACAGTAATTTCCCCCAAACTGCCCCCATATAGTAGTTTGCCCCCCACACAGTAATTTGCCCTACACTGCCCCACATAGTAATTTCCACCACACTTCCCCTACATAGTAATTTCCACCACACTGCCCCCCACATAGTAATTTGCCCCCACATAGTAATTTGCCCCCACATAGCAATTTCCCCACACTGTTCCCACATAGCAATTTCTCCACACTGCCCCCACACAATAGTTTTCCCCACATAGCAATTACCCCACACTGTCCCCACATAGCAATTACCCCACACTGTCCCCACATAGAAATTACCCCACACTGTCCCCACATAGAAATTACCCTACACTGTCCCCATATAGAAATTACCCCACACTGTCCCCACATAGAAATTACCCCACACTGTCCCCACATGGCAATTTCCCCCACACTGCCCCCACACAATAGTTTCCCCCACACTGCCCCCACATAGTAATTTGCCCCCACACTTCCCCATATAGTAATTTGTCCCCACACTGCCCCATATAGTAATTTGTCCCCACACTGCCCCCACATAGTAATTTGCCCCCACACTGCCCCCACATAGTAATTTGCCCCCACACTGCCCCATATAGTAATTTGTCCCCACACTGCCCCCACATAGTAATTTGCCCCCACACTGCCCCATATAGTAATTTGTCCCCACACTGCCCCATATAGTAATTTGCCCCCACATAGTAATTTGCCCCCACACTGCCCCATATAGTAATTTGTCCCCACACTGCCCCACATAGTAATTTGCCCCCACACTGCCCCATATAGTAATTTGTCCCCACACTGCCCCCACATAGTAATTTGCCCCCACACTGCCCCCACATAGTAATTTGTCCCCACACTGCCCCATATAGTAATTTGTCCCCACACTGCCCCCACATAGTAATTTGCCCCCACACTGCCCCATATAGTAATTTGTCCCCACACTGCCTCCACATAGTAATTTGCCCCCACACTGCCCCATATAGTAATTTGCCCCCACACTGCCCCCACATAGTAATTTGCCCCCACACTGCCCCCACATAGTAATTTGCCCCCACACTGCCCCATATAGTAATTTGTCCCCACACTGCCCCATATAGTAATTTGTCCACACACTGCCCCCACATAGTAATTTGCCCCCACACTGCCCCATATAGTAATTTGTCCCCACACTGCCCCCACATAGTAATTTGCCCCACACTGCCCCATATAGTAATTTGTCCCCACACTGCCCCATATAGTAATTTGTCCCCACACTGCCCCCACATAGTAATTTTCCCCCACACTGCCCCATATAGTAATTTGTCCCCACACTGCCCCCACATAGTAATTTGCCCCCACACTGTCCCATATAGTAATTTGTCCCCACACTGCCCCCACATAGTAATTTGCCCCCACACTGCCCTATATAGTAATTTGTCCCCACACTGCCCCCACATAGTAATTTACCCCCACACTGCCCCATATAGTAATTTGTCCACACACTGCCCCATATAGTAATTTGTCCCCACACTGCCCCCACATAGTAATTTGCCCCCACACTGCCCCATATAGTAATTTGTCCCCACACTGCCCCATATAGTAATTTGTCCCCACACTGCCCCATATAGTAATTTGTCCCCACACTGCCCCATATAGTAATTTGTCCCCACACTCCTCCCCCCAAGTAGGCACATGAAATAAAAAAATAAAAAATGAACAAAAAAATGAAAAGATAAATACTCACAATTTGCCCCCACACTGCCCCATATAGTAATTTGTCCCCACACTGCCCCCACATAGTAATTTACCCCCACACTGCCCCATATAGTAATTTGTCCCCACACTGCCCCATATAGTAATTTGTCCCCACACTGCCCCCACATAGTAATTTGCCCCCACACTGCCCCATATAGTAATTTGTCCCCACACTGCCCCATATAGTAATTTGTCCCCACACTGCCCCATATAGTAATTTGCCCCCACACTGCCCCATATAGTAATTTGTCCCCACACTGCCCCATATAGTAATTTGTCCACACACTGCCCCCACATAGTAATTTGCCCCCACACTGCCCCATATAGTAATTTGTCCCCACACTGCCCCCACATAGTAATTTGCCCCACACTGCCCCATATAGTAATTTGTCCCCACACTGCCCCATATAGTAATTTGTCCCCACACTGCCCCATATAGTAATTTGTCCCCACACTGCCCCCACATAGTAATTTTCCCCCACACTGCCCCCACATAGTAATTTTCCCCCACACTGCCCCATATAGTAATTTGTCCCCACACTGCCCCCACATAGTAATTTGCCCCCGCACTGCCCCATATAGTAATTTGTCCCCACACTGCCCCACATAGTAATTTGCCCCCACACTGCCCCATATAGTAATTTGTCCCCACACTGCCCCATATAGTAATTTGTCCCCACACTGCCCCCACATAGTAATTTACCCCCACACTGCCCCATATAGTAATTTGTCCCCACACTGCCCCATATAGTAATTTGTCCCCACACTGCCCCCACATAGTAATTTGCCCCCACACTGCCCCCACATAGTAATTTGCCCCCACACTGCCCCATATAGTAATTTGTCCCCACACTGCCCCATATAGTAATTTGTCCCCACACTGCCCCATATAGTAATTTGTCCCCACACTCCTCCCCCCAAGTAGGCACATGAAATAAAAAAATAAAAAATGAACAAAAAAATTAAAAGATAAATACTCACCTATGTCCAGGGCCAGGCGCTTGCTCGCAGAGGTAGGCGGGATGAGTCAGGCGCGTCACAGTGCTGCGTCCCGGCACAGGCGCGCGATGACGTCATCACGCACGCCTGCGCCGGGATTTCTCTACCGCATAGGCCTCAGGCCTACAAGCCCTGAAGCCTATGGCGGTGATTGCGGACGGGACAGGGAGCTATGCGCTCCCGTGCCCCGCCGCAGTATGTGGGCGTTCGGGTCAGCGTTGGGCCCCCCAGCGGTGCTGGGCCCGGGGCTGCCGACCCGAACGTCCCTTTTGTAATCCGCCACTGCTGGGGGCCCATGAAAGTTAGCACTCATTATATTTTGCCCCTCAGTTCTGGAGCTTGAGGAATACAGTGAAACTACTTCAGAAGACCACCTCTTTGAGAAGACAACAACCTTATCCAGATAAGACATTTTCAGTTCCACCATATATTATGCACTCCGGCTATCTTCTTTGAGAAGATCACCCCAGTTCAAAGAGATTGCACTGTATTTATATCATATTTTCTATGAATAGTATACCTCAAAAGCACTAATAACGTTATATCTTATGCTGAATGACATTCCTTGCTTGTGTCCTACAGTCCCTTGTGGCTGCTGCATACATTTCTACATCTAATATATAAAGCTGAGTGTATGTGTATGTGTGTGTGTGTGTGTGTGTATTTCCGCTAAAGGAATCCGTACCGTCGCATTTACAATCACGAAATTTGGCACACAGGTACATCAGGTCTCCAGGAACGTTTTAGACCAGGATGTTCAGCTCTCTAGGACGTTCCGTTCCTGAGATATTCCCAAAAAAATTCATTAGCCAATAGAAGTTTGGTCACATGAACCTCATCAGCCAATAGAAGCTCACAGGTCCTCCAGCCTCCACATACACAGTTTTACTCCAGGTTTCCATAACAACCTAGCCATTTAACTTCACTGCTGTAGGAGAGCTTTAAAGGAAATCTGTCACCAGGATAATCGCTATTGAAGTAAAGTCATGGCCTAATAGCACTTAGTACCTTATTTCAAGATGTGCCTTTGTTCCAGCAATAGATGTTTTTATCCTCTGAAAATCCAGTTTATTTGGTATGCAAATGATTTAGTAAGGTGCCCAGAGGGGCGTCACTCTTGCAGGAAGGAGCCCAGACACGCTCCCTGCCACAATGTGTCCACCCTGAAAAGACTTAAAACCCCTCCCCCAGGTCCCACTAAGCCACGCCCCTTATCTGGTTAGGCTACACTCCCTGCCACTCCTGAGCCGACAGGGATTGAAAAAATGAAGGTAAAAATCAACTTCTGTCAGCTGCAGGGGTGAGAGGCAGGGCGACTTTCTCCCTGCAGCTTACACTCAGACAGCACTGTGCTGCTGTCTTAGAGTGAGCTGTTTAAAAGGACACGCCCCAATCCAGTTATGCCACGCCCCCTCCCCCTCCTGTCCACCCTGAAAAGACTTAAAACCCCTCCCCCAGGTCCCACTAAGCCACACCCCTTATCTGGTTAGGCTACATTCCCTGCCACTCCTGAGCCGACAGGGATTGAAAAAATGAAGTTAAAAATCAACTTCTAGGTCCCGCTAATCCACGCCCATATCTGGTTAGACCACGCCCACTCCCACTCAAGCCGATGGGGATTGAAAAAATTAAGGTGAAAATCAACTTCTGTCAGCTGCAGGGGTGTGAGGGAGGGTGACTTTCTCCCTGCAGCTCACACTCAGACAGTACAGTGCTGCTGTCTTAGAGTGAGCTGTTCAAAAGGACACTCCCCTCTTCCAGTAACTGTTAAGGGGGCGGGCCCCTGTGGAGGTCACTGTCAAGGGGGTGGTATGCTGTGAAAGTCACTGTTAAAGGGGAAGGCTGCTGTAAAAGTCAAAGTTAAGGGGGTGGGCTGCTGTGGAGGTCCAATTTTAAGGGACTGGGCACTGTGGTGGGGTCAGTGTTAAGGGGCGGGCTGCTGTAGATGTCACTGTTATAGTGGATAGTGTTAATATCTTTTACCAACACACAAAAAACATTAAATGAAATAGATTAAATATACCCGAGCAAAGCCGGGTCCTTCAGCTAGTTTCACATATATCCTAGAATAAACTATATGAAGCACTGACATAATAAAATATTTAATATACCACTGACTATGTCAACTACTGGTGGTACTAGAGACTTCTTACAGCATATCTGGAAGGAAGCCTGTTTTTTAATTCCCCAGGTTCCTATTGGTAGGTTCCTAGAGTCCCTAATTAGAATTTAGCCCCAGGAATATTTCATCATGTTCGTGAATCTGTAGCTGGACCATAATCTGGGTAAATCCAGAAAAAGGTTACAATGTGATTAACATATTATACAAGAATGAAAATAAATACATAGCTCAATCTACAATTGTTTTCGAACCCATTGTGCTACATACAGTCATGTGAAAAAATTAGGACACCCTTTGAAAGCATGTGGTTTTTTGTAACATTTTTAATAAATGGTTATTTCATCTCCGTTTCAACAATACAGAGAGATTAAAGTAATCCGACTAAACAAAGAAAACTGAAGAAAAGTCTTTTCAAGATCTTCTGTAAATGTCATTCTACAAAAATGCCTATTCTAACTGAGGAAAAAGATAGGACACCCTTGCCCCTAATAGCGAGTGTTACCTCCTTTGGCTGAAATAACTGCAGTGAGACGGTTCTTGTAGCCATCTACCAGTCTTCGACATCGGTCTGAGGAAATTTTACCCTACTCCTCAATGCAGAACTTTTTCAGCTGTGAGATGTTTGAGGGGTTTCTTGCACGTACAGCCCTTTTCAAGTCACCCCACAGCATCTCAATGGGATTCAAATCTGGACTTTGACTTGGCCATTCCAGGACTCTCCATTTCTTCTTTTTCAGCCAATCTTTGGTTGATTTACTAGTATGTTTTGGGTCATTGTCATGTTGCATGGTCCAGTTCCGCTTCAGCTTTAATTTTCTAACTGATGGTCTCACATGTTCTTCAAGCACCTTCTGATACACAGTAGAATTCATCGTGGATTCTATGATGGTGAGCTGACCAGGTCCTGCTGCAGCAAAGCAGCCCCAAACCATGACACTTCCACCTCCATGCTTCACAGTTGGTATGAGGTTCTTTTCTTGGAATGCTGTGTTTGGTTTACGCCAAACATGTCCTCTGCTGTTGTGTCCAAATAATTCAATTTTGGACTCATCTGTCCAAAGAACATTATTCCAGAAGTCCTGGTCTTTGTCAACTTTATCTCTGGCAAATGTCAGTCTGGCCTCGATGTTTCTCTTGGAAAGCAAAGGTTTCCTCCTTGCACACCTCCCATGCAAGTTAAACTTGTACAGTCTCTTTCTGATTGTAGAGGCATGTACTTCTACATCAACAGTAGCCAGAGCCTGCTGTAGTTCTCGAGATGACACTTTAGGGTTTTTGGAGACCTCTTTTAGCATCTTGCGGTCTGCTCTTGGGGTGAACTTGCTGGGGCGACCAGTCCTGGGCATGTTGGCAGTTGTTTTGAAAGCCCTCCACTTGTAGACTATCTTCCGGACAGTGGAATGGCTGATTTCAAAATCTTTTGAGATCTTTTTAAATCCCTTCCCAGACTCATAGGCTGCTACAATCTTTTTTCTGAAGTCCTCTGACAGCTCTTTTGCTCTCACCATGGTGCTCACTCTCACTTCAACAGTCAGGAGCACACCAAACTAAATGTCTGAGGTTTAAATAGGGCAAGCCTCATTCAACATGCAGAGTAACGATCTACTAATTATGTGCACCTGGTGTGATATACCTGTGTGAGATCTGAGCCAATTTAAGAGGGAATACATGTGAGGGTGTCCTATCTTTTTCCTCAGTTAGAATAGGCATTTTTGTAGAGTGACATTTACAGAAGATCTTGAAAAGACTTTTCTTCAGTTTTCTTTGTTTAGTTGGATTACTTTAATCTCTCTGTATTGTTGAAACGGAGATGAAATAACCATTTATTAAAAATGTTACAAAAAACCACATGCTTTCAAAGGGTGTCCTAATTTTTTCACATGACTGTACATCATTGTGCCCATTGAACCTGTGTTTATCACCTTTAAGTATTACATAAAAAATAACTGAAATGCAATTTCTATGTATTACATTGACTGTTTTTATAGTAGTGTACAACACTCTAAGCCATTTTTGCACACCATACTTTATTATGCATTTGCCTTTGTGTTTGAGTTCATTATACATGCATGACTAGCTATGCTGCCCCATTCTAAGTTTCATGAAGTTCTAAGCACTTGCCAGTGGTATCACCAAAGGGTACATGTCGCAAAGACACAGCAGTAGCATCAACTTAAGATGTTTTCCTTGTCTTGCATCAATATTTTATAGCTCTCTAATTAATCAAAGTGAGTAAGGAACGCTTTTTCATCTTTCCCAAATCATACAGCAATAATAAAATAATCAGCTAAAAACTAAATATATATTTTATTAAGGCCTCCTGCACACGAACGTATTTTTTTGCGGTCCGCAAAAACGGGTCCCGTTTTTCCGTGATCCGTGACCGTTTTTTCGTCCGTGGGTCTTCCTTGATTTTTGGAGGATCCACGGACATGAAAAAAAAGTCGTTTTGGTGTCCGCCTGGCCGTGCGGAGCCAAACGGATCCGTCCTGAATTACAATGCAAGTCAATGGGGACGGATCCGTTTGACGTTGACACAATATGGTGCCATTTCAAACGGATCCGTCCCTATTGACTTTCAATGTAAAGTCTGGAGTCCCTTTTATACCATCGGATCGGAGTTTTCTCCAATCCGATGGTATATTTTAACTTGAAGCGTCCCCATCACCATGGGAACGCCCCTATGTTAGAATATACTGTCGGATATGAGTTAGATCGTGAAACCTCATTTCCGACAGTATATTCTAACACAGAGGCGTTCCCATGGTGATGGGGACGCTTCTAGTTAGAATATACTACAAACTGTGTACATGATTGCCCCCTGCTGCCTAGCAGCATCCGATCTCTTACAGGGGGCCGTGATCAGCACAATTAACCCCTCAAGGGGTTAATTGTACTATCATATCCCCCTGTAAGAGATCAGGGCTGCCAGGCAGCAGGGGGCAGACCCCCCCCCCAGACCCCCCCCTCCCCAGTTTGAATATCATTGGTGGCCAGTGCGCCCCCCCCCTTCCTCCCTCTATTGTAATAATTCGTTGGTGGCACAGTGTGCGCCCCCCCCCCCTTCCTCCCTCTATTGTAATAAATCGTTGGTGGCACAGTGTGCGCCCCCCCGCCCCCCCCCCCCCTTCCTCCCTCTATTGTAATAAATCGTTGGTGGCACAGTGTGAGCCCCCCATTGGCCCCCCCCCTCCCTCTATAGCATTAACAACATTGGTGGCCAGTGTGCGGCCTCCCATCTCCCCCCCCCCCCCCGATCATTGGTGGCAGCGGGTTACTAGCAATAGTACAATAGTAAAAGATTCATACTTACCTGGGAGCTGCGATGTTCGTGTCCGGCCGGGAGCTCCTCCTACTGGTAAGTGACAGTTCATTTAGCAATGCGCCGCACAGACCTGAGGCTGTCACTTACCAGTAGGTGGAGCTCCCGGCCGGACACGAACATCGCAGCAGCCGGTAAGTATGAATCTTCTACTATTGTACTATTGCTATGTAACCATGGCAACCAGGACTGTAGTAGCGTCCAGGTTGCCATGGTTACCGATCGGAGCCCCAGCGATTAAACTGGGACTCCGATCGGAACTCCGCTGCCACCAATGATGATGGGGGGGGGGAGATGGGAGGCCGCACACTGGCCACCAATGTTGTTAATGCTATAGAGGGAGGGGGGGGCCGATGGGGGGCGCACACTGTGAAAGTCAATGGGTCCGCGAAAAAAAACGGAAAACGGCACAACGGCCACGGGTGCACACAACGGTCGTGTGCAGGAGGCCTAAAGGAAACATTCTGTACTTTTCATGTATTGCTATGTCCTGCAGGTGATACACTTGATAGAAAGAAATGTAAGAGCAATAAAAAGGGCCTAATAACTTTCTGTAAAAGTAGAGAACTTTCCTTAATGCTTCTTGGTTACTACCATATTGACTTTTTTTGATATGTAGATATTTGGTCCCCCCCCCCCCCTCCCCCACCCCACACACAATTAAAGGAGTTGTCTTGTTTAGGAAACCAGAAAAGGACATTAGAGAAGAGTAGCGTACACTACAAAGAATGTCTCTGGAGGACCAAGCATGTTGATGCATTATATCCACAGCCTATTGAGTTCAATGAACGTCCTTGTATTGCATAATTTCCCCTGTGGGGGAGCTGCAGAGGATTTGAACACTTTCTGAAGCCGACTTCGTTGATCACTAGCATGCCCTTTATTCGCCTTAACAAAACTGCATTGTCAAAAGCAGTCAATGCCAGTAATGTAAAAAAAAGGGCCCTTTACACAGGCTGAGGATCAGCCAGATAATCGCTAGCAAGTATTCATAGGAATGCTCGTTAACGATTATCTGGCAGTGTAAAGGTGCCGCCAATGGACACTATCTTCATGACAATAGCTTGTTAAATTGTCCCATGTAACGGGACCTTTTATTAATTGTGATATTTGATATGTATTGTATGTATTTCTATTAATAAACCATTATGTTACATTATATGTGTGTTTTCAAAATTTTGGTGAGCTTTTGCATAGTGTCGCACATATTTAATTATTTGCGGTCTGCTAATATTGGATGTTACCCCGAAACTCATCCAACATCAATGACACCCCAGCCACCACCAGGCAGGAGATGCCCAAAAGCTCAGAATGTGCCACAAGGGGACAAAGTGTTGTGCCCCTCCAACCACTGCATGTGCGACCCTGGAAGAGCTGGAGTAGAACTAGCCACTGTGGGCAACTACCACTACCCTCATTGCCGCCACCACCATTCTCATCCTTTTCAAGGACACCATCACGGTTCTCCAGCGGTCCAGTGCTCTGCAATAACAGGTTGGTCCATAAGCAACATATCATAGCTGAAGCCAGTCATTGGCTGCAGCAGAGAAGGTGACCATGCCCATGTCTGGCTGGAAGTAAACAAGCAGGAGACTGGAAGATAGACACACAAGAGCTAGTGTACAGGCCAGGGCAACGTGGAGCAGGTAAGTTTGTGACTTAAAACATTTTTGCAAGTTGCTGTTAACCACCTCAGCCCCCTTAGCTTAAACACCCTTAATGACCAGGCCACTTTTTACACTTCTGACCTACACTACTTTAACCGTTTATTGCTCGGTCATGCAATTTACCACCCAAATGAATTTTACCTCCTTTTCTTCTCACTAATAGAGCTTTCATTTGGTAGTATTTCATTGCTGCTGACATTTTTACTTTTTTTGTTATTAATCGAAATTTAACGATTTCTTTGCAAAAAAATGAAATTTTCAGTTGTAAAATTTTGCAAAAAAAAACGACATCCATATATAAATTTTGCTCAAAATTTATTGTTCTACATGTCTTTGATTAAAAAAAAATGGTTTTGGTAAAAGTTATAGCGTTTACAAACTATGGTACAAAAATGTGAATTTCCGCTTTTTGAAGCAGCTCTGACTTTCTGAGCACCTGTCATGTTTCCTGAGGTTCTACAATGCCCAGACAGTACAAACACCCCACAAATGACACCATTTCGGAAAGTAGACACCCTAAGGTATTCGCTGATGGGCATAGTGAGTTCATAGAACTTTTTATTTTTTGTCACAAGTTAGCGGAAAATGATGATTTTTTTTTTTTTTTTCTTACAAAGTCTCATATTCCACTAACTTGTGACAAAAAATAAAAACTTCTATGAACTCACTATGCCCATCAGCGAATACCTTGGGGTGTCTTCTTTCCAAAATGGGGTCACTTGTGGGGTAGTTATACTGCCCTGGCATTCTAGGGGCCCAAATGTGTGGTAAGTAGTTTGAAATCAAAATCTGTAAAAAATGGCCGGTGAAATCCGAAAGGTGCTCTTTGGAATGTGGGCCCCTTTGCCCACCTAGGCTGCAAAAAAGTGTCACACATGTGGTATCTCTGTACTCAGGAGAAGTTGGGCAATGTGTTTTGGGCTGTCATTTTACATATACCCATGCTGGGTGAGAGAAATATCTTGGCAAAAGACAACTTTTCCAATTTTTTTATACAAAGTTGGCATTTGACCAAGATATTTATCTCACCCAGCATGGGTATATGTAAAATGACACCCCAAAACACATTGCCCAACTTCTCCTGAGTACGGAGATACCACATGAGTGACACTTATTTGCAGCCTAGGTGGGCAAAGGGGCCCACATTCCAAAGAGCACCTTTCAGATTTCACTGGCCATTTTCTACAGATTTTGATTTCAAACTACTTACCACACATTTGGGCCCCTAGAATGCCAGGGCAGTATAACTACCCCACAAGTGACCCCATTTTGGAAAGAAGACACCCCAAGGTATTCCGTGAGGGGCATGGCGAGTTCCTAGAATTTTTTATTTTTTGTCACAAGTTAGTGGAAAATGATGATTTTTAAAAAAAAAAAATTCTTATAAAGTCTCATATTCCACTAACTTGTGACAAAAAATAAAAACTTCCATGAACTCACTATGCCCATCAGCGAATACCTTGGGGTGTCTTCTTTCCAAAATGGGGTCACTTGTGGGGTAGTTATACTGCCCTGGGATTCTAGGGGCCCAAATGTGTGGTAAGTAGTTTGAAATCAAAATCTGTAAAAAATGGCCAGTGAAATCCGAAAGGTGCTCTTTGGAATGTGGGCCCCTTTGCCCACCTAGGCTGCAAAAAAGTGTCACACATCTGGTATCCCCGTACTCAGGAGAAGTTGGGCAATGTGTTTTGGGGTGTCATTTTACATATACCCATGCTGGGTGAGATAAATATCTCGGTCAAATGCCAACTTTGTATAAAAAAATTGGAAAGGTTGTCTTTTGCCAAGATTTTCCTCTCACCCAGCATGGGTATATGTAAAAAGACACCCCAAAACACATTGCCCAACTTCTCCTGAGTACGGGGATACCAGATGTGTGACACTTTTTTGCAGCCTAGGTGGGCAAAGGGGCCCACATTCCAAAGAGCACCTTTTGGATTTCACCGGCCATTTTTTACAGATTTTGATTTCAAACCACTTCTCACGCATTCGGCCCCTAAAATGCCAGGGCAGTATAACTACCCCACAAGTGACCCCATTTTGGAAAGAAGACACCCCAAGGTATTTCGTGATGGGCATAGTGAGTTCATGGAAGTTTTTATTTTTTGTCACAAGTTAGTGGAATATGAGACTTTGTAAGTAAAAAAAAAACAAACATCATTTTCCGCTAACTTGTGACAAAAAATAAAAAATTCTAGAAACTCACCATGCCTCTCACGGAATACCTTGGGGTGTCTTCTTTCCAAAATGGGGTCACTTGTGGGGTAGTTATACTGCCCTGGTATTCTAGGGGCCCTAATGTGTGTTAAGTAGGTAAATGACCTGTGAAATCCGAAAGGTGCTCTTTGGAATGTGGGCCCCTTTGCCCACCTAGGCTGCAAAAAAGTGTCACACATGTGGTATCGCCGTATTCAGGAGAAGTTGGGCAATGTGTTTTGGGGTGTCTTTTTACATATACTCATGCTGGGTGAGAGAAATATATCGGCAAAAGACAACTTTTCCCATTTTTTATACAAAGTTGGCATTTGACCAAGATCTTTATCTCACCCAGCATGGGTATATGTAAAATGACACCCCAAAACACATTGCCCAACTTCTCCTGAGTACGGCGATACCAGATGTGTGACACTTTTTTGCAGCCTAGATGCGCAAAGGGGCCCACATTCCTTTTATGAGGGCATTTTTAGACATTTGGATCCCAGACTTCTTCTCACACTTTAGGGCCCCTAGAATGCCAGGGCAGTATAAATACCCCACATGTGACCCCATTTTGGAAAGAAGACACCCCAAGGTATTCAATGAGGGGAATAGCGAGTTCATAGAAATTATATTTTTTTGCCACAAGTTAGCGGAAATTGATATATTTTTTTTTTTTTCTCACAAAGTCTCCCTTTCCGCTAACTTGGGACAAAAATTTCAATCTTTCATGGACTCAATATGCCCCTCACGGAATACCTTGGGGTGTCTTCTTTCCGAAATGGGGTCACATGTGGGGTATTTATACTGCCCTGGCATTCTAGGGGCCCTAAAGCGTGAGAAGAAGTCTGGAATATAAATGTCTAAAAATTTTTACGCATTTGGATTCCGTGAGGGGTATGGTGAGTTCATGTGAGATTTTATTTTTTGACACAAGTTAGTGAAATATGAGACTTTGTAAGAAAAAAAAAAAAATTTCCGCTAACTTGGGCCAAAAAAATGTCTGAATGGAGCCTTACAGGGGGGTGATCAATGACAGGGGGGTGATCAATGACAGGGGGGTGATCAGGGAGTCTATATGGGGTGATCACCCCCCTGTCATTGATCACCCCCTTATAAGGCTCCATTCAGATGTCCGTATGTGTTTTGCGGATCCGATCCATGTATCAGTGGATCCGTAAAAATCATACGGACATCTGAATGCAGCCTTACAGGGGGGTGATCAATGACAGGGGGGTGATCAGGGAGTCTATATGGGGTGATCACCCCCCTGTCATTGATCACCCCCCTATAAGGCTCCATTCAGATGTCCGTATGTGTTTTGCGGATCCGATCCATGTATCAGTGGATCCGTAAAAATCATACGGACATCTGAATGCAGCCTTACAGGGGGGTGATCAATGACAGGGGGGTGATCAATGACAGGGGGGTGATCAGGGAGTCTATATGGGGTGATCACCCCCCTGTCATTGATCACCCCCCTATAAGGCTCCATTCAGATGTCCGTATGTGTTTTGCGGATCCGATCCATGTATCAGTGGATCCGTAAAAATCATACGGACATCTGAATGCAGCCTTACAGGGGGGTGATCAATGACAGGGGGGTGATCAATGACAGGGGGGTGATCAGGGAGTCTATATGGGGTGATCACCCCCCGTCATTGATCACCCCCCTGTAAGGCTCCATTCAGACGTCCGTATGTGTTTTGCGGATCCGATCCATGTATCAGTGGATCCGTAAAAATCATACGGACATCTGAATGGAGCCTTACAAGGGGGTGATCAATGACAGGGGGGTGATCAATGACAGGGGGGTGATCAGGGAGTCTATATGGGGTGATCACCCCCCTGTAAGGCTCCATTCAGACGCCTGTATGTGTTTTGCGGATCCGATCCATGTATCAGTGGATCCGTAAAAATCATACGGACGTCTGAATGGAGCCTTACAGGGGGGTGATCAATGACAGGGGGTGATCAATGACAGTGGGGTGATCAGGGAGTCTATATGGGGTGATCACCCCCGTCATTGATCACCCCCCTGTAAGGCTGCATTCAGATGTCCGTATGCGTTTTGCGGAACCGATCCATGTATCAGTGGATCCGTAAAAATCATACGGACATCTGAATGCAGTCTTACAGGGGGGTGATCAATGACAGGGGGGTGATCAGGGAGTCTATATGGGGTGATCACCCCCGTCATTGATCACCCCCCTGTAAGGCTGCATTCAGATGTCCGTATGCGTTTTGCGGATCCGATCCATGTATCAGTGGATCCGTAAAAATCATACGGATGTCTGAATGGAGCCTTACAGGGGGGTGATCAATGACAGGGGGGTGATCAATGACAGGGGGGTGATCAGGGAGTCTATATGGGGTGATCAGGGGTGATCAGGGGTTCATAAGTGACAGGGGGTGGTGTAGTGTAGTGTGGTGCTTGGTGCTACTTATTACTGAGCTACCTGTGTCCTCTGGTGGTCAATCCAAACAAAAGGGACCACCAGAGGACCAGGTAGCAGGTATATTAGACGCTGTTATCAAAACAGCGTCTAATATACCTGTTAGGGGTTAAAAAAAATCGCATCTCCAGCCTGCCAGAGAACGATCGCCGCTGGCAGGCTGGAGATCCACTCGCTTACCTTCCGATCCTGTGAACGCGCGCGCCTGTGTGCGCGCGTTCACAGGAAATCTCGCGTCTCGCGAGATGACGCACAGATGCGTCCAGGAGGAATGAATCAACCACCTTCCGGACGCATCCGTGCGTTAGGCGGTCGGGAGGTGGTTAAGAACTTACTGTAAGACTATTTTAGAACTGTGATTTGGCTGTAAAAACCAGCCAAGTCTCTGACAGGTCGAGGTTGCACATCACTTGCACTTGCATTATAGTCTATAATGGCAGAAACCAGCAGGGTTGGATTTTTTGGAACTGTTGGGCCATGGTCATGCTTGTTTGGGAGTCACAATGCAACCCCATTGACAAAGATTATATGTAATGTTGCAAAGTGACATAGTTGAGAAGGAGATGTCGCTTGTTGAGGCAGCCACTGGCAGGTTCTTGGTGCAATTTCGGTCAAAATTCCGATCAAAAAGCCGCCGTGTAAATGTCCCATTTGCATGCTGCAGATTTTGTTGTAGAAAATTTCTGCCACTGAAGATTAGTTTCATTCATTTGAATGGGACTTGCAGAAATCCATGCAGTTGCCACCAAAACAGTCCCGTACAGATGAATGGAAGTGATTTTTAGTCGCAGAAACTTTCTATAATAAAATCCATTGCATGTGACGGCACCCTTAGGCTTATTTCACACGAGCGATACAGAATGACTCAGGATCGATTCATGGAGAAAACTGATGGTTTTGATTAAACTTGCATGGATGCATTAGTTGCCTACTGCAAATAATGCAGCTTCCCTCCAAATTAATACTTTAATATATTGGAAGTCAATTTTCTAAAAATGACACTAGTAAAAAGGGTGTCCAGACTTTTGCCTCACTCCGTGGGTGCTGACACACGTCGCGGCTGTGCTGCATTTTTAATGCAGCAAGAAAAAGCACCAAAAAAAAAAACCACATGTGGTTTTTGCAACAACATAATTGTGTTTATGGTGCATCTGCTTCCAGCGAAGGGAAAACACACAGCAGATGTAAATTAGTTTAATGTAAATCTAATTTGTAATTCATGTAATTCAGTTTTATGTGTATTTTCCCTTTGCTGGAAGAAAATGCAGATATGTTGTTGCAAAAACCTTGTGCGTTTTTTGTGTGTTTTTTTGTCTAAATATAGGTGTTATTTGTCATTGTAATCCTGCCTGTAATGATAATGAGTTGACTCCTGCAAAGTGATTTGCCCAGAACAGGAAGTAGGCATATTTTTATGCTTAGTGGCCAGTGTGAAAACTACAGGATTTCAGGCTTTTTTTTAAATATAAATAATGACATCACCGCCAATTCTTAAAAACTATGTTTAACATAAAAACTTGATTTCAACAATAGTCTAATTTCAGGTGATACATTCCCTTTAAATAAGATATGCAGTTGCAAGAAAAAGTATGTGAACCCTTTGGAATGATATGGATTTCTGCACAAATTGGTCTGTGATCTGATCTTCATCTAAGTCACAACAATAGACAATCACAGTCTGCTTAAACTAATAAAACACAAAGAATTAAATGTTACCATGTTTTTATTGAACACACCATGTTAACATTCACAGTGCAGGTGGAAAAAGTATGTGAACCCCTAGACAAATGACATCTCCAAGAGCTAATTGAAGTGAGGTGTCAGCCAACTGGAGTCCAATCAATGAGATGAAATTGGAGGTGTTGGTTACAGCTGTCCTGCCCTATAAAAAACACACACCAGTTCTGGGTTTGCTTTTCACAAGAAGCATTGCATAATGTGAATGATGCCTCGCACAAAAGAGCTCTCAGAAGACCTACGATTAAGAATTGTTGACTTGCATAAAGCTGGAAAGGGTTATAAAAGTATCTCCAAAAGACTTGCTGTTCATCAGTCCACGGTAAGACAAATTGTCTATAAATGGAGAAAGTTCAGCACTGCTACTACTCTCCCTAGGAGTGGCCATCCTGTAAAGATGACTGCAAGAGCACAGCGCAGACTGCTTAATGAGGTGAAGAAGAATCCTAGAGTGTCAGCTAAAGACTTACAAAAGTCTCTGACATATGCTAACATCCCTGTTAGCGAATCTACGATACGTAAAACATTAAACAAGAATGGATTTCATGGGAGGATACCACAGAGGAAGCCACTGCTGTACAAAAAAACATTGCTGCACGTTTACAGTTTGCACAAGAGCACCTGGATGTTCCACAGCAGTACTGGCAAAATATTCTGTGGACAGATGAAACCAAAGTTGAGTTGTTTGGAAGAAACACACTACACTATGTGTGGAGAAAAAGAGGCACAGCACACTAACATCAAAACCTCATCCTAACTGTGAAGTATGGTGATAGGGGCATCATGGTTTGGGGCTGCTTTGCTGCGTCAGGGCCTGGACAGATTGCTATCATCGAAGGAAAAATGAATTCCCAAGTTTATCAAGACATTTTGCAGGAGAACTTAAGGCCATCTGTCCACCAGCTGAAGCTCAACAGAAGATGGGTGTTGCAACAGGACAACGAACCAAAGCATAGAAGTAAATCAACAACAAAATGGCTTAAACAGAAGAAAATACACCTTCTGGAGTGGCCCAGTCAGAGTCCTGACCTCAACCCGATTGAGATGCTGTGGCATTACCTCAAGAAAGCGATTTACACCAGATATCCCAAGAATATTGCTGAACTGAAACAGTTCTGTAAAGAGGAATGGTCAAGAATTACTCCTGACTGTTGTGCACGTCTGATCTGCAACTACAGGAAACGTTTGGTTGAAGTTATTGCTGCCAAAGGAGGTTCAACCAGTTATTAAATCCAAGGGTTCACATACTTTTTCCACCTGCACTGTGAATGTTTACATGGTGTGTTCAATAAAAACATGGTAACATTTAATTCTGTGTGTGTTATTAGTTTAAGCAGACCGTGATTGTCTATTGTTGTGACTTAGATGTAGATCAGATCACATTTTATGACCAATTTGTGCAGAAATCCATATTATTCCAAAGGGTTCACATACTTTTTATTGCAACTGTAGTTGCTAAAAATAGTACATGCTCCTTTAAATGCAAACCTTTGCTGCTCATACATTCCACATAGCATTGCATCGTATAGCAATCTGCTAAGTGACAGGCAGGTCATTTTAATTTTGATTGACATAAAAATGACTCATTAAGTTTTACAATGAAACTAATCCTAATGAAGGCATGGGAAACAGGCTGACACATACAAGCAGACCTGGAAATATTTTCAGGAGTTCACCCCAGTGTCACGTGAGGATTGTTATTTCAATCTCAGTACAACTCTTCATTTACATCGATATTGCTGATCCAGTGCACCTTGAGGTTTGAGTGCAACTCCTCATTAGAAAAGCTACGTGTGCTATATTTAGTTTCCGTAACAGTAAAGGCACAGTTCTGTGTCGATGAATATGTATGAACGCGAGTGATTTAGCTCTGTCAGTGAACACGTAGGTAAAATCCAGAAAGTTTAATGGAAAAAGAATAAAAAGCTCAGAACTGACCATGTCATCCGGTAAAGGGTATGAAGACAGAAACTGCACAAGTTCAAAGATATGAGAGTACCCAAGAGATGAGACTGACAGCTCTGGAGCCGACACATAACACGTTACTGAAATATAGAGATACATGGTTTTTGCTCTTTAGGAAATTAAGCCCTCTGTGACTTTAAAAGAACAAAAACAACACGACTGGAGATGCCCGAGGCAAAGGTTCCATAGAGGTTACATTTTTGACTTTCATATGAAAATTTTGTTGCCAGTTGCCTCTTATATTGATTTTAATGAGACATCTATGAAGTAAACGTTACCATACTTATGACTGTTTGACTATAAGGCCTCGTTCACATTTCGCTGTCCGTTTAACGTTCATGGAAAATCTGTGCGGAATCCGTGTTTGGTCAGCGTGTCCACTTTTCTGCCCTTCCATGGATTCTTCACAGACTTCTTCATGGATGAAACACAGATGGAATTTCCATGGCTATTAAACGGATATGGAAATGTGAACAATGCCTAAAAGGCTGAAAGATACTGTAAATCTGCAGCAAAAATCACATGCTGCTTTTAATGCAGATTTTCCACAGTGGATTTGCAACAAGATCTGCAGCGGATAAATTCCACCCAACATGTGGCCTTAGAGGAACGCACACCTTCCTGTCACGTGACCGTGCTTTTTCCGGTTCGCGCGACACCCCGGCGTGCATCTGGTTAGTCATCATATGTTGGCCATTCCTTTATTTTTAGTGGGAGAGTGGTAATGTAGCAGGACGTAACATATGTTTGGGTATTGCTTATTTTCTATTTGGAATATATACAAGCAATTTGTCACATTCGGGTGTGGGAGGGAAACACCACACCGAACATAGGAGGGAAAGGGGTGAGGGAATAAGGCCTGGAAACTAGGGAAAGGAGATGGACATCTCCTAGTAAAACCCTAATCAAAGTCCTGACTAACTTACCAGTAAGAATACACCCCAGAGGTAGGTGAGTTCATACAGCGGAATACCTAGCTTCCTAACTGACCCTATAGGACCCTGGTACTAATGTCAGGACTGAGACAACCTGTTTCTCCAAAAGGAAAGACGAACAGGAGTCTCCCTCGGGCCTTAACCTCTTCAGGACACAGGGCGTACAGGTACGCCCTTATGTCCTGGTACCGATCGGAAGCCGGTGCCTGCTCAAATCATTGAGCAGGCACCTCGGCTAAATGAGCGGGGGGGTCCCGTGACCCCCCCCCCCCATGTCAGCGATCACCGCAAACCGCAGGTCAACGCAGACCTGCGGTTTGCGGCTTTTACCTATTGCGGTGGCGGCGGGCGGCGGTGCCATCGGGTCCCCATGGGGCTGTAGGGGGGACCCGATGGCATGGAAGGCAGTGCGATGCCTAAGGAATGCATCGCGCTGCCTTCCGGTGACGAGCCTGTGAGATCCAGCCCCCTGGATCTCACAAGCCGGAAGCTGTATGTGTAATACACACAGTATTACTCATACAGCCAATGCATTCCAATACAGAAGTATTAGAATGCATTGTAAAGTATTAGACCCCCAAAAGTTCAAGTCCCAAAGTGGGACAAAAAATAAAGTGAAAAAAAAAAAGTTTAAAAAATAAAGTTTTCCCCCTAAAAAATTAAAGTTTTAATTAAAAATAAACAAAAAAGTCATTTTCCCCAAATAAAGTTTAAAAAAATTGGTAAAAAATAGGGGAAAAAAAAAAGTATACATATTAGGTATCGCCGCGTCCGTATCGACCGGCTCTATAAACATATCACATGACCTAACCCCTCAGATGAACACCGTAAAAAATAAAAAGTGTGCTAAATAAACCATTTTTTTGTCACCTTACATCACAAAGAGTACAACAGCAAGCGATCAAAAAGGCATTTGCCCATCAAAATAGTACCAATCTAACCGTCACATCATCCCGCAAAAAGTGAGCCCCTACCTGAGACAATCGCCCAAAAAAAAAAAAAACTATGGCTCAGAATATGGAGACACTAAAACATCTTTTTTTTGTTTTAAAAAAGCTGTTATTGTGTAAAACTTACATAAATAAAAAAAAAGTATACATATTAGGTATCGCCCTGTCCATATCGACCGGCTCTATAACAATATCACATGACCTAACCCCTCAGATGAACACCGTAAAAAAAAAAAAAAAAACTGTGCTAAATAAACAATTTTTTGTCACCTTACATCACAAAAAGTGTAATAGCAAGCGATAAAAAAGTCATATGCACCCCAAGATAGTGCCAATCAAACCATTATCCTATCCCGCAAAAAATGAGACCCTACCTAAGATAATCGCCCAAAAACTGAAAAAACTATGGCTTTCAGACTATAGAGAAACTGAAGAGGACAGTATACTACTACAGAGGGATCTGGATAGATTGGAGGCTTGGGCAGAGAAGTGGCAGATGAGGTTTAACACTGACAAATGTAAAGTTATTCACATGGGAAGGAATAATGCAAGTCACCCGTACATACTAAATGGTAAAACACTCGGTAACACTGACATGGAAAAGGATCTAGGAATTTTAATAAACAGCAAACTAAGCTGCAAAAAACAGTGTCAAGCAGCTGCTGCCAAGGCCAATAAGATAATGGGTTGCATCAAAAGGGGCATAGATGCCCGTGATGAGAACATATTCCTACTACTTTACAAATCATTAGTCAGACCACACATGGAGTACTGTGTACAGTTCTGGGCTCCAGTGAACAAGGCAGATATAGCAGAGCTGGAGAGGGTCCAGAGGAGGGCAACTAAAGTAATAACTGGAATGGGGCAACTACAGTACCCTGAAAGATTATCAAAATTAGGGTTATTCACGTTAGAAAAAAGACGACTGAGGGGAGATCTAATTACTATGTATAAATATATCAGGGGTCAGTACAGAGATCTATCCCATCATCTATTTATCCCCAGGACTGTGACTGTGACGAGGGGACATCCTCTGCGTTTGGAGGAAAGAAGGTTTGTACACAAACATAGAAAAGGGTTCTTTACGGTAAGAGCAGTGAGACTATGGAACTCTCTGCCTGAGGAGGTGGTGATGGTGAGTACAATAAAGGAATTCAAGAGGGGCCTGGATGTATTTCTGGAGTGTAATAATATTACAGGCTATAGCTACTAGAGAGGGGTCGTTGATCCAGGGAGTTATTCTGATTGCCTGATTGGAGTCGGGAAGGAATTTTTTATTCCCCTAAAGTGAGGAAAATTGGCTTCTACCTCACAGGGTTTTTTTTGCCTTCCTCTGGATCAACTTCCAGGATGACAGGCCGAACTGGATGGACAAATGTCTTTTTTCGGCCTTATGTACTATATGTATGTTATGTACTATGTTACTATGAGACACTAAAACATGATTTTTTTTTGTTTCAAAAATGATATTATTGTGTAAAACTTACATAAATAAAAAAAAGTATACATATTAGGTATCGCCGCGTCCATGACAACCTGGTCGATAAAAATACCACATGATCTAACCTGTCAGATGAATGTTGTAAATAACAAAAAATAAATACGGTGCCAAAACAGCTATTTCTTGTTACCTTGCCTCACAAAAAGTGTAATATAGAGCAACCAAAAATCATATGTACCCTAAACTAGTACCAACAAAACCTCCACCCTATCCCGTAGTTTCAAAAATGGGGTTACTTTTTTGGAGTTTCTACTCTAGGGGTGCATCAGGGGGGCTTCAAATGGGACATGGTGTAAAAAAAAGTCCAGCAAAATCCTTCCAAAAACCGTATGGCATTCCTTTCCATCTGCACCCTGCCGTGTGCCCGTACAGCAGTTTACGACCACATATGGGGTGTTTCTGTAAACTACAGAATCAGGGCCAGAAATATTGAGTTTTGTTTGGCTGTTAACCCTTGCTTTGTTACTGGAAAAAATGGATTAAAATGGAAAATTTGCCAAAAAATTTTAATTCTGAAATTTCATCTCTATTTGCCAATAACTCTTGTGGAACACCTAAAGGGTTAACAACGTTTGTAAAATCTGTTTTGAATACCTTGAGGGGTGTAGTTTCTTAGATGGGGTAACTTTTATGGAGTTTCTACTCTAGGGTTGCATCAGGGGGGCTTCAAATGGGACATGGTGTCAAAAAAAACAGTCCAGCAAAATCTGCCTTCCAAAAACCGTATGGCATTCCTTTCCTTCTATGCCCTGCCGTGTGCCCGTACAGCAGTTTACGACCACATATGGGTTGTTTCTGTAAACTACAGAATCAGGGCCATAAATATTGAGTTTTGTTTGGCTGTTAACCCTTGCTTTGTAAAAGTAAAAAAATATTAAAATGGAAAATCTGCCAAAAAAGTTAAATTTTTAAATTGTATCTCTATTTTCCATTAATTCTTGTGGAACACCTAAAGAGTTAACAACGTTTGTAAAATCAGTTTTGAGTACCTTGAGGGGTGTAGTTTCTTAGATGGGGTCACTTTTATGGAATTTCTACTCTAGGGTTGCATCAGGGGGGCTTCAAATGGGACATGGTGTCAAAAAAAACAGTCCAGCAAAATCTGCCTTCCAAAAACCGTATGGCATTCCTTTCCTTCTGCGCCCTGCCGTGTGCCCGTACTTTAGTTTACGACCACATATGGGGTGTTTCTGTAAACTAAAGAATCAGGGCCATAAATATTGAGTTTTGCTTGGCTGTTAACCCTTGCTTTGTAAAAGTAAACAAAATATTAAAATGGAAAATCTGCCAAAAAAGTGAAATTATGAAATTGTATCTCTATTTTCCATTAATTCTTTTGGAACACCTAAAGGGTTAACAAAGTTTGTAAAATCAGTTTTGAATACCTTGAGGGGTTTAGTTTCTAGAATGGGGTCATTTTTGGGTGGTTTTTTTATGTAAGCCTCGCAAAGTGACTTCAGACCTGAACTGGTCCTTAAAAATTCGGTTTTTGAAAATATCGTAAAAATTTAAAGATTTGCTTCTAAACTTCTAAGCCTTGTAACATCCCCAAAAAATAAAATATCATTCCTAAAATGATCAAAACATGAAGTAGACATATGGGGAATGTAAAGTAATAACTATTTTTGGAGGTATTACTATGTATTATAGAAGTAGAGACATTTAATCTTGGAAATTTGCAATTTTTTACAAATTTTTGGTAAATTTGATATTTTTTTATAAATAAAAATGATTTTTTTTTACTTCATTTTACCAGTGTCATGAAGTACAATATGTGATGAAAAAACAATCTTGGAATGGCCTGGATAAGGCTACTTTCACACGAGCGTTCGGGTGTCCGCTCGTGCGCTCCATTTGAAGGGGCTCACGAGCGGCCCCGAACGCATCCGTCTGGCCCTAATGCATTCTCAGTGGAGGCGGATCCACTGAGAATGCATCCGCCTGCCAGCGCTCAGCCTCCGCTCCGCTCAGTGAGCGGACACCTGAACGCTGCTGGCCGTGCGGAGGCGAGCGGATCCGTCCAGACTTATAATGGAAGTCAATGGGGACGGATCCGCTTGAAGATGACACCATATGGCTCAATCTTCAAGCGGATCCGTTCCCCATTGACTTTCAATGTAAAGTCTGAACGGATCCGCTCAGGCTACTTTAGAAAATTTTCTAAGTAATAATGCAGACGGATCCGTTCTGAACGGATGCAAACGTCTGCATTATCGGAGCGGATCCGTCTGATGAAACATCAGACGGATCCGCTCCGAACGCTCGTGTGAAAGTAGCCTGAGTCAAAGCGTTTTAAAGTTATCACCACTTAAAGTGACACTGGTCAGATTGTCAAAAAATGGCCTGGTCCTTAAGGTGAAATAAGGCTGTGTCCTTAAGGAGTTAAAGGATAACTGTCATATATTTTTTTTTTTGCTAAAGTGTAGGGCAAGTGACTTTATTTAGCCAAAACGTTTATTTTTGGTAGAAAACTGGGGCTGAAATGGCCCTTAGCAGCACTCTTCAAAAGAGCGTTGCTAAGGGCCATCCGTCTCCGATTAGACCAGACGCTATGCTTCTGCCTCCCGTGCTGGGCTGGGCACAGGAGTCTTAGGAGTTAAAATTACATTTATATTCCCTTTCTATGCAATCTAATGCTCCGTTACATTCACTGACCTGCAATCCCTGTGATAATAATTTGTGAATCAGCCGCCGGAAGTAGAAGCACTGTGCGCAGTGAGACGGCGGCTGGTTCAGGAATTATTATCACAGGGATCGCAGGTCAGTGAATGTAATGGAGAATTAGATTGCATAGAAAGGGGGAATATAAATGTAATTTTAACTCCTAAGACTCCTGTGCCCAGCCTTCTGTCTCCCAGGGAAGCACGAGGCAGAAGCACAGCGTCTGGCTGCACAGCCCGTCTTTTCTAATTGGATGGCCCTTAACAACGCTCTTTTAAAGAGTGCTGCTACGGGCCATTTCAGGCTCAGTTTTCTACCAAAAATAAATGTTTTGGCTAAATAAAGTCTATTGCAAAATTGTTACCTATCACTTGCCCTACACTTTAGCAAAAAAAAAATATAATATATGACAGTTATCCATTAATACAAATGACAGGGAAATGCAACACACAAAATAACCCAAATAAAATACAAAAGGGAAAGAAAACACTTAACTTCAAGTGGCTATGGCAGCACCAGGAACTCAGCCGAGATCCACACACCAGCTATCCACAACTCCAACAGAAGCTATAAATCGCATAGCATAGTGGGAGAAACAACAATAAATAGAGAAGGTTAAATGACCATAATAGCCACACCTGGGGAAAGGAGGTGTGGCAAGCACCAAAAACAACACACACGTCATTTGATCCAAACGGAAAATATGTCAGATCAAACCACGTGTTGCCAGTCTCACCGATCTCCTGCCACCTGTTGCGGGAACGTCCGTGACACAATTGCCCCTGTATCACATGTTCTAAGAACCTTATGAGAATTGGTTACAATGTTATCCGCCCCCTGGATGAAACACCACCCTTTCCCCTCCCCAAACAGATATTTAAACTCACACTTGGACTCGCTATGTCAGCTGCTATCCTGCTCAAATGAGACCTTTATACCTTATGGAAATTGGCACACATAAGTGGTCCACCTGGACCCTGTCTGGTTATATCATTTTTCAGGCGTACCCTGTCAGGTTATATCATTTTGCAGATGTTTTTGCCTATGCATTTCTAATGTTGCACCATGTGTGGCCCACGTGAACTATATCTGGTTGTATCACACATTTTTTTTGCCTCCGGTGCTCATGCATTGTTTATGAGGTTCTATTGAGATATCATCTAGCAAGGTCTCCATTATCAAATATTTAAAATATTTGGTTTTCTGATTGGTATGTTATTACCATTTGTTTATCCCCTGATGAACCTTTGATTTATCTGCTAGGGGAAACGCCTTGGCATTTAGGATTGATTTATTTGGTCTATTGTCTATATTGGTAGGGCTTTTAGGGGCATAATAGGCCTAGGTACGAGGACAGAGGGCATCCACCATCAGGGTGCTCCTCTGGGCTGAGCCTATATCAGGGATATGATAGAGTCAGACCTCCCAATGCTTAGTTCCAAATTAGCCCCCTTTGTCCATATATCATATTTTTATCAGTCTAGCAGTATTACGTTTGGGTATTTACCTTTGCTCATTATGTGCTTTTTTATATATTAATTATGAATTAAAAGTTAAGTCTATGCTCTCTGTGATATGACTTTGATTTTGATTATCCACTCTTACGTTTTCAATACGTGGCCTTAACCTAAGGGTCCAAAGATCATTGCTTTAGAGCCAAAAAATATTTACTCCATAATTCAACAGTAAAAAACTCATACACTTCTATGGATGTCCTGTTATTGGTCTGCACATTAAAGAAGAGTGATTTATAATCCTGTTTATTTGCATAGTAAACTGTACTAGAAACTGCTACTGTTCACTGTGTGGAAACCCTTTTGATCTACTTTAGGGACCTTGAAGTTTCCCACTTTTGGTTGGGATCACATGTCACTGATTAGCTATGGATTTGCTGTTGTGGATTTTCATGCAGCAAATAAACAGCATTGTAGAGAACCAGAAAAGTAGATGAGAATTTCTGAATTCTCATCCATATGCTGTGTAACAAAAACACAGCAGAAAAGCTGCAGTATTGATTTGAAATCTGCAGCATGTCAGTTTATACAGTGGGTTTTTCTCTCAATGGAAAAGGTAAAATCTCCTGCTTTTTTGTAACATGTGGTTTTGTTGCTTTTTTGTTGTTGCGAGGAGTGTCTATAGTACAGGGATGGCCAACCTGAGGCTCTCCAGCTTCTGCAAAACTACAACTCCCAGCATGCCCACACTGCCTACAGCTATCAGCCTACAGCAGGGCATGGTGGGAGTTGTAGATTTACAGCAGCTGGAGAGCCGCAGATTGGCCAGGTATCTGCCTTTCCTTCCCCTCCCAGCTTGAACGCCACCGATCCAAGCCTGCTTGAAGCCATGCTTGAAAAAATCTGCCCTAAAACACAGCATCATTGCTGACATCATGTCTACAGGGCAAGGTCCAGGATAATGGGCAGAACACAACCCTCAGAGGCATGGTCACTGATGATGTTGTGTCTACAGGGCAGGGCCTTACAAACCTTGCCACACCATAAATGTCAATGTGATGTCATCGGGATAGGGAACCAACCCAGCGGAAAATGTCACGTGATCACGATGGAGTGCAGGGCATTACACAATCACTATTAGTAAGTGATAACG
This sequence comes from Bufo bufo, assembly GCF_905171765.1. NCBI lineage: Eukaryota > Metazoa > Chordata > Amphibia > Anura > Bufonidae > Bufo > Bufo bufo. Next base: position 550,557,326 of record NC_053391.1, read on the forward strand.
TGTTTGTTTCCTTTGATGCAGAAAATTTCAATTGATGCTGAAAATTGCAAAAGTGAAATATCCCTTTAAGGTCCCAACATCTCTTTCTGCTGTTGAAGTTATACTCCATAAATCTGAATTCATGGAGTTTTACAGTTTTTTGGCTGTGTTATAACTAGCTGGATACACAGGGGGATTTATCAAAGCCATACAGCAGTATTCTGGTGTACAAATTTGAAGATTTTTAGCAGGTGGCAATTTGTACAAATATTAGACTTTTTGGTATGCTGCAGCGCTCATCGCACTTTACAAAAAAAAAGTGGTCAGGGCTAAGCAGAAGAGGTTGGGCTTCCATGTCTCAGCACATTTTATTATAATTGTTGCAAAAATAGTGGTGTATATTAAAGTAAAAAATATATATTTGTGCCGTGTTAGCCAGTAAATATAAGATGAAAAAAATTGAGATTCCTCAGTGGTTGATACCTTTTAATGGCTAACTGAAAAAATGATGACAAAACTGCAAGCATTCAAGGCTACTTGGGCCTCTTCGTCCGGAGTCTCTTAAGACAGTATCTGAAGATCCTGACCGATAATTACTTTTCATTTGGTGAAAGCATATACCTACAAGAGAGCGTTATGGCATTGGGGAGCACAATGGCACCACAATATGCAATTCTGTTTATGGCCAAGCTTAAAAGTGACTTCTTGTCCTCCTGCCCCATCAAACCTTTGGCCTATTACTGTTAAATTGATGAAATCATAATCATCTGGACTGGATCTGAACATCAACTAAAAATATTCCATGAGCGCTTCAGTCAGTTTCATCCCACCATCAGTTTAACTTGCAACTACTCTTACTGAAATAAACTTTTTGGACACCATCATCAAGATACAGAACAATAAAATAGAAATAACCCTTTAACAAAAAACAACTGGCTACACAGCATACCTCAGATGGGATAGTTTCCACCTTAAACACATAAACAACTCCATCATCTACAGTCAAGCTATCAGATACAACCGCATATGTTCAAACTCTGCAGACAGGGATGAACACCTTGGAAACCTCAAAATGACATTTTTGAGTCAGGGATACCATCTAACTACAGTGGAAAACCAAATTGCCAGGGCCACCAGATTAGAAAATCATCGGGTACCTCTAGTAGTCACATACAGTCTTGTGAAAAAATTAGGACACCCTTTGAAAGCATGTGGTTTTTTGTAACATTTTTAATAAATGGTTATTTCATCTCCGTTTCAACAATACAGAGAGATTAAAGTAATCCGACTAAACAAAGAAAACTGAAGAAAAGTCTTTTCAAGATCTTCTGTAAATGTCATTCTACAAAAATGCCTATTCTAACTGAGGAAAAAGATAGGACACCCTTGCCCCTAATAGCGAGTGTTACCTCCTTTGGCTGAAATAACTGCAGTGAGACGGTTCTTGTAGCCATCTACCAGTCTTCGACATCGGTCTGAGGAAATTTTACCCCACTCCTCAATGCAGAACTTTTTCAGCTGTGAGATGTTTGAGGGGTTTCTTGCACGTACAGCCCTTTTCAAGTCACCCCACAGCATCTCAATGGGATTCAAATCTGGACTTTGACTTGGCCATTCCAGGACTCTCCATTTCTTCTTTTTCAGCCAATCTTTGGTTGATTTACTAGTATGTTTTGGGTCATTGTCATGTTGCATGGTCCAGTTCCGCTTCAGCTTTAATTTTCTAACTGATGGTCTCACATGTTCTTCAAGCACCTTCTGATACACAGTAGAATTCATCGTGGATTCTATGATGGTGAGCTGACCAGGTCCTGCTGCAGCAAAGCAGCCCCAAACCATGACACTTCCACCTCCATGCTTCACAGTTGGTATGAGGTTCTTTTCTTGGAATGCTGTGTTTGGTTTACGCCAAACATGTCCTCTGCTGTTGTGTCCAAATAATTCAATTTTGGACTCATCTGTCCAAAGAACATTATTCCAGAAGTCCTGGTCTTTGTCAACTTTATCGCTGGCAAATGTCAGTCTGGCCTCGATGTTTCTCTTGGAAAGCAAAGGTTTCCTCCTTGCACACCTCCCATGCAAGTTAAACTTGTACAGTCTCTTTCTGATTGTAGAGGCATGTACTTCTACATCAACAGTAGCCAGAGCCTGCTGTAGTTCTCGAGATGACACTTTAGGGTTTTTGGATACCTCTTTTAGCATCTTGCGGTCTGCTCTTGGGGTGAACTTGCTGGGGCGACCAGTCCTGGGCATGTTGGCAGTTGTTTTGAAAGCCCTCCACTTGTAGACTATCTTCCGGACAGTGGAATGGCTGATTTCAAAATCTTTTGAGATCTTTTTAAATCCCTTCCCAGACTCATAGGCTGCTACAATCTTTTTTCTGAAGTCCTCTGACAGCTCTTTTGCTCTCACCATGGTGCTCACTCTCACTTCAACAGTCAGGAGCACACCAAACTAAATGTCTGAGGTTTAAATAGGGCAAGCCTCATTCAACATGCAGAGTAACGATCTACTAATTATGTGCACCTGGTGTGATATACCTGTGTGAGATCTGAGCCAATTTAAGAGGGAATACATGTGAGGGTGTCCTATCTTTTTCCTCAGTTAGAATAGGCATTTTTGTAGAATGACATTTACAGAAGATCTTGAAAAGACTTTTCTTCAGTTTTCTTTGTTTAGTTGGATTACTTTAATCTCTCTGTATTGTTGAAACGGAGATGAAATAACCATTTATTAAAAATGTTACAAAAAACCACATGCTTTCAAAGGGTGTCCTAATTTTTTCACATGACTGTATAACCCAAATATGGAAATTCTAAGAAGGGTTGCATGGAGACTACATCCAATACTACAAAAATATGACCGTTTAAAATCCATATTTCCAGACCCCCACTACTGTGCTACAGACAACCCCCTAAACTCAAAAACATCATTGTCAGAAGCTCACTGTCCTTTCCAGCAACTACACGAACATTCCCCTAAAAAAACAGACCAAACGTAAAACCTGTCCATAAACAATGACGACTGACATGGTGCAGGTCCCTAATACAGATCAGGACCACAAGATCCCAGGTACGTTCACCTGCACCATGTCAAATGTGGTCTATTTGATTGTACGTACCAACTTGGATTGCATGTCCTACTGGAGGTCTCTATGTTGGTGAAGCTGGTCAAAAACTCATAACAAGAATGAGAAAAGTAGAAAGATTTGGCTGTACCTAAACACTTTTGAAGCCATGACCACATCACAGACATGAAAGTATTGGTATTAAAGGGGAATTTCAAATCTTAGAGGGACAGGAGAATCAGGGAATACAAGTTCATGGTAACCTTTGCCACACTGAGGAATGAAAGTGTCTGATGGATTTATGTCCTTCTATATCTCTTAAAGGGGTTGTCAGTTGAGAGCTGAACCCGGACATATCCCCGTTTTCACCCGGACAGCCCCCCTGATATAAGCATCGGAGCATCTCATGTTCCGATGCTCTCCCTTGCCCTGCGCTGGATCGCTCAGTGCTAGGGCTGCTTGTTTATCATTTTTACCCTGCTAGGCGGAGGAGTTTACAGAAGACTGGTATCTAATTGAGTTCAACAGGGTTTGAATAACCCCTCCCTAGAAGTGGATGCAGATATCCGGGATTTTGTCATGTAACCCTTCAGCTGCATGAAGTGAATTTGGAGTGTGTTGCGCAGGATCTGTGAGGTAAGGGTGACTTTTTTTTACAGTACCAGTATTCTGAAACTGTTATACTACACAACTGTGTATTTATTAGAAGACTTTCCCGAAATGTTGCCAACAGTGCGCCACTGACATTGTGTATGGACTTTACACTTAAAGGGGGTTTACGGGAATATTATGTTTTTTAACAGATGCTTTTTACTTACTATTTGGACTCTCCTAACCTGTTTTAACCATGTAAACTAATCACTTTGGTTTGTTTCCATTCTGTATGTAGCACTTCTTGTTGCTGTATCCAACCAATACCATGATGCACTTCTTCTTTCCATTTCACAGCTCTAGCACCGCCCTTAACATTGCCCAGCTAGTTTATAGATCCTCCCATCCAGCTAGTTACATAGACACGCCCCTCTCACTGACCCTGTCATGTGACCAAAGCCCAGTATGGAAGATAGGAGCAATAAAGGGAAAAGAAATATACTACAAAATTAAAGCTACCTTCATAAATGATTATTTACAGGGAGTGCAGAATTATTAGGCAAGTTGTATTTTTGAGGATTAATTTTATTATTGAACAACAACCATGTTCTCAATGAACCCAAAAAACTCATTAATATCAAAGCTGAATATTTTTGGAAGTAGTTTTTAGTTTGTTTTTAGTTTTAGCTATTTTAGGGGGATATCTGTGTGTGCAGGTGACTATTACTGTGCATAATTATTAGGCAACTTAACAAAAAAACAAATATATACCCATTTCAATTATTTATTTTTACCAGTGAAACCAATATAACATCTCAACATTCACAAATATACATTTCTGACATTCAAAAACAAAACAAAAACAAATCAGTGACCAATATAGCCACCTTTCTTTGCAAGGACACTCAAAAGCCTGCCATCCATGGATTCTGTCAGTGTTTTGATCTGTTCACCATCAACATTGCGTGCAGCAGCAACCACAGCCTCCCAGACACTGTTCAGAGAGGTGTACTGTTTTCCCTCCTTGTAAATCTCACATTTGATGATGGACCACAGGTTCTCAATGGGGTTCAGATCAGGTGAACAAAGAGGCCATGTCATTAGATTTTCTTCTTTTATACCCTTTCTTGCCAGCCACGCTGTGGAGTACTTGGACGCGTGTGATGGAGCATTGTCCTGCATGAAAATCATGTTTTTCTTGAAGGATGCAGACTTCTTCCTGTACCACTGCTTGAAGAAGGTGTCTTCCAGAAACTGGCAGTAGGACTGGGAGTTGAGCTTAACTCCATCCTCAACCCGAAAAGGCCCCACAAGCTCATCTTTGATGATACCAGCCCAAACCAGTACTCCACCTCCACCTTGCTGGCGTCTGAGTCGGACTGGAGCTCTCTGCCCTTTACCAATCCAGCCACGGGCCCATCCATCTGGCCCATCAAGACTCACTCTCATTTCATCAGTCCATAAAACCTTAGAAAAATCAGTCTTGAGATATTTCTTGGCCCAGTCTTGACGTTTCAGCTTGTGTGTCTTGTTCAGTGGTGGTTGTCTTTCAACCTTTCTTACCTTGGCCATGTCTCTGAGTATTGCACACCTTGTGCTTTTGGGCACTCCAATGATGTTGCAGCTCTGAAATATGGCCAAACTGGTGGCAAGTGGCATCTTGGTAGCTGCACGCTTGACTTTTCTCAGTTCATGGGCAGTTATTTTGCGCCTTGGTTTTTCCACACGCTTCTTGCGACCCTATTGACTATTTTGAATGAAACGCTTGATTGTTCGATGATCACGCTTCAGAAGCTTTGCAATTTTAAGAGTGCTGCATCCCTCTGCAAGATATCTCACTATTTTTGACTTTTCTGAGCCTGTCAAGTCCTTCTTTTGACCCATTTTGCCAAAGGAAAGGAAGTTGCCTAATAATTATGCACACCTGATATAGGGTGTTGATGTCATTAGACCACACCCCTTCTCATTACAGAAATGCACATCACCTAATATGCTTAATTGGTAGTAGGCTTTCGAGCCTATACAGCTTGGAGTAAGACAACATGCATAAAGAGGATGATGTGGTCAAAATACTCATTTGCCTAATAATTCTGCACGCAGTGTAGTTCCTGCCAGTATGTTTTTTTTTTAAATAAGAGCCTAGTCTGAGCACTACAGTTGTGCAAAAAGAGTGAAATGTAAAAAAAACTAAATGTATTTGGTATTGTTGTAATTGTACTGACCCAGAGAATAAAGTTATAATGTTATTGATGCCCAAAAATAAACGTCGGAAAAGTTACAATATAAAAACTCTGTGACAGTATTGCTGTTATTTCCATCACCCATCCAAAGGGTGCTGATGCAGACCCTTTTAATTCTCTCATTAAGTAATTGTTTGTAATCATTTTACAATTTGTGTAACTGTGATAATTGATGTCATATCATTTTGGTTCTACAGTAAAAATACAAATTATACATTTACATTTGAGAGTATGAATGTTCTCTACTCTTGTATTTCCTTCTTTACTAATTTACTGTCATTCTGTAAGTTTTAACATTTTCAAAAGAAATAGTTCCAAGGAAAGTCACGGAAGAGTTGTTATGAGGTATGGCATTTTGTCTGCCATCGATTGGTTGTCAATAGAGAAGTATCTCCTGCCATTCTCCAAAATTTAAGAAAAGCTGATACCCAAAGTTACGGGATACGTGCGACATTCTGTCTTCCAACAGATAAAGAGACAAAGCATGACTGTCCAGTAACTATACTACTCATGTAATTGGTCCCACTGGGACGTGTTTTTTTCCATGTGTTTTTTTCCATGTGTTTTTTTCCATGTGTAGCTTGACCCTTGGTGTCTTTCAGGTGCATTTGACCAGGACATAAGCAATTTATTATATTCATCCTCCAAGAATCATTAGCTCAGGATGTCTAAAGTTTTGATGCAAGTGGGCAGAGGGAATAAAGCGTCCATTCTGATCACTAGAACAGTAATATCAGTAATATCAGTGGTAGATAAAAATCTTCATCTCGTGGGGAGCCGATGAACATGACACGGTGTGCATAAAGCCTAGACACAGGCATCCTCTATAGCAGCGATGCTCAGCCTGCAGCCCTCCAGCTGTTGTAAAACTACAACTCCCATCGTGCCCTGCTGTAGGCTGATAGCTGTAGGCTGTCCGGGCATGCTGGGAGTTGTAGTTTTGCAACAGCGGGAGGGCCGCAGGTTGGGCATTCCTGTTCTATAGCCATCAAACACAGTGCCAGGGGCAAAACTATAATTAATAGGACCCCATAGCAAAATAAGATGGGGCCCCACCATTTACTGTAAGAAAATTAAACAGCAGCATAATTAGCAATAAGTAAAGGTATGTATAATATTACCATATATCAGAAAACCCACATTATAGCAAAAAGCCACTATATTGTAATTGCCCACCAAAAGGTACAATGTTCTTGCACCTGATTGGGCCCCCCAACCTCTGGGCTCCATAGCAATTGCTATAGTTATCGTTACGTCCCTGCACAGTTCCTATATATTCAAACTCCTTGAACCTAAATAAGTGGATTTCATTACTCTGCTTTTGACCAGGAACAACAGAAAATATTTCAGAAAGGATTTTTTTCTCCATTTTTCCAGATAATTGTTAAGGCCCCTATACACAGTCAATAAACATTCAATAGTTCTCACCCGAATGATCAGCTGACACCTATCTCTCCTGACTCCACCATACACATATATGCTCGGTTTGGCCGAAAGTGTATGTTTATTCAATAGGGAGGAGACCAGATACTTATGTTGATGGCTTATCCACTGGGAGAACAAATAGATCTGATGAATATATTCATTTTGCCCGATCTTTATCTCTCCTGACTTTAGTCAAAATGTTGTTCAACCGTCAACCTACTTCTATCTTAACCCCTTAGGGACGCATGACGTACCGGTACGGCATGTTTCCCGAGTCCTTAAGGACCCATGACGTACCGGTACGTCATGGATTTAAAACTCGATTGCGGTGTGGCGGGGGTTAATCGGAACAGGATGTGACCCCCCCGTATCGGCGATCGCAGAAAACCGCAGGTCAATTCAGACCTGCGGTTTGCTGCGTTTCCGGTCCATTCGGGTCTCCGGTGACCCGATGAACCGGAAAAAGTGATTACACACCACCAATCACAGTCCGAGCATTTGGGAGAGGCGGTGCTGGCCGTGGTGCTGATGGCTGCTGTCCAGGGTGCTGATTGGTGCTGGAGAGAGGCGGGAGATTCAAACTCCCGTCACTCCTCTCTCCCCTCCTCTTCCTGTTTCAGCACCCTGACCGTCCAGTACCGTCCTCACCAGGCTCCTGCGATCCCCCCCGTCGGCACCCATCACCCTCCTGCACCCATCACCCTCCAGGTAGGTTAGGGCCAGTGAGGGAGAGGCACAGTTAGGCAGGGATAGAAGGGAAAAATTAGGAAATAAAAAAAAAAAAAAAAAAAACACTTTATCAAAATTTATTATTTTCTAGCTTTGAGACCCTAGACCCCCCCTGCCACTTTTGGGGCCTTGTGCTGCACATGGGTCTAGTGCAAAAACCCAGTGTCAGGCAATACTGGAGTGGGGACGTCCTCTACCAGACCCCACTCTACAGTATGGCCATGACACGTCCCCGGTTTGAGGCCATCCGGAAATTTCTGCATTATTCAGATAATGCAGCATGTCCCCCCCGAGGTGATCCTGCCTATGACAGTCTGTATAAGATACGGCCAGTCATCGATCGCTTCGGGGCCAAATTTGCGCAGGCCTACGTACCTGGAAGGGAGGTCGCGGTTGATGAGTCTCTCGTTGCGTTCAAGGGGAGACTCAGTTTCTGCCAATACATTCCCACTAAGCGGGCGAGGTATGGCGTGAAGCTGTACAAAATTTGTGAGAGTACCTCAGGGTACACTTACAAATTTTGTGTGTACGAGGGGCGAGATTCCCGTATTCAACCCCCAGAATGTACCCCCACTCTGGGTGTTAGCGGGAAACTCGTGTGGGACCTTATGTACCCACTGCTAAATAAGGGTTACCACTTGTACGTGGATAACTTTTATACTAGCATACCCTTGTTCAGGTCCCTTGCCGCCAGATCCACGTTCGCTTGTGGGACCGTGCGGAAAAATCAGCGCGGCCTCCCTGCCCACCCCCTCCAGGTACATGAGGGATATCCTTGTACTGTCCACAATCCACGGTAATGGCATCACCCCTGTCCCTGTGCGAGGTACCGCGGCAACGGTCCTCAAGCCCGATTGTATCGTCGACTACAATCGGTATATGGGAGGAGTTGATCTCTCTGATCAAGTCCTCAAGCCATATAATGACATGTGCAAAACCCGGGCATGGTACAAAAAAGTTGCAGTCTACTTGGTACAGGTTGCCTTGTACAACTCTTTTGTACTGTCCCAGAGCGCTGGCAACACAGGGACATTCCTCCAATTCTATGAGGCAGTTCTCAAGGACCTGATTTTTTTCAGACCGGGAAAGAGCAGGCCGGAGTACCTACAATAGCGAATGTAGAAACAATTTTAGAATTTTAATTTTTTGTTACCTTGCCTCAAAAAAGTGTAATATAGAGCAACCAAAACAACAACCACCTTATCCCGTAGTTTCCTTTTATGGAGTTTCTACTCTAGGGGTGCATCAGGGGGCTTGAAAGGGTACATAAACCAGTCTAGCAAAATCTGCCTTCCAAAAACCATATGGCGTTCCCCTTCTTCTATGTCCTGCCGTTTAGCCAAATAGTAGTTTAACTACAGAATCAGAATCAGGGCAACCCATATTGAGTTTTGTTTGGCTGTTAACCCATTTTCTCCAGTAATAAAGTAAGGGTTAAAATGGAAAATTTTCCAAAAAATAGAAATTCCAAAATTGTTTCTCCATCTGCCATTAACTCTTGTGGAACACCTAAAGGGTTAATGCAGCCAGCCAGTCGTAGGGGGTACACGTGAGGTTCACGGTGGACCGATGAGGGGCCAAATGGTATAACACACAGTTCATCAGTTTACTCACGGTTAGCAGATTGCCTCCCTGGGCTGGCAGCACAGTGTTGAGGTAGACAGCACGAAATCCTCCGGGGCACGCTCTGTGGTAGGAAGCATCAGCCAAGATGGTGGTTGAGGTGCCCTTAATGTTAAGGGTGCTTAGGGTGCTTGTTGCGGCTGAGTCACTTGAGGGCTTTTGTCGTGACGCCAGTACCGTTAATGGTGGTACAACCATAGGTAGTAATAATGAGGTAGACAGTGGTAAGATGCAACTCACAACTTTTACTTTGGATGTCTTTCAGTTGCAGTAGTACAATTATGCAGTCTCTAGATGGTACAGAGTTAATTCTGAAAATCCACTGTTGTAGGCTTGTCAGGTTTTTGTGGTTTTGGAGCAGTGGGTTAGTTCAATGTCAGTGGAATATTGGTGAGGTTGCCGGAGGCTAAGTTATCCTTCATCTAAAATATCCCAAAGGTCCTTTATGCCTGGGTTACGGCTTTTATCCTTTGGATGCGGTTAAATTAGTCCTTCTCTCTTGTCCCTTTCTGGACTAAGACTTCTTTTAGAGTTGACGTGCTGGATCTGCACCTTTTCACTCTCTCAGTGTCAATATCCACACTGATCTTCACAGGCACCTGTCTGATCTGCTCTGTCCCACTCTATTCTGCCTTACCCTGATCTGTCTCACTAGGCCTGACCTGGGTATATATAGGACCCAAACTTTATCCCCATCTAGTGGTGGGATGTATAAATTACACCTAATAGGCCTGTTAACAGGGATTTTGCAGATACACAAATGCAAAGTTATACCATACTGTACAGTCGTGGCCAAAAGTTTTGAAAATGACACAAATATTAGTTTTCACAAAGTTTGCTGCTAAACTGCTTTTAGATCTTTGTTTCAGTTGTTTCTGTGATGTAGTGAAATATAATTACACGCACTTCATACGTTTCAAAGGCTTTTATCGACAATTACATGACATTTATGCAAAGAGTCAGTATTTGCAGTGTTGGCCTTCTTTTTCAGGACCTTTGCAATTCGACTGGGCATGCTCTCAATCAACTTCTGGGCCAATTCCTGACTGATAGCAACCCATTCTTTCATAATCACTTCTTGGAGTTTGTCAGAATTAGTGGGTTTTTGTTTGTCCACCCGCCTCTTGAGGATTGACCACAAGTTCTCAATGGGATTAAGATCTGGGGAGTTTCCAGGCCATGGACCCAAAATGTCAACGTTTTGGTCCCCGAGCCACTTAGTTATCACTTTTGCCTTATGGCACGGTGCTCCATCGTGCTCGAAAATACATTGTTCTTCACCAAACTGTTGAAAGAAGTTGCTGTTAGAGGGTGTTTTGGTACCATTCTTTATTCATGGCTGTGTTTTTGGGCAAAATTGTGAGTGAGCCCACTCCCTTGGATGAGAAGCAACCCCACACATGAATGGTCTCAGGATGCTTTACTGTTGGCATGACACAGGACTGATTGTAGCGCTCACCTTTTCTTCTCCGGACAAGCCTTTTTCCAGATGCCGCAAACAATCGGAAAGAGGCTTCATCGGAGAATATGACTTTGCCCCAGTCCTCAGCAGTCCATTTACCATACATTCTGCAGTAGATCAATCTGTCCCTGATGTTTTTTTTGGAGAGAAGTGGCTTCTTTGCTGCCCTTCTTGACACCAGGCCATCTTCCAAAAGTCTTCGCCTCACTGTGCGTGCAGATGCGCTCACACCTGCCTGCTGCCATTCCTGAGCAAGCTCTGCACTGGTGGCACTCCGATCCCGCAGCTGAATCCTCTTTAGGAGACGATCCTGGCGCTTGCTGGACTTTCTTGGACGCCCTGAAGCCTTCTTAACAAGAATTGAACCTCTTTCCTTGAAGTTCTTGATGATCCTATAAATTGTTGATTGAGGTGCAATCTTAGTAGCCACAATATCCTTGCCTGTGAAGCCATTTTTATGCAACGCAATGATGGCTGCACGCGTTTCTTTGCAGGTCACCATGGTTAAGAATGGAAGAGCAATGATTTCAAGCATCACTCTCCTTTTAACATGTCAAGTCTGCCATTTTAACCCAATCAGCCTGACATAATGATCTCCAGCCTTGTGCTTGTCAACATTCTCACCTGAGTTAACAAGACGATTACTGAAATGATCTCAGCAGGTCCTTTAATGACAGCAATGAAATGCAGTGGAAAGGTTTTTCTGGGATTAAGTTAATTTTCATGGCAAAGAAGGACTATGCAATTCATCTGATCACTCTTCATAACATTCTGGAGTATATGCAAATTGCTATTATAAAAACTTAAGCAGCAACTTTTCCAATTTCCAATATTTATAATTCTCTAAACTTTTGGCCACGACTGTACAATGCAATTGTTATGATCAAAAAGTACTTTTAAGCAGTGCCCACACACACACGTAGTGGGACGCTGCATTAACAAAGTTTGCAAACCCAGTTTTGAATACCTTGAGGGGTGTACTTTCTTAGATGGAGTCACTTTTTTGGAAATTTCTATTATAGAGGTGCAACGGGGGGCTTGAAATGGGACATGGTATAAACAAAACCAGTCCTGCAAAATCTGCCTTCCAAAACCCATATGGCGTTCCCCTCCCTCTATGTCCTCCCGTTTGGCCAAACAGTAGTTTAGGACCACATATGGGGTGTTTTTGCAAACTACAGAATCAGGGCAACCCATATTGAGTTTTGTTTGGCAGTTAACCCTTGCTTTGTTCCTGGAAAAATCGATTATATTGGAAAATTTTCCAAAAAATCGAAATTCCTAAATTTTATGTCCATTTGCCATGAAGTCTTGTGGAAGACCTAAAGGGTTAACAAAGTTTGTAAAATTTGTTTTGAACACCTTGAGGGGTGTAGTTTCTAAAATGGGGTCATTTTTGGATGGTTTCTATTACGTAAGCCTCACAAAGTGACTTCAGAACTGGTCCATAAAAAGTGGGATTTGGAAAATGTATGAAAAATTTCAAAATTTGCTTTTAAACTTCTAAGCTATGTAACATCCCCAAAAAATACAATATCATTCCCAAAATGATACAAACATGAAGTAGACATATGGGGAATGTAAAATCATCATAATTTTTGGGGGTATTACTATGTATTACAGAAGTAGAGAAACTGAAACTTTGAAATTTGCTAATTTTTCCAAATTTTTGTTAAATTTGGTATTTTTTTATGCAAAAAAATTAACTTTTTTGACCCAATTTTAGCAGTGTCATGAAGTACAATATGTGGTGAAAAAACAATCTCAGAACGGCCTGGGTAAGTAAAAGCGTTTTTAAAGTTATCAGCACTTAAAGTGACACTGGTCAGATTTGCAAAAAATGGCCAAGTCCTTAAGGTGAAATAGGGCTGAGTCCTTAAGGGGTTAAGCCAGCCATACACATTATACTTTTGTTCGCCAAAACTGTTGAGAATGGAGATGATGTTGGGGAAGACAACGATCGGGCGAAAAAAATATTTTTGTCCGTTCCTTTTGTTCTCCCCGGAGATAAGCCACCACCAGAAACGTCTGGCAGCGGCTTCCTCCACTCTCCCCATAGCATACACAGACACGTTCAGCTGAGCCAAACGTGTATGAGTATGGAGAAGGGGAGAGAGAGTCAGGGCCAAATGTAATGTATGGGATTATACTGTCAATTGTCTACTGTGATCCTGAAATTTCACTCGGGATCAATAAAGTGTATCGTATCATATCATATTGTAGGTATTAAATCTGTATGGGCAGCATAAATTGTATGGTTACACAATCATTAAATAATAATCTGGTAAAGAATTATTTCACAGATACGACCATACACATTTTAGCCCATATTGGCTGTTATAGTCGGTCAAGCTGGCAATACATGTTCAATGGCGAAGGATGAACAATCTTTTGGGGAATTTTCTTTTAAAGTAAGATCTTTCTTCTATCTGACGAACATTTCAAACATGTCCGACTTCTTTTCAGACACTTTGATCAACTTTAGTTTAAAGGGGTTGTCCATCTCAGACATTGGTAGCATAATGCTAACCTCTGGGACCCGCACCTATACTTAGAACAGAGCCCGCAAAGTCCCAAAAGGCGCACTGCGCATTCACGACCTCCCATTTATTCATTTCCATGGGGGCGGGAAAATAGTTGAGAGCTGGCTCGGTTATTTCTGTCATCCCCATAGAAGTGAATGGAGTGGTGGTCTCACTTGCACGTTGTGCTTCCCATTCATTTCAATGGGACTTCGAAAATAGCCGAGAGTGGTCCCATAGGAATGAATGGAAGGCGGCCGCACATGCGCCATCCGGCACATTACAGGCTTCATTCTAAGTATAGGTGAGGGTCCCAGAGGTGGGACCAACACCTATTTGGGGGCAAATGTTTGAAATGGGACAACCCGTTTAATGTATATAACTATCTTTAAGATGCCCATACACTTTAGTCTAAAATTAATCGAAACAGACTATTTCAACCAAAATAACAATTCGTGGAGTACTTGAGTGAAATTTAACAACAAACGTTTGTTTTAGCTGACCAATTGACAGACCATCATCATCTGAAAAGAAGTTGACTGTGAACTTTTTGTCAGATAGGCAAAAAACCTTTCATTCAAAGAAGGCCAAAATGGACTAAGATGTGAATGATCTTTCACCATAGTTTGTTCAAATACTAACCATTAACCAACTTCTATCTAATGTGTATGGCCAGCTTTAGAGCGGATCTGCTACTTGCATATCAAATGCTACTTGTTTGGTTTATTTAGAACGTATCCGTCCTTACTGATTATATGACCTGCATGTGCAATGGATAACAGCAGAAGAGCAGAGAGCAGGCAAGTATCTTGATTGCCCCACATCATTACAGAATACTGAACTTTCCTCTGTCCTGCAGGGACATAGCTACCATGGAAGCAGGAGAAGCATCTGTTATGGGGCCTGAACTGACGAAGGAGTCCAGGAGTCCGCAAGAACGCACTATGGCCCAATGCTGTGCACCAAGAGTGGATACACCGCAGGAAGAGAAAAGAGGCCAGTATTTATTTATTTTTTGGTCTAATTTGAGGTCACCCCCACCTCCAGACGAAAATTCGCCTAAACGTGCGTCGGGGTTGGCCCCATCCCAGAGGAGACACACTATGGGTAATGGATTCTGCCTTGCAATCTGTAGCACCATTTGTAATTGCACTTGCACTCTATATTTTCTACTTTATGTTGGAGCAGTATGAATTAGCACCATTGTGTCTTCCTACGGTTGATGTCGCCTTTTCCCTGCACTTGTTTTATTGTTATTTATTGTAGTAATTTTGTTAAATAAAATACAAATATTTATTTCATGCGGTCTGGTAGTTCCTTTTATAGGTGTTTGTAATTATTTTTGTACCAAAGGCATGTGTGTAATTCATTGTACATGGTAATTATCTTGCGGTATTGTGCCTTTGTTTATTGGTATAGTTTGAAGTCTGCATTAAAGGGGTTTTCCTGTGAGTGCCACTGTCTTCTCTCAGCTCCCCAAGCACAGTGCCGTACATGGTATAGCGGCTGTTCTTGGTATTGCAGGTCAATGGGGCTGAGCTGCTCCTGGACCATGTGATCAATGAACATGACGTCACTCGGCCTACGAAAAGCAGAGAGAAGGCCGCGGCATGCCTTCAAACAGCTGATCGGTGGGGGTCCTGGAAGTGGGATAGGTCATTAGTAAAAAAAAATCTCGGAGAACCACTTTAAGTGGACTGAGGTGCGGAGGGCCCGTCCAAAAATTGCTGTGGGGCACAGTCAGTTCTAGTTATGCCACTGCTGTCCTGCATTTTTATGTGACAATGTCTAGAAGTGAACATCGTTAATGAGTAGAGGGGAGTATATGCAGGATCTGGGATCTGCATTTATTTTGACAGATAAGGGTCATAGGCACCACTTGTGAACCAAATTTTTAGGTTAAGGGAATACCCTGCATAACTAGGCAGATCATATGTTGTGTCACATGCAAAGCGCACCACTACATACATCACTTCTCAATTATGACCTGATGTCACCGCTCAGAATTTGTCAGGTATGAATATGGCTGGAAGGTAAGTCCTCTAAAGAATTTCCTCTAATAAGCATAAATGCATACCAGCCGGACACCATCCGTCTTGTGAATGCTTGCTTAGTGCTATCGAAGCATTTTTGACAGGTAGATGTGGTAGGTGATGGTAACAGTCCAGTATGTGAATGTATGAGGCTACAAACCACTGAGCCTGGAAATAGCTTTCCCTGTTTGTGCATTCGTACAGCATCATTGCACACGGACTGAGATTACATTAAAAACACTAAAATGCTTCTATTAAAAAACAGTTCCAAAAGTAATTTCAGCAGTCAGTTCCTTGCCTGACATTTGAGTCAGAGCGATCTTTGCCAGGATTTTAACATGCTTATTTGCTTGAGCAGAAGCTGTCGTGTCGAATTTTCTATGCATAATTAGAAGGCATGTTTTTTTTAACTTTTAATACCTCTTATGTTTAATAAAATATAAGGTTTGCTTATCATATGCATGTGGTTACAGCACTGAAATGTGATATTTATTATACACTTATCGGCACATCTACTGACTTGCTCTTACAGTGTTTGGCAGTCGATGACTTCTGCATAAGACTTTCCATTTTAAAGCAAAGCTGTAGTTTGGTCATTATCTAGTGAGCAATAACTATAATTTATAATGTTTTATTCTAAATAGGTTGACAATTATATGCTTATTTATTTCATTATATAATTGTATATAGTAGGTTAGGGAAAGAGTCCCAGTTTTCTGATACAGAGCCCCAAATCCTTTCCTTCATATTTAATGGCTGTATTACACCTGACGATTTTTCGGCAGATGATTGCTAACGAGTGTTCATAAGAGCACTCGTTAGCGATCATCTTGCGGTGTAATACCGCTGCTGATTGCACGATGATTTGAAGGCATGCTTAAAAATCATCTTTTGCTGGCAGCAGATCATGCTGTCTAATTACGATCTGCTGCTGGCAAACCACTAGACAGCATGGGGATGAGCCATGGCATAGCGATCACTGCCCCCCATGCTGCAGAGGAGATCACTGCATATGCTTCCCTCCCAACAATCCCTTGCTCAATCAGCCTGTGTAATACAGGCTTTAGGGGACATGCACACATTGTCGGCAAATCCGCACCAAAATGTGCTCATTTTGGTACAGATTTCACCTGTCAGTCTCTGTACAAACTGGCCCCCTGCGATGACGTCTTGACCTCATTTGAGAAATCTCATTGGCTTTAATGCTACCGTATTCCACTGCTGCACAAAGATCTGCAAGTAATATGCAATGTGTGCATATGTCCTAGGAGCTTACAGAAGACTGGTATCTAATTCATGTTTTCCTATGTATAGTTACACTGCTCTTTATTGAACAGGGAGAGTAGTGTCAAAAAATCAGCCAACAAATAGACTGTTCAGAAAATTAGTTTATTGTGGGCAGTCTAAGGCACACCTGTGCAATATTCATGCTGTCTAATCAGCACCTTGATATGCCACACCTGTGTGGTGGGATGAATTATCTCGGCAAAGGAGAAGTGCTCACTAACACAGATTTAGACAGATTTGTGAACAATATTTGAGAGTAATGGGTCTTTTGTGTATGTAGAAAATGTTTCAGATGTTTGAGTTCAGCTCATGCAAAATGGGAGCAAAACCGAAAGTGTTGCGTTTATATTTGTGTTCAGTGTACAGTATATCCTGTTCATTCGCACCGTATTTACAAAACTCTTTGGAAAGGGTTAACAAATACTGAAAGACATCTGGGACTTTCTAGCTAAAATAATGATAAGCTGGTAATTTTCCACTGCTACAATAGGGTTTAAAGAAGAGCATATTTTGGAAAGAAAAACCCAGACATTGTTTACCACCAAAACCAGACAGACTTACCTTTTGGATGTCTGGTTTTAGCTATGTTGTTGCCTGGAAACTTGTTTTTGTCTGGAAAAAACTGCTGTGTCATTGAGTATCATTGAAGCTCTAATGTAAGTCTATGACAGACAGCAGTTATAACTTTGCAACTGTTTGTGCTGAGCTTCTACACTCATAGTAACATAGTAACATAGTACTTGGGGCCGAAAAAAGACATTTGTCCATCCAGTTCGGCCTGTCATCCTGCAAGTTGATCTAGAGGAAAGCAAAAAAAAACTGTGAGGTAGAAGCCAATTTTCCCCACTTTAGGGGAATAAAAAATTCCTTCCCGACTCCAATCAGTCAATCAGAATAACTTGCTGGATCAACGATCCCTCTCTAGTAGCTATAGCCTGTAATATTATTACACTCCAGAAATACATCCAGGCCCCTCTTGAAGGTTCTAGTTCAGCCAGAAACTGTATATAAGGAGAGCAGTCAGAGCCCCTAGTGTTCTGCAGTTAGGGACCAATGCTTGGGGGGGAGACTCATGCCAGTCTGCATGAGTGACCAGAAGAAGATGCTGAGAAATGGGGATGCTGAGCCACAGACCATGGGTCACCAATAAGGATGAGTGAACTTGAAGTTTTCAAGTTCGGGTTCGGGTTGTGGCTGAATTCCGTTATAATGGAACATAACGGAATTCTATGGCAGAATGCCAAACAGAAGCCATTGAAGAGGCATTCCGTTTTGCATCCTGTCATAATAGAAGTCTATAGGCAGCATAACTATGCTGCTACGCAGTTAAATCTATATAGTTTATTCGTTGAACTATTCATATATTCTATATTTTGTCATATGCTCCCATCTTGTGGCCGTTTTTGGTAATGCACTTTGTTTTTTCTGCTCATCATCTGTCATTCATTTCTTTGCTCCACCCCTTCTTCTGTATGCCTCACTTCCCGTTTTCTTCATTCTGCTCCTGGGATTCAACAGGTACACTTGTATTCTCATGCAAGCTTGCAAAAGCATCATCTTTTGACCACACAACAACACACAACATCAAAAATCCATCTGTTTTCTGCTGTACTCTGTTATTTGGCTACAGAATAAAGCAACTTACACGGATAAACTCGGTGTTGGTGAGTTCAAGCTATCTGATAAGGATTGTCCGCAGTGATTATATCTGCTCATACAGGCAAGGCCTAGAGGTCTCACTAGGGATAAGTCGCTATTACAACAATCTGAGTCAGAATAGTCAAAAGATGCATAGAATTCCTACAGCCTGCTGTGTATATGTGTGTGCCTAATCTACTATCAAGCTCAGTGCCATCCGCCATCTTGTGAAAGCACATGGTCTCACAAGCTTACTGCACTTCAAGTGAATGTTGAAAACTGTTTCTCTACATTGCACTGTGTTACCTCACCTGTCTAAGCTGCTATTCATCTTCTTAAAGAGACAGTACAATTTTTTGCTGTTCGTCTTCTTAAAGAGACAGTACCATTTTTCCCAAATCCGTAAAAAATGTCTAGACAAGGCTCTGAACACTCTTTCATGGCTGAAGCAATGCAGATACATCATGCCTCTGAACCGGCAGACGCACAGGGAGCAGATTCTGCAGATATTACCGAACAGAGTGTAAGACCCAAAGGTACAATAAAACCAACACAGAAACTAAGAGAAAACTATGAAGCCACTATAGATGAGTTCTCCAGTAATCTATCAGACCTCTGGGACAGAACCTCACACTGCATGTCAGTTTTGTCACACTCTAATGATCAACCAGCTGAAATAAGAGACTCTATAAATCCCCTATTTGCTGTGTATGTACACTACCAGCGGCTGTCTGCAAAATATTTAGCCTTCTTGCAGGACTCTAATATAGAGAATTCTTCAGCAGAACTGACTAGGACTGATGCACTGTACCAACAAAGGGATCTCGCAGTGCAAAATGCTAAGCTTAAGGGTCCATTCACACGTCCGTTGTTTCTTTCCTGATCTGTTCCGTTTTTTGCGGAACAGATCTGGACCAGATCTGGACCCATTCATTTTCAATGGGTCCTGAAAAAAAATCAGACATTGAGCTGTCCGATTTTTTTCAGGACCCATTGAAAATGAATGGGTCCAGATCTGGTCCAGATCTGTTCCGCAAAAAACGGAACAGATCAGGAAAGAAACAACGGACGTGTGAATGGACCCTAAGGCAGAACTCTGCATTACTCAACTGCAGGAGACCAGATCGCACAGATCCACCACAACCAAGCGCACTGCACTTTCTTCCAGATCCTCTCGTTCCAGAAGATCAATATTAAGCGATAAGTTAATAGAGGCCCGCGCTGATGCAGAGTCAAAAAAAGCGCAAAGCTCCTTTACCAGAAAGCAGAGATGGAAGCTCAAAGGGCAGCTCAACAAGCAGAGATGGCAGCTCACCAAGCAGAGGCAGATTCACAAATAAAGATTCTGCAAATGGAAGGGGAGGAAGCAGCTTCCCTAGCAAGGCTGAAAGTTCTTGAACAAGCAATGGGACAAAGTACTAATTCAGACTGCCTTATCCCAGTAGAACTGGAAGATCCAGCTGAACGCACCAGTGAATACGTTCTAAAGCATAACATCTGCAAAGATACAGAGTTATCTCCTGTACCTTCTACTAACAAAACTGTTTTGACTCCCAACGCAGAGACCTCTCAGCTCTATTTGCCTGAGCCTCTTCAAGTCTACAAGGCAAGCACATCTATGCAGCAAACCGGATCAACTCATGTCAACAATAAGGTGACTTCCAGTGATAAGCTGCAGCTCAAACCAAAGCCAGCACGAGCCTTAGAGACTACACCACAGTTAAATGCTCATGCAACATCATTTTACCCTGGTAAATCTCACCTACATCACCAGAGAACTTTCACACCCAAGGGGTTCCACAAGTTACTTTGACACCAAGGAGTGAGAGACCAGACATGAATGACTTTGCCAGATATATGGTACGCTGTGAGCTCATTAACACCAGCCTCTAAAGGTTTGACAACTGTCCAGAGAGCTACAGGGCCTGGAGATCAACCTTCAAGGCTACTATTGCCGATCTCAACCTTCCTGCTAAGGAAGAACTGGATTTGCTCATAAAGTGGTTGGGACCAGAATCTGCAGATCGTGTTAAAAGACTCAGACCAGTACATGTTGATCACCCAGATGCAGATCTTGTTGCATGGGCAAGACTTGAGCAAGCCTATGGTAGCTCCGAAGCCATAGAAAACGGTCTATTCAAGAGACTACAAAACTTCCCAAAAATAGGGAACAAAGACTACTGCAAGCTCCAAGATCTAAGTGACCTCCTCATGGAGCTATAGTTGGCAAAGACTGACCCACGTCTACCTGGAATAAGCTTCCTGGACACCGCTCATGGTGTCAACCCAGTGGTGTCTAAACTGCCATACGGCCTACAAGAGAAATGGGCACAACAGGGCTCAAGATACAAAAGAGACTATAATGTATCCTTTCCTCCATTCTCATATTTCTGCAGGTTCATCAGTGATCAAGCCTGGATGAGAAACGATTCCAGCTTCAGCTTCACTGAACCCAACCTGCCTGCTTCATCCTTACCATCATCAAGGTATGATAATACAGCAGCTAAACGTAGAAACTTAAATAGAGCTATATCTGTTAAAAGGACAGACATCTCACCCTCCACAACCCCATCTACTGATCAGGGCATTGTGAATGACAGAGATAAAGACCCTAATCGTCAGTGTCTTATTCACAAGAAGCCTCACCCTCTTAAGAAATGTCGTGGGCTTAGGGCAAAGACTTTACAGGATCGCAGGGAGATTCTCCGGAAACTTGGCATATGCTACAAGTGCTGTGCTTCTTATAGACATTTTTCTAAAGACTGTAAAGTTGTCATCAAGTGCACAGAATGTGGTAGCGACAGACATGTTACAGTCATGCATCCTACTCCACTTCCAGACAACCCACAACAGCTTCCTACCTCCTCTCCCGTCTCAAATTATGGCGGGGAGCAACAAGGTCATGCTCCAACCAAAGATAATGTCTCTTCTTCATGTACAGAAGTCTGTGGAGAAGGCAAGGACCACAAATGCTGTGCCAAGATATGCCTAGTCAAGATATACCCAAGGGATCATCCTGAGAAAGCTGCTAGGATGTATGCCATAATAGATGAGCAGAGCAATAGATCCCTGGTTATGCCTAAATTCTTTGAGATCTTCGGCATAGAGGGTCACGCAACACCATATACTCTCAGAACATGTTCTGGTCGTGTAGAGACCTTCGGCAGAAGGGTTGATGGATTCATGGTCTCTCAAATCAACGAGGAAGAGGGCATACCCCTACCAACGTTAGTCGAGTGCGACCAGATACCAGGCGAAAGGGAAGAGATTCCCACTCCCGAAGCGGCGTATCAACATCCTCATTTAAGGCACCTTGTAGATGAGATTCCTGCAATGGACAAGAATGCTGAAATCTTAGTCCTGTTAGGAAGGGACATTCTCAGAGTACATAAAGTACGCGATCGGCGATGGGCCTGACAACGCCCCTTATGCACAAAGACTTGACCTAGGCTGGGTAATAGTGGGCGATGTATGCTTGAACAGGATGTGTACGCCATCTGAGATCCACTCCTTCAAGACTTACGTGTTAGAAATAGTATCCCACTTCAAACAGTGCCCTCACCATTATGAAGTAAAGGAGAGGCTTCTTGACATAGAAACATAGAATGTGTCGGCAGATAAGAACCATTTGGCCCATCTAGTCTGCCCAATATACTGAATACTATGGATAGCCCCTGGCCCTATCTTATATGAAGGATAGCCTTATGCCTATCCCATGCATGCTTAAACTCCTTCACTGTATTTGCAGCTACCACTTCTGCAGGAAGGCTATTCCATGCATCCACTACTCTCTCAGTAAAGTAATACTTCCTGATATTACTTTTAAACCTTTGCCCCTATAATTTAAAACTATGTCCTCTTGTAGCAGTTTTTCTTCTTTTAAATATTCTCTCCTCTTTTACCTTGTTGATTCCCTTTATGTATTTAAAAGTTTCTATCATATCCCCTCTGTCTCGTCTTTCTTCTAAGCTATACATGTTAAGGTCCTTTAATCTTTCCTGGTAAGTTTTATCCTGCAATCCATGTACCAGTTTAGTAGCTCTTTTCTGAACTCTCTCCAAAGTATCGATATCCTTCTGGAGATATGGTCTCCAGTACTGAGCACAATACTCCAAATGAGGTCTCACTAGTGCTCTGTAGAGCGGCATGAGCACCTCCCTCTTTCTACTAGTAATGCCTCTCCCTATACACCCAAGCATTCTGCTAGCATTTCCTGCTGCTCTATGACATTGTCTGCCTACCTTTAAGTCTTCTGAAATAATTACCCCTAAATCCCTTTCCTCAGATACTGAGGTTAGGACTGTATCACCGATTTTATATTCTGCTCTTGGGTTTTTACGCCCCAGGTGCATTATTTTGCACTTATCCACATTAAATTTTAGTTGCCAGATTTTTGACCATTCCTCTAGTTTTCCTAAATCCTTTTCCATTTGGTGTATCCCTCCAGGAACATCAACCCTGTTACAAATCTTTGTGTCATCAGCAAAAAGACACACCTTGACATCGAGGCCTTCTGCCATTTCGCTGATAAAGATATTAAACAATATGGGTCCCAGAACAGATCCCTGAGGTACCCCACTGGTAACAAGACCTTGGTCTGAATATACTCCATTGACTACAACCCTCTGTTGCCCGTCCCTCAGCCACTGCCTAATCCATTCAACAATATGGGAGTCCAAGCCCAAAGACTGCAATTTATTGATAAGCCTTCTGTGTGGGACAGTATCGAAAGCCTTACTGAAGTCTAGATAAGCGATGTCTACTGCACCTCCGCCATCTATTGTTTTAGTCACCCAATCAAAAAAATCAATAAGATTAGTTTGACATGATCTCCCTGAAGTAAACCCATGCTGTTTTTCATCTTTCAATCCATGGGATTTTAGATGTTCCACAATCCTCTCCTTAAGTATGGTTTCCATTAATTTCCCCACTATTGATGTCAGGCTTATTGGCCTATAGTTGCCCGATTCCTCCCTACTACCTTTCTTGTGAATCGGCACAACATTTGCTAATTTCCAATCTTCTGGGACGACTCCTGTTGCCAGTGATTGGTTAAATAAATCTGTTAATGGTTTTGCTAGTTCACCGCTGAGCTCTTTTAATAGCTTTGGGTGTATCCCATCAGGCCCCTGTGACTTATTTGTATTGATTTTAGACAGCTGACTTAGAACCTCTTCCTCTGTAAAGACATGCATCAAAAGATTCATTAGTCTTCTTTCCTAACTGAGGTCCTTTTCCTTCATTTTCCTTCGTAAAGACTGAACAGAAGTATTCATTGAGGCAGTCAGCTAGTTCTTTATCTTCTTCCATATACCTTCCTTCTTTTGTTTTTAATTTTGTAATTCCTTGTTTTAGTTTCCTTTTTTCATTTATGTATCTGAAGAATGCCTTATCGCCTTTTTTCCCTGACTGAGCTAATTTCTCTTCTGCCTGTGCTTTAGAAGCTCCTGGCCTCTCTCTGCCTAATCTTGTAAATTTTATAATTCCTAAATGCTATCTTTTTGTTTTTAATGACTGTGGCCACTTCTAGCTGGTCTTTTCCTTATTTTGCTTTTACTAACAAGCCTAATGCAATTTTCTGTTGCCTTCAATAGTGCCTCTTTTAAGTAGTCCCATTTCTCCTGGACTCCAATGAAATGTTCCAATCTGATAGGGACTCGTATACCACTAATCTAATTTTAGAAAAGTCAGTTTTTCTAAAATCTAAAACTTTTGTTTTTGTGTGGTGTGACTCAGTCACTGTATTTATAGTAAACGACACTGACTGGTGATCACTAGATCCCAAGCTTTTCCCCTACAGTAATATCATATACAAACTTCCCATTTGTTCCCATACTAAATCTAAAATGGCCTCCTTCCGGGTTGGCTCCTCAACTACTTGCTGTAGAGATAATCCCAGTAGGGAATTTAGAATATCTGTACTCCTGGCAGAACTAGCTATTTTGGTTTTCCAGTTTACATCAGGAAGATTGAAGTCTCCCATAATGATAACTTCCCCCTTCAATGTCATTTTAGCTATTTCCTCAACTAGTAGATCATCTAATTCTTTGACTTGGCTAGGTGGTCTATATATTACACCTACACGAGTTACCTTATGATTATCAAGCTGCAAGGTAACCCAAACTGACTCTAAATTGTTCTCGCTAACTTGTATCAAATTAGATTTTATGCTGTCTTTCACATACAGGGCCACCCCTCCCCCTTCTTGCCTTCTCTGTCTTTCCTGTATAGAGAGAACCCTGGTATTGATATATCCCAGTCATTACTCCCCTTGAACCACGTCTCAGTAACAGCCACTACATCTATATTCTCAGATGCCATTATAGCCTCAAGTTCATTGATCTTATTCCCTAAACTGCGAGCATTTGTAGATAAGAATCTGAGCTTGTCATTTCTTAACCTTTGTGCTACTGGCATCTTCTGGCATTGTTCCGGGGGGCAGTCGGACTGCTGGATTATCACTCTTTTGCCCCCCTTTCCTAGTTTAAATGCTCCTTAGCAAATACTTGGAACTGTTCACCGAGGACATTCGTTCCTTTGAGAGAAAGATGCAAACCATCTTTCTTGTACAGTTCTTTTCCATTCCAACAAGAGCTAACATGAGACACAAAGCCAAACCCTTGGTTCCGACACCATTCACCAAGCCATACATTGAATTCCTTAATGCACATCTTCCTGTCATGCTGAAGGTTATGCACAGGCAAAACTGCAGAGAATGAAACAGTTGATGCAACCTCCCGTATATCCTTTCCAAGTGTGTGAAAAGCTTCTTTCACCTTTGAAACCTCATTGCAAGCCAGATCGTTTGTCCCCAGATGGACAATAACATCCACTTCCCTTTCCTGTTTTGCTTGCCTAACAATATTAAGGATCCGTCGTCTATCCCTGCTAGCGGTAGCACCAGGGAGACATCTTACAACACCATTCTCCTCAAACTTCACACCTCTTATGATGGAATCGCCCACCAACAGCTGCTTACTATCAGTCCTCACCTTCTCCTTTTTGTCTTTGGCTGCAGTCTTGCATACTTTAGGCATGGGAGATGATTGCTTCTCACCCACTGTGCTTGAGCCATCCGCCATGTTGCTCTTGCAACATGGACATCATCCAAGTACCTGATGTTACTCCTGTCCTTTGTGATGACAACCTAGGTACTACAGTGTTTTGTACTACAAGTGAGGACAACAAAATAGCCTTGTCAGTTGAAAACAGAGAATTCATCAAAATAATGGATAAGGAATTCTTTCAGGATGAGTCTAACAGTTGGGTTGCACCATTACCTCTTCGTGCTACAAGGGCCAAACTCCCAACCAATCGTGAACAGGCTTTATCCAGATTCAACTCACTTCAACGAATACTAAGGAACAGGCCTGAAATGAAGGACCATTTCATCGCCTTTATGAAAAGGATCTTTGACAATGATCACGCCGAACCAGCGCTACCACTTCAAAGACACGATGAGTGCTGGTACCTGCCTTTTTTCGGAGTGTATCATCCACGTAAGCCAAAACAAATCAGGATAGTATTTGACTCCAGTGCCAAGCATCAAGGTGTATCCCTAAACAATGTTCTTCTCACTGGCCCGAATCTAACCAACAACCTTGTAGGCGTACTTATGATATTTACAAGAGAACCAGTTGCCATAACTGCTGATATTGAACAGATGTTTCATTGCTTCATTGTACGTGAAGACCATAGGAACTTCCTAAGGTTTCTGTGGCACCTTGACAACAACATGGACAATGAGATTATTGAATACCGCATGAAAGTACATGTTTTCGGAAATAGTCCCTCACTCGCTGTTGCAACATACGGTTTACGAAGGACTGCCATTGATGGAGAAAAGGAGTATGGCGCGGATGCTCAACACTTCGTTGAGAGAGACTTTTATGTTGATGATCGACTTAAGTCTTTACCCACAGACGAAGAAGCCATAGACCTGCTCCAAAGGACACAAGGTATGCTTTCTGAGGCCAACCTCAGACTACACAAGATTGGGATGCTCCACTGCCATCTGACAAGCTTTCAAAGTGGGAGTCCTGGAAGCAATCTCTACACGCCTTAGATGGAATCCATATACCACGCTGCTATACCTCAGCTTCCCTTGCTACGAGCCGGAGAAAAGAGCTTCACATCTTCTCAGATGCATCTACAGAGGCCATTGCGGCTGTTGCCTACCTCAAGGTGAGAGACTCTTCTAATCAAACCCATATAGGGTTTATGTTTGGGAAAGCTAAGTTAGCACCTAAGCCTGAGCACACAATTCCTAGGCTTGAGCTTTGTGGGACTGTGCTAGCTGTAGAAATCGCAGATTTCATATTACGCGAGCTAGACATTCAGATAGAGGACACCAAATTCTACACAGACAGTAATGTTGTTCTGGGCTACATATACAACCAGTCTAAACGTTTCTATGTCTACGTCAGCAACCGTGTAGAAAGAATCATGAAATCATCTAAACCTGAACAATGGCATTATGTCTTATCTGAAATTAATCCTGCAGATCATGTTACTAGGCCAGTGTCTGCAAGTGTATTTGCAAATTCTTCCTGGTTAACAGGTCCTGAAATCCTGTTGGATCACACAGAATAGACCACAGCTGACGTCTTCGGTCTTCTAGAACCTGACAAGGATCCAGAGATTCGTCCTGAAGTTACAACCCTCGTCACCAGAACTGAACAAAGACTCGTCTTGGGCTGTCAACGCTTTCAACGTTTTTCCAAGTGGATAAAGCTTGTACGCACCATTGCAAGGTTAGTCCATATCGCACACTGCTTTCACACAAGGCCCACGGATGTTCAATGTCAAGGTTGGCACGCGTGTCAAAAGCCTCTTTCTGCAAAGGATATTGCTAAAGGTGAAATGATCATAATACGCAGTGTACAACAGGATGTCTTTGGCTCTGAAATTAAATGTATCCGTGACAAGAGGGACATTCCAAAAAACAGTCCAATTGCTAACCTGAAACCATTCTTTGACAATGATGACATGTTAAGAGTTGGTGGACGTGTAAACAAGACAGAATTGGGAGAACAAGAACAGAATCCTCTCATACCTGCTCGCCACCATATCACCACTCTGCTCATATGGCACTACCATGAAAGGGGCAAGGAACGCAAGGTGGAGGTGAAAGTTGCAAGACAAGGGACTGTAAAGACTTTCATCAGGCCTATCACGGAAATTGTTCTGCTCTTGCCCTTTGGAGAATGAACTTATTGCCTAGGCTGCTGAATCCTACCTGAAACTTCAAGCAAGAAGTGTTTTGAACTTTAATTATACACTTGAAGTCTTACATTTTTATTGTTGCATTATATGCCTGTTCTCTTTATGTTTTTCAGGTCCTTGGACATCAAGCAAATTACTGTTGTTTATTTGCAATCATATAACTACCGTTATCGTTTAAATAGGGACATTTTCAATGCCAGACGGGGAGTGTGCTGCTACGCAGTTAAATCTATATAGTTTATTCGTTAAACTATTCATATATTCAATGTTTTGTCATATGCTCCCATCATGTGGACGTTTTTGGTAATGCACTTTGTTTTTTCTGCTCATCATCTGTCATTCATTTCTTTGCTCCACCCCTTCTTCTGTGTACCTCACTTCCTGTTTTCTTCATTCTGCTCCTGGGATTCAACAGGTACACTTGTATTCTCATGCAAGCTTGCAAAAGCATCATCTTTTGACCACACAACAACACACAACATCAAAATCCATCTGTTTTCTGCTGTACTCTGTTATTTGGCTACAGAATAAAGCAACTTACATGGATAAACTCGGTGTTGGTGAGTTCAAGCTATCTGATAAGGATTGTCCGCAGTGATTATATCTGCTCATACAGGCAAGGCATAGAGGTCTCACTAGGGATAAATTGCTATCCGAATCAGAATCCGGTTTCCGTTATGCAGGAGATAACAGAATCCGAAATGGAATTCAGCCACAAACCTAACCTGAAAACTTCAAGTTTGCTCATCCCTAGTCACCAGCACTGTGACCAAGGAACCACCTGGACTAATGAGCTACAGACCATGGGCCTCCAGCCTTTGACCAGAGCACCAGCCTAGAGAGAGGGACAACTAGCTCAGGCCTATCCTTAACATCAAACCCTTCCTCTGCCAGGGAGGAGTCTAGAGAAGCCAGTCCTATGCCTTGCCCATATTGTTTTGCATCTGAATTCCTCCAGTAAAGAAGCACACTGATTGTTGATTAGTCCTGCACATCGGCTTGGAGGAATTTTAGCCCATTCCTCCATACAAAACAGCTTCAATTCTTATGTTGGTGGCTTTCTTCCCATGCCCTGCTAGCTTCAGGTCCTTCCACAACATTTTTATTGGATTAAGGTCAGGACTTTGACTTGGCCATTCTAAAACTAACTTGAATCTTCTTTAACCATTGTGTGGTAGAATTACTTTTGTGCTTAGGGTCATTGTATTGCTGCCTGACCCTTGTTCTCTTGAGATTCAGCTCACAGACAATTCCTGGTATTTTCCTTTATTTTTGGCTGGTATAATTCAGAATTCATTGTTTCAACAATGATGGCAAACCCTCCTGGTCCAGATGCAGCAAAACTGGACCAAACCATGATCCTATCACAACCGTGTTTCTGGAAAGGGTTGAGGATTTTTATGCTAGGATATTGAGTTTTCCTTTCTCCAAACATAACGCTACTTCAAAAAGTTCTATTCTGCTCTCATCTGTCCACAAAACTTTGTTCAAATGGCCTTTTACTTTCACTTTCATAGCATCACAAATTCTATCAGTGATATCGTCCCCTGTACTGAACAGATGGCTGTCATTCTGGTATTGTCTGAAAGCTTTCAAACAATACAAAGCCTATATCTCTAGCTCAGGGCTGGCCAACCTGTGGCTCTCCAGCTGTTGCAAAACTACAACTCCCAGCATGCCCAGACAGCCTATAACTATCAGCCTACAGCAGGGCATGGTGGGAATTGTAGTTTTACAACAGCTGGAGAGCTGCAGGTTGGCCATCCCTGCTCTAGCTGGTACCAAACCAGAGATATGAACAGTTAAAGCAGCTGACCCCCTCCCCTTCAGTCTAGAGGAGAATGATGGAACAGCTGCAGAGCTGGCAGTCTGAAGGAGTAAAAATATATAGAAATGTGACATTATCATCATTGTAGTGACCCAGATGATAAAATTATATTATTTTTACCACACAGTGAACTCCTTAAAAAATTCCACAATATAATGTAAAAATTGCAGGTTTTTTTTCTTTCCCCATAAAAATGAAATAAAAGTTATTTAATACTCTATATATACACCCCAAAATGGTTCCTAAAAATCTACAACTTAGGCCTCATGCACACGGCCGTTATTTTGGTCCGCATGCGAGCCGCAGTTTTGGCGGCTCGGATACGGACCCATTCACTTCAATGCACTCCATGTGCTGTCCGCAGCCGTGGCTCCGTTCCGTGGGCCGCAAAAAAAATATAACCTGTCCTATTCTTGTCCACGCTTTGCGGACAAGAATAGGCAATTATATTAATGGCTGTCCGTGCCGTTCCGCAAATTGAGGAACGCACGCGGATGCCATGCGTGATTTGCGGACCGCAAAACACACAACGGTCGTGTGCATGTAGCCTAATCCTGCAAAATAAATTAAAAAACATTTAGAAGAAAAAAAATTTAAAAGTTAGGACTGCTAGAACACAAAGGGGGAAATATTATTGGCTCCGAAGGCTAAAATTAATTAGGATACTAAGGGGTTAAAAACGCATTTGTGTTGTGCGCCAACAAGATTCACAGCAGACACACATTAAAAATCTACAATAAAAAAAAGTGATTTGCTGTTTTACTCAACAGACACCCAGAAGCATTGCTTGTGATCATGGCATGCTCCCAGGGCCCGAACGGGTCCCTCATGCAGAGATTGAGGGAGCCGTTCAGTTGGCATGACCTTCCGAATGCTCTGAGGCCTCCCACATCAAACTTCCTATGAAGCCCTGCATAATGGAAAAAAATATATAATAATATGGCCAATTTCCCATTTTTTTGTCGCTTCACCTCCCCCCCCAATTTTTTTTTAAATCTTAGTGATCAAAAAGGATTACACACATGATATCAACAAAAACTACAAATCACCTCGCTCAAAGCTTTTTCCAAAGTTCTTTTTTTTGTATTAAAACAAAAGAAAGACTATACAAATGTGGTACTGTTATAATTGTACTGAACCGCAGAATGAAGTTAGCGGGTCAGTTTTACCATATAGGGAATGCTGTAAAAACAAACCCATAAAATTGTGCCAGAATTTTTCCAATTTTACAGCAATTGGAATTTTTTTCCACCTTCCTGCTACATCGTGTGCAGTATAACATGGGGCAACTTGTTCCACAAAAAACAAGCCCTCATGCGGCTATATGAATGGACAAAAAAAAATAAAAATAAAAAAGTTTTGGCACTGGGACCCCAGTAGAAAAAAAATAAAAACAGGGGAAAACCTTTAAATTACCTGCTAATCCTAAAGGTTCATATTTTGCCACTCAGATATGTGATTACGGACAAGGATAGTACTGTTCTATTAGGGGCCAGCTGTTCCATTCCGCAAAATACGGAATGCACATGGATGTCATACGTATTTTTTGCGGATCCGTTATTTGGGGACCGCAAAATACATGCAGTCGTGTGCAAGAGGCCTTAGGCTGAAATTGCACGCAGCATTTTAACTTGGCTCGTTCAGTTATTCCAATATTTTTTTTCTTGTTTCAGTGATTCATGGGGCTTTATTTTTGTCAGTTTTGTTGTATTTTTCTATACCACATTTTTCAATAGTACAAAGTGCAACTTTTTTTTAAATATAGGGAATATATAGTTTATGGTCACTGGGGGCAGGGCTATAAACTATGGTGCGGGTGAATACTGGCATTGGTTCGTTTTTGTCCACTGGCAGCAACAGTGAGGCTGTGGTTGATAGGGGACACTTCCCCACACCCAGGCACACTCGGACCACTGTCCCTCTGTGTTCACCCCTTATCTGGGAGGAGACATTGACATCAAATATTTTCCTCACTAAAGTGAATTCCCTGAGGAGTCCCAAAGTAGGGATGAAACGTGGCATGTAGGGAATTAGTAAGGGCAAGTATAGGGCCCGAACCAGGGACAGGTTCCATCTGGGGGTCGCCCCTATCAGGGCGGGTGCTCTGCGTCTGTTAGGTAGCCACATTTAATAGTCTCCTCGCTCACACCAAGTAGGGCATTATGACAAGGGTACTATAGGAGTATTCCAACCTTATGCTGCTAACATCAGAAGCACCAGACACCAACATCCTTCAGCCATTGCAGTGAAGGATATATTGTAATTGCACACCAGTTGCTGGCCCATTGTCCAAATGTCTAAGTGGTAAGACCATTTCTAGGCAGCATGCGGAGATGTGGATTGAGATTTTGTTGTAATTTGCTTTCTTACTGTCTTTGTTAGTTATTGGCTTTTAAGGTATATTTAATGATTATTAAGACACCCAGTCCACTAGTGGTTTGGTAGTATTTTTGAGAGTGTGACTTTAAACCTCAGCACCTTGACCTATGCTGCATTGAGGTCTCTAATTCCCTATAAAATCATACAAAACATTTTGGGTGTTTACTATAAAATTAGATAATTTTTTTTAATTTCCTATGTAACTGGGGCTTACATATTAGCCCGTTACAGAATAAACAGCCTCAGGGGCCTCACAGCAGTTCCTGCGGTTTCTTGGTGCCTGGTGGTCACACAGACATGGGGATGGAAGGAGGAAGAATCTTGGCTGCTTCCTGAACTGTAGACACAGTGCTTATTGACCTATATACGTACAGCAATCTAGAAGGCAGAGACCATCATAAACGGGCTCCGCACCCCTGCAGTTGTACGATCTCCGCGGAATGTCCTTGCAGAGTTCGCAGAGGACCCACAGGTTGTTTTTAGTCGTGTGGCTGTACACAAGAAGTTAAAACCTCTAAGGTCAGATGTCACTTTAAAGTCAACAGTAAATTATCAAAAATATTGCATGAAGCAGCTTTTTGGGGTCAGTGATGCTCTAATGTTTTTTTTTTCTGGCATTTTCCCTACAGGTTTATCTATAGGACTATAAGATAGAAAGAACACATGTACAGAAATGCCTTTAAAACACTTGAAACGCATGGAGTGTTTTTTTTTTTTTGTGAAATCATAATTGAAGTAAAACAGATAATTTGCTCATGGTATAGTCATTATGGGACATTTCTCTACACGTTTTTGGTTCCCCTTTTTTTGGGGGGTTAGTATACACTCGAATAAGCTTTCCTTTTTTTTTGTGTGTCCCCCAGTTCAAATTTATTGGATTGCGAAATGGTTTGCAGTATTCCTATTTGATGTATAATGCAGCAAACAATGCTGCAAGTCGTTTCAAACTTAGGCTGTGTTTATGAAGCAAAGGCAGCAAAAAGAATAATCCACTGCACCTCACTCAACAAACGGGCATACCTTGGGTGTCACTTAAAGGGAATCTGTCACCTGGTTTGACCATATTAAGCACTCACCAGTGCCATGTTTAATAAAACACCTTATCTCCTGCAGGGGTTTTCTTTCTTATTTTCATGCTTTCATTTTGCTAAAAAAGCAATCTTTGTATTATGCAAATTAACCCTGAAGGTGCTCAGGGGGGCGTTACTGGGCTCAGAAGGTGAAGAATAACACCCCCCTGAGCACCTTCAGGGTTAATTTGCATAATACAAAGATTGCTTTTTTAGCAAAATGAAAGCATGAAAATAAGAAAGAAAACCCCTGCAGGAGAGAAGGTATTTTATTAAACATGGCACTGGTGAGTGCTTAATATGGTCAAACCAGGTGACAGATTCCCTTTAAAGGGATTTTGGGGAGTACCATATTGATGACATATCCGATCGGTTGCAGGTCCAACCCCAGCACACCCACCAATCAGCTATTTGAAGAAACCGCACTCTGGTGAGCACTGCAACCTCCTCACAGATAACCAAGCACAGTGGCCGTGTTTGGTATTGCAGACCAGGCTCACTTCACTTGAATACGACTGCGCTGCGAATAGGCCTTGTGACCAATTAAGGCAACATCAATGGCCAAGGAAGAGGCCATGGCACTCACCGATAAGATATTTATGACCTATTGGGAGGACAGCCCATCGATATTGAACTCCCGGAAATCCTCTAAAAGAAAAGAGCATTTGCTTTAACCGCTTCACGTCCGCCCATAGGATATAAACGTCCTATGGGTGGATGTCTATTTCTGAACGGACGTTCCAGAACGTCCGTTCAGAAAGTGCAGCTGCACGCTGAAAGTGCAGCTGCACGCTAATCGTGCAGCTGCTGATCGGGTTGCCCGCTGTCAGTGACAGCAGGGCAACCCTAAGACAAGGCAGGGACAGTTCCCAGGTGTCCCTGCCTTCACGAGCGCTGTGTCTGCAGAGAAGGAAGCGCTGTGCGCTTCCTGTTCCGGCCCGGCGGTCATGTGACCGCCGTGACCGGAGTGTGCAGGAGCTGTGTGAGGTCTCTCAGAGACCTCGATCAGCCCTGCTCTGAGGCTGTACAGTGCAGGATTGCTGCTGTACAGCCTCTCTAGGGGTGCATTTGTCCTGTAACTGGGGCTACTATGTCAGCCCCAGTTACAGGAGAAATCAACTGTAAAAAAAAAAAAAAAAAAAAAAAAAAAAAAAAAAAAAAAAAAGTGAAGTAAATGTCCCCCAGAGGTCTTGTATGACCTTATGGGGGACAAAAAGTGTAAAACAATAAAAATAAAAGGTTGAAAATAAAAAAATAAAAAAAAGTTTCACATGTAAAAAAAAAAAGTCCCCAAGTAAGGAATGAAAAAAAAAAAATTAAAAATAGAAAAAATAAAAAAAGTATACATATTAGGTATTGCCGCGTCCGTAAAAACCAGCTCTATAAAAATATCACATGACCTAACCCCTCGGATGAACACCGTAAAAAAAAAAAAAAAAAAACTGTGTCAAAACAAGTAATTTTTGTCACCTTGCATCACAAAAAGTGCAACACCAAGTGATCAAAAACGCGTATGTCCCACAAAATAGTACCAATAAAACAGTCACCTCATCCCGCAAAAAATGAGCCCCTACATAAGAAAATCTCTCAAAAAATAAAAAAACTATAGCTCTTAGAACATGGAGACACTAAAACATCATTTTTTTGGTTTCAAAAATGCTATTATTGTGTTAAAGTGAAACAAATAAAAAAAGTATACATATTAGGTATTGCCGCGTCCGTAAAAACCAGCTCTATAAAAATATCACATGACCTAACCCCTCGGGTGAACACCGTAAAAAAAAAAACTGTGTCAAAACAAGCAATATTTGTCACCTTGCATCACAAAAGGTGCAACACCAAGTGATCAAAAACGCGTATGTCCCACAAAATAGTACCAATAAAACAGTCACCTCATCCCGCAAAAAAATCTCTCAAAAAATAATCCCTACATAAGAAAATCTCTCAAAAAATAAAAAAAACTATAGCTCTCAGAACATGGACACATTAAAACATAATTTTTTTGTTTCAAAAATGCTATTATTGTGTAAAACTTTAATAAATGAGAAAAAGTATACATATTAGGTATCGCCACGTCCGTAACGATCTGCTCTATAAAAATGTCACTTGACTAAACCCCTCAGGTGAACGCTGTAAAAATAAATAAATAGAAACTGTGCTAAAACAACCAATTTTTTGGTCACCTTGCCCCATAAAGTGTTATAATGAATGATCAAAAAATCATATGTACCCAAAAATAGTACTAATAAAACTGGCACCTTATCCCCTAGTTTCCAAAATGGGGTCACTTCTTGGGAGTTTCTACTGTAAGGGTGCATCAGGGGGCTTCAAATGGGACATGGCATCTAAAAACCATGTGGAGTTCCTTTTCTTCTGCGCCCTGCCGTGCCCATACAGCAGTTTATGACCACATGTGGGGTGTTTCTGTAAACCGCAGAATCTGGGTAATAAATATTGAGTTTTGTTTGGCTGTTAACCATCGATGTGTTAAAGAAAAAAATTGATTAAAATGGAAAATCTGCCAAAAAAGTGAATTTTAAAAATTTGATCTCCATTTTCCTTTAATTCTTGTGGAACGCCTAAAGGGTTAACAAAGTTTGTAAAATCGGTTTTGAATACCTTGAGGGGTGTAGTTTCTACAATGGGGTCATTTATGGGGGTATCCACTATGTAGGCCCCACAAAGTGACTTCAGACCTGAACTGGTCCTTATAAAGTGGGTTTTGGCAATTTTCTTATAAATTTGAATTGCTTCTAAACTTCTAAGCCTTCTAACGTCCTAAAAAAATAAAATGACATTTCCAAAATGATGCCAACATAAAGTAGACATATGGGGAATGTTAAATAATAAATATTTTATGAGGTATCACTTTCTGTTTTAAAAGCAGAGAAATTGAAATTTAGAAAATTGCAAATTTTTTAAATTTTTGGGTAAATTTGGGATTTTTTCTTAAATAAAAGGTGAAATATTTTGACTCAAATTTATGATTATCATGAAGTACAATGTGTCACGAGAAAACAATCTCTGAATGACTTGGATAAATAAAGGCGTTCCAAAGTTATTACCACATAAAGTGAGATATGTCAGTTTTGCAAAATTTGGCCTGGTCAGGAAGGGGGCAAAGGGCCCAGATGGGAAGTGGTTAAGATGCGACATGTGCCAAAATTCTGCCACAAGGTAAGCCAACCAATAGTTAGCGTAAACTTCAATGAGTAAAGATGTAGATTAACCAGCATGACTCACTGTTCGCTTTTTATGAAGGATAATAAATGGAAACCTCAAAATTCATTAAAATTAATAAAATCAAAAATACAAAGAATTTGCCATATTGCGTAGATTTAATGTGAAATAAAGCTGGTTTCCCTAATTTCCTGCATGTAAATTGGTGTTTCTACACCAGGCAATCCACTCATTGTTGCTCCTTCGGAAGTTTCTGAAAGGTTCTCCTGACATCAGAGATGTGTGGGTGGTTATTCCAGTATGGATTTCACTTTCAAGGCTGGTAATTAGCAGCGCCATTTGTGCTACATTGCCAACGAATATTTGATAGGACATCTTGCCATGACCACAATGCAATATTTGAAACACATATATTCGTTGCATACAGATTTCTTTCTTACCCACCCTTGAATGGAGAGTGATTATAGCACTACGGTATGCTACATTAAAGCATAAATGTTCAGGCCCTGTTCATTCCTTTCTTTTTTTATGATCCCGATGTACATGCTAAATATGCCCATAGGCTTCAAATGCCAGATGCAGGCCAAGAGCATCATGTTGGCACCCATCCGGCCAGTACATATCATACAACAAAGAAAAATATTAAAACAGATATGAAATAGTAAAACAACTGAAAAGAAGGTGACTTTTAAAAATACCTTATTAAAATTATTATTATATCAAAAAAGGGGGTATCGGTATATATATATATATATATACACACATACACACCACTGTAGTGCAAAGAGACATGTGAGTACTTTAATTTCCTAAAGGAGTGTATTGCCCCCAGCAAGAAATCCACAGTAACAGGATAGAACGAAAGGGAAACGGGGAAGAGGAGCGAAGTCTTATGGACCGGGCAAGGGCAGAATTGTCTCACTCTAATTTGCCCCCTAGACTGCTCAGCCCAGGGCGACCCCCTAATGGTGGAGGTTCCCTGTCCCCGAACCCATTACTATCCAGTCCCTGTTAGTCCCTAATCAGGGGAACCCTAACAAGGGGAAGATAACTAGGTGGAGGGTAACAGCGGTTATCCCAGAGGAGGTGGGTACCGCCGAGGCCCTTCTGATAGCATAAAGGAGTGTCAGTGGTGATCCCAAGGATTGGGTACCACTGAGACTCTACAAATATAGGACAAAGTCACCTTCTTTTCAGTTGTTTTTCTCTTTTGATACTCTGGTGACCGTAACATCTTAGTACTAATCTGAATGATAGATATGAAATAGTGCAGCATACATCTTTCCGCACATGTACGTTTAAAAGATGTCAAATATTCAATAGTTTTCAAACCAGCACCTGGATCTGAATACTTTTGTAATTAAGTTATAATTTTTTTTTTTGTGAAGTCACTTGAGTTATTCAATGAAATCTATCTGTACAGCGCCACCTGCTGTTTGCTTATTTCTAATTTCTCTGCCCTACTCACTGAAGACAGAGAAATTAGGTCAACTGCAGCAGAAAGGACACACCCCTGAGCCAGGACACACAATATAAGCTGACAGCTTGAAATAAACCTAGCAGAACAATTGGAGCAATAAATGGGGTGATCTCTGGTTCCATATGAGGTACTGGCCTGGTCCTAGCTTTGTTAGAAAGAGGTTGTCATGTACAATATGATGACTGATTTTATTTAATTTTTTTACACTAATCATGGTAGAACCTCTTTAATAGTTGATGGGGGCATAGGTCACTGTATGGCAACCATCACTTGCCTTCATTAAATGCATTCATCAAGAGCTCACTTTAACTCAGTTTTTTCTCCCCCCAAAAGGTATATGTAGCCTTTAATGTGACCTTCCAATAACTTTTGAATGCATATGTCCAACTGTTCAATGTTTCAGTACCTTTTGCACAACTTGCTGTTCTCTAACAAGGAGCTTAACGGCAAAATTCACAACAGGTGTTTGATCCATGAATCGCCCAATAAATTTTCTGGTTCCATTAGAATAGGTATTTAAACAATCCTCCTCATCATGCTGTTCACATTTTGACATCATGAGACCAACACCTATCAAATGATCAACAGTACCTCGCCATTGCGAGACTTCAAGCAGGATGTTCTCAGACGGAAGTGGCCATTGAGCTTAGAGTGTCACAGAGTGTCATTAGGTTGCAACAGAGATACTGGAAGAGTCACATACAGGCATAGAAGTGGATTTCCTTTGGCCACATCCCACACTGATGACCGCTTCATTGTGAACAATGCAGACCCTGCAGAACCAGATGATGAATGCCACACAACTCCAGGCACATTTGAGGGAGGTGAGAGGCACATCAGACCATTTGAAACCATTTACATCAGCGTCAATGTCTTGCATGGGCCAGAGAGCATCTACGCTGGACAAGGGGCCAGTGGGCCGCATTGGTGTTCACTGAAGAAAGTTGATTCATGCTGAGCAGAAATGATGGCCGCCAACTATGTTGGAGACCTCAAGGAGAGTGCTATGCATCAGCCACTGTTGTCACCAGACAAGACTTTGGTAGTGGTGTTACAGTGTGGGCAGGTGTGTCTAGTCAATACAGAACTGCCCTACACTTTGTGAAAGGTACAATGACAAGCCCATACTACTTGAATAACATCATTAATCCAGTCATTGTGCCTCTACATGAACAACACAGGCCTCATCGAAGTCGCATCATTAGGGAACAGCTGGATCCTGGGGAACCTCAAATGGAGTGGCCTGCACTTTCTCCAGACCTGAATACTATTGAAAACCTATGGGATCAGCTGAGTAATCATGTAGAGGCTCATAACTCTGTACCCCAGAACCTCAATGACGCAAGGGCCACCCTTCAACAAGAGTGGAATGCCATGTCTCGGCAGACAATAAGTCGACTTGTGAACAGCCTGAGACGCCGTTGTGAAGCTGATTGAGGATCAAGGCCACATGACAAGTTGAGACATTGACATTTTTGTGGAAGTATTACCACCACTGTTGTTGGCTTTTGTTTAAATAAATAGTTTGAGATGAGGAAATTACCATTGCATGATTCTACTTAAATCCCCTACTTTCATGATATAATATCACTGTAGCGTGAAATTTTTACATTTTCCATAAATTTCACCCAAGGAGGGATAAAAGAAGCTGGAGCCCCAGTGAAGAGCTCTGAATCCAGATACTGCTCCCTGTACACAGTATTCTATCCTCTTCCCACCTGGTCATTGGATGTAAACATGGTTTTCATCTGCCAATGCCCACCCCTTGTGGGTCCGGTGTGCATTTTCCTGGTGTGGCATTCTGAGTCCAGCCTTGATGACTGACTAGTGTGGCAAAAGAGAGGAGATAGCTGTATAGGTGAAATATCATACTGTCAGCAAATACAGGGGGACACATTGCAGCATTCCATTAGTTAAACCTGCAATTGAAGGCTCAAAATGAAAATTTAACAGAACCTTAGCTACAGCATTTACACAAAATATAGACATCCAACAGAACTTCTGTTCTGTGAAGAGACTATTGAGGTGAAGTTACAATTGGTAAGTCTTTGACTTGCTTTTACTCTGAACAGCATACACTATAAAGACCGTGAAGAGAGGAGTGCACAGGACACCTTTTTAACATCTCTAAAGATGTAGACTACAGTATATTTGTCTTGTACAAAAAAGGTGAATGACCCATTCTATAGAGGTATCGATAATACGATAATTATGTAGAGAATCCCTCAAAAGGCTGCACTCCGGCAGAACAGCAGCAGAGAATGGCAATGTGACCATTATATTCTGAAGTCCTGGTTCTCACGCATGGTGCAAGCGCTCACTGCTCATGTTTTGCCCCTGCAGTGGCCACACAACTATACATGTGGAGTTCCAGGGAAAATTAAAGCTCCATAAGGTCAGTGACCAAAAATAAAAACAGTTTATACCAATTTACATAATGCCTGAATGTAAAAGAATATCATTTTTTTTCCAGTGCAACACCAGTCGTACTATTTTACATCATGGATATGTAAAATGTTACAAAGGCAAAAACGCATACAGGACTGGGATCTACAGAAAAGGTGCTCTCAACCATATGTACAGTTTACACAAGGACCTTAAAGTAGATGGAGTATACAAAATATGCAATCATCTACAAGTAACTGGTGTCAACATTTTGTATTAAAAAAAAAAAACCATCATAAAAACATGTATACTTTTACTATACATAAAACAGCCAAAGTTCAAGAAAAAAAAATAATGTAGCAATACAGTTCCTTGCAACAATTTTATAGTAGATTAGAATCAGTCTTTATGAAACAAAAACTTCAGGCTGCTTATTCACGGCAGAAAGTTTGCAGTCCTCAGTCTTATCCTGACTTAAGCCAGCCCTTCTTCTGAAAAGACGCAAGCTCAGCCTTAGAAGTTCACTGTCAACCAAAGGAGGATTTGAATACGTCTGTTTCACAGTGCCCTAGAATAAATAAAAGTCAGTTTTAACCAAAAGTATTCAAAAGAATCCACAACATCTCATTTTAACCCTCTCTCCAATATTGACAAATATTAGCATAGATAGTTTGTGATAATCTACCGTGATTTCAGGAAACTTTAAAAAGTTTCTGAAGTTTTGATTGGAGGCAGTCTGGCTACTGAAAGATAGCAAGGTGGGCAGAAGTGCTCGTTTCTTCAAGCAATCTGTGTACAAATTCATGAAGTCCGTAGACTTTCTATGAATTCATACAGCACTAGCTTCACTATCTGAGAGCCAAACAGCGTGAAGGGGTACAGCTCTAATTCTAAGAACCTCCACTCCACTGTTTCAGCGATCAGAAGACCCAAAACCCTCTCCAATAAAAAAAAGTTTATAAGAATGAAGATTGGTACCCCTTTAAGTTGTAAAATGCAGTCAGCCTGGAGCTGCCACTAGAAGGCACTCACTGCAAACATATTTAACCCTTAGGATACCAGAGGTTATTTTCGTTTTCATTTTTTGTTCCCTATCTTCCTTGAGCCATAACCTTTTTAGTTTTTCCTTTCACATAGCTATACGAGGGCTAATTTTTTTGCTGAACAAGTTTAAAGTTTCTAATGCCACTATTTATTATGGTATACAATGTAGTACGAAGCAGGAAAAAATTCCAAATGGAATTAGAAAAAAACAAAAAACACAATTTCTCCACTGTTTTACGGGTTTTGTTCCCATGGCGTTCCATTTGTGGCCCCTCATTCTCTGTGTCAGTACAATTACAACGAAAAAAATAAAATAAAAAAAAATTATATATATATAGATAGTTTTTTTTTATATATATCTAAATAGTTTAAAAATAAATTTATATTTAGAGGAAAAAAAAAATCTGACCCCATAACTTTTTTAAAGTTATAACTACTGAGCTGTGTGGGGCTCATTTTTTGCAGGACAATCTGTAGTTTTTATTGATACCATTTTGGAGTGTATGACTTTTTGATCACATTTTTAAAAAAAAAATTTGGGTTAAGAGAAGCAATGAAAAAAAAGGCAAATTTACCATTTTGACCCTTCTTTTCATTACGTCATTCATCGTATTGGAAAAATATTTGTATATTTTAATAGTACGTGGCGATACCCATGATGTTTATAATTTTTGTTATTTATGTATTTGTTTTTTATTATAAGGAAAGGGGGGTGATTTAAATGTCTTAATTTTTCATATATTTTTAAACAGTTATTTTTTTACTTTTTGTTATGATTTCTAAGCTCATAGTTGAGCCTACAAAATCCAATTGTTTGTTTTTTATTCTGAACATTCATGGATTTTTTATTTCCATATAAATGTCAGAATTGCTCATTTGTGTTGGGTTTGCCTGCCATCTTCTGGGCAAAATAAGAATTGCAGCTTAAATGCACTAGGCATCTTCACGAGACCCAGCATATTTAAATCAATTACCGGCATCCTCATTGGCCACAGTGCGAGCTTTCAGGTTTTTCACCCTTTAGATGCCGTGATCTCCCATGATCATGGCATCTAAAGGCTTTAATTACCACAAGCTGGTTTATTGCCAGTCATGGTAATTAGCCGCGGGTCTCTGCTGTTTGAAACAGCGGAGACCCGCCAGTCATGACATCTGCTGCACATGCGAGCAGGGCGCCATGTTTGCCCATTGCTCCAGCGGCGCTGGTAGTGAAGGGGTTAAACTCTTGTTGAAATCAAAAGAGCCATATACATTTTATAGGTGGCAAACTTCCCCTAGTGGTAGTTGCAGGCAGATCTTTTCAAGTTGAATTGGCAACCAAAATGCACCAAGGATTTCACCTACTGAGAGGACAATTCATTTACCTTCTCATTTTGTACAAGCTGCTTCCGAATTTGCAGGTCCCGTCTAGAACACAGAGCTTTACAACATGGTCCAAGATTACTTAGTAAGCCGGCTCGCTGTTGCCTCCTTAACAGTGCGGACATATTCAGTGCTCCCTGATCATGTTCAAATAGGTTTTCAGCTTCTAAAGAACACAGATTGGTTAAATTGGTTAAAACGCTAACCAAAAGGAAAGAACATCAACATTTTATAACTTTCCAATACAGTGAGAATTGCCTTTCTGCAGCCATTATGAACACCAGACATGGATTTGGCCCACTATTAACGTTACTACAGTAGATTATCTGTAACGGATTTTACTTTGTGGAATCCTTCTTGGGCTACTTTCACACTCGCGTTTTGGCTTTAAGTTTGTGAGATCCGTTCAGGGCTCTCACAAGTGGTCCAAAACGGATCAGTTTTGCCCTAATGCATTCTGAATGAAAAAGGATCCGCTCAGAATGCATCAGTTTGCCTCCGTTCAGTCTCCATTCCACTCTGGGGGCGGACACTAAAACGCTGCCTGGCAGAATAGACAATCTAGCAGAATAGAAACCGGATCTGTCTCCTATTGACTTTCAATGGAATTCATGACGGATCCGTCTTGGCTAGGTTACAGATAATACAAACGGATCCGTTCATGCTGGATGCATGCAGTTGTATTATTGTAACGGATCAGTTTTTGCAGATCCATGACGGATCCGCCCAAAACGAGAGTGAGATTCCTTAAAGGAAATG
The DNA here is from genome assembly GCF_905171765.1 of Bufo bufo. Lineage (NCBI taxonomy): Eukaryota > Metazoa > Chordata > Amphibia > Anura > Bufonidae > Bufo > Bufo bufo. The sequence goes on from NC_053391.1 coordinate 550,600,634, forward strand.
TGTCAAACATAAAAAAAATTCTGCCAGTTGAAATCAGATAGCTGCACTTTTTTTAAATAAATTTTTCATTTTCTGATTAAAGATTATTTCTTCTATTGGCTGAACATGATTATAGGGGCGGCCATCTTGCCTGAGCTGTTAACAGCATTTACAAAGCATTAAGAAATTGGACAGGAGGAGACCTCATTGACTTCTATAGGAGAGCCTTCTAGGCATGCTCTGTGACTTGTACAGAGGTCATTGTACAAGGAAAGAATTACCGTATTTTCTGGCATATAAGACGACCCCCATCTTTTTTATTTAAAATATAGGGTTTGGGCTATACTCGCCGTATAGGACTACCGCTGAATGCCCAGCCCTCTCAGTCTTCAAGACGATCTTCTCCAGTCCAGGGAACTGACTGGCACCGTTATGGGAGTGGGATCTGTGGATGGCATTGTTATGGGGAGGGGGAGCCAGTGGATGACACTGCTATGGGGAGGGGGATCAGTGGATGACACTGCTATTGGGGGGGGGGGGGGGGGAGATCTATGAATGACACTATATAGCATCTTATGCTACATGTGTCATCCACAGATCCCCCTCCCATAACAGTGCCATCCACAGATCCCCCTCCCATAACAGTGCCATCCACAGATCCCCCCCCATAACAGTGCCATCCACAAATACCACCCCCCCCCATAACAGTGCCATCCACAGATCACCCTCCCAGACGCTCAGAGGAGTATACAGTATACATTTATTAACTGTAATCCGTAAGCAACTTTAAATCAGCCTCATCTCTTTACTAGGGTACCTTACTCTCAGCTCCGGTAACAGGCAGTGAGAGCGGCGCTCACTCACTGACATCACGCGCCTGCGCCGCCTAATGGGAGGAGCAGGCACGTGACGTCAGTGAGTGAGCGCCACCCGCACTGCCTGTTACCGGAGCTGAGAGTAAGGTACCCTAGTGAAGAGATGAGGCTGATTTAAAGTTGGTTACGGATTACAGTTAATAAATGTATACTCCTCTGAGCGGCGGGGCCCTGTATATTCTAACCCCCAGGCAAGCGTCCCTGTCACCATGGGAACGCCTGGGGGTTAGAATATACCATCGGATCTGAGTATACCCGGCGTATAAGACGACCCCCAACTTTTGAAAATAATTTCTAGTGTTAGAAAGTCGTCTTATACGCCGGAAAATACGGTAAATAAGATTTGACAAACACCTATTGTGAATGGTGTCTTATCTACGGACTGAGGTGATATCATTACAGGCAGGATTAGAATGACAGATAAGCAGCTAACTGCAGTAAAGTTATCTGTACAGACAAGTGGCGCCTATTATTAGACTTAGTAGTCAGTGTGAAAACTGCAGGATTTTATGTTTTTTTGTTTAAAGAGGACCCTTCATTGGTCCAAACATTGTAAGATAGCTATCAGACTGTGTCCCGGGATCTCACTGCACTTATTATTGCGGGGCACCATTCCGTTCTTCCACTATGTCCCCCGGTATTTTCGCTGACTTGGTTATACTGGGAGGAGTCTGCCCTGTTTCTCCCGGGGCGTTCTTTCTCCCTGGCTGTAGCGCTGTTTTTTTTTCTCCCAGGCTGTGTGAGCTCTGCACTGCGATTGGACAGCGCTAGAAGGGAGAAGGAACGCCCAGAGAGAAACAGGGCAGACTCCTCCCAGTATAACCAAGTCAGCGAAAATACTGGGGGACATAGTGGGAGAACGGAGCAGCGACCCGGAATAATAGTAAGTGCAGTGAGATCCCAGGGCGCCGCTCTACATGTCTGTATAGTTATCTTACAATGTTTGGACCGATGAAAGGTCCTCTTTAAATATAGATAGACAGAGAACATTAAAAATAATCAACAATTCTTTAAAAATATGTTTAAATAATATAAATCTGATTTAAAACAGGTTATTTTCTGATTCTCTTTAAAGACTAACTTAAAAGCGACCCTCTGGTTCACGAAAACCAAAAAAAACATTAAGGGCTCGTACAGACACAAAAAGATGCAGACATGTGTACTGTCCACATCCATACGTCCGTTCCATGGCCCTGCAAAAAAGATAGAACATGTCCTATTCTTGGCCACAATTACAGACAAGAATAGGCATTTCTATCTTAGGGCTGGAAAAGAACACTGACAAGATGATCTCACTCATCTCTTCTGCTGCAGGTCGGCCAATGCCCAGGCTTCCCCTTCCATCATCTCAGATGGTCACACCACTTCTCAGACTGATGCATTCTGTGGACCTGTTAGTCCAAGACACTTTCTGTTGCCCTCAAATTGGTCAAAACTGCTCATGTAAGCAGTGCTGGGCAACCAAGAGCATGGTTGGATAAGAAGGAAGTGTCTTGGACTACCAACTTACTGGGCGTATCAGGTAATCAGAGTGGTACGGCCATCTTGAATGACAGAAGTGGAGCCCCGGACCTGGCAGACCTGCAGCTGAAAAGAAGGTCACTGTGTAAGAGTTCTGTTAGTTCCCAAGTCACTTAATTCTTTGTCTTGAACTGGAGAGTTGCATTAAAGAAGCTGCGATATGTATGTTGTTTAAACAACAGCAGGCCATCAAAAGTATTCTATGAATGGGCAACCGAATGGTAGCTGCACAGAAAACTACAAAAGAGTAGAAAAGCAGTTACCAGAAAAAGAGGCCAGTAATGGAAATTTGCCAGTCTTCTAAAAACAGGCATACTGTCCATAAAATGAAGTTACCCCTGTGCTGAAAGCTTTACAAAACCATTTGGTTCACTATTTGATGCAAATAAAACATGTAAAAGGTTTTCTGTAAAATGAGGCCACAATGTAATATTTCAATGTGACTCATTTTAAAGCCTAATGCCTAAACATTAACTCCCGTAACCCAGCTCCCAGCATGATACACAGTAGCGCCTCTTTTCTCTGCTAGATTTATACGTATAGGCATATAGTGGCTAGGATAGCACAAAGAAAGCACACCATAGGGTAGTATGTTCCCCTTGCCTTTATGTGCAGTTGATCGTTTTGGGGGATCTTGCATAACTATAAAATGGAGGCTCACCTTAAAGAGTGGTGTTATCAATAGGCACAACTCTACTGTAGGTTTATTGAACTCGTGTGTCCACTTGTCGGTTTATGCTGCCGTAGTATCCAAAAATTCTGGAGAAGATGCCCAGTCTTCCCCAAAAGCAATGTAGTAGGGATATATCAGGATAACGATGTGGCGCAAAAACACTGGCCAGGACACTCGCATGAAGAATAAGGTTCTTCTTCTTTATTGATTTTTTCTTTTGTCAATAAAACAATGCGTTTCAGGGGTGCTCAAGCCCCCTTCATCAGGTTAAAAAGACTCAATGTTTAGGGTTACACTTATTGCAAGTATTTATAGTCAAACAAACCACCACAAATGAGCATCAGGGGACAGCCCAGGGGGAGGGGTGTTACCACAAGTGCTCTCCAATTTGCATATACCTTATTTTGTCATAGAAACTGTGATCAGACTTAAGTACATTGTTTGGGCTCATGTGGAGCCACTTGAAAAACTAGCATTTATACTGTCTCTAAACTCAGAACTATCACACTCACAGCACCAATTCACTCAGAGGGAACCATGTGATCGCTGAGCCACGGTCACATGGTCCGTCACCATAGCACTCAAACCGGCAGAGTACTGACTTAGATCCCGCCTGTGTCCGGGTACGCACCATGTGATCGCAAGTGCAGCGGTCACGCGGTGCGTATCAATGGAGTTAGACCAACACGTCATGCGGTCACAAGATGACAGCGTGGATTCAGTTAGGTTGCCTAGCAATATAGGATAACAAAACAGGACTCGCTGAACTAAAAAAAATAAAAAAATTTATTTTTGTACTCACCGTAAAATCCTTTTCTCGTAGGATGCATTGGGGGACACAGCCAACATGTCCTAAACCAGAGATAGGACGAGAACAAAAACCCCCGGGAAAAGACCCAGAAGTCTAGATGTAACCAAATAGGGCGGGATCTGTGACCCCCAATGCATCCTACGAGAAAAGGATTTTACGGTGAGTACAAAAATCTATTTTTCTCATGAATGGCATTGGGGGACACAGCACCATGGGATGTCCAAAAGCAGTCCAAGAGGGAGGGAAGAAAACAGCCATGCAAGTCACCTAACACACAGCTGCTTGCAGAACCTTGCGACCCAAGCTGGCATCGGAAGAGGCCAAGGAATGGATCTGATAGAACTTTGAAAAAGTATGAAGCGAAGCCCAGATGGCAGCCTTGCAGACCTGGGAAGCAGAAGCCTGATGTCGAACTACCCAAGAGGCCCCGACCGCCCTAGTGGAGTGAGCGGTCAACCAAAAGGGGAGAACTCGACCCTTTGCAACATAGGCCTCCTTGACAGCCGACCAAATACAACGGGAGACGGTGGCTTTGGAAGCTTGGAACAACAAAGAGGGAGTCGGAACGTCTGAAAGACTCCGTTAACCGAAGATACAGGCGGAGCGCCCAAACGACATCCAGACGATGAAGGGATCTCTCCCTGGGATGAGCGGGATTAGGACAGAAAGAAGGAAGGACAATCTCCTCATTAATATGGAATGAGGACACCACCTTAGGGAGAAAAGAGGGAACCGGACGAAGGACCATTTTGTCCTGGTGGAACACAAGGTAGGGAGACTTGCAAGAACGCGCAGCAAGCTCAGAGACCCTGCGGATAGAGGTAATCGCCACAAGGAAGGCGACCTTAAATGAAACGAAGGAAAGAGACATCCTTCAGTGGCTCGAAAGGAGAAGACTGAAGAGCGTCAAGGACAAGGTTCAAGTCCCATGGCTTCACGGGGGGGACAAAAGAGGGGAGCACGGTGAGGGACCCCCTGGAGAAAAGTCTTCACCTGAGGACAGGAAGCCAGAGACCTCTGGAAAAGAACGGACAGGGCCGAAATATGACCCCTAAGAGAGGCCAGTCGAAGACCCTTACCAAAACCGGCCTGGAGAAAAGACAGGATCCTAGGCACAGAAAAACAGAGGGTGAAACGGGCCAGATTCACACCAGGAAAAATACGCCCGCCAGGTACGGTGATAAATCCTAGCCGATTGGCGTTTGCGGGTGTGAAGCATAGTCTGAATGACAGACTTCGAGAGACCGCGGAACCTCAGGACCGCGGCCTCAACAGCCATGCCGTTAAACGCAGTTGCGGTAAATTCGGGTGGAATAGCGGACCTTGGGAAAGGAGGTTGGGACGCAGGGGAAGCTGCCATGGGATGTCGGAGAGCAGAAACACGAGGTCTGCATACCACGCTCTGCGGGGCCAATCCGGAGCCACTAGGATCGCCGGGACTCGAGCCTCCTTGAGACGTTTGAGTACCCGGGGAAGAAGCGGAAAGGGGAGGTAAAGGAGGCTGAACTGAGACCAAAGAAAAATCAGAGCGTCCACCGCCAGAGCCTGAAGCTCCCGGCACCTGGCGACATAAGCCGGAACCTTGTGGTTCAGACGAGAAGCGAACAGGTCCATGTCTGGTGTTCCCCACCGTTGATACATGTGCAGAAACACCTCCAGATGGAGGGACAACTCTCGGGTCGAGACGGTGGCGACTTAGAAAGTCCGCTGCCCAATTGTCGACCCCGGGGATGTAGACTGCGGAAAGAGCGGGAACGTGAGCTTCCGCCCACCGCAGGATCCGCAAGGCTTGTGGTGCCCCCCTGGTGATTCAAGTAAGCCACTGCTGTGGAATTGTCTGACTGGATCCGGATCAGGAGACTGTCTAGCAGTCCGGCGGCAGAGAGCAAGGAAAATGGCCCCTAGTTCCAGGACATTGATTGACAGGGAAGACTTTTCCGCTGACCACTGCCCCTAGGCAGTGGGGGATCCGAAGACAGCCCGTCAGGCAGGTGTTGGTGGTTATCACCTGCCAACTTGGCAGAAGGAAAGACCTGCCGAGGGAGACCGTGCGAGGTAGGAGCCACCAACGCAGGAACTCGCCCTCTTCCAGGGAGGCGATCACCCACCGGAGGGACTCCATGCGAAAATGGCAAACGCGGACAAACAAGTTGACTGCCTTGAGATCGAGGATGGGGCGGAGCGACCAGTCTTTCTTGGGAGCTGTGAAAAGGTTCAAGTAAAACCCCTGGAACAGTTCCGAGCTCGGAAAAGGGACGATGACCCTAGAGAATAAAGTGAATGAATGGCCTGAAAAAAATAAAATTTATTGGCCGACCCTCGTGGAGGACCGGGGTGGAGACGATTGGAAAAAACGACCGGAAGGGAGATCGGAAAATTATATTTTGTAACCGGAGGAAATGACCTCCAGAACCCAAGCGTCGTCCACATCGTCAGGCAGAGATGGTCTTTGCGGGCTGTGGCTTAGAAGGCTTCGGTCTAGCGTGCCAGGAGGGCTTGGCCTTAGAGGACCTAGGAGACTTTTTGTCTGAGCGGGAGGAGGAGTCCCGAAAAGAACGAAAGTGCCGCGACCTCGAAGCCTGCGATGTCGATTTTGGGGGAGAAGAGAACTTTTACCCCCCCGTGGCCTCAGAAATAAGTTCCTCAAAGCGCTTCCCAAAGAGTCTACTGCCAACAAAAGGTAGAGAAATGAGAGCCTACTTGCAAGCTGCATCTGCCGCCCAGGTACGAAGCCAGACCTTGCTAGAGCGGCGTGCCGATTCCATGGAAGCATCACAGAGGTACCGAGAGCCCTGAAGAATATGAGAGGCAAGGACAGGAAGCTCGCCTTGAGCAGAGTCCTGGGTCAAGGATCGGATGAGTGGTTTGGTCCAGACAACGCAGGCCTTAGCCACCCAAGACGCGGCAAATGCTGGACGGACAGCGGACCCTGCTGCAACAAAAACAGATTTGGCTAAAGAGTCGATCCTCTTGTCAGAAGAAAGGGTGGTCACCTTGGCAAGGCGCACCACCTGGGGATCAACCTGAGGTGGTTCAGACCATAGGTTGACTGACTCCTCTGCAAAGGAAAAAAAAGGGCGCCAGACACCTTGGAGAGTTGAAGTCGTCTATCCGGGTGACGCCACTTCTTAGCCAGAAGTGCGTCGAGGTCCGCATGGTTAGAAAAAACCAAGGCAGGGCGTCTGGAACGGCGGAATGACACGGATTCCTGGGCTACGGAGGGGGGACCCTCCTGCATCCGGAGCGCGTCCCTGACTGCATTTACGAGATCCTGCATGGCCGCAGAAATAGATGCGCTCTGCTCAGATGGGGCATCTGAGTCAGAGGTGTCCCCAGGAGCGGCAGAAGAGGAGACTTCACCGGACTCAGACTTATTAGAGGGAAGGCTCCTCCCACAGTCCTCCCAAAGAGGGTGTGACCACAAGAAGCCCGGGAAAAGGGAGGGGGCGGGACTATCACGGCCGAGTAGGCTGGAAAAAAGCCGGGGCCTCGATTTGTGAGCGCGCCCGGGAATCGCGCCGGAAGACGCCGCCGCTGGCCGGAAACTAGAGGAAGGTGGTGGACTTGAACGTTTTTCAAGTGGCTCCTCATGAGCCCAAACAATGTACTTAAGTCTGATCACAGTTTCTATGACAAAATAAGGTATATGCAAATTGGAGAGCACCTGTGGTAACACCCCTCCCCCTGGGCTGTCCCCTGATGCTCATTGATGGTGGTTTATGTTTGACTATAAATACTTGCAATAAGTGTAACACTAAACATTGAGTCTTTTTAGGCTGATTAAGGAGGCTTGAGCACCCTTGAAACGCATTGTTTTATTGACGGAAAAGAAAAACTCAATAAAGAAGAAGAACCTTATTCTTCATGTGAGTGTCCTGGCCAGTGTTTTTGCGCCAGATCGTTATCCTAATATATCCCTCTTTTCTCTGCTAATCTGTGTTCTATCCTTATACATGTGTACTCCCAGTTTAGCCCATGACTGGGAGCCATCTTCTGTAACATGGGTGGAAGCCTCCTGCACTGTTGCTTCCCATTCGACCACAAGAGTTACATAGGTTTGTTAGGAGTCTACAATCTCTGGTCACTGAGTTAGGAAGTGATGTCATCTGGCTCACAGATGCAGACAAAGGAATGGAGGGGTACATCATACAGAAAAATAACCGCAATCATGTCACATGACATGTTTCTGCCCAGTAAGGCCTGATGCAGATTACTATTTGTTTTGCGGTCCGCAAATCATGTATACAGAAAATCCGGATGCTCTCAGTGTTGCTTTGGCATTTTTACCGGACCCACTTTCACTCCTGAACTGAAATATGGATGCGGAAAGAAAACGTGGATCACGGACCCACTGAGAACACTAGGTCTGCATATAAAAATGTGGACGGAACATGAACCACATCAGTATTTTGCAGGTCCATGATTTGCGGGCAGCTAAACTGATACGGTTATGTTAAGGCCAAAGTCACATGCCTTTAAAGGGGTCCTCTGGGAAAAAAATTAAAATAAAATGTCAATATAGAGAAATACAAATGCTTTTTAACTAAAAGTAGATGTTTTTTTTGCCTAGGGACTAAATTAAAATGGCCACTGACCATACAGAAAGTTGGTACTGAAGGCATCTAAGATGGGTTGTGGATGTACACATATGTTTAGGGAGGCAAATCTGAGAATATTGGGCTGTTCTACAATCAGCTACTTATGCTGCAGTCACGGTCTGTAACTACAAAATCCAGTCAGACTATCACTACACAAAGAGCATGCACAGGTTTGGTACAGACGGCAGACATTTTAGTTTACAGCTACAACTAGCCTCTAGACAAAACAATCAGAACACAATTATCTGTAGTAAATGAAAACCATTAGCGAATAAGAATGATGTTTATTTATTCACTTTTTTTTTTTTATTCATTTCTCGGAGAACCCCTTCAGGTATGTTCACAGTGCTTGCCACCTAATAGGAAAGAGCGAACTTGTGTTTTACAAGCCGAGTTCAGGTTTTATTACAATTCCATTATGGATTCAGTTACCATGGGCCATAATGAAATTCTATGACGGAATGCAGAACGAATGCCTTCAAAAAGGCATTCCGTCATAATACTCTCCTGCATAACGGAAACCAGACTGATCCGTTATGCGGCCCATAGACTTCTACTATGACAGAATGCAATTCTGTCATAGAATTCTGTTATGGTCCGTGGTAACCGAATCCATAACGGAATTGTAATAAAACCCGAACGCAAACTTGTAAAACAAAAGTTCACTCATCCTTACCACCTAAGGCCGCATTCACACATACGTGGATTTTGACGGACCATGGTCCGTGAAAACCCAGCCTGCTTGTATTACTGTACAGCGGCGCGAAGCACACAGCGTCATAGCAACCAATGATGCCGTGTGCTCGTGCACTCTGCAGGACGACAGGCAGGGTTTTCACGGACCATTAACTGCCATAGTTTATCATGGGAATATACTCATATGGACCTGATTTTTCCATGCACGGATATGGAATTTAAGTCATAATAAGACCTCTGATCAGCCCCACTTATGGCCGCATATAAGAAAAAAATGGATCAACCTTCACAGAGTCCTGCACAAAGTGCTGTGAATTACAGAATACATACGTTCAAATGTCCTGCACAACCCCTTGTGCCCATAAGAGCGGTATGGTTTAGCATAACCTGGACGTCACAAGTGTGAGTATACAGTGTGGAAAAAGCAAGACTATTTAAATTAAAAAGACCTACCATTAGGCTTTTCTATTGCTTGTTGGCAAGTGTCTTTAACCCTGTTGAACAGATCTGGTCCTGCTAATTGTTTGGAGATGCCAACACGCAGCAAAACTGCGGCAGGAGTGAATTTTAACAAAGCTGCACCGGATTCTCGAGGCTCCTTTGGCTGCTTGGGCATCAAACTGGACCAGTCAACATCAATCACATCCAAAAGATCTGCATAAAGCAAGTGATAAAATATGAATCAACAGCCCATAAATTAATAAAATACACCATAAAATTATTACAACTGCAACATGTAGATTTTTCTCTATGATTTTTGTGTGATTTTAGAATGGACTTTGAATGTAAACCAAGGGTGCGATGTGAACAAAGCCTAATGTAGTAGTCCCAAACCAGCGTCTTGGGAGCCACATCTGGCTGGCAACATGAGCCCTGAGTTCTAACCACAAGCGCTGGCAATCAACATTATTGCCGACTTATGCTAACCACAGAACCGTTTCAATGTGGATGGTATAATACTAGTGTAAATTTTCACACTCCAGTAAGTACCAGTAAATCAAAATTCTTGTTCGTCCACATTTCATCTGTCTATTCTCCATTTTTGAATGTATGAAAGGCTGGGCACCTGTGGCCTAATGTATAACGGCAGATGGGCTATAGTGAAGGAAGTACTGTGCTCAGCTGTGACAAAGGAGTGAAACAAAGTCAGCTCTATAACTAAGGGTACTTTCACACTTGCGTTAAACTTTTCCGGTATTGAGTTCCGGCATTGAAATGCATTAATGCTGGATCCGGTCCCAAGTGTTCCGGAAAAACGGATCTGGTTTTACGGTCTGCACATACCTTTAAAATGTGAAAAAGATAAATACCGGATCCGTTTTTACAGACGACAATCGGAGAGAGGGATCCGGTATTGCAATGCATTTGTGAGACGGATCCGCATCCGGATCAGTCCACAAATGGTATTAGTTTGCGTCCAGATTGCCGGATCCAGAAGGCAGTTCCGACTACGCAAGTGTGAAAGTACCCTTAGTCAACTAACTAATATATCCAGTTGTGTCAAAATATGTAAAGTAACAATCTGCATGAAATGTCCAAATATAAGAATAAACAATTCTCTATTTTCCTTATCATTTACTATTTTGTAATTGTCTTGAGTACTTTGCCATTCCTTTCATAGCTGCAGCTCAGTCACTCAAAGTGACCGTATGCTTCCAGCTATCAGATTACATTACAGATTCCTAGGAGGTTAGCATGTGATGCTCCTTACCAGATGTCTTTTCATCCTCATGCTGGTCTTCCTTCTTCTCAGCATCATCAGCTAGAATCTCTTCCAGCTCTCCATCACTGATGGGCTCATATTCTTCTCCAGCCACAGAGTCCCCAGACTGATCATCATCGAGCTTGGAAAACTCCTCTTCAGCGCCTACAGAAGCATTGCAACCCATCTTACTCAAAAGACTTCAAAGTAAATGGACTGTACCACACCATATGCATTAAATATTACAAAGGGGTAGGGGCAATGATTACAGGGAAAATTAGTTTAACTAGCAGCTAGATCTTTTGGTGCATGCTCGGTTATTCGATTGATATAGAAGAATAAACTACCAATGCTGAATGCACGTTCAACGGCTGTTTCTTCAGACTCCCCTTCCCCTATAGACATGAGCGCTCAGCCGGGTATGCATGTGTTCTGTATGGAGAGTAGGCCACTGCCAGCTCATGTTCCCCGAGAAGAAATTAAGTCTTCAGGTCCTTTGCACTGCAGTCTTTTTTTTTCTTTCCCAAATTCAACAGGCATTCGAGCAAGTATGGAAGAATGTACATCCACATAAGGTCTCCAATGCATGGGCACTATTCGTGCAGCTTCCGCAATGGATCCAGACCCATTCAAATCAAACGGGTCCGTGATCCGTCCGCACCGCAAAAGAATATAGAGAACAAGTTATTTTTATTTTGGGTGCGGAAACACGGAGAGAAACCCCACAGAAGCACTCTGTAGCGCTTCGATGGGGTTCCATGCCTCCGTTTCACACCACAACTTCTGTATTGCAGACCCATTCAAGTGATCCGTGATGCGGTGAGCGCACGGCTGGTGCCTGCATATTGCGGACCCGCTGTTTGCAGGCAACAGCTGTGTGCATGAGGCCTAATGCATATTAGTATATAGGTGGCTGGTAGTAGTAGACTATAAAGTTTTAAATGCAAGCAAACGCCATAGAAAGTCAAGCTTATTGTTAGCTGCGCTCATCACAATAAATGAAGGGGTCTGAAGTCTCCAGCAGGAGGTCCAGGACACACAGGCATAATGCTTTGTAACCGATTGTCTAATAGCACTAAGGTAATTTTTCTGAAAACAGAGATTTCTAAAAAACTAAACTGGAGCAGGATACAGTTGCGCTTGCCATAATGCTAAATCCATCAAAAAGAAATAAAGGATTATAAATGAAAAAAAAGACAGCAAACAAATGCCACTTCCATTACTCCCACAAGACAGATACCAGCTCCATCCTGAAACATACCATCAAAACTCTCCACTTTTTCTGATTTGCGACTACTGACAATATCTTGGAGGTTTTCCGTATCTTTTTCTGCCTTCTCCAGAACAGCTGTGTTCCGACTTGTGGCCTCGTAACTTTTTTCACCATCTCTCTCCTTTGGGTCACTACGTTTTTGATCTGCTAAAGAGGGGGCATCAAGGACTCGAGCTCTCTCTTTCTCTGTATTGTCAGGAATTAATTTCTCCCTGTCTCTTTCAAAGTCTCTCCTCCGGTCTCTTTCTCGCAGCCGCTCTCGCTCTCTATTTCGTGGCCAGTCCTTATCAGATTCTCTGTCCCAGTCTCTCGGTCTCATATCCCGCCTGTCCACACGGTCCCTTTCCTTTTCTCTGTCTCTGTCCCGATCATGTTCGTATCTCTCTCTTTCAGGTGCTCTCTCTCGGCTGTCAAATGACCCGGACCTGGAATTAACTTGACGGTCAGACTCAGGTGAACTCCTTCTCGAACTGTGACTTCTGGAGTCCCTTTGATCTGTAGACAAGGGAAATTTGGTAATTACATCACTGAAATATAAAGCTGGCCCTAGTATATAAGCAGCTTCCAAATTGCTAAAGATCTCAAACTGTGGAGGGGCCTTGAATAAAAACATCAGGAAAGTTTTTGGACTATGTAATTTACCCAACGATCCTGTCACATAAAAGAGCATGTAGCCATCAACAGATTTTAAACATAAGAGTGAAAGAAAAATCACAGCAGCTGGGATGGCAAGAAACAAATACTACAGGAGACAGACATTTTAATTACTGAAAAGTATATCGGAGGCTGCTTTTTTATGCATTTTGTGTGTGAACGACAGTCCTATATTCACTTTCAGACATGGATAACCAAAGAAAATCAGGCATAATTCTAAATAATCTCTACCACCTAACCATTTCTGCACAAAGCTTGAACAAGAATCATTGAAATATGTGCAAAGCGCTCCCTAGTGGCCTAGTCAGTAACTACACACCTGTATGCCGTGTTGAGATGTGTGGCTGCATGCCGACTGGGTGTCCTGTATGTGGAATGCACAGATTAGAGCTTTACAGATGAATAAATGGACATATGCAATATTTAATTCGTATACTCCAACAAGCAATATTGTTTCCTTATACACCACCACCTTCAGAGAAATATGATGATTTTAAGGAAAGGTAGAGGATTTACTAATGGTAACTAAACGTCAAAAACTAAAGATTTCCATCCAATTTTGGCCTGACTGCCACATTAAAACTGGAGTAAAGCTTGTCTTTATTCTGCATTTAAAACGGTTGTCCGCTTTTAGGATGAAACCAGACAACCCTCCAGATCCAGCTGCAATGAAGAACAGGTAAGTATTTACTGCCAGATCCCATGCCACCACTCTGTGCTTCTCCAGTCCTAGCAGCAGCAGTGACTTCACATAGACAACACGTGACTGCTGTAGCCAATCACTGACCTCCTTGGAGGCAGTGCTGAGGCCAGTGATTGGCTGTGGTGGTCATGTACAGTTCACATGACTTCACTGCTGCATAGAGCCTGGCTGAGTGGACCGAAGGAGCGGTGTGGGATCTGGCAGCAGGTACTTAACCGTTCTTCATTGCAGCTTAATCCAAAGGGTTGTCTGGTTTCATCCTAAAAGTGGCCAACCCCTTCAAATGCAGAATAAAGTCCAACTTTACTCCACTGTTATTGAGGCAATCATGCCAAAATTGGACACAGCCTCACATGGGAGTGTAATATAAAAGGTGGGATGCTTACCCGCGTCTCCTCTTCATCCAGGTACTGCAGACTGAAGTAGGCCAACAGGCTTAGATTAGTTATGTCGCATTTCTCTGCCTACCTGCTTTACTCACTAGACTGACTAATCATAGACTAATACAGTCTATAAAAGCAGTTTTGAGATCACCGATTCCCCAAATGTACCACCCAGGGAAGCAGTGGTCTAAAAAAAAACAAAAAAAAAAAAACAAACAATTCCCCACTCCCCCTAGTGGCGATCAATTGTTCAAATCAATCATAAAAGAAAAAAACAAAAAACAGTACCTGAAGAAGTGCTGCGGCTCGGCTCTCCCCTTTTCAGTTGATCAATTCTGGATTTTCGCTCTCCAGAAGGTTCGATGCTTCTATCTGGATCTTTAGCAGTGCCATGCAATAGTCTCCTCCTAACAGCCTGGTCATCCCCACCGCGGTGGACAGAGTCAATGGACGGTGAGCGTAGACGGCTTGATGTACGGCTCTGGTTACTGGATATACTACTGCTACGTTTCTGCTCAGTGGACTTGCGAGCTGGAGGTTCTTCCACACATGGTGGTCGCGGATCATCTTTCTCATGTTTACTCTTGGTCGGCTTTTTGATGGGTTCTTCTATAGTTCTGTCAGGAAGTGAAGATTCTGTTCTTTCAGGAACATCCTCATCTGACCAGTCACTGAATGTGGAATCTTTTGATTGGACTGTTTCAACAGCCATCTTGTCTGGGGTCACCTCTGGAACAACTTCCTCCTTGGTAACTGCCGGGGCTGTGACTGGCGCAACTGTAACTGGGGGTGTTCTAGGCCCCTTTTTCTTCTTGGCGGGCTGGACAATTTCTTCATCAGAGATATCAGATTCGCCTTTCTTTCGCTTTTTCTCCAAATTTTTCTTTTTTTGGCCCTTCTTGGGGGAAAATACTTTAGCTTCCTCTGGTGGAGGTTCTGTTGCAATTTTTTCTACTGCAGATTCTTCCTCTTTCTTTTTCTTTGCAGCTTTCTTTAGAGTTTTCTTCTTGGCTTTATCTTCATGTAGTTTCTCAGTAACCTCTCTTTCTTCTGTCTTATGCTGTACAGTGCTCTCTGTCTCTTTGGTCTTCAGACTTTCAGTATCTATTGAGTGTTCCCTCTGTTTTTCAGTAGCAGATACCCGCTCTTTAGTCTCTATCTCCTCATAACGCCTGGATCCCTCCTTCCTGTCAGGTTTACGGTCCTCCTCCTTCCAACGAGAAGACCTTTCCTCTGTAACAAGCGTGGGACTAAGAGAGCGTGTTTCTTGAGGTCTGACAACTTGACTTAGAAGTCTGTGCTTCTCATCTGAAAACAAATCACAGCAAAAACAGAATAAAGTGCAGTAAAATTAAGCTACTGTATTCATGTCAAAGGTTTTTCGATAATAGCACAATACATTTTGCTTTTTATATTACATTTATTGCTTGTGTTTCATCTGTTAACATATTCTATATTACATAAAACCCTTTAACCAAACATGGTGGAAATTAGTTATGGATGGGTGGAATGTCAATACTTTCCCAAAACTTAAAGGGGTTCTGTAAACAATCCCTACTTGTTAGAATGTTCTTAGACAAACTGATCACAAAGTGTCCCACAGCTGGGACCCCCAGCGACCAGCTGTAATCTGTGTGGATACCTATTAAGTGTGCAGTCTCCCTATAGCACTACCACAGCTAACTTAAAGGTGTTTTCCAAGAATTTTCTACTGATGATCAATCCTGTGGATAAGACATCACTACCTGATCGGTGGGGGTCAGACATCCAGGAACCTAGCCGATCTGCTGTTTGAGAAGACATCAGCGCTTTCAATTGGAACCTCTCTCCACTCAGGCCAAGAGATTAGGACTGCCCCCCCACCTCCTCAAATCCTTTTATTACCTCAGATAACCCAAAAGTGTTTTTGTTTTTTTTTTAAACTGGAGAAACTTACATAAAATGTTATTGTTATTTTTTACCTTTGACTCAAGTTGAATTCCCAATTAATCATACAATCTATTGACTGCTACCTTTAGAACAAAAATATTTTTTTCAAACGGGTTCTGTATAAAAAGCCTAAAGGCACAGTTGATTAATGACCTCTCAATAGATTATAGCTGCTGGCTATCACACAGACTGCATTAATTATGGTACTGTTAGCTATACATATTAGAAGCAATATTAAAATAATGCTGTCCAGGACTATCAATTCTTACTCTTCTCGTCACCACTGTTATAAGCGTCGCTCTCTGGGGAATGCTCTCTTCGTCGCTTCGGGGACTGGCGTGGGCTAGGACTGTTATCATTTCTATGTCGTTTCCTGTAGGTAAAGGAAAAATACATGATGAGGCCCGAGGTTTAATATATATATTATATATTTTATATAAATAAATAAAAAAAACACCAGTCCTAGACACCCAAAAAGCAACATGTACAAATGTCTAAATAAATGCTTGTGTCAGCCAAAGATATTCCTAAAAATGGTCCCTCAAAGAAGCGTGCAACGGTCAAAGGCATCACCTAATCAAAACTCGGAACCATATAATCAAAACTCGGAACCATATCAAAACTATGAGATAATTAAGGGGAAATTGGCAGACTAGTGATTACAATCTAAAATGTCTGGTTGATCTGTAGATCATGGATCTGTCTGTGTGGCAACCCTGGCTTTACAGTTTCTATATACTCATATCCTAGTAAAAAGTAACTTGGTTAAAGTGACACTGTACTTTAGCACAATGTTTGAAATGTCATAGTGATATCTCAAAGGCTTTGATGGGTGATGGTCCGAGTGCGGAAATCCCCACCAAGTAATCACACCGACTGTTGTCTCCTCACTGCAACAGACAGACTAGAGATTGGTTCAAACTTTCTATTGCATCTACTTTGTGCAGCAAAGAACGACCCCTCTTTCCCTCCTACGTCTGCCGACATCCCCATACACAGACAGTCGTCCTGTACTAACAGGCCAATAAGAACTATTGGTGGCACCCAGATCACCACTCTGCCAGCTTCATTTTAGAGATCGGTGCAGGTCCCAGAGGCATACGACATCTTCTATTTTATTGGAGGGTTGTCCAAGATTTTTAATTCTCAGACAATCTCTTTAGGGCACATGGCCGCAGGTGTTTTGTGGTCCGCAATTCACGAATTCTGCATGTCACCATTTATTTTTTTTACTTCTGTAGAAATGTTCTATCCTTGTATGTAAAACGGACGATAGGACATAATAGATTTTTAGGGCTGTGGAATGGATGTGCAGATGCAGACAGCACACAGTGTGCCGTTCGCTTCTTTTGCAGCCCAATTGAAATGAATGGGTCCAATAGACAAAAATGCGGATCAGATGTGGACAAACTACGGCCGTGTACATGAGCCTCTAAAGGGGTTATCCTGGAAAAGTAAAGATAATGATTGACATCCTCAGGAAAGGTCATCATTATCACAACAGTGAAGGGGGGGGGGGGGGTTTTAAGTCCGGCACCCCCACTAATCAGCTGTTCCAGGGAGCCGGAGCTCTGGTAAGCGAGGCAGGCTCCTAGCAGCTTTCCAAGGAATGCGCCGTACATCATATAGTGGCATTGTTTGGTATTGCAGCTCAGCCTCATTGACTCTAATGGGGTTCAGTTGCAACTAGGCCATGTGACCAAAGTACAGTGAGGTCACTGGCCTCAGAAGAGGCTGTGAGCACTGCAGTCTCTTCTAACAGCTGATCAGCGGGAGTCCAGACTGTCGCAACACCACAGATTGGATGACCTAGCCTGAGGATAAGTCATAAATATCTTTTCCTGGATAACCCCTTTAAGCTGCTACATTTCTTGGCAGTGTGGAATAATACTCACTTAGCTTTTCTATCATCATGCAGCTCTTTTAGATTTCTTTCATCCCGCACATCATCCCTTTTGTCTCTACGATCTTCTCTTCCTTTATCTTTTTCGTCCCAGTCTCTAGGGCGTTCTCTCTCTCTTTCCCTGCCTCGCTCACGGTCCCTCTCATGGTTCCTTTCGCGCTCTCGCTCTCGTTCCCTTTCACGCTCTCTTTCTCTCTCCCGCTCCTCTCGCTCTCTTTCCCTTTCACGCTCTCTTTCCCGCTCTCGCTCCCTTTCTTTTTCTCTCTCCCGCTCACGAGCCCTCTCCCTTTCAGTCTCCCGCTCCTTTTCTCGCTCTCTTTCCCGCTCTCTCTCGCGCTCCCTTTCACGTTCACGCTCACGCTCTCTGGCCCTGTCATCTCTCCTATCATCTGATCTGTCCACTCTACGATCATCTCTTCTTTCTTCTCGTTCATCATCATTCCTTCCCCGATGCGGTGCAGGAGATGTCACCCTTTGATCTGTAATATTGAAAGAATATTTTTTTTTTCCAGATAGAGACAGTCAGATAAACATATGAAAACATGGAGATCTTTAAAA
The DNA here is from genome assembly GCF_905171765.1 of Bufo bufo. NCBI lineage: Eukaryota > Metazoa > Chordata > Amphibia > Anura > Bufonidae > Bufo > Bufo bufo. The sequence continues at coordinate 550,618,892 of NC_053391.1, forward strand.
CAGGACTTTTTAGATAACCCTTAGCAAATGGCATGTCCACTTAAAGGGGCTGTCTCACTAAGACAACTGGTAGCAGCATTTCAGGCAATCAAGTGCCCTAGCTCCATTCCAAAAAGGATCTGTCAACCCCTTTAATACAAAAGTTCCTGGAGAAATAGACCTGGAGCATCTGGCACAACAGATTTACAGGGGCTATCACACAAACACTTATTACCTATCCAAAATATAGGTGATAAATTCCTGGGGGTTCAATCATTTGGACCTCCAGGGATCCTGAGTAAAAGGGTCCCCGAGTCCCGCATGTGACTGAAGTAGTAGTAGTACTTTCACACTCCTTATCTGTAAGATAATTAAGGACTCATTCTCAAGATCTTTGATATGTTGTTCTGTTATTTTTCAAATGTCCATTCATTCCCCCATGTGTCTGTTCTTAATATATATATATATATATATATATATATATATATATATATATATATATATATATAATTTTTTTTTTTTTATTATTATTTATTATTAAAGCGCCATTCATTCCATAGCGCTGTACATATGATAAGGGGTGCACATACATAATACAGACAAGTGCACTAAGCAGGAACAAGACGAGTTACAGACTGGTACAGAAGGAGAGAGGGCCCTGCCCGTGAGGGCTTACAATCTACATGGTATGGGAGAAGGACACAGTAGGTGCGGGTTAAGTTGGTCATGGCGGTATAGAGGCAGCAGGGTCACGGGTTGTAGGCTTGTCTGAAGAGGTGGGTTTTCAGGTTTCTTTTGAAGGATTCCACTGTAGGTGAGAGTCTGATATGTTGGGGTAGCGAGTTCCAGAGTATGGGGGATGCACGGGAGAAATCTTGGAGTCGATTGTGGGAAGAGGCAATGAGAGGAGAGGAGAGAAGGAGGTCCTGTGAGGATCGGAGAGTGCGTGTGGGGGTGTATCGGGAAATTAGCTCAGAGATGTAGGGAGGGGACAGGTTATGGACGGCCTTGTATGTAATTGTTAGTACTTTGAAGTGAATTTGTTGGGCAATGGGGAGCCAGTGAAGGGATTGGCAGAGGGGAGAGGCAGAGGAGTAATAGGGTGAGAGGTGGATTAGTCGGGCAGCAGAGTTGAGGATAGATTGGAGGGGTGCGAGAGTGCTAGATGGAAGGCCACAGAGGAGAATGTTGCAGTAGTCTAGGCGGGAGATAATGAGGGCATGTACAAGCATTTTCGCAGATTCAAAGTTAAGGAAAGCACGGATGCGGGATATGTTTTTGAGTTGGAGGCGGCAGGTGGTGGAAAGGGCTTGGATGTGCGGTTGGAAGGAAAGGGCAGAATCCAAGGTCACTCCAAGGCAGCGGGCTTTGTTGACTGGGGAGAGTGTGCAGCCATTGATCATGATAGATAGGTCTGTTGGGGAGGTTGAACAAGATGGGGGAAAGATTATGAATTCTGTCTTATCCATGTTAAGTTTAAGAAAGCGAGAGGCGAAGAAGGATGATATAGAAGATAGACATTGTGGGATTCTTGATAGTAAGGTGGTGATGTCTGGACCAGAGAGGTAGATTTGTGTGTCGTCAGCATAGGAGTGATACTGAAAGCCATGGGATTCTATGAGCTGTCCCAGGCCAAAAGTGTAGATAGAGAAGAGTAGGGGTCCTAGGACAGAGCCTTGCGGGACACCAACAGAGAGGGAATGAGACGAGGAGGTGGTGCGGGAGTGGGAGACGCTAAACGTCCGGTCTGTGAGGTATGATGTGATCCAGGAGAGGGCCAGGTCAGTGATGCCAAGAGATGAGAGAGTTTGCAACAGAAGGGAGTGGTCAACAGTGTCGAATGCAGAGGACAGGTCAAGGAGAAGGAGGACAGAGTATTGTTTCTTGGTTTTGGCTGTCAGTAGGTCATTGGTGACTTTGGTAAGGGCAGTCTCGGTCGAGTGGTGGGGTCGGAAGCCAGATTGTATATATAGCTGTTTCTTCATATATTCTTGTAGTACGTCTGATGATGTCTCCAAAGCTCGCTATGTAACATAACTACTTCTATTTTTGTTAGCCATTAAAAAGGTATCAAACCTGCAATACTCTTATTTTGTTTCTCTTAATGAGAGCACTAAACTAATGAAGTAGTAGTGCACATTTCAGTCTACTGTTCCATTTACCTCTATGGGTCTGACATAGGTGAATGGAGTGTTGGACGGACAGACACGCACACTACTGCTCCACTTAGAGAAGAGACTCAGAGACCCCCTCCATTCTCAGGATTGCTAGGAGTCCTAGTGGTCAGACTCCCAGCAATCTAACATTAATCACCTAACCTGTGGATAGGTAATAAATGCTGTTTGTGGGAAAGCCCCATTAATACAGTTTGACAAACTATGGACAGTCAATACAGGTAACTACAAATAGCCTTTATACATTGCTACTTAAAGAGCGCTATAAAAATGTGGTAAACCGTCAGATAAAAAATGCTCTGTTTGATGGTGTATATTTACCTCTATCCCGTTCACGTCGTTCTCGGTCCCCATGTCTACGATCAAATGAAGAATCTCTACCCTGTTCACGGTTGTCGTATCTTTCACGTTCTGTATAACTACTCCTTGAATCCCAGTTGTCATGGTAACTGCTGCTGCTGTGGCTATCCACCTGAGAACTTCTAGCCCCCCGACCACCTATTGAAAAGAAAATCATTAGAAAAATTGTCAGATAATTCAGGAGACAAAACTATATTGCTTGCCTTGTCTGCAAAATGTTAAAAGGGTAACTGTCATATTTTATTTTATGCTAAAGTGTAGGGCAAATGATAGCCAAAACGTTTATTTTTGGTAGAAAACTGGGGCTGAAATGGCCCTTAGCAGCACTCTTCAAAAGAGCGTTGCTAAGGGCCATCCGTCCATTAGAAAAGACGGGCTGTGCTGCTGACTTGTGCTTCCCTCGGAGACAGAAGGCTGGGCACAGGAGTCTTAGGAGTTAAAATTACATTTATATTCCCCCTTTCTATGCAATCCCTGTAATAATTTATGAAGCAGCCACCGGAAGTAGAAGCACTGTGCGCAGTGAGCCGGTTGCTACATGATTATCATCACAGGGATCGCAGGTCAGTGAATGTTACGGAGCATTAGATTGTATAGAAAGGGAATATAAATGTAATTTTAACTCCTAAGACTCCTGTGCCCAGCCTTCTGTCTCCCAGGGAAGCACGGGTTAGCAGCACAGCGTCTCACAGCAGTCTTTTCTAATGGACAGATGGCCCTTAGCAACGCTCTTTTGAAGAGCCATTTCAGCCCCAGTTTTCTACCAAAAATAAACATTTTGGCAAAATAAAGTCTATTGCAAAATTCTGCCGCCAGCAAACGATTTTTTTTAACCCGTCAAAAGATTTGGTTTGCCCGATGAAAATGAGATTTTTGTGACACCTGTAAAATCTTACTCGCTTTATTCATTGGGGGACACAGGTGACACTAGGCTGAAAACTGTTAGCTCCTCCCCTGCCAGCTATACCCCCTCCAGCCTGGAGAGAGCATATCAGTTTGTGCTCCAGCAGTAGGAGAAGCAGAAATTAAACTGAAAACCAAACAAGAACTGCACACTGCCATAAGACCAAACCAAAAACAAGGTCCCAACTGGCAACCCATGGACCCCACATGCCACACTAACATTGAGTGGGTGCCGTGTCTCCCAATGAATAAAGCGAGAAAGATTTTACAGGTGAGTTCACAAAAATCTAATTTTCTCGCTCATATCATTGGGGGACACAGGAGCGTGGGACGTCCTAAAACAGTCCCCAGGGAGGGAATACAAAACCCCCAAGAAAACAAATCCCTCATGGAAGTCCCTACACTGCGGCCTGCAAGACCCTGCAGCCGAGAGCAGCATCCGCAGAGGCCAAAGAATGTAGGGATCGACCGATTATCGGTTTGGCCGATATTATCGGCCGATATTGAGGATTTTGAACGTTATCGGTATCGGCATCTATTTTGCCGATATACCGATAACGTATTGGGAACACAGATCACGCTGCTCTCAGCGCTCTCTGTGTTCCCTCCGCAGCACAGGTGAGAAGGAAGCAGTGTCTCCCTCCCCCTGTGCTGCTGCTGCCAATGAGAGGAGAGAACATAGAGGAGGGGAGGGGCTGTGGCCGCTGCGCCACCAATGAAGATAAGCCTTTCATTCATTCATATACAGGAGGCGGGAGCTGGCTGCAGAATCACATAGCCGGCTCCCGACCTCTATGAGCGATAGCTGCGATCTGCGGTAGTTAACTCCTCAGGTGCCGCGGATCGCAGCTACCGCTCATAGAGGTCGGGAGCCGGCTATGTGATTCTGCAGCCAGCTCCCGCCTCCTGTATATGAATGATTGAGAGACTTATCTTCATTGGTGGCGCAGTGCGCCCCCCCAAGCCCCCCAGTATTAATCATTGGTGGCGCAGTGCGCCCCCCACCCCCATCCCGGCCAATAGTAAAAACATTGGTGGCGCAGTGCGCCCCCCCCCCCCCCCACCCAGTATTACTCATTGGTGGCAGTGGCCACAGGATCCCCTCTCCCCTGCTCCTCCGATCGGAGCCCCAGCAGTGTAATCCTGGGGCTCCGATCGGTTACCATGGCAGCCAGGACACTATTGAAGCCCTGGCTGCCATGGTCAGCTCCATGCTGCTGTGTGCACTATGCACAGAGCAGCAGGGACAGTGTGAGCTCCTATTCACCCTGATAGAGATCTATCAGGGTGAATAGGACAAGGGTTCTAGTCCCTAAGGGGGCTAAAAGTTGGTAAAAAAAAAAAATAAAAAAAAAAATATATATATATATATATATATATATATATATATATATATATATATATATATATATATATATATATATATTTATTAAGTATAAATGAAAAAGATTTATAAAAAAAATACACATTAACAATAAACCAAAAAAAAACACACATTAACAATAAACATATTAATTTTCAGCAGATTTGTGTAGGAATTTTTTTTTTCTCAAAAATAAAAATTCCCAGAATATCGGTATAAATTATCGGCTATCGGCCTGAAAGTTCACAAATTATTGGTATCGGCCCTAAAAAAAAATCTATATCGGTCGATCCCTAAAAGAATGCACCCGGTAAAATTTTGTGAAGGTGTGTAAGGAGGACCAGGTCGCCGCCTTACACAATTGGGATGCAGAAGCGTGGTGTAGGTGAGCCCAAGAAGCCCCAACCGCTCTGATAGAGCAAGCCGTGATCTCAGGAGGAGGTGCCTTGTCCCTGGAGCGATTGCCGGTCGAATCCACCGGGCAATCGTCACATTGAAGGCCGTCAAACCCTTACAAGGACCCTCTGGGACGACAAAAAAAGCGCCCGTGCGCCGAAAGGGAGACACGTCTGACATGCAAATCTTCAAAGCCCGCACCACATCCAGACGATGGAGCAAAACCTCCCTCGGATGAGAAGGCTGCAGACAAAACTAGGGCAGAACAATGTCCTTGTTAACGTGAAAAGCTGATACTACCTTAGGTAGAAAAAAGATGGCACTGGGCGAAGCACTTTATCCTGATGGAACACCAAGAAGGGCTCCTTGCAAGACAGAGCGGCCAGTTCTGAAACCCTCCGGATAGATGTGATGACCACTAAAAAGACCACTTTCCAGGAAAGCAAGCGAAGGGAGACCTCTTTCAGAGGTTCAAACGGAGCGGCCTGGAGTGAACCCAGAACTAAGTTCAGGTCCCAAGAATGCAAGGGTGGACGATAAGGAGGCACTGTGTGAGCCACCCCCTGCATAAAGGTCTTGATCGGACCTAACCCGGCCAGGGGCTTCTGGAAAAAACGGGACATGGCAGAGACTTGTCCTTTCAACGAACTAAGCGCCAGACCCAGCTCCAATCCGGACTGCAGAAATGCCAGTATATTAGGTAGGAAAAACTGTCTTGGAGGAAGATTGTGCTCCTCACAGAAGCGCAGCAAGGACTTCCAAGTCCTGTAATAAATCTTGGATGAGGAGGGTTTCCTGGCTCTAATCATAGTCCGAATGACCGCATCAGAGAAACCCTTCTGTCTCAAAATTAAGCCGTTAAACGTAGTGTATCCAAATTCTGGTGGAAGACTGGACCTTGTGAAAGAAGGTCGGCCCTGATTGGAAGGGGCCACGGCGCGTCCCCTAGAAGAAGCATGAGCTCTGAATACCAAGCTCAACGAGGCCAGTCTGGAGCGATCAGGATCGAGAAGTCATCCCATAGCACCACAAGAGCACCCACGCAGTGTGCCTCAGGATCCCTTGCGCGAGAGAAGAAGCACAGGAGCTTGCGATTGAGCCTGGACGCCATCAAGTCCATGTCCGGACGTCCCCACCGGAGACAGAGAACCTCGAACACCTTCTAAAGGAGAGACCACTCCCCCGGGTCCACAGTCGTACGGCTGAGAAAATCCACCGTCCACTTGATATAAGCCACCGCCGTGGCATTGTCCGATTGCGTTCTGATCGGACGGCCCTGCATGAGCGGAGTCCAATGGCAAAGGGAAAGATAAATGGCCCGGAGCTCCAAGATGTTGATGGGCAGTTTGGACTCCGATTGAGACCAAACACCCTGGACCATCCGGGTGGCGAAGCTGCCGCCCCAACCGTGAAGACTGGCGTCGGTTGTAATAACCGTCCATGTGACTGGCAGAAAGGATTTTCCCATATCCAGGTGCGATCCACCAACTGAGTGCCGACCGTACCTGCCGAGACAGGTGAATCTCCCGATCCAGCGAATCCAGAAATTTGTCCCAAGAGGGCAAAATGGCACGCTGAAAGGACCTGGTGTGGAACTGAGCGAATGGGACTGCCTCGAAGAAGGCCACCATCACCCCCAGTACCCACATACAATTGCGTGGCCTGACCGACATGTGAGCGGACACATGGCTCAGAGCTCCCGGCCTACTATTCTGACGACCTCCGTTCACCTGCTGTAATCAGCGATAGTCTGGTTCATTTTCAGTGGGGACCGACTCTCTTAAGTCCTGGCACCTAACTGTGGCGGTATGACGCGCCAGAAAGCCAAAGACAAGGAGGGGAAGGAGTGCGGAGCAGCCACGCCGGTGAAACAAAATGGCGCAGCGCAGGCCGCGGTGAAGATCTCTGGAGTGGCCGCGCGGCTAGAAAAGTTTGCCCGCTCATCATCTACGGCAGGGAATGCAGCAGAGCCGACACTGGTGTCAGACAGCAGCCCTCCAGCAGCTACAATATCTGCTGCGTCAATTTCCGCTCACAAGGCTCCAGATACAGAGTACACTGAGGTCAGTGGGGCACACAGTGTAGGGGCTGGCCCAGGGACGGAGCCTACTATTAAAGGAGTCTGCTCAGCTGTTACACAATGCAGCCTGGTTCTTAACACCTTAAATACCCGGGGGGGAGGCCTCAAGGAGGACGTCCTGCTTATTAGGCAGGACTTGCGCCAAGTTAAAGATCGCCTGGGGGAGATGGAGACCCGTATTGGTGCTGTTGAAGATCAAATGCCGCCAGTCAAAAGAGATCTACAGCGGGTTATACATAAATGTCACACTACTCATCTCTAAAACCGATGATCTAGAAAACAGTCTGCGACGCAATAATGTTCGCATAGTCGGAGTGCCTGAACGAGCAGAAGGCGCAGATGCTGTGATGTTTTTTGAGAAGTGGATTCGGGATAAGCTTGGAAGTGATAAATTGTCTCCCCTGTTTGCTGTTTGCTATCATGTACCGTCTCGTCCACTGCCTCCTGGGGCGCCGCTGAGGCCTATCCTGCTAAAAATTCTACACTATCGAGATAGAGATGCAATTCTCAGGGGCGCAAGAGACTGTGCTGATCTTACTATTAATGGGAGACGCATTTCCATGTTCCCTGACTTCTCTGCGGAATTTCCGAAAAAAAGGGCGCGATTCTTAGATGTCAAGAAAAGACTCAGGAACTTGGGCCTTTCTTACTCAATGTTCTATCCCGCCAGGCTACGTATAGTTGCACATGACCAGATCAACATGTTCGACTCTCCAGATGAGGCGTGTCAGTGGCTGGATGCCCACGAAAGCAATCTTCGTGGCAACACTTGAAGATCTGTTGTATCCTTCTATGATGTGGATGGACGTTATTTGCAAGAGGGCTCCATATGGGACTCTAACGTTTATTTGCTTTGTTACCTAATGGGACCTTTTTCTGATTCTAGATGGGTATATGGGTCCAGATAGCTCTTGTCTTATTTCCTGACTTCCCCATGTTGAGATCATGGATTGGGGCCTTGGGCAGTCTGACTTTACAGCAGGGTGGTGGAAGTACTGTGTTTATATGGCTGGGGTTTGGGCTATATAGTTTGGTTCGGACCAATTAGTGACAGTTTATGAAAACTGTTACTGCATTTCTGGTTCAGGAATTTTGTCTTTTTGATCCCCTGACTCCCTTAATTAGGAGGGAGATGTCTTATTTGTGTTCGTTTTTTTGAGTGGGTGTGGGTGTGTGGGGGCGGGTGGGACAGGTTATAAGTTACTCAAGAGACGGCAATATATTTTGTGGTGGATGGATGGTGGCAGGCACTTAACATGTCAATTCTGGAATGTGCGGGGTATGGGGCAAACATCAAAAAGGCATGCGGTTTTCCATGCTCTGCGAACTTATCAACCGGCCATTCTCTGTCTATCCGAGACGCGTTTTACGGAAGACAGGACCTATTTGTTACATAGAGCATGGATGGCGCATGAATTTCACTCTACGTACTCCACTCATGCCCGTGGGGTTAGTGTGGGAGTATGACAGACTTATCCCAATTGATAAGCAATACCGACTGTCTGCCAAACTCTGAGATGAGCGAAATAATGGGATCAATAGACGACGCTAAATCTCCCACATATAAAAGCATGTCATCTGCATAAAGCGATATACGCTCTTCCACTGCACCCCTTCTAATGCCTCTGAATACTGGAGTGTTACGAAGAATGCAGGCCAATGGTTCTATTGCTATGGCGAATAGAAGAGGCGACAGTGGGCATCCCTGCCTGGTTCCCCTTTCCAATGCGATAGCCGGAGAATCTAGTAGTGCTGTGGTCTCACTCGATGCTGCCAAAGCTTTTGACAGTGTCGAGTGGGACTACCTCTGGGCAGTTTTGTCTAAGATTGGTTGTGGATTAGGGTGAATGGTGGGATTTCTCCGGCTATCGCATTGGAAAGGGGAACCAGGCAGGGATGCCCACTGTCGCCTCTTCTATTCGCCATAGCATAGAACCATTGGCCTGCATTCTTCGCTCATCTCAGAATTTGGCAGACAGTCGGTATTGCTTATCAATTGGGATAAGTCTGTCATACTCCCCATGTCCCGATTGCCGGAAAATTTATTTGAGCTCATACTAAATTGCAGGTAGTATCCTCCTTTAAATACCTGTGAATTATGGTGGCTGTTGACCAGAAAAAATACATACCAAACAATATCCTACCCCTGCTTGCCAGATTCAAAGATGAGGCCACATTGTGGCAAAAGCTACCACTATCCTCGATTGGCAGGGGAAATTTACTTAAAATGATTTGGATGTCTCAGCTTTTGTATTTGCTCCAAAACTCTCCTGTATGGGTCCCTATGCATTTTTTCATGAAATACAAAGTATGTTCCGCTCCTTTCTGTGGAAAAATAAGAGCGTATTCGATATGAAACACTACAAAGGGCTAATGATGTGGGGGGCCTGGCTCTACCTAATCCCTTTATGTATTTCCTCTCAGCGCAGTTGCAGCATTTCAAAGTATGGAGTAAGGGGGGTGGAGTAGGAGCAGCAGGGAGATTACTCACCTGGGTAGCAAACGGGTGGTGTCCTTCGGAAGCTTTGGAGGGGGAGGTTCGTCCTGGGTTTAGAGGAGCCCCCATCATGTGTCTTATGAGGAAAGTGTGGTCTAAAGTCAAAGACATTCTGGGTGTCTCTGGGTTATTGGATATCTCTCCCGTCTGGAACAACCCTCAGCTGGGTGAGTTATCTCGCCTGAGGGGCTTTGCCCAATGGAGACGATGTGGGATTTGGAATATTGGCCAACTATTAGATGGAGGGGTTCTGAAACAATTCCAGCAGTTGAGCGCTGAGTTTGGCCTGCCCTCAACGCATTTTTACAAATACTTACAACTGAGACATGCCATGGAGGTGCAATGAGGGTCTAGCTGTGGATACAGTTTCTGGGTTCTACATGTGGAATATGTCTCGGTTGGCTGTCCCGGGTGGGGAAAGTTGGGTTGTGGAGTTGCCATTGAAATCATATTTCATTACATGTTCTGTAATGTATGTATCCCTTTCTGTTTATTGTGGTGGGGATTGCTGGATAAATCCACTACCTGTACTTAATGTCTTTAAAAGAAAATGATTATTGTTTTTCAATAAAATAAAAAAAACATCCGATTAAAAAAAAAGAAATTACGGTAACCCAGGTCCTGTATCTCACCATGCTGAGGAGAGCCAGACAGAAGAGGGGAGAAACATTGTCGCAGTGGGAAAGATGGCTCCTCCCCCTCTGGACACCGAGGAGCATAACTGGACAAGTGAGTTACCTCAAGCCACGCCCCCTGAATGTCCACTCTGTTGCTCATGGCAGCACCCATGCGCCCGCAGGAAACAAAATCGAGTGCCGCCATGCCAGCAAGAGGGACGCGGAACAGCGTCCGAAAGCATCCCTGCAGAGCGGCGCAAACGTGCCGCGGCATTAACCCCCACTGCCGCGGCCGAGAACTGGCGATGCGGCGGCAGGCTCCCCCCTCTCCAGGTCTGTTCTGGGGCTTGCGAGGAGTAGAAAGGGCTGCCGGTGGTAACATACTCACCTGTCTTCATCTGTGATCTTCACCCTTCCTCGTCAGACCAGCAGTGCCGCTGGCACCGAAGTGGCAGAAGACCGGGCAGTAAAGGGTTTGGAGCAGGTGGCCCTCTTGCTGGCGGGAAGCAGGGGAGCTAGGCTGCCCTGATCCACTTGTCTTCTTTGGGGGGGGGAAGGCGGTGGGACAACCGACACCGGCCAGCCTCCCAGGGAGGTCTGCCTCCTACGACACCAAGCTAAAAACTGATATGCTCTCTCCAGGCTGGAGGGGGTATAGCTGACAGGGGGGAGCTAACAGTTTTCAGCCTAGTGTCGCCTCCTAGTGGCAGCAGCAAGCTATACCCACGGTCCTGTGTCCCCCAATGATATGAGCGAGAAAGAGCGTTTTCTCGTTCATCAGGCAATTGGCAGCAGTATCAGTCTGCCAGATGATCGCATACGAGTGTTACTACGAACACTCGTTCGCAATCTGCCGAAAAATCAGCAGGTGTAAATTTTAAACGTATAACCTATTAGAAATACAAAGAGTGGCATCTTATCTGCTGGAGTAGAAGCAAAATAAAAAGTTCTTTTGTCTGGCACCTGATGGCCTGAAAATCCAAGATCAACAGTCTCCTAAGCCAAATTAAACTTAAAGGGGTTGTCTAACCCTTTACAAATGATGGCTGATCTTTGCTTCACTCCAACATGTGCAGCATTGTAGTAACCAGCTCCTTCCATTGCACAACGGATGAAGCTGGTCAGTGGGGGTACCTGAGGTCGGCCTTCACTTGTAATGTTACGCAATAAAAAAAACTCTTAGCTGATTTTGTTGGCTTTTATTAAAAAACAAAAAACACTAGGCTCTAAAGTTGTCCATTAACAATGCTCTAAATGAGCGTTTCAAAGGAGAATCCATCTTCAGCATCTACTGCACACGCTGAATACTGATCAGTGCTAGGGTCCATGCACACAAACTTATTTTTTTTCCAGGTCCGTATGCGGAACCATTCATTTCAATGGGTCCGCAAAAAATGGAAACGACTCAGCATCCATTCCGTAAAAATATAAAACATGTCCTATTCTTGTCCGTCTAGTCAGACAAGGACAGGCATTGTTACAATGGATCCGAAAAAAAAAAAAAAAAAAAAAACACACAACACAGGAAGCAATACATGTCATCCTTTTTTGGGGGAATGGCAAAATACATAATGTCGTGCATGAGCCCATGATCCAGATTCAAGCTCCTCAGCCTGCCTCTAGTCTCCAAACTGCTGCCTGTGGGTTTACTCCTACACTCCAAAAATATACACATGGGCAAACTGGCTTCCTACAAAATTGACCCTAATGTGCTAGGGGTCAAGCGCCTATATAGCAGCCGCTGACTTCTTTTTTAGTCTTGTTGAAAATATGTACGAAATTGAAAAATTTACAGTTTAAAAAAACAACAAATGTTTGTCATTGTCCCTAGGTGATATATCCGTTTCTCCCTAAAGATTATATCGATGACCAGTGCTGCTCACATTGACAGTTTGTCTCTAACTCCTCGGCGCATTCATGAAATAGCTGCTGGAACGCGCAGGGGAAATAAAGAGACAGGCTTTCAGAGATCAGTCAGTGCAGAAATCAGGGCGACAGGGAGAGTGTTTTCCATAACTGAAGGATAGTTCATTTACCATGTCTGTGATGAAACATAATCTAATAAACATTAAAGAAATACCTTTTTCAGGGGGGTCTGGTGCACGTCCACGCGCTCGGCCATTCCGATCATTCCTGGCCTCACTTCTTGATTCATTACGGTTATCATTCCTATCATTTCTTGTATCAGATCTTGACGCTTCGTCTTTCCCGTGACTTCTTCTGTAGCTGCGTTCATCATACTGATCATCTTTCCGGTGGGATTCACGGTTGTCTCTCTCTCTATAATCATGAGTGTCACGGGCAGAACGTGAATCCTTCTGCTCTCTGTTTTCTTTAGTGTCTCTATAGTCACGACTATCTCTAGCCTCACGGCCCTCCCTGGTGTCCCTTGTCTCTCTCCTGTCACGGTTATCTCTGATGTCTCTACGATCACGGCCGTCACGAGATTCTCTTTCATCTCTGTGGTCTCTGGACCCACTTGGCTCCCGATCATCTCGTTCTCTTTCCTTATCCTTTCTTCCTCTGCTATCTAAAAGATAAATACAAAAAGGGTTAAAGAAGCACTCTGACAAATATCTTTATTCTCTGACCTGTTAGAAAGTTACATGATGTAAACTGCAGTGAAGGTAATTTTCTTACCAATAAAAAGCTGCCAGGAGCCTGCATCTCTCACCAGGGCTTCGGGGAATGCAGCAGCTCGCTGAAACAGCTAATTGGCGTGGATAGCAGGACTTAGACCCCCGCTGAGGTGATAATGATGACCCATCCTGAGGATAAGTCATCATCTTTACCAGAAGAACCCCATTAACTCACAAAGGATAAAGAATACACAGTATGCTCCACTGAATGCTGTAAATCTGATCGCGTTCTCCCTTAAAAGCAGGGAAATCCGGAGGAAAATGATAAGTGAAGCTGGATTCTAACAAAGAACTAAGTGGGCTGCAATACGTTTGTATTAGACACTTTGTACATAGCTAACAAAAGTGGGCTTGGTGAGAACCTGTCCGGCGGTTTAGGATGCCCTTGGAGAGCAAGATATGATAGAGGGAGAAAAGCCAAGCTCTGATATATAGGTTTATATGATCTGGAGCAGGATATCTGAGTAAACAGCAGGACTCCTAGCAGAGAACGTGAGCTCCGATTACCCCACCAACACAGGAAGATTGACAGCTCTGCCTGAATCAGTGTGTGTAGAGAAGCCAGTCAATCGTCCTATGTGGGTACAGAAATCAGGACTCTTACTGTCTCTCTTAGGAGTCCTGTCCTACTTTTTACCTAAACATCCTTCCCCAAATCATACAAAGCCATCAGAGAAATTAGAGGCTCTCGTTATAGAATTTCCTGCTTAGATAAGGCAGCAAAAATCAAATAACCAGGTTCCCGTTAAATTTGGTGTTTAAGAAATAGGCTGAGGTGATTTAAACATACAGGGTCAATAGTGCACGTACCATCCCTCCTGTCTCTACGTCTGTCTTGGGAAGCTGATGCTCTCTCTCTTTCATGCCTTCCTTTTTCCCTGACTGGGGATCGATGTTTGGATGGACTCCTCCTCCTCTGTGGCGATGAGGTATGGGTAGCATATGGAGAGGAAGACGAGCGTCTGGCGGATGGTGAGGAGGCTCTATGATAGTGAGGGGATGGAGACCTGCGACGACGAGGAGAAGGAGAATGTCTCTGAACAGAGGAGCCTGACTGTGAAGATGGAGAGTGGTGTCTTGAGGATACGGGTGAATGATGGCGTGCAGGAGAAACAGACCTGTTGAAACAAAGAGACAGTCCAGATTCACATGGTGAAACTCTCCTAGGAACGGACAGTAATGGAAAGACTATTACACTGAAGTGAACCTACACTGATTAATGTCCTTTATTTTACATTTCGAGAAGTATACAGCTGTACGTGACCAAAAATAAATAAAAATAATCTAAAAATATTCAGTTTGTACCTGCGGGAAGGGGAGATATGTTTATGAGAAGAGGATTTCACAGGCATTGGTGAAGATGTATGTCGTCTCCTCGAAGGAACAGGTGAATACTCTCTTGAATGGGAAGAATTGCTGCGAGAGCGTTCAGCTGGACTTGGTGACCGCTTCTGCCTGTGAGAGCTCTCAGACAGGTCCCTACTTAGAAGAGAAAAGACCGAAGTACTTTAAATAAATATATAAACTCATTGACTAACAGTTGCCTTACATGTGTGTTCGTGTATTCAGATATATATGTATATCATTTTCACACTGGCCACTAGGCCTAAAATATGTTGAAGGGGTTATCCAGGTATCCAGGATAGGTCATCATTAACACATCAGAAGGGTTCCAAGTCCAGGCACCCCTGCCGACCAGCCGTTTCTGGGAGCCTGCGCTCTAGTGAGCGCAACTGGCTCCCACAGCTTTATAAATTTCAGGATAACCCCTTTAAAGGGATTTTTGGTGATTTTAATACTGATAACCTATCCTCTGGATAGGTCATCAGTATCTGATTCGTGGGGGTCAGAGACCCAGGACCCCTGCCGATCAGCTGTTTGAGAAGGCACCCGTGTCCCATAGAAATGAATGGGTCTGTGGGAATACAGTCATGTGAATGAGATGAGATCTTATATACTTTTTTTTTTTTTTTACATCTAGAAATTGGGGGGGGGGGGGGGGGGGGGGGGCGCTCACCAAAAATTCTAAATAATGTGTTTAACATAAAATTGTGATTTAAAGGAGGTAATTTTCTGATGACACATTCCTTTTAAAGGCTATGGACACCTTTGAGCTGGTTTTAATTTATTGTTCATTTGCTTCCAGAATGTAAATTTATAGGGAACCTGTTGGATTTAAAGTGGTAAAAGCTGATCTGCAAATGCAATACTCAGAAAAGGACCAAAATTTAGCCACTCGGTGCACCTAAATTCCATTCCTCTTCTCAACAAGTCACTCCTTTTCCTTGCTGATTAACAGGACCGGATATCTGTATCCTGCCCTCAACTTGCACTATAATCTCAGGCCACTGATGTGCACCAGAATTTCGTCACACACACAGTATAGGTCTTCTCTCCTGCGCAGGAACGAGATGCTGGACAGTCCATAAGCCAAATTCTGGTGCACGGAGCAGGTGCCAAATTACGGGGCTACAAGCTGGAATCTCCCCAGAAAGGGTCAATAAGAAGTACAATTGTCAAAGACCAGAGAAATCACCCTGCTGCTGAATGTACATAAAGTGGTAGACTATTCAGTCATGTAACAGCTTTTTAAGAAACACTGACCTCTGTCTGTCTTTTTTGTCTCTGTGTTTTTCAACCTCTCTGCCTCTTTCCTTTCCATCTTTTCCTCGTTCCTCAATGCGTTCCTTCGCTTTATGCTTATCTTTGTGCTTCTTTGAGAGAGAAACTTCTTCTTGAGTGGGTGGTGGAGGACTTGGGGTGCGAGGTCCTTTCTTCTTGCTTTGTGCTACTTTGGAATGTCTGCAACAATAGGCATATGTGTTTCCTAGCAAAGGCATTCATACAGAGGTGTTCATGCCACCTTATATTCTTCAAATGCAGACGGATGAAAATACTGCCATCTCCTCTTTCCGCAAAAGAATGCACAAAAGGCAAAGTACGCTCACCAAAACTATCAGGTAGATATTAATCAAAAATGCTGTGATAAGCGTTTCCCTTGTTTACAAGTAAAGTTCTAGTAAAGGGGTTATCCAAAGTCTAAAACATACCTCCCAATGCCCAGGCCCCTCATATAGATTATACTTACCCAAGCTCCCGGGCACCTGTGTGGCTCGTTATCCCCGTACGGCCGCTGCTGCATCTACCCGTCGCGCAGATCAAAACATCCTGTGACCGGGGGAGCAGAAAACTGCAGGCCGCATCGGGGACGAGCCTCCCTAGCATTGCGGATGACAAACTGACTAGACGCATTTCTGTACTTTGCACTAACCTCACTGGTAGTTCAGATGGAGGTGGTGATGTTCCTGCCGCCAACTTCTTTTCTTTTTTGCTTGTAGGATTGCCAGCTTTTGGACTGGACTTCCGTTTAGGAGACTTGCTGGATTTTCTTGGAGATGGAGACATTTTGGCTATAACTTCAGGTGAAATCTACAACAAACAAATGGTTTTAAGAATCTCGGGTATACATGATTGCGCTGTAAAACGCCCGACCCCCCCAAGAAGTTCAGGAGCTTCTTTGGGGCGTAGTGTCGCGCGTTCCCGTACATAGACTTCCGGGAACGCGCGACAATGGGCGTTCGTTTGTCTCCGCGGCGCGATTGTAAACGCCCATACAATCGCGCATACAGAGAGTACGTTCAGTACGCTTTGGTGTGAACCCAGCGTCAAGCTTACATAGTATTAAAGGCTATGGTCTTTAGTAAACATTTTCAGCAGCTTTTGAGATGTTTGCAGTGTCTATTTGCCTAACGTTCCGGCAGCTGACGAAACATTTAAGGGAGAGTTCACATCACTGTTATTTTTACGTTCTACTAATACATCAGAAGAACAGAAAAAGTAATGGAAAAAAGAATGATAAAAAAATGCATCAGTTTGTTTCGTTTGAGCCATTTCCATGAGAGATCCGTTTTTTAGACAGAAATAAATGTCCTGCATTCACTACTGCCATTAAGTGGCAAGTGCCTTGAAGGCAGACCTAATCTTGGCAAGTAGTCTCACTTGCCAAGCCCAACCAACGCTCCCTGTTTCCTTGATTGACAACCCCAGCTGCTGCGATGGCAACAGTACATCTGTGAGGCTGATGCCCACAGCAAGTGGCATCAATCAGGATACACGTAGTTTTATTCCATCCGCCTCTCGGTATGTTTGCCATGCTGCCGCCGGACCT
This sequence comes from Bufo bufo, assembly GCF_905171765.1. Taxonomy (NCBI): domain Eukaryota; kingdom Metazoa; phylum Chordata; class Amphibia; order Anura; family Bufonidae; genus Bufo; species Bufo bufo. The sequence continues at coordinate 550,636,068 of NC_053391.1, forward strand.
CCTGGCCCACCCCCATTATAATCAGTGGGGCCAGAGTGGACCTCCGTCGGCACACATGCACTAGCAGCAGCATGGATCAGGCAGGCTGTTCACCTGCCGGAGAAGGCTGCCGCTAATGTGAAAGTAGCTTAAGCCACATTCAGCCCGGCATTTCTCCAGTTATGCAGAAAGGTGTATATTCTTCAGGACACAACCCTTTTACATCTGCGTTCTCGGAGCACATTGCAAAATTAAAACAGCCCAAATAAGCGGCGGTCCGATTCCTGCGCCATCACGGAAACCTGCTGCAAAGAGCTGAAAAACACAGTGCACAGCGGCATCAATTTACTCTTACCTCTTTTTTAATTACGATCTCTTCACGTTTTTCCATGTTTTCTTGCTCCAATTTCATTAACTCGCGTTGTATCTTCTGACGTTTCATTTCCAAAGACAATTCATGGTCATAGTCATAATTAACATCACCATTTTCTGAATCTATAACAGAAGTCATAAGGATTGGCATACTAATATAAATAAAAATTATATATATATATATATATATATATATATATATATATATCTCTGAGCTGTTTAAAGAACAAAATCAAACACAAAGCAAAGCCAAGACCTACTATGCTAAAGGGTTAGCCCAACCTTAAGAGAAAAAAAAAAACAACATTTGTTACTTTTAAACATAATCCGCACTTCCGGGTCCGCACTTCCGTTCCGCAAAAAAATAGAACATGTCCTATTCTTGTCCGGACAAGAACAGGCATATTCTATTAGTGCCGACACGCACATTGCCGCTGTCCGTGTTTTGCGGATCCACAAAACACGTTGCAGATGTGTGAATGGAGCCTTAGACCAGCGTTTTAGAAGCTGGTCTTAATTCCCCTTTAGCTGGCGGTGGATCCACAGAGTGTTTAAATCTACGACATCTCCTTTGCTAGCTTAGATTTAGACCATTTTCTACACCTAAAACAGACGTAAAAAATGATAAATGAGACGGGCCTACCAGCGGGAGTGGGGAGACATTACAGATTGCGGCGCAAATAACGTTTATATTGCAATCCGCTCCAGATATAAGCCAAAAAATGGCGTATATCTGTTCGTAAATGACCCCCATACTTTATTTCTCGAAACTGCACAGATTTCCCTATTTCAGTTCCCATCTCCTGGAAATTCTTACACAGTTGAGAGCATCCCCCCATCCTCTGTTGGCGACATGCTTAAAGGGGACTGGTTGTCTGGCTCAGGTTATTAGCTAACCCGGAGTCGTCCTCTGTCACGGCTGAGTCGAGAATGAGAAGGGGGCCAGATTACTTACATAGGCAAAACAATAAACGTCCTTTTCTGCTATAAAGGAAACCCCTTTAAAGGAGTGATTTCATCAGAAATGTAGCATTACATGGCACCCTTTCAATGCATCGCTCCGTTCTGGCTCATACAAGTTCCCAAAGTGTGGGACACCCTCCTCTATGAGATAAATAAGCTTGTATGGGGCATATGGACAAGGGAGGTCCTCATGAGACCACATCTATAATAAAAGTACGGGACTGTATACTTCTGTACCCACTTTTCCAAGTACATCTAGTCCTCTACACACCAACTGCCCATTTAAATCTCACCCTCATTAAAATGGAGAAGACTTTCAGTCTCCCACAGATAGTAACCACGTGGGTGTGATCTTCACTGCAAACCAGGCACAAAGAACATGTAGCCATCTGATGTCCCCACAAGGCCACATGCACACAGCAATGTTTATTAGGGTCCATTCACACGTCCGCAAATGGGTCCGCATCCGTTCCGCAATATCGGCAACGGGTGCGGACCCATTCATTCTCAATGGGGCAGGAATGGATGCGGAGAGCACACTATGTGCTCTCCGCATCCGCAGTGTGGCCAAGAACTTCCGGGCTCCGGAAAAAAAAATAGAACATGTCCTATTCTTGTCAGTTCTATGGGGAGTGCCGGCCGGGTGTATTGTGGATCCGCAATACACCACGGACGTGTGAATGTACCCTTAGATGGGGATTTTTCGCACAGATCTGTATCCCGATTTTGCTGTGTTCGCGCAACAAGTGGCAAAATGTGCCCATTACATGTGGATTTTGATGCAGGTATACCCTACGCTCTGAGTTAGTTCATAGCATCAAAAAAGCTAAACAACTTCCCACCAATGAAAGGAGTAGTAGTACAACATACATCTGGATTGCAGGCTCATTCGACTGAAACTCAGCAGAGAGCCGCTCCCTGGAATTAGCCCATGGGCTGAGAACTAAACTGAGGATTATGTTCTAAGCTCACAGCTTACATGCTTCAATTCATTGACACAGCATGGAGACTGATGCGGATGACAGAGGCACCTGAGCTAGGGGAGCAGACCTAAAATGCTCCATTTGCAGCTAGCTATGAAATCAATGGGGTGGAAGTCTAACAAAGTACACGTAGAAGAATGCAAGAATCTGCAGAAATAACGGAGTCCCAAAGGTGCTGTATAACTTTTCAGCCATACTGGCTCACCTATGGCTTTAAGTCTAAAATTAAGGAGGCGACCTATATTCCTGTTTCGTCAAATTAACATTACATGTGAAATACAGAAAGTATTTGCACTAGATTGTCGACTGAGCAAGTAACAGACATTCATAGAAAATGCTTAGCTCTACAATCTGGCAGTGCCCCAGACTAAAAAAAATATTTAAAGGAGCCATTGGCTCCTAACCTGAAAAATTTAGGAGCCAAATGACATTTTTAGTCACCAAATTTAAAAAACATAATATAGCTGGGAAGCTTAGGAGCATGGGGTTTTCTAAGCTACAGCCCACGCAGTTAAAGGGGTTGCGCACTCATTTCCATGACCTGTCAGACTAGCCAGATTCATGTTGGTAATCCCTAGGTGCTGGGTCCTGGCTCATTCGCTTCCAGGCCTCCACGATAACTTTTATCTTGATGCTGCTGCAGCCAATCACTGGCCACAGTGGAGATCTGCTCCCCTTGCATCACATGACCATTTAACATAATGCAAGGGAAGCAGTGGTCACTCAAATAGGAAGTTTTCATGAAGGGACTCAAGATGAGCAACGGAGGCTGGGAAGCAAACGAGCCAGGACTTAGCTTTGGGGATCAGGTAAGTATGATCACCAACAAAGGTCCTGCCAGTCTCAGAAATTAGTGTTACTTTTTTTTAAAGGGGTTTCAAACCATTATTCTTCTATATGTGACACAGAATGGGTTAAAATAAACCATCCCCACTGCACTCCTTAAAAGGCCAATCACTTGAGTAACCAGTGATCACATCAGCAGGCATCACATGTTGACGGGACCAGCATGACAGTGGGTGGGGGGCAGATTTTTTTTTAGAAAAAAATAAAACAGATAAAAATATAATAATACTTCGGAGCTTTACTCTCAACCCCTCTGCATGCCTGTCAGTGAATGTTGTTTCTTGAGGAAAGATTGCCCATATTTTAGAGCTGCTCACTGTGTAACTGTGGCTGGACATAGACAGTCTGTGCATGTCAACCTTTAACATTTCCATTCACAGCCAGAAAGCAGATATGTGGGAAAGGTAGGAGACCTCCACTGGCAGCTGAACTAGCCTGTGCTTGACCCCTTATAGGCTGCTTCAGTGCAATTTTCCCTCTTTGTAACTTTCCCACATGTCTTTGGGGCAGAAAGGAGCAGCTAAGCGCTCTGACCATCACCAACGTGTCAGTAAGGATCTGTGCACGGACATCGGCGTCCTTCTCCAGAACATGCGCAGTATAGGCGGTAATCTCTCCTTGTCAATCTGTGTGCGAACCCCTAGGCCGGGGGAGTCCCACGGTTTCATCATTCTGCCAGCAGTAACACGGACTGACGGGAAGGCTGAGGGCTGATTGCTATCCCCCATTTGAATGCGAGTTCTGGTCTTGTGGGATAATAATAGATTATATGATTTATGATCAGAAATGGTTACTAGTCTGTGCATTGATAGGACTGTGTTGGTTTCACACCGGAGTCTGTCTGCAGGAGCTCTGCACTGCCGGGGTCACATAGCATTATATTGATTTGTGATGCTATGTAACCCTTACAGTTCTGGAATGTATTGGATAACACTGACAGCATTAGGTCAGTGGTATCCAGTACATTCCAGACCTCTAAGGGATACATAGCCTCATAAATCAATATAATGCTATGCGACCCCGGCAGTGCTATGCAGACCAGGACAGCGGATCCCACTGACATACTGTGGTGTGACGCCAGCACAGCCGGTGCTTATACTTGTTCTTACGGATCTCTGCCTTCTCCTTGTGACCCCATAGGGACCGTGTCCTATAAAACACACTAATAAATCTGCACACGGGTGACTCGCCTCGTGTTATCAGCCGTGGACTGTGTGGCCCTAGTTGAAATGTCTCCAGCAGCTCAGCTCCACAGCACAGACTCAACTCCAAACATGCCAGACTGCTGGAAGCGGAAGCACAAGATGCGGCAACCCAAGCCACGCCCACCCTCTATGCCGGGTAGTCCGAGGGGCGCATCTGCACCCATCAGACGTCTGCAGCGCGTTTCTGCTGGATGAAAGGCAGAGCAGCGGAGGGCCTAGGCGCAAATGGCGACAAGACTACAAAGTCTTGTCGCCATTTTGCAATTCAAAGTCGCATTGGCGACCATTTTGGTCGCCATCTGGAGCTGCCACTGGAGGGAGCCGAGCTGTTTACTGCATACTGTTATGGGCCAATTTCACATAAGCGTATTCAGTCGTGTGATGGCTGTATTTCCTGCACTCAACTCACAGGATCATAATTAAAAGGGGTTGTCGAGTTATATAAAAAAAAGAAAGCACTGTAAGGGCTCATGCACACAAACAGAAGTTATTCCACGTGCATTCCGTTTCCGTTTATCTGCTCCACAAAAAGATAGAACATGTCCTATTATTGTCCGCATTACGGACAAGGATAGTACTGTTCTAATAGAGGCCAGCTGCTCCGTTCCGCTACACACGGACGTCATCCGTATTTTTTGCGGATCCGTGTTTTTCAGACCGCAAAATACATATCGTTGTGTGCATGAGCCCTAAATCTGATGGTCAGCAATATATACATAAGCTAAGCACGTTCTATGGAAAATAAAAAAACTATTATTCACTCATTTATTTAGTTCTGTTCTGGCCCTTTGCTGACATGCAGTTGCAGAGCTGTGCGTGTAACAACAATCTCTGAGGTTTACTTCATGAATATTTACTTCATGAATATTTGAACGTTATCGGTATCGGCATCTATTTTGCCGATATACCGATAACGTATGGGGAACACAGAACGCGCTGCTGACAGCGCTCTCTGTGTTCCCTCCGCAGCACAGGGGAGAAGGAAGCAGTGTCTCCTCCCCCTGTGCTGCTGCTGCCGCCAATGAGGGGATAGAACATAAGAGGAGGGGAGGGGCTGTGGCCGCTGCGCCACCAATGAAGATAAGCCTTTCATTCATTCATATACAGGAGGCGGGAGCTGGCTGCAGAATCACATAGCCGGCTCCCGACCTCTATGAGCAATAGCTGCGGTCCGCGGTAGTTAACTCCTCAGGTGCCGCGGATCGCAGCTACCGCTGATAGAGGTCGGGAGCCGGCTATGTGATTCTGCAGCCAGCTCCCGCCTCCTGTATATGAATGATCGATAGACTTATCTTCATTGGTGGCGCAGTGCGCCCCCCACCCCCATCCAAATCCCGGCCAATAGTAAAAACATTGGTGGCGCAGTGCGCCCCCCCCCCCCCCCACCCAGTATTAATCATTGGTGGCAGTGGCCACAGGATCCCCTCTCCCCTGCTCCTCCGATCGGAGCCCCAGCTGTGTAAGCCTGGGGCTCCGATCGGTTGCCATGGCAGCCAGGACGCTATTGAAGCCCTGGCTGCCATGTTCAGCTCCATGCTGCTGTGTGCACTATGCACAGAGCAGCAGGGACAGTGTGAGATCCTATTCACCCTGATAGAGATCTATCAGGGGGAATAGGACAAGGGTTCTAGTCCCTAAGGGGGTTAAAAGTTAGTAAAAAAAAAAACACAAAAATATTAAGTATAAATGAAAAAGATTTATAAAAAAAAAATACACATTAACAATAAACAAAAAAAATACACATTAACAATAAACATATTAATTTTCAGCAGATTTGTGTAGGAATTTTTTTTTTTCTCAAAAATAAAAATTCCCAGAATATCGGTATAAATTATCGGCTATCGGCCTGAAAGTTCACAAATTATCGGTATCGGCCCTAAAAAATCAATATCGGTCGATCCCTATTTGTGGGTGTCAACAAAGACTACCTTTCCCCTCCCCCTGCTCTGCAAAGGGAGTGAATAAAATTGCTGCCCTGTCTGCAGTCTGACTGCTGGGATACTCAACTCATGTTGTATGTGTGGGACTACAAGTCCCAGCTGTACAGTACAATGACATTGCTGATACACACAGCTGTGTATCAGCAAATTTGAAACCAAACTCTGCTTTGGTTCTGAAGTACTAGTCGGAACTGAAGCAGAGTTCAGTTTCAAGTTTTAAAGTTGTTTTCCACTTTAAAAATCAATTACCGAATTTATTCAATAACTTACTTCAGCTCTTCAGAGCCCATACATTCTAATACTGTACGGAGACGAATCTCCGTACAGTATTATTCAGAAGTTTTGAACAAAGCGACTGGATGAAGCATCCGAAGCTAGCTTCGCTCAACACACACCATGGCCATGCCAGGGAGAAAGACAACAAACCCTGGACCGGAAAATGGAGACATGGGAGCCAGCGCGGAGGACTGATGCAGCAGGGAACAAGTATGATCCATTCAGTAAGTGGGGAAGGCTGCCGGCACCGGTTAGAAATTATGTTTTGCCGGACAACCCCTTTAATGATGTTGTGTGTTCCTGTCTGACCGCGGATCTACTGAACCGTGTTCACAGCATTACCAGTGCTCCAGACTAAAAAAATACCTTGTAGCCATTGGCTCCTGAACTGAAAAATTTAGGAGCCAAATTAAATTTTTAGTCGCCAAATCGAAACCGAATCAAAATTTTGGTATCGTGACAACGCTACGCCGATCAGATTGGCATAGGGTTGTTTCGATACCAAAATTTTGATTCGCTTAAGTCACCATAAAAAAGTATTGCGATACTCAATACCGCGCGAAAAAAAAACAAAAAAAAAAACTTGCATTTCGCATTTTATGAAACGTTCGGCCCATAATAGGACACTCCTATCCTATTTTTTGGGGTGACAAGGTGACTAAAAAATGGCGAATGCTCACCGCATAGGAGATTTTTTTAAATAATTTAATAGTTTGGACTTTTCGGACGCAGCGCTATGTAATATGTTTATTTATTTATTTATTGTTTACATATTTTATATGTAAAATTGGGAAAGGGGGGATTTAAACGTAATATTTTAGGGTACTTTCACACTAGCGTTTTTCTTTTTCGGCATAGAGTTCCGTCACAGGGCTCAATACCAGAAAAGAACTGATCAGTGTTATCCCCATGCATTCTGAATGGAGAGTAATCTGTTCAGTTTGCATCAGGATGTCTTCAGTTCAATCATTTTGACTGATCAGGCAAAAGATAAAACCGCAGCATGCTACCGTTTTATCTCCGGCGAAAAAAAACTGAATACTTGCCTGAATTTCCCCATAGGAATGTATTAGTGCCAGATCCGACATTCAAAATACCGGAATTCGCAGACCGGTAAAAGGAGACTTTTGTATTACTTACCAGTAAAGTCTCTTTCTCGCTCTTCCTTGGGGGACACAGGAAACCATGGGTATAGCTCTGCTCCCTAGGAGGCGTGACACTAAGCGAAAGCTGTAAGCCCCTCCTCCATCAGCTATACCCTTCAGCCTGGAGAAGAGACTGCCAGTTGCGTGTCCAAGTAGTGAAAGATAACCACCAACCGGAAAAAGAACTGTCGAGCCCCAACGGGGGCAACCAAGCCGGAACCACAACTGTAACCCAAATGAAGGGCGGGTGCTGTGTCCCCCAAGGAAGAGCGAGAAAGAGACTTTACTGGTAAGTAATACAAAAGTCTCCTTTTCTCGCCCATATTCCTTGGGGGACACAGGAAACCATGGGACGTACCAGAGCAGTCCCAGAAGGGAGGGACCAGAACAAACTCAACCAACACCAGAGGCATCAATCAACTGCCGCCTGCAACACCAGACGGCCTAAAGCAGCGTCAGCCGACGCATGAGTATGCACCCTGTAGAACTTGGTGAAGGTGTGCAAGGAGGACCAAGTGGCCGCCTTGCAAATCTGCTCCGAAGAAGCCCGAGTCCAGGAAGCCCCGACCGCTCTAGTGGAGTGAGCGGTAACACCAAGGGGAGGAACCCTGCTCTTGGCGAGATAAGCCTCAGTAACAGCCATCTTGACAAAACGAGCGATAGCAACTTTGGATGCCGCCATCCCTCTGCGCGACCCCTCCGGGACCACAAAGAGCGAGTCAGTATGCCTGAAAGAGCTGGTTACTTCCAGGTAAATCTTGAGCGCCCTGACAACGTCCAGGCGATGAAGCTTCCTCTCCCGCGGATGGGAAGGGGAAGGACACAAAGAGGGGAGAACGATGTCCTCGTTCAGATGAAAGGCGGAGACCACCTTAGGAAGGAAGGAAGGGACCGGACGAAGAACCACCTTGTCCTGGTGGAACACTAGGAAAGGTTCCAGACAGGAGAGTGCAGCCAATTCGGACACCCTCCGAAGAGAGGTGATGGCTACAAGGAAAATAACCTTGCAGGACAGAAGTCGCAAGGAAACCGTCCGCAGAGGCTCGAAAGGAGAAGCCTGGAGCGCTGAGAGAACCAGGTTCAGGTCCCAGGGCGGTACCGGAGGGCGATACGGGGGAACCGCGTGAGCCACGCCCTGAAGGAAGGTCTTGACAGGACCAAGGGGGGCCAGTGGGCGCTGAAACAAAATGGACAGCGCAGATACCTGACCCTTCAAAGAACTAAGGCCTAGACCTTGGGCCAGTCCGCTCTGCAGGAAGGACAAAACGGTGGGGAGAGAAAAGCGGAGCGGAGGAATCCCCAGCTCGGCACAGAACCCCAAAAAAGTCCTCCAGGTCCTATAATAGATCCTAGAAGAGGACGGCTTACGGGCGCGGATCATGGTGCGGACGACGTCCGCAGAAAAGCCCCTACGTGTCAGGACGGTGGTCTCAACAACCACGCCGTCAAACGTAGGGACCCTAAACGCGGGTGGAAGATCGGTCCCTGAGAGAGAAGATCTTCCCTGGCGGGCAGTGGCCAGGGCGCGTCTGCCAGGAGCAGCATGAGGTCGGCATACCAAGACCGGCGGGGCCAGTCCGGAGCGACCAGAATCACCGAGACGCCTTCCGCCGCGATCTTCCGAAGGACCTTGGGCAGGAGAGGGATGGGAGGGAATATGTATGGGCGCGCGAAGCCTCGCCAAGGAAGAACGAGGGCGTCGGCTCCGCAAGCTCCCGGATCCCTGGCCCTGGACAGATAGGCGGGGACCTTGTGATTGAATTTTGAGGCCATGAGGTCCACGTCCGGAATGCCCCAACGAAGGCAAATGGCCTCGAATACCTCCGGGTGAAGAGACCACTCGCCGGGGTCGACGGTGCTGCGACTGAGGAAGTCCGCCGCCCAATTGTCCACCCCTGGAATAAAAATTGCAGATAGGGCCGGGACGTGGGCTTCCGCCCAACGGAGAATGCTGGTGACCTCTCGCATCGCTGCAGCGCTGCGAGTGCCCCCCTGGTGGTTTATGTACGCCACGGCCGTGGCGTTGTCTGATTGTACACGAACTGGATGACCCTTCAGCAGATGAGTCCAGTGTCGTAGAGACAGAAGGGCCGCTCTCAGTTCCAGGACATTGATCGAGAGTTTGGACTCCGATGGAGACCAAATGCCCTGGACGGATCGGGGAGGAAACACGCCTCCCCAGCCCGAGAGACTGGCATCGGTTGTAACCACCAACCAGTTGAGTGGCAGAAAGGACCTGCCCAGAAGAGGGGACTGTAACCACCAGCGGAGAGATGACCGCACCGGAGGCGAAAGATGGAAGGGATGATCCAGAGACTGCGGCGATTTGTCCCAGGAGGAGAGGATCGCCCGTTGGAGAGGGCGGGAGTGAAACTGCGCAAATGGGATCGCCTCGAAGCAGGCAACCATCTGCCCCAATACCCGCATGCAGAAGCGGAAGGACGGTCGACGGTGGAGAAGGAGACCCCGAACCGCCCCACGGAGGATCAGACGTTTTTCCGAGGGAAGACGTACCTCCGCCGCTCCCGTGTCTAAAAGCATTCCCAGGAAGACGAGTTGTCTGGAGGGGGGAAGAGAGGACTTGGGGAAGTTGATGACCCAACCGAACCTCGCCAGAGTCTCTAGAGTGAGATCCACGCTGGCAACCGCTTGAGAAAGGGACGGAGCCTTGATGAGGATATCGTCCAAGTACGGTAGCAGAAAAACGAGATTTTTGTATAACTTACCAGTAAAATCTCTTTCTCGCTCTTTCCTTGGGGGACACAGAAGACCTTGGGTATAGCTCATCTCCCTAGGAGGCGTGACACTAAGTGAAGACTGTTAAGCCCCTCCTCCACAGCTATACCCTCAGCCTGGAGAGAGAGACTGCCAGTTGCGTGTCCAAGTAGTGAGAAAAGGCAAAGTCCAAAAATTGGAACCAACAAGCCAACTACCCAAAGGGTAAAACAAACTCGGAAACAGTCAGAGAAGAACAAAGAATGGGTGGGTGCTGTGTCCCCCAAGGAAAGAGCGAGAAAGAGATTTTACTGGTAAGTTATACAAAAATCTCGTTTTCTCGCCCAGTTTCCTTGGGGGACACAGAAGACCTTGGGACGTTCAAAAGCAGTCCAAAGGGGGAGGGACCACAGCACCAAGGCGAAGCACCCGAAGGCATCAAAAAACCCGCCGCCTGCAGACCAGGCGGCCCAAAACAGCATACGCCGAAGCCCGAGTATGCACCCTGTAGAACTCGGTAAGGTGTGCAAGGAAGACCAGTGACCGCCTTGCACAAATGCATGGCCGAAGCCTAATGCCTCCGGCCCAGGAAAAAAACCGACAACTCTGGCCAAATGAATGGTGACACCAAAAGCAGAACCCTGCCCTTGGTGCGGCAACCACAACAAGAGCCACTCTGAGAAAGCGGAGGAAAGCCACCCTGGAGGCCGTCAACCCTTTGCGCGGACCTCCTGGAAACACAAGAGACCGAATGTCGACAAGAGTCAGAGATCTCCAAGTAAAAACTGCAAGGTCCAAACAACGTCCAAATCGGTGAAGTGTCCGTTCCCTGGGGTGGGAAGGGGAGGACGACTGCCTCAATGAAATGAAAGACAAACACCACCTTCAGAAGGAAGGAAGAGACGGAATGGAGAACAATCCTGTCCTGGGGGAAGACAGAAGGCTCGGAACAAGAAGGGCCGCCACTCAGGCACCCATCAGAGACACGATGGCTACAGAAACCCAACTGTTAGTAGAGGGAACTTCTGTAACGGCTCCAAGGAAAAATTGGAGCGCCAAGAGCCTAGTATGTAGTTCCCAGGACGGTACCGGAGGACAGTACAAAGGAACCCAAGAGCCGCTCCATGGAAGAAGTTCCTGACAGGCCCAGAGGGCCTGGGAACGCTGAAAGAGGAAGGACAGGAATGACACTTGATACTTCAAGCAACAGAGTCCCAGCCCCAGGTCCAGGCCGGACTGGAGAAAGACAGAACCATGGAGAAAGGCAGAGTGGGGGAACGCCCAGCTTCCCACAGAACCCCAGGTAAAGCCCTAAGTCCTACCACAGATCCTGGACGAAAAACTCGGCTAGAAGCGAACACTAGCGAGCCCACTAGAGTTGCCTGGGCAAGCGGGTGAAAACCCAATGATCAGGCGCAGACCCGTAACACGGGTAGAACAGTCGGTAGAACTGGTCCCGTCGGCCCCCGAGCAAGGTTGTCCCGTATCCCCCCAGAGTGGGGAAGCAGAAGGACAAACGGACAGGAACCGAAGGGTCCGCCCAGCAACCGCCAGGACAAGACAGGCTAAAGCCGAAGCCAATGTAGCCACCACAGGAAGACGGACTACAGTTCCGGTGTGGGAGATTTAAAAGACAATCCTGACCAAATGGTAGTCCTCCCAAGTTACCGAGAAGGTGAATCCAAAGCAGAAACATTGCCTAAAATGGAAAAAACGCAATCTGCACCCAGCGGGAGGACAGAAAACGGTAGACCCGGTAACTAGGCACACAGCTAGTACAGCCAGTGTGGACAAGGGAGACTCAAAAGGAACACCAGAACCATCCACATGAACAACCATGCTCTCCCCAGAGGGAAGGGCAGTGAAGGAACAGCCTCTGAAGCGTGGCCGGAACAGACGCCACATCGGAATGATCTGTACCGAGTGGGAGCCAAACAGAGCCGGCGAGAAAAGGCAGGCGAGACAGAGGCCGGTATAACACCCTCCAACCGAAAGGGGGAGTGGGCAACAGAGAGGCCATAGGACAGCTCAAAAGCAGAACACCGCTACACAGAGACGCCCGGTTCACCGCCTCGCAGAAGGCGAATACCCTGAAGAACCCAAGGTGGAGGTCCCCCAGACCTGTATAAGCGAGCACCCAAGAGAAGTTGGGTGACCTTCCCAAGAAGAGCGGCCCGAACCTGGTAGCAGATCAGACTGAAGCACCGAGGGCGCCAATCCGGAAAGAATCATACCACACTGCACCCGAAGAGGAGGAAATGGTATTAGGCGAGGGGACCGTAGTCCCGCCAGAGCCAACATAAAATGCGAAGGGCGCTGCAGACAGCGCTCTCGACCATGCGACCACTAGCACAGGGAAACAATGCCGCGGAAGGACAAATGGGCCAACGAAATGAATGAGTACCACCCAGCTCTGTGCAGTAGCGAACAGTAGAGCCCGTCTACTTAAATATAAGGTATTCATTTGTTGTTTATTGGACAACACCTTAGGCTTACACAGATGGACAGAATGATCTCCTTAGAGAATAGTGCAAGGCTTGCGGCAATCATCGTATCCCAAGAGAAAAAGTATGTCGCAGGAGGAAAGGAGGCATACGTACGAGTAGCCCCGTAAGCAGTGAGAAGGCCAACCCACCTACGGGACGAGAAGGAAACAACGCACAAGAACGTCCGCTCACTGCAAAAATATCACTCAGCGAAGAGGGCCAGCCACAGAGTGCCACAGTATCTACGGGAGTGCAAACTGAAAGGAGTTATGCACAAGACTAGTATGGTATGCGATGGAACGCAAACTGACCGCCCCGAAAAAGGGGGGAAATGTACCTGGCAAACTGCAGTGGGCAAGAATGCAAAGGCCTGCCCCAAAAAGGGGGTGATGCCCAAGGCCGTACCTACGTCAGAGAAGTAGGGCATACCATACTTCGCCCAGAAAGGCGCCATGCACATGGCCACACAGTATCCAGCAGGAACGCAGGAGGTCCACCTAGTGAAAAAGGGGGGCATGCACAGGGCTATCTTAGCATTAAGTGAGTGTGCAACAATTCACCCAACCCGAGATTTCGTGAGAGTGTAACTACTCCGCCAATGAAGGGGAACATGTGCAAGTCCAGTACAGCACATACAAGGACAGCCTTGAATCTTGTGAGCGTGCAAAATTCCACCCATGGAATGAGGGGTGGTCACGCACAAGGCCAGCACCGTATCCAATGGAAGCGCAAGCGTTCCACCCATGTTAGAGGCCATGCTCAAGGCCAGCAACGTATCTGGTGAGAGTGTAGTATGCCGCCCAGAAAAGGAAGGGGGGGGGGTCATGCACATGTCCAGCATCGCATCCAGGGAGAATGCGATCAGTCGGTGAGAAAGTGTGTATGCCACCGAAGGAGGCATGCCCATGGCCGGCAGCGAATCCAGTGAGAGTGCGTACACCGCCCACAGAAGAGGGGTCATGCATATGGCCGGCCGCGGATCCAGAGAGAGTGCAAGCACCCCGCTATGTATAGGGGTCATGCACATGGCCAACAATGTACCGGCGAGAGAACAACCACCGACCGAGGGAGTGTATGTATGCCGCCACCCGGGAAGGAGGCATACCCAAGGCCGGCAGTGAATCCAATGAGAGTACATCATACCGCCTATGTAAGGTGGTCATGCACATGGCTGACAGTGAATCCAGTGAGAGTGCCGAATGCCGTCCACAGAAGGGAGTCATGCCTATGGCAGGCAGCGAATCCAGTGAGAGTGCCGTGTTCCACCTATGGAAGGGGGGCACGCACATGGCCAGCAGCGAACCCAGTGAGAGTGCCGTGTTCCACCTATGGAAGGGGGTCGTGCACATGGCCAGCATTGTATCCGGAGAAACTGCAGTAGGCCGCCAATGAAAGGGGGATCATGCACAAGGCCAACCCGCAGTTAGGGAGAGTGCAGTATCCCGCCCAGGAGGGGGGTCCTGCACATGGCAGGCACCATAACTGGAGAGGGTGACGAATGTTGCCTACAGAAAAGGCATGCACTTGACCAGCGCCGTAGCGCGGAGAGGGCAAGAAAACCGCCTAGAAGGGGAAAAAAGACCCTGGCAGCGCCGCAGCCGGGGAGCGCGACACCATGCCGCCTATGGAAGGGGGGCATGTATACAGGCAGCACTCTGAGATGAGGCTGCAGCGTCCTGCGCAGCCCACAAGTCATATATATAATAAAAATTTTCTTTTTTTTTTTTTTTTTTTTTAACACACAGAGGCAGTGAGGCAGAAAAAAATAAAATAAAAGGGGGGGCCACCTACAGGGCACAGATCCACCCATACAGGCCCATCGGAAGCCGGCCTGTACCCAAAGGGTTAACAGGGATCCGGCCTGGGGGGCGGCACTGCGATCCTCTGGGGGCGGGGGAACCTCCAGGCGGGAAGAATTCGCGCCTGGAGAAGTTCCAGCCCCCTCCAACAGAGGCCTGAATTTTGCGGCCTAGTAGGCCGTGAAGCTGGGGCCTAAATTTTTAGCGGCGCCCGGCTGACCGGGGCCGCACAGTATTTAAAGTACCGGCCGGCCTACGGAGCGGCACATACCGGCCGCGGGTGCCCACCCCGCGGGCCGTAAGAGCCGGGGCCTAAATTTTTAGCGGCGCCCGGATGACCGGGGCCGCACAGTACTTAAAGTACCAGCCGGGCCTACGGAGCGGCACATACCGGCCGCGGGTGCCCACCCCGCGAGCCGGGGACCCGGATAGAGCGGGATCGCGGCCTTGAAGTGGAACACAAGTTTTGTTCCGACGGTCGGCCGGGGCTGTTGAAGCGCTCATTTTGCAGGCCGCGGTGCCCACCCAGCTGTCCGGAAGTGAGGACCCTGCACCCGGCAGCCATTTCACCCCTGGAGCGGGCACCTGCCTAGAACAGCGCTCCATATGGCCGGCAGCTACAACCTCCTTTCCCCTGGAACGGTGCCCGTGAGAGTAGGGAGGGTCAGTGGCAGCAAGGCGCGGGCCCTCTGGCCCTGAAGTAGTGGCCGGTAAGAGGGAGGGGGACCCTGAGACCGGGTCTGTGAGGGTGGACGCCTGCATAACCCCTCCATCAGGGGCAGCTAGTTGCGGACCTCCGCAGCTCCCTAGGCATTCTTCTTGTAGGGAGAAGGGTGCCAATGTCCTGGAGGCCAGGAGAGAGGGAGCAGAATGTCGCCCTGCGACAGCCCAGGAGCCAGCCTAGGTCTAGCATGGGCAGAAGGGTCCATAGGCCCAGTATAGGGTCAGGCACGCAGGAGACCGGGGGGGACGGGGGACGTAGGGCTGGAGAAGCCTCTCTCTCACCATAGTCGTCTTCACCCTCGGTCCGTTCCAGCAGGGTCGCCCCTTCAGCTACTGGCACCGTAGTGGCAGGACGCTGGGAGAGGGACTTGGCGTGCGGGCGACCCTTGCGCTGGCGGGATGTAGGGGAGCGAGGCTGCCCTGATCCACCTTGCCTTCTGTGGGGGAGGCAGCAGTGCGGGTGACCGGCACTGGCGCAGCTCAACCCCGGGAGAACAGAGAGGTCTAGTGCGTCTCTGTTATCCCTGATGATCTGGAACAAAAATAAAATAAAAAAGTAAAAAACTAAAATTGAAACAAGGAGAAAGCAGCCCTGCAGAGCAGGGAGTGTCTTGCCTCCTTGGACACTAAGCAAAAACTGGCAGTCTCTCTCTCCAGGCTGAGGGTATAGCTGTGGAGGAGGGGCTTAACAGTCTTCACTTAGTGTCACGCCTCCTAGGGAGATGAGCTATACCCAAGGTCTTCTGTGTCCCCCAAGGAAACTGGGCGAGAAAACACCCCTGGAACGGAGTAAGGCTAAAACCGGGGCCAGGACCTTGGTGAACACCCGGGGGGCTGTTGCCAGTCCAAAGGGAAGGGCGACAAATTGGAAGTGGAGGTCCCCCACGGCGAATCGAAGGAAGCGATGGTGACACTGGGCTACCGGAACATGGAGGTAGGCATCCTGTATATCGATGGAAGACATGAAATCTCCCTGCTCCAGGGAAGCCACCGCGGAGCGGAGGGACTCCATCCGAAACCGTCGAAGGAGGAGAAAACGGTTGAGCTTTTTGAGGTCCAAAATGGGCCGCACCGAACCTCCCTTCTTGGGAACTACAAAGAGGTTCGAGTAGAACCCTTGGAATCTTTCCTCTAGAGGAACGGGGGTAATCACCCCCCTGTCCAGTAAGGCTTGAACGGCCGCGGAGAACGCAGCCGCGTCTTTCGGGTCTCGCGTGGGGCGGGAGCGAAAGAACCGATCCGGAGGGAAGGATGCAAATTCGATTTTGTATCCGGAGGACACAATTTCGAGGGCCCAGGCGTCGGAGACGTGAGCCATCCAGACGTCCTTGAAAAGGAGGAGCCGGCCCCCCACCCGGGTGGGTGGGGGCGCGCCTTCAGGCAGAGGACTGTTTTGCTGCGGGTGTGCGGGCAGCCTGCGGCTTGCGCCAGGAGGGCTGCGCCCGAAAAAACGGCTTCCTACGCTTGTCCTGGGGAGGAGCCGAAGCGGCAGCTGTGGTGGGAGCCCCAGAGGCCCTGCGGGAGGACCGAAAACGAGACGCACCAGGGCGTCCGCGGGGGGCGCCCCTGGCTTGGGGTTGAGGAAGATGGGTGCTTTTACCACCCGTGGCCTCTGAAATAAGTTCGTCTAAGCGGACCCCGAAAAGGCGGGAACCCGCAAACGGTAGCCCCGCCAAGGAACGTTTGGAGGCAGCGTCCGCTTTCCAGACCTTCAGCCAGAGCTCCCTCCTGACGGCAACTGCCAGGGCGGAGGAGCGTGCAATAAGGGCTCCCGCATCAAGGGAGGCCTCACAGACAAAATTCCCGGCCCGAATAATAAGCTGGGCCAAGGAACGTAGGTCCTGGATGGGGATGTCCGAGTCCAACTCCTGTTCCAGCTGCGTACCCCAAGCAGAGATTGCTTTCCCTGCCCAAGCAGAGGCAAAAAACCGGTCTGAGGGCAGAACCGGAGGCAGCAAAAATGCCCTTGGACAGGGTCTCCATGCGACGGTCCTCCGCTGACTGAAGAGAGGACCCGTCGGGAACAGGGATGGCCGTGTTCTTTGACAGCCGGGCCACAGGGGGGTCCACCTTGGGTGGGGAAGACCAGGTGGCCACGACATCGGCTGGAAAAGGATAGCAAATGTCCAGCTTCTTTGTTAGAGTGGATTGGAAAGACTTTTGAGGCCTGCCTGGGTCTGATAAAGGAGACGCTAGCTGCGTCCGAGCTAGGGGGGTCATCCTGCACCTTAAAGGTGTCACGTATATCAGAGATGAGTTGACCCATCGCTGAGGCTAGCTTGGACGGCAGGGCCGAGTCCATTTCCAAATCTGAAGCCGCCAATTCACCTTCAGAGAGCGAATCCTTTGGAGAGGAGAGGCTCGTCTGGGTGCGCACGCGTGGCGGGGAGAGGGAGGCATCCGAGGAGGAGGCTCGCTCTACTCTAATACGCTTCTGAGAGTGCCTAGCTCGGGAGGGGTCACTAGGAGAGGGTGAACCCGCTGCAGCGGCAGAAGCAGTGGACCCGGAGGGCGCGACAGTCAGAGTGGCGTCCTGCGGGGTAGGTGGCCTGTCTATTAGGCGGCCCACGACATGAGTGAGGCTTTCCACGGCCTGGGACAGGGATCTAGCCCAGTCAGGCGGGTCAGAGGAAGCAGGGAGCGACACAGCGGGCGACTGAGGCTGCGGTGGAGCTCGGCATGCAGTACAGTGCGGATCAGACTGCCCCCGGGGAAAGGGTTCCCTACAAGCAGTACAGGCATGGTACCATGGCTTGGCGGCTGCAGAAGGGTCTGACATGGTGGAAAGATGTTGCACTTAAAAGTGAGAACCAAGCAACAGTACTGTGGCACGGAGGGGGTTAAACAGTCCTACCAGACCCGGAGATACAAGCGGCAGCTGTAAGGGGAACAGACTGAGGAGGCTGTGGAGGAGAGGCAGCAGCACGGAGCTGAATGGCTTCAGGATCGCACGGCAGAGAGATGAACCCGGAAGTAGCGGAGCGCAGCAGCACGGAGCTGAATGTGTAAGGAAGCTCCGCCCCCCCTCTGCCGCGCTGAAGCCGAAGCAGAGCCGCGCGCGCGCGGCAAAATGATTTTAACCCCCAAGGATGTTGAAGTGCCGGCCATGACATGGCGCCGTTCATGCCAGGAAAACGGCTCCCACCGCGCCTAGATGTAGCAGACGGCTTGCATGTCTGCAGCCGTCCCTGTAAGGCAGCGTTCTAGGACTGCCCTCCAACTAAGCCCGGTAACGTCCCGATATTCCGTGGCGGGGGGCGGGGGGGGGGGGGTGTCCGGGATTGTAGCAGTGGCCATGTAACAGTGGCCATGTTGGTAGCAGCGGTGGGAGGGAGGAAGGAAGGGGAGGCTGGAGCAGCCACTCTCACCATACGCTGTCTTCGCCCTCAGTCCATCCAGCGGGGGTCGCCCCTTCAGCTCCTGGCACCGCGGTGGCAGGAAGCCGGGGGAGGGACTTGGCGTGCGGGCGACCCTGAGCTGGCGGGACGCAGGGGAGCGAGGCTGCCCTGGTCCACCTTGTCTTCTGTGGGGGAGGCGGCAGTGCGGAATTACCGGCACTGGCGCAACTCAACCCCGGGAGAAACAGAGGGGTCTAATGCGCCTCTGTTGTCCCTGTAGGTAGAAAAAAACCGAGTTAAAAACAACAAATACGTAAAAATAAAATCATAGGATAACAACCCTGCATAAGCAGGGGGTGTCTTGCCTCCTTGGACACTAAGCAAAAACTGGCAGTCTCTTCTCCAGGCTGAAGGGTATAGCTGATGGAGGAGGGGCTTACAGCTTTCGCTTAGTGTCACGCCTCCTAGGGAGCAGAGCTATACCCATGGTTTCCTGTGTCCCCCAAGGAATATGGGCGAGAAAAATGTGTAAAAAGATACAAGACGGATCCGTCTGTCTGCATGACAAGCGGAGAGACGGGTCTGTCCTTGCAATGCATTTGTGAGATGGATCCGCATCCGGATGCGTCTCACAAATGCTTTCAGTCACATCCAGAACGGCGGATCCGGCAGGCAGTTCCGACGACGGAACTGCTTGCCGGATCACACTGCCGCAAGTGTGAAAATAGCCTAAGCGTTTGTGGGTTTTTACTTACTATTAGCCCCCTTAGGGGCTGGAACCCGTGTCCTATTCACCCTTGGCCCCTTTCACATGGGTGAGATTTCTGCGTGGGTGCAATGTGGGAGGTGGGCATTGCACCCGCACTGAATCCGGACCCATTCACTTATATGGGGCTGTGCACATGAGCGGTGATTTTCACGCATCACTTGTGCGTTGAGTGAAAATCGCAACATGCTCTATATTCTGCGTTTTCATGCAACGCAGGCCCCATAGAAGTTAATGGGGCTGCATGAAAATCGCAAGCATCCGCAAGCAAGTGTGGATGCGGTGCAATTTTCACGCACGGTTGCTAAGATGAAAGTCTATTCACTGTTATTTTCCCTTATAACATGGTTATAAGGGAAAATAATAGCATTCCTTAATACAGAATGCTTAGTAGAAGGTCAATATAATAAACATTATATACACCCCAGTATAATAACCATTGGTAGCGCAGTGCGCCCCCCCCCCCACCAGTATAATAAACATTGGTAGCGCAGTCCCCCCCCCCAGTATAATAAACATTGGTGGCGCAGTGGGCAGTGCCAATGAGGGTTAAAAAAAATAATAATAAATTAACACCTCCTCCAATTGATCGCGTAGATGCCGGTCTCCTGTTCTTTCTTCAGGACCTGTCAAAGGACCTGTGGTGACCTCACTGTGCTCATCACATGGTACATCATATGATTCATCACCATGGTAATGGACCATGTGATTAGCTCAGTGACGTCACCACAGGTCCTGAAGAAAGAACAGGAGACCGGCAGCTACAGGATCAATTGGAGGAGGCGAGTTACATTTTTTATCCCTCATTGGCACTTCCCACTGCGCCACCAATGTTTATCATACTGGGGGGGAGGAGGGCGCACTCAATGTTTATTATACTGGGGGGGAGGAGGGCGCACTCAATGTTTATTATACTGGGGGGGAGGAGGGCGCACTCAATGTTTATTATACTGGGGGGGGGGCGCACTCAATGTTTATTATACTGGGGGGGGGGGCGCACTCAATGTTTATTATACTGGGGTGTTGGGGGGGGGGGGGGGGGGCGCACTGCGCCACCAATGTAGATAACTGACGTGTTAATACAAATACAGGAGGCGGGTGCTGGAATCAAATAGCCGGCACCCGACCTCTATGACAGGGGGCTGCAATCAGCGGCCGTTAACCCTTCCTGAAGGGTTAACTGCCGCTGATCGCAGCCCCCTGTCATAGAGGTCGGGTGCCGGCTATTTGATTCCAGCACCCGCCTCCTGTATTTGTATTAACACGTCAGTTATCTTCATTGGTGGCGCAGTGGCCACAGCCCCTCCCCTCCTCCCGTCTCTCTTCTTATTGGCGGAAGCAGCACAGGGGGAGGGAGAGACTCCTCCTCCTGTGCGCTGCTGAGAAGAATATCGGCGGCGGGGCAGAGAACCATCATCCCCTGTGCCCGCCGCTGTATTCAACGGCAGAGCTGCGGGTCTAGTCGCATTTGTAAATTCTTGTCGCCATTTGTAAATTCTAAGTCGCATTGGCGACCATTTTGGTCGCCATCTGGAGCCCTGATTACGCGAGTACAGTTCAGTAGACTCGCGGTGAGGCAGAAACCCACAGCATCATTAGGATGCTGTGAATTCACATCAGAGGAGCAGAGTTCAGTCCAGGAGAAACAGCATCACATGGAGAATGTTTCCCGCACTGAATATGCTTATGTAACATTCACCATACATTGAACTTTATAGCAAGCTCCCAGGCTCCTCCTAAAGGCAGCCGCAGGAAGAGGGTACATGCACATGGCAGTGTCGTCTTTTCTGTGGTCTGACACCAAAATCCACGTGTTCTTGCAAACTTTGTCACACATTTGTCCCAGATGTCACCCTTTGCATAGCCAGTGATGTGCAGGTACAGCATGTCAGTGCTCTAAGAAAGTAAAGACCAGCAGAGCATCGGCACTTGGGCAGAGGCTTTATTTTGTTTTTTTACTTTCTTTTCTTGCAGCTAAACTAAATCTCTTAACTGGTGACAGCCCCATCTATCCTATGGTTATGCACTGCGTAGAAAAATAAATAAATAAAATACTGTCATCTTTAACCCCTTAAGGACGCAGGGCGTATCGGTACGCCCTATTTCCCGAGTCCTTAAGGACTCAGGGCGTACCGGTACGTCCTAGCTTGAACTCAGTATTCCGGCGCCCGAGGGGTTAAACGGAACGGGATTTCGGCTGAAATCCTTCAGCCGGCATCCTGTGACAACGCCAGGGGGGGTCATGTGACCCCCCCGTGTCGGCGATCGCAGCAAACCGCAGGTCAATTCAGACCTGCGGTTTGCTGCGCTTTTTGCAGTTTCTGATGCCCGCGGTCCCTGACCGCGGGGATCAGAAACTTTTGAGTGCCTATAATCAATATTTTTCACCCCCCCCCTGCACGATTTTATGCCGGCGGGTGGTGCGGGGGGGGGTGTCGCATGCGGTGGGGGCGGTGCGGGAGGCGGGCGGTGCGGCAGGCGGGATCGCGATCCCCCGCCCGCCTCCCCATGAATGATCGTTGGCTTCTAGTGGTTATACCAGGGTGCCAGCACATTGCTGGCACCCTGGTATAAACGGCTGACATCTGTGAAGATGTCAGCCGTTTAACCCTTTCCATACCGCGGTCCGTACGGACCGCTGTATGGAAAAAGTTAACTGTCGTCGGTCAGGGAGCTCCCTCCCTCTCCATCGGGGGGCTGCTGTGCCTTTGCAGCCCCCCGATGGAGAGGGAGAGAGCCCCCAGAGAGCCCCCCTCAGCCCTGTGCTTACCCTTCCCCGTCTGCGAAGTTCTGAGCAGACGGGGAAGGTTCCCATGGCAACAGGACGCCTGCTCAGGCGTCCTGCTGTCCATGGTGCTGAACAGATCTATGCTGAAAGCATAGATCTGTTCAGTGTAAGTAAAATACAGTATAGAACAATATATATTGTACTGTACTGTATTATACAGACATCAGACCCACTGGATCTTCCAGAACCAAGTGGGTCTGGGTCAAAAAAAAAGTTAAAAAAAGTGAAAAAAGTTAAGATAAAAAAAAAAAACATTCATCACTGAATAAAAATAAAAATAAAAAAAATACACTACACATATTAGGTATCGCCGCGTCCGTAACGACCTGATCTATAAAACGGTCATGTTACTTTCCCCGCACGGTGAACACCATAAAAATAAAAAAATAAAAACTATGAGAAAATTGAAATTTTGCCCACCTTACTTCCCAAAAAAGGTAATAAAAGTGATCAAAAAAGTCACATGTACGCCAAAATAGTACCAATCAAACTGTCATCTCATCCCGCAAAAATCATACCTTACCCAAGATAATCGCCCAAAAACTGAAAAAACTATGGCTCTCAGACTAAAGAAACACTAAAACATGATTTTATTTGTTTCAAAAATGAAATCATTGTGTAAAACTTACATAAATAAAAATAAAGTATACATATTAGGTATCGCCGCGTCCGTATCGACCGGCTCTATAAGAATATCACATGATCTAACCCCTCAGGTGACCACCGTAAAAAATAAAAAATAAAAACGGTGTAAAAAAAGCAATTTTTTGTCATCTTACGTCACAAAAAGTGTAATAACAAGCGATCAAAAAGTCATATGCACCCCAAAATAGTGCCAATTAAACCGTCATCTCATCCCGCAAAAAATGAGACCCTACTCAAGATAATCGCCCAAAAACTGAAAAAACTATGGCTCTTAGACTATGGAGACACTAAAACTTTTTTTGGTTTTAAAAATGAAGTTATTGTATAAAACTTACATAAATAAAAAAAAGGTATACATATTAGGTATCACCGCGTCCGTGACAACCTGCTCTATAAAATTACCACATGATCTAACCTGTCAGATGAATGTTGTAAATAACAAAAAAAAAAAAAACGTGCCAAAAAAGCTATTTCTTGTTACCTTGCCGCACAAAAAGTGTAATATAGAGCAACCAAAAATCATATGTACCCTAAACTAGTACCAACAAAGCTGCCACCTTATTCCGTACTTTCTAAAATGGGGTCACTTTTTTGGAGTTTCTACTCTAGGGGTGCATCAGGGGGGCTTCAAATGGGACATGGTGTCAAAAAAACCAGTCCAGCAAAACCTGCCTTCCAAAAACCGTATGGCATTCCTTTCCTTCTGCGCCCTGCCGTGTGCCCGTACAGCGGTTTACGACCACATATGGGGTGTTTCTGTAAACTACAGAATCAGGTCCATAAATAATGAGTTTTGTTTGGCTGTTAACCCTTGCTTTGTTACTGGAAAAAAAATATTAAAATGGAAAATCTGCCAAAAAAGTGAAATTTTGAAATTGTATCTCTATTTTCCATTAAATCTTGTGCAACACCTAAAGGGTTAACAAAGTTTGTAAAATCTGTTTTGAATACCTTGAGGGGTGTAGTTTCTTAGATGGGGTCACTTTTATGGAGTTTCTACTCTAGGGGTGCATCAGGGGGGCTTCAAATGGGACATGGTGTCAAAAAAACAGTCCAGCAAAATCTGGCTTCCAAAAACCATACGGCGCACCTTTCACTCTACGCCCCGCTGTGTGGCCGTACAGTAGTTTACGGCCACATATGGGGTGTTTCTGTAAACGGCAGAGTCAGGGCAATAAAGATACAGTCTTGTTTGGCTGTTAACCCTTGCTTTGTTAGTGGAAAAAATGGGTTAAAATGGAAAATTAGGCAAAAAAAATGAAATTCTCAAATTTCATCCCCATTTGCCAATAACTCTTGTGCAACACCTAAAGGGTTAACAAAGTTTGTAAAATCAGTTTTGAATACCTTGAGGGGGTGTAGTTTCTTAGATGGGGTCACTTTTATGGAGTTTCTACTCTAGGGGTGCATCAGGGGGCTTCAAATGGGACATGGTGTCAAAAAAACAGTCCAGCAAAATCAGCCCTCCAAAAACCAAACGGCGCACCTTTCACTCTACGCCCTACTGTGTGCCCGTACAGTAGTTTACGGCCACATATGGGGTGTTTCTGTAAACGGCAGAGTCAGGGCAATAAAGATACAGTCTTGTTTAGCTGTTAACCCTTGCTTTGTTAGTGGAAAAAATGGGTTAAAATGGAAAATTAGGCAAAAAAATGAAATTCTCAAATTTCATCCCCATTTGCCAATAACTCTTGTGCAATACCTAAAGGGTTAACAAAGCTTGTAAAATCAGTTTTGAATACCTTGAGGGGTGTAGTTTATAGAATGGGGTCATTTTTGGGCGGTTTCTATTATGTAAGCCTCGCAAAGTGACTTCAGACCTGTAGTGGTCCCTAAAAATTTGGTTTTTGTAAATTTCTGAAAAATTTCAAGATTTGCTTCTAAACTTCTAAGCCTTATAACATCCCCAAAAAATAAAATATCAATCCCAAAATGCTACAAACATGAAGTAGACATATGGGGAATGTAAAGTCATCAAAATTTTTGGGGGTATTACTATGTATTACAGAAGTAGAGAAACTGAAACTTTGAAATTTGCTAATTTTTCAAAATTTTTGGTAAATATGGTATTTTTTTATGCAAAAAAATTAACTTTTTTGACCCAATTTTAGCAGTGTCATGAAGTACAATATGTGACGAAAAAACAATCTCAGAACGGCCTGGATAAGTCAAAGCGTTTTAAAGTTATCAGCACTTAAAGTGACACTGGTCAGATTTGCAAAAAATGGCCAAGTCCTTAAGGTGAAATAGGGCTGAGTCCTTAAGGGGTTAAAGGAGTTTTCCAGGCTACAACAGGAGAATACAATATATATTAACACATAACAGCAGCAGGGAAATAGAAGACTATTAGGACAAGGCCTTTCCCCTTCCTTGGATACTGCACATATACAAATGCCTTCATCTTTGAATCTGCAGATTTCAAAACACGATGCAAATTATTAAGGGGGTTTTCCGGGTTTACATGATCTATCCTTACAATATGTCATCAATATCACACCAGTGGGGGTCCGCACCCAGCAGCACCCACTAGAACTAACACCGAGAACAGGGCCAGAGGCAGAAAGCTCTGCATAGCGACCATGCCAGGATCCTGCAGCTCAAGTCTCATTCGTTTGAATAGGAGCCGAGCTGCAGAAAACCGACAAAGCCACCACGTACAGAACGGGGCCGAGCTTCTGCCCATGTTCTCTGCATTAGTCCTGGTGAGTGCAGCTGCTGCCAACAGCTGATCAATAGGGACGCCAGACTATTAATAGGCCATCAATACCTATAACCCAGAAAACCTCTAAGTTAACAATTATTACTGTATTAACCTGTACCTGGAAAACTCCTTTAAAGGGAACCTGTCATGAAAATGTAATGTAAGCTGCGGACAGCATGTTATAGAGCAGGAGGAGAGCAATTTCATATATAGTTTTATGGAATAAAATTCTGAAAAACTTGTAATTTTTTATGTTGATATTCCTGCTCATTCTGGGTTATGAAGTCTAGTAGACGGTCCTATCAGTGATTGACAGCTTCCCCTCTATGACTGTGTATACACAGATCGCTGTCAGTCACCGATAGGACCGTCTCCTCGTCCTCAAAGCCCAGAACGAGCAGGAATTTAAATGAATGAAAAGCAAGTTATACTGAATCTTTTCCCATAAAACTATATATCGTCTGCTCAGCTCCTCCTGCTCTATAACATGCTGCCTTCAGCTCAAACATCATGTTCACCATGACAGGTTCCCTTTAAATCAAAGCAGAAAACGTGCTAATTCTAAGGAGGATGTTCTCAACGTTAAACTTCTAGGTTCCTAAACACTAAGGAACTTTTCCGCTATCTTAGATTTGTACTCACTCTTCTTTGCACACTGGTCAACTGCATCAAAATGAAATGAACAATTTACAAAGAGCCTCAAGTAGTGAAAGCACAAGGGGGGGGGGGGGGGGGGGGGGGGGGGGGGGGGGGGGAGAGTCAAAGGATTGAAGACACTGAGGTACAGCAACATACAGATACAGAATATTAGATTAAAGGGGTATTCTAGTTGTTAGATGTTATACCCTATCCACAGGATATGGGATAACTATCAGATCGGTAGGGGTCATACCACTGGGACCCCCAAACCCACAGCAGCCCCCTTGGAATGAACAGAGCGGCCAGACAGCCAATCATTTCTATAGGAGTTCCAGCGATAGCCGAGCGGTGTACTCTGCTAACTCCGGAATTCCATTAGAAATGAATGGAGAGGCCAAGCACAAGTGCAACCAGACGCTCTGTTCATTTCAGGAGCTACAGGGGATACTGGGTTCCCATTCTAGTGATCAGTGAATGTCCCAGCGGTAGGACCCCCACCGATCTAATAGTTAATAGTTAACGGATAACTTCTAACTACTGGAATACCCCTTTAAGGCCGTTTGCTTTATATTACTAAAAGGATAAAACGTACTTTCACAGTGTTTCAAGTAAAAATATAGAAAGAAAAATAATGTACATTCAGTTCACGATGTTGACTGTGACAATCTTGCTCAAAAGGCAAAAAGTAATATGGCAAATGTCTCAAGCCGTCACAAAAAAAAAAAAAAAAGTAAAGCACGATTTAGACGGGCCAACTGAGCGGAACGAAGCATTCCTTCCAACAGCCGTCTGCTCATTCAGTGAAGGAGACCGTGTATTTACATGCAGCGATATTCACTGTACGAGGACAAGGGATGGCTTATCCTCATACAAATTCATGGTATCTGAGCAGCAGATCGCTGTTTAGACCACACGATCTGCTGCCCAGAAGCCATGATCGTTAGTGCCTGCATGAACAAGGGTTTCTCTCATTCATCAGGTGACCGGCAACACATTTACATGGCTAGATTGTCGGGAACGACCGTCCGCAGAAACAGTCGCTCCTGATAATCTGCCCGATTCTCGGGCCGTGTAAATGCACCTTTAATGACCCTGCTTTGCTCTCACCGTCTCTAGCAGCGTCCCATTCAGCAGCCTCTTCGTCACTTTCTGGAGTTCTTTCCTTAGTAATTTTAATATCTTCCTTTTCTCTGTGTCTTCCCCTGGAGGACTCTTTCTATAATAAGACAGCATTCCCCAACAGAAGTATTAGATCACATACTAAAAGAGGTTTTCCCATTTCTTCAAAACTGATATCTCACCCTTATTCCATCCACACATATTAGATGATCGTTGGCTGAATAGTCTTATCGTTCATCCCATTTGCCGTTTACCAGCCACAACTCAAGAAAGGACACAAGTTGCAATACAAAACACTAAAAGTACAGTGATGTACACAGCAGTGCAATCAATAAAAACAATGTGGTACTGGCCCCTTTAAAAAGCTAATAAGTGGGTGTGCCAATCAGTCCACAGTATAAAATTAAAGACGTTTTCCGGGATTTACATATTGCTGGCCTATCCTCAGGGTAGGTCATTAATGAGATTGGCAGAGGTTCCTCTCCTGCGGGGAAGGGTTCCACTCCCACGATGATCTGCGAGTGCTTAGGCCTCTTCCTAGGCCAAGTGACATCAGGATAATCAGTCACTTGGCCTAGGAGCTGCTCAGCCCCATATAAGTAAATTGGGCTTAGCTGCAATACCAAGCACAACCACTATATTATGTACAGCGCTGTGCTTGATGAGCTGAGAGAAGGCTGCATCACTACTTCCACTGCTGAATCCTTCTTAAAAGGGTTTCTGTCACCAAATTTAACCCTTTTAAACTGCTGACATTAGCGATGTGCTAATGTCAGCAGACCCTAACTGTACTATTCTTATACTTACTGATAGCCCCCTTAATGCACAATTTTAATGTTGATGAAATACAAATTAGCGTCTAGGAGCAGGGGGGCGTTGCTCCTGCACCTAGAGGCTCCGTTCTCCTACTTCATGTCACACCCTGCCATCCTTGATTGACAGGGCCAGGCAGCGTTTGTCTCCTCCTGCCGGCCCTGTGTGCTGGGATTGCGCAGGCGCGAGATTTATCCAGCACACAGGGCCCGCAGGAGAAGATGAACGCTGCCTGGCCCTGTCAATCAAGGACAGCAGGGCGTGACATGAGGTGGGAGAACGGAGCCTCTAGGTGAAGGAGCAACGCCCCCCCCTCTGCTCCTAGAGGCTAATTTGCATATCAAAGTTAAAATTGTGCAGTAAGGGGACTAATCAGTAAGCATAAGAATAGTACAGATAGGGTCTGCTGACATTAGCAAATCGCTAATGTCAGCCAGTTTAATAGGGTTCAATCTGGTGACAGAAAGCCTTTAAACAGCTGATCGGCGGGGGTGCCAGGTGTCTGCATGGAAATCAAAGAAAACGCCTTTAACCACCTCCGGACCGCCTAACGCAGGATCGCGTTCCGGAGGTGGCAGCCCTGCGCAGTCACGCATATATGCGTCATCTCGCGATGGCCGAGATTTCCTGTGAACGCGCGCACACAGGCGCGCGCGCTCACAGGAACGGAAGGTAAGAGAGTTGATCTCCAGCCTGCCAGCGGCGATCGTTCGCTGGCAGGCTGGAGATGTGATTTTTTTAACCCCTAACAGGTATATTAGACGCTGTTTTGATAACAGCGTCTAATATACCTGCTACCTGGTCCTCTGGTGGTCCCATTTGTTTGGATCGACCACCAGAGGACACAGGTAGCTCAGTAAAGTCCCACCAAGCACCACTACACTACACTACACCCCCCCCCCCCCCCGTCACTTATTAACCCCTTATTAGCCCCTGATCACCCCTGATCACCCCATATAGACTCCCTGATCACCCCCCTGTCATTGATCACCCCCCTGTCATTGATTACCCCCCTGTAAAGCTCCATTCAGATGTCCGCATGATTTTTACGGATCCACTGATAGATGGATCGGATCCGCAAAACGCATCCGGACGTCTGAATGAAGCCTTACAGGGGCGTGATCAATGACTGTGGTGATCACCCCATATAGACTCCCTGATCACCCCCCTGTCATTGATTACCCCCCTGTCATTGATTACCCCCCTGTAAAGCTCCATTCAGACGTCCGCATGATTTTTACGGATCCACTGATAGATGGATCGGATCCGCAAAACGCATCCGGACGTCTGAATGAAGCCTTACAGGGGCGTGATCAATGACTGTGGTGATCACCCCATATAGACTCCCTGATCAACCCCCCTGTCATTGATCACCCCCCCTGTCATTGATCAACCCCCCTGTCATTGATCACCCCCCTGTCATTGATCACCCCTCTGTAAGGCTCCATTCAGATATTTTTTTGGCCCAAGTTAGCAGAATTTTTATTTTTTTTTCTTACAAAGTCTCATATTCCACTAACTTGTGTCAAAAAATAAAATCTCACATGAACTCACCATACCCCTCACGGAATCCAAATGCGTAAAATTTTTTAGACATTTATATTCCAGACTTCTTCTCACGCTTTAGGGCCCCTAGAATGCCAGGGCAGTATAAATACCCCACATGTGACCCCATTTCGGAAAGAAGACACCCCCAGGTATTCCGTGAGGGGCATATTGAGTCCATGAAAGATTGAAATTTTTGTCCCAAGTTAGCGGAACGGGAGACTTTGTGAGAAAAAAATTTAAAATATCAATTTCCGCTAACTTGTGCCAAAAAAAAAAAAATTCTATGAACTCGCCATGCCCCTCATTGAATACCTTGGGGTGTCTTCTTTCCAAAATGGGGTCACATGTGGGGTATTTATACTGCCCTGGCATTCTAGGGGCCCCAAAGCGTGAGAAGAAGTCTGGTATCCAAATGTCTAAAAATGCCCTCCTAAAAGGAATTTGGGCACCTTTGCGCATCTAGGCTGCAAAAAAGTGTCACACATCTGGTATCGCCGTACTCAGGAGAAGTTGGGGAATGTGTTTTGGGGTGTCATTTTACATATACCCATGCTGGGTGAGATAAATATCTTGGTCAAATGCCAACTTTGTATAAAAAAAATGGGAAAGGTTGTCTTTTGCCAAGATATTTCTCTCACCCAGCATGGGTATATGTAAAATGACACCCCAAAACACATTCCCCAACTTCTCCTGAATACGGCGATACCACATGTGTGACACTTTTTTGCAGCCTAGGTGGGCAAAGGGGCCCATATTCCAAAGAGCACCTTTAGGATTTCACAGGTCATTTACCTACTTACCACACATTAGGGCCCCTGGAAAATGCCAGGGCAGTATAACTACCCCACAAGTGACCCCATTTTGGAAAGAAGACACCAAGGTATTCCGTGAGGGGCATGGCGAGTTCCTAGAATTTTTTATTTTTTGTCACAAGTTAGTGGAAAATGCTTATTTTTTTTTTTATTTTTTTTTTCATACAAAGTCTCATATTCCACTAACTTGTGACAAAAAATAAAAAGTTCCATGAACTCACTATGCCCATCAGCGAATACCTTGGGGTCTCTTCTTTCCAAAATGGGGTCACTTGTGGGGTAGTTATACTGCCCTGGCATTCTAGGGGCCCAAATGTGTGGTAAGGAGTTTGAAATCAAATTCTGTAAAAAATGACCTGTGAAATCCGAAAGGTGCTCTTTGGAATATGGGCCCCTTTGCCCACCTAGGCTGCAAAAAAGTGTCACACATCTGGTATCTCCGTAATCGGGAGAAGTTGGGGAATGTGTTTTGGGGTGTCATTTTACATATACCCATGCTGGGTGAGAGAAATATCTTGGCAAAAGACAACTTTTCCCATTTTTTTATACAAAGTTGGCATTTGACCAAGATATTTATCTCACCCAGCATGGGTATATGTAAAAAGACACCCCAAAACACATTCCTCAACTTCTCCTGAATACAGAGATACCAGATGTGTGACACTTTTTTGCAGCCTAGGTGGGCAAAGGGGCCCACATTCCAAAGAGCACCTTTCGGATTTCACAGGTCATTTACCTACTTACCACACATTTGGGCCCCTAGAATGCCAGGGCAGTATAACTACCCCACAAGTGACCCCATTTTGGAAAGAAGAGACCCCAAGGTATTCGCTGATGGGCATAGTGAGTTCATAGAACTTTTTATTTTTTGTCACAAGTTAGTGGAATAACGAGATTTTTGTATAACTTACCAGTAAAATCTCTTTCTCGCTCTTTCCTTGGGGGACACAGAAGACCTTGGGTATAGCTCATCTCCCTAGGAGGCGTGACACTAAGTGAAGACTGTTAAGCCCCTCCTCCACAGCTATACCCCCAGCCTGGAGAGAGAGACTGCCAGTTGCGTGTCCAAGTAGTGAGAAAAGGCAAAGTCCAAAAAATTGGAACCAACAAGCCAACTACCCTAAGGGTAAAACAAACTCGGAAACAGTCAGAGAAGAACAAAGAATGGGTGGGTGCTGTGTCCCCCAAGGAAAGAGCGAGAAAGAGATTTTACTGGTAAGTTATACAAAAATCTCGTTTTCTCGCCCAATTTCCTTGGGGGACACAGAAGACCTTGGGACGTTCAAAAGCAGTCCAAACGGGGAGGGACCACAGCACCAAGGCGAAGCACCCGAAGGCATCAAAAAAACCCGCCGCCTGCAGACCAGGCGGCCCAAGGCAGCATACGCCGAAGCCCGCGTATGCACCCTGTAGAACTCGGTAAGGTGTGCAAGGAAGACCAGTGACCGCCTTGCACAAATGGATGGCCGAAGCCTAAAGCCTCCGGCCCAGGAAAAAACAGACGGCCCTGGCCAAATGAATGGTGACACCAAAAGCAGGACCCTGCCCTTGGTGCGGCAACCACAACAAGAGCCACTCTGAGAAAGCGGAAGAAAGCCACCCTGGAGGCCGTCAACCCTTTGCTCGGACCTCCTGGAAACATAAGAGACCGAACTCGACAAGAGTCGGAGATCTCCAAGTAAAAACTGCAAGGCCCAAACAACGTCCAAATCGGTGAAGTGTCCGTTCCCGGGGGGGGGGGGGAAGGGGAGGACGACTGCCTCAATGAAATGAAGGACAAATACCACCTTCAGAAGGAAGGAAGAGACGGAATGGAGAACAATCCTGTCCTGGGGGAAGACAGAAGGCTCGGAACAAGAAGGGCCGCCACTCAGGCACCCGTCAGAGACACGATGGCTACAGAAAACCCAACCGTACAGGACAGAAGGAGTAGAGAGAACTTCTGTAACGGCTCCAAGGAAAAATTGGAGCGCCAAGAGCCCAGTATGTAGTTCCCAGGACGGTACCGGAGGGCAGTACAAAGGAACCCAAGAGCCGCTCCATGGAAGAAGTTCCTGACAGGCCCAGAGGGACGGGGAACGCTGAAAGAGGAAGGACAGGAATGACACTTGATACTTCAAGCAACAGAGTCCCAGCCCCAGGTCCAGGCCGGACTGGAGAAAGAC
This sequence comes from Bufo bufo, assembly GCF_905171765.1. Lineage (NCBI taxonomy): Eukaryota > Metazoa > Chordata > Amphibia > Anura > Bufonidae > Bufo > Bufo bufo. Next base: position 550,668,834 of record NC_053391.1, read on the forward strand.
AGAACCATGGAGAAAGGCAGAGTGGGGGAACGCCCAGCTTCCCACAGAACCCCAGGTAAAGCCCTAAGTCCTACCACAGATCCTGGACGAAAACTCGGCTAGAAGCGAACACTAGCGAGCCCACTAGAGTCGCCTGGGCAAGCGGGTGAAAACCCAATGATCAGGCGCGGACCAGTAACACGGGTAGAACAGTCGGTAGAACTGGTCCCGTCGGCCCCCGAGCAAGGTTGTCCCGTATCCCCCCAGAGTGGGGAAGCAGAAGGACAAACGGACAGGAACCGAAGGGTCTGCCCAGCAACCGCCAGGACAAGACAGGCTAAAGCCGAAGCCAATGTAGCCACCACAGGAAGACAGACTACAGTTCCGGTGTGGGAGATCAAAAGACAATCCTGACCAAATGGTAGTCCTCCCAAGTTACCGAGAAGGTGAATCCAAAGCCGAAACATTGCCTAGAATGGAAAAAAACGCAATCTGCACCCAGCGGGAGGACAGAAAGCGGTAGACCCGGTAACTAGGCACACAGCTAGTACAGCCAGTGTGGACAAGGGAGACTGAAAAGGAACACCATAACCATCCAAATGAACAAACATGCTCACCCCAGAGGGAAGGGCAGTGAAGGAACAGCCTCTGAAGCGTGGCCGGAACAGACGCCACATCGGAATGATCTGTACCGAGTGGGAGTCAAACAGAGCCGGCGAGAAAAGGCAGGCGAGACAGAGGCCGGTATAACACCCTCCAACAAAAAAAGGGGGGGTGGGCAACAGAGAGGCCATAGGACAGCTCAAAAGCAGAACACCGCTACACAGAGACGCCCGGTTCACCGCCACGCAGAAGGCGAATACCCTGAAGAACCCAAGGTGGAGGTCCCCCGGACCTGTATAAGCGAGCACCCAAGAGAAGTTGGGTGACCTCCCCAAGAAGAGCGCCCGAACCTGGTAGCAGATCAGACTGAAGCACCGAGGGCGCCAATCCGGAAAGAATCATACCACACTGCACCAGAATGATCTCCTTAGAGAATAGTGCAAGGCTTGCGGCAATCATCGTATCCCAAGAGAAAAAGAATGTCGCAGGAGGAAGGAGGCTACGTACGAGTAGCCCCGTAAGCAGTGAGAAGGCCAACCCACCTACAGGACGAGAAGGCATACACGGCCCAAACAACGCACAAGAACGTCCGCTCACTGCAAAAATATAACACCGCGAAGAGGGCCAGCCACAGAGTGCCACAGTATCTACGGGAGTGCAAACTGAAAGGAGTTATGCACAAGACTAATATGGAATGCGATGGAACGCAAACTGACCGCCCCGAAAGGGAGGAAATGTACCTGGCAAACTGCAGTGGGCAAGAATGCAAAGGCCTGCCCCAAAAAGGGGGAGATGCCCAAGGCCGGACCTACGTCAGAGAAGTAGGGCATACCATACTTCGCCCAGAAAGGCGCCATGCACATGGCCACACAGTATCCAGCGGAAACGCAGGAGGTCCACCTAGGGAAAAGGGGGACATGCATAGGGCTATCCTAGCATTAAGTGAGTGTGCGACAATTCACCCAACACCGAAATTTCGTGAGAGTGTAACTACTCCGCCAATGAAGGGGAACATGTGCAAGTCCAGTACAGCACATACAAGGACAGCCTTGAATCTTGTGAGCGTGCAAAATTCCACCCATGGAATGAGGGGTGGTCACGCCAAGGCCAGCACCGTATCCAAGGGGAGCGCAAGCGTTCCGCCCATGTTAGAGGCCATGCTCAAGGCCAGCAACGTATCTGGTGAGCGTAGTATGCCGCCCAGAAAAGGAAGGGGGGGGGGGAATCATGCACAAGGCCAGCATCGCATTCAGGGAGAATGCGAGCAGTCGGTGAGAATGTGTATATGCCACCAGAAGGAGGCATGCCCATGGCCGGCAGCGAATCCAGTGAGAGTGCGTACACCGCCCACGGAAGGGGGGTCATGATGTGGCCGACGGTGGATCCAGAGAGAGTGCATGTATAGGGGTCATGCACATGGCCAACAATGTACAGGCGAGAGAACAACCACCGACCGAGGGAGTGTATGTATGCCGCCACCCGGGAAGGAGGCATGCCCAAGGCCGGTAGTGAATCCAATGAGAGTACATCATATCGCCTATGGAAGGTGGTCATGCACATGGCTGGCAGTGAATCCAGTGAGAGTGCCGAATGCCGTCCACAGAAGGGAGTCATGCCTATGGCAGGCAGCGAATCCAGAGAGAGTGCAGCGTTCCGCCTAAGGAAGGGGGTCGTGCACATGGCCAGCACCGTATCCGGTGAAAATGCAGTATTCCGCCTAAAAAAGGGGGGTCACGCACATGATCGGCAACGAATCCAGTGAGAGTGTAGCGTTCCGCCTATGGAAGGGGGGCACGCACATGGCCGGCAGCTAATCCAGTGAGAGTGCAGAGTTCCGCCTAAGGAAGGGGGTCGTGCACATGGCCAGCACCGTATCCGGTGAAAGTGCAGTATTCCGCCTAAAAAAGGGGGTCATGCACATGATCGGCAACGAATCCAGTGAGAGTGTAGCGTTCCGCCTATGGAAGGGGGGCACGCACATGGCCAGCAGCGAATCCAGTAAGAGTGCCGTGTTCCACCTATGTAAGGGGGTCGTGCACATGGCCAGCATTGTATCCGGAGAAACTGCAGTAGGCCGCCAAAGAAAGGGGGATCATGCACAAGGCCAACCCGCAGTTAGGGAGAGTGCAGTATCCCGCCCAGGAGGGGGGTCCTGCACATGGCAGGCACCATAACTGGAGAGGGTGACGAATGTTGCCTACAGAAAAAAGCATGCACCTTGACCAGCGCCGTAGCGCGGAGAGGGCAAAAAAAACCCCAGAAGGGGAAAAAAGAACCTGGCAGCGCCGCAGCCGGGGAGCGCGACACCATGCCGCCTATGGAAGGGGGGCATGTATACAGGCAGCACTCTGAGATGAGGCTGCAGCGTCCTGCGCAGCCCACAAGTCATATATATAATAAATTATTTTTTTTTTTTTTTTTTTTAAACACACAGCCTCACTGAGGCAGATGCCACCTACAGGGCAGAGATCCACCCATACAGGCCTATCCTCTGTGGGCGGGGGAACCTCCAGGCGGGAAAAATTCGCGCCTGGAGAAGTTCCAGCCCCCTCCAACAGAGGCCTGAATTTTTGCGGCCTAGTAGGCCGTGAAGCTGGGGCCTAAATTTTTAGCGGCGCCCGGCGAACCGGGGCCGCACAGTATTTAAAGTAGCGTCCGGGCCTACGGAGCGGCACATACCGGCCGCGGGTGCCCACCCCGCGGGCCGGAAGAGCCGGGGCCTAAATTTTTAGCGGCGCCCGGCTGACCGGGGCCGCAAGTACCTAAAGTACCAGCCGGGCCTACGGAGCGGCACATACCGGCCGCGGGTGCCCACCCCGCGAGCCGGGGACCCGGATAGAGCGGGATCGTCTTGAAGTGGAACACAAGACTTCGGCGCCCGGCCGACCGGAAGGTTCCGACGGTCAGCCGGGGCTGTTGAAGCGCTCCTTTGCAGGCCGCGGTGCCCACCCAGGTGTCCGGAAGTCAGGACCCTGCACCCGGCAGCCATTTTACCCCTGGAGCGGGCCCTTGGCCTAGAACAGCGCTCCATATGATTTCACCCCTGCCGGCAGCTACAACCACCTTTCCCCTGGACCGGTGAGAGCAGGGAGGGTCAGTGGCAGCAAGGCGCGGGCCCTCTGGCCCTGAAGTAGTGGCCGGTAAGAGGGAGGGGGACCCTGAGACCGGGTCTGTGAGGGTGGGACGCCTGCATGACCCCTCCGTCAGGGGCAGCTAGGTGCGGACCTCCGCAGCTCCCTAGGCATTCCTCTTGTAGGAACAAGGGTGCCAATGTCCTGGAGGCCAGGAGAGAGGGAGCAGATGTCGACCTGCGGCAGCCCAGGGCCAGCCTAGGTCTAGCAGGGACAGAAGGGTCCATAGGCCCAGGTAAGGGTCAGGCACGCAGGAGACCGAGGGGGGAGGGGGGGGACGTAGGGCTGGAGAAGCCAATCTCTCACCATAGCCGTCTTCACCCTCGGTCCGTTCCAGCAGGGTCGCCCCTTCAGCTACTGGCACCGTAGTGGCAGGACGCCGGGGGAGGGACTTGGCGTGCGGGCGACCCTTGCGCTGGCGGGATGCAGGGGAGCTGGGCTGCCCTGGTCCACCTTGCCTTCTGTGGGGGAGGCAGCAGTGCGGGTGACCGGCACTGGCGCAGCTCAACCCCGGGAGAACAGAGAGGTCTAGTGCGTCTCTGTTATCCCTGATGATCTGGAACAAAAAGAAAATAAAAAAGTAAAAATCTAAAATTGAAACAAGGAGAAAGCAGCCCTGCAGAGCAGGGAGTGTCTTGCCTCCTTGGACACTAAGCAAAAACTGGCAGTCTCTCTCTCCAGGCTGGGGGTATAGCTGTGGAGGAGGGGCTTAACAGTCTTCACTTAGTGTCACGCCTCCTAGGGAGATGAGCTATACCCAAGGTCTTCTGTGTCCCCCAAGGAAATTGGGCGAGAAATGAGACTTTGTAAGAAAAAAAAAATAAAAAAAAAAAATCATAATTTTCCGCTAACTTGTGACAAAAAATAAAAAGTTCTATGAACTCACTATGCCCATCAGCGAATACCTTAGGGTGTGTACTTTCAGAAATGGGGTCATTTGTGGGGTGTTTGTACTGGCTGGGCATTGTAGAACCTCAGGAAACATGACAGGTGCTCAGAAAGTCAGAGCTGCTTCAAAAAGCGGAAATTCACATTTTTGTACCATAGTTTGTAAACGCTATAACTTTTACCCAAACCATTTTTTTTTTACCCAAACATTTTTTTTTAATCAAAAACATGTAGAACTATAAATTTAGAGCAAAATTTCTATATGGATGTCGTTTTTTTTGCAAAATTTTACAACTGAAAGTGAAAAATGTCATTTTTTTGCAAAAAAATCGTTAAATTTCGATTAATAACAAAAAAAGTAAAAATGTCAGCAGCAATGAAATACCACCAAATGAAAGCTCTATTAGTGAGAAGAAAAGGAGGTAAAATTCATTTGGGTGGTAAGTTGCATGACCGAGCAATAAACGGTGAAAGTAGTGTAGGTCAGAAGTGTAAAAAGTGGCCTGGTCTTTCAGGGTGTTTAAGCACTGGGGGCTGAAGTGGTTAAAGGGTTTATCCAAGACTATAAAAAGCTCCCCAAATGCCCGGGCTCCTCACAATAAATATACTTAACTGGCTCCCTGCGCTGCTCCTGGTCCCCACACCTTCACTGCAGCAACATCCGGTGTTGGTGGAGCAGGGGGGGGGGGAATATGGTAGACAGCACAAGGACAAGCCTCCCTAGCGTCACTCGCGATGCTAGGGAGGCTGTGCTTGCAGCTCAGCCCAATTCACTTCTACGGGAATGAGCTGCTCCTAGGCCACGTGATCCATGAACTTGTAGTCATTAGCCTAGGGAAAGCTGAGAGAAGGCAGCAGCGCTACTGTAAGCACCAGTGCCTTCTCAAACAGGTGATTGGTAGGGGTCCCGGGGTGTCGGACCCCCACCGATCAGATACTGATGACTTATCCAGAGGATAGGCCATTAGTATTTTAGTCTTGGAAAATACCTTTAAGCAACCAGGTACCTAGCACCAACCCCAAGGGATTGTGCATTAAACTGCATTTTTGACTCTAGAAATTTCTGTTCCATATCTCGAATGCACATATCACTATCCAAAATAAAGGAGCAAAAAATAAATAAAAATAATAATTTAGAGTCTTTTCATACCCTGGAAGGAGAAGTTTGTTCTTCAGCTGTACGTTTCGGTGGCTCTGAATCTACCTCCTGGCGCTTATTTTTCATTCTATCACGCAAGTCTATAGTGGGTCGTTCTGGTGACCTGAGATCAGAAAGATTTTATTAAATCTCCATTAATAATAAAAATATATTTTCAATGGAAAAATCACATTTGCCTTAATACAAAGGTAAAACAAATATATATATAATAAACTACCATGGTGCCTTATAATCTGTTTCCTCCACCCTAAATCCCTTAAGATAGAGGCAGGGGTGCACAACCTTTTCAAGCATGGGACCACATTGTCACAATGAACCAATTCCAATATCATAAATGACTAGTTACAATTCCAGGACTCCCATCTAATGGGAGAATACATGTGAGCAGCCGCAAGACATAGACATACATGTCAGTTACCAGATGGTTGGGTGCCACACAGAATGGTATTGAGGGCTGCATGCGGCCCCCAGGCCACAGGTTGAGCAGCCCTGATGGAAGGGAATAGAAAATATGTCAAATATCTGGTCTTGATTAAAAGGTTTCCCTGCCCCCCCCCAGTAACATACCGCTCGCCTCATCATCACAGAGATCAGCCGAGATCACCCACCAGCAAAAATCAAACTTGGGTACACAGGGGTGGGCAACCTGCGGCACTCCAGCTGTTGTGAAACTACAACTCGCAGAATGCCTACTTGCTCTGCTCAGAACTCTAATAGAAATAAATGGAGCATGCTGGGAATTGCAGTTTCACAACAGCTGAGATAGGGGATAAATAGATCGTTGGGGGTCCTATTGCTGGAACCCCCATCAATCACGAGAACGGGGGCCCCACACCCCCTCCGAAATGAACGGAGCGGTCATTCATGCTAGTGCATGGCCGCTCTATTCATTTCTATGGTAATTTTGGAGATTACCCAGTGCTGTACTAGGCTATCTCCAGGACACCCATAAAAGTGAATAGAGAGGGGGCCACTCACATGCCTGAACGGCCACGCCATTCCTTTCAGGGGGCTGAAGAAGGTACGGGTCCCCAGCGCTAGGGTCCCCACCGATCTGATAGTTATCTCCCTATCTTGTCAATAGGGGATACCGTAATGTACCCGGAATACTCCTTTAAACGCAACAGAACAGTGCAAGCGACAACCTTAACCAAAACTACAAAAATAAGGCGACAGTACTGTATGAGCGGCTACTTACCGTCTATAAGTACTGCTATAACCTTTCCCCCTTGGAGATGGGCCATGAATATATCTACAAGTATTACCATACACACAGTTACCAGTTTTCATCCAGTTACGACACTGAGTCTGGAATAAGAAAAATCACTCAATTATTTTAGGTTTCTGTGCAGTGAAGCTGACATTATTCATCGGTAGTAAAGCAATTACTGCGAAGCCATAATTCGGAGCACTAGACAGTAAAACACATCTTTCATATAGTATTTGTTATTAAACGAGGCAGAACTTGCGCACGGCTCCATCCACCCAGACCTTTCACGTGGCTATGTGAATGCAGCTACATGCACACGACCGTATCTTTTGCGGTCCGCAATCCGCGGATTCACTAAATATGGACATGTTCTGTATGAATACAGACAGAACATGGATGACATCCGTGTGCTATACGTAAATTTTTTTTTTTTTTTCCTGACCCATAGAAATGAATAGGTCCGTGTGCGATCTGCAAAAAAATCCAAATCGGATCCAAAGTACGGTCATGTGCACGAGGCTGAAGCGTTCGTTTTAGCACTGCAGATTTAGCCATCAAAAGGCGCTCTCATGTCGGTCTATGTGAACTAATTATCTAGTCGCTGCAGGGGAAAAAGCAAGGACATGGCGTCCATCCCAAAGAATGGGCAACCACGTAATACATAGCTGAGCAGAGGCTACCACGTCTTCAGTGGCTCTCCAAGCGGACTAATAGAAAGGCAGTGGAGGCCCAAATGTCTTCATAGAGCATGCAGACGACAGCCCCTTTTAAAAAGTGTATCTCGCCATTACAACCGCTCCCTGAGAGCTGTCAGCGCAGAGGCTAGTATTACCTGCTATAGGCTTCATTTACATGGCGGCAGAATAGTGTACATTTTATACCAAAGGCGGAATGGGAGGCGGAGAAAAGCAGGGAGGTTGACCATTCATAACTGGGAATCCTACTTCTCTATCACTGGCCTAATCTATAAACTAAGGGAAATACATACTCAAGAAAAGGTCTCAATTCCCTGGAAGGTCTAAGGTGGCACAAGGTGAAGCTTCACGCTTAGGGTGCGTTCACACTGCCGAACGTTTGGCATATGTGCCAGGAGAGCTCCTAGTATATGTCAAACACATCCATGGCCTCGGTAGACCTTTTTTTTAGTATAGAATACAGTAGTAGAGTTTGCAAGCAAAAGTTTTAAACGTATACCACACAGTACAATTTGACATGGGAGCCTACGGGAGATGTATACCACTGCATTTAAGCACTCCCACAGTATACGCAGTGTGAACGCACTCTAACCCAGCCTTGTTCTTTGGCCATTAAACTTTTTGTAATATTTGGGGTATGAAAAAAAAAACGTGTCTGCTCTTACCTCTGCACTATTTCCTGTGCTAGGTCCAAGTCTTTCAAAAACACTTGGTCTACGTGATGTGCTATCCGATATGGTCTTGGTATTCTCTACTGTGACCTTCCGTCGGATTTTTGACATCTTGTTTTTTTTCTTTCCTATTAAAAGGTAAAGATTTTTTTCTTTAATACTGTGCATCACAGTGACATGTCAGAAGCTTTGATTGGGTGGGGGGCGGGGGGTCCACTTGCTGAGACCCCCCCATTGAACACTTAAATGAAGGGGCTGAAGCACACAGCTCCGTTTTCCTCGGAGAGCAGAGATCAGAGCATCCAGGCTCATATTAAGGCTGGGTTCACACAGGGGTTGCGGGTGCGTTGCGGGAAAAGATGCGGGTGCGTTGCGGGAAAACGCGCAATATTTCCACGCTAGTGCAAACCATTTTAATGCGTTTTGCACGCGCGTGAGAAAAATCGACATGTTTGGTGGCCCAGACCTGAACCCGGACTTCTTCACAGAAGTTCGGGTTTGGGATTGGTGTTGTGTAGATTTTATTATTTTCCCTTATAACGTGGTTATAAGGGAAAATAATAGCATTCTTAATACAGAATGCTAAGTAAATTAGGGCTGGAGGGGTTAAAAAATAAAAATAAAATAATAATAATAATAATAATCTCACATCATCCACTTGTTCACGCAGCCCCGCTCGTCGTCTTTCTTCTTCTTTGAGGACCTGGGAGGAAAAGGACCTTTGGTGAAGTCACTGCGCTCATCACATGGTCCATCACCATGGTGATGGACCATGTGATGAGCGCAGTGACTTCACCAAAGGTCCTTTTCCTCCCAGGTCCTCAAAGAAGAAGAAAGACGACAAGCGGGGCTGCACGAATAAGTGGATGAGGCGAGTTTAATTTTTTTTTTTTAACCTTTCCATCCCTAATTTACTTAACATTTCTCTTATAACCATGTAATAATGGAAAATAATAAAGATTGGGTCCCCATCCCGATCGACACCTAGCAACCATGCGTGAAAATCGCACCGCCTCCGCACTTGCTTGCAGATGCTTGCGATTTTCACGCAGACCTATTCACTTCTATGGGGCCTGCGATGCGTGAAAAACGCACAATATAGAGCTTTCTGCGATTTTCACCCAACGCACAAGTGATGCGTAAAAATCACCGCTCATGTGCACAGCCCTATTGAAGTGAATGGGTCCGGATTCAGTGCGGGTGCAATGCGTTCACCCCACGCATTGCACCCGTACGGAAAACCCATGTAAAAGGGGCCTGAGTCCATACAATGCTAATCCACTGCCCCGAGGACAGGCAAGCAAAGTCCATCGCAGCTGAAGGGGCACAGCCCTCAGCCGGATCACCAACGATCAAAGCTTCTGACATGTCACTATGGCAAATCAGAGCTTTTATGACATAACACACTTAAGGTTCCGGTAACATCTGCTGACAACTGTTTTAGTAACTACTCGTATTCCCCATGTAATAATTCAATTTGCATTGAAGGTCTAGCTTGGCGTTTCCAGTTGGGAGAGTGTCCCTGCACAGTCTGACTGGCAGCATAGTATTAGACTGCACAAGGACACAACCCCAACTGGTACCATTTATCTGAACCTTCAATGCAAGATGTCAGTAATTCATTCATAACTTCTAGCAGGAATAATAAAGGAATGGCACAACACACAGTGATGACAATAGATGCTCCAGAATTGTTATGACATGGGGGATGCAAGTAGATACTACAAGAGACATCAGGAGCGGTGACGAGAGGTGACAGGTCCTCTTTAGAGTGGACACTGCATCACTCATCTTGAACGGATCTTGAGTTCAACCCTGGATCACAGTCCAGAGGAAACATTGCTCCACAGCTTCTCAAGCTTCTGAGCTGAAATCTGCCAAGATGGCAGCACTCGCATGACTGATTCCTCCACTACGGCGCAGGCGCTTAACAGTAACTAGAGGAGCCTGGAGCATACACAGATAGAGGCAGCAGCATCCCTGTATCAGCACATGCCATCATGCATCCTACGGACATGGAGGATTGCAGGTTGCTGTGTTGGCATCCCCAACTCCTTTAACCTGTCAGTCACATTAACATCGGAAAAGCCCTCCTGAAAATATCATTTATTTTATTATAGATTTTTAATTTATGTCTGATATAAATATAGTTGGTGCACAACATAGGAAACTGAAGTGCATTTTTAACCCCTAATTTTAGCTCCTCAGGAGAGGCCATCAATATCAGATCAGCCGGGATACGACTCACAGCACACCCGCTGATCAGCTGGTTGAAGAGAACGCAGTGCTCGTATGAGAGCTGTCTTCTCTTCACCGTTTCCCTGCTTGCTGTCGACATCGCAACAGCAAGCAGGTGTGATTACAGCTCCTTCGTCCCCATCATCTTCAATGTGAAGGAGTTACACTCCGCCTGCTCCTTCCCATTGAAGTGAGTGGGGATGGAGGAGCTGCAGTTACACCTGGTCGCCACTGACATCGCAGCAGATATATGCAGAAATTATGGTCTTGTTTTAAAGATTAGATTTCCCATATGTGTTTTACAGAGCCCAAGATATGAAGGCTTAAACTGGTACTCTAGTTATAACAAGTTATTCCCTATCCACAGGATAGGGAACAACTATCAGATAGGTGGAGGTCCTACTGCCGGGAATTATGAGAATGAAGCCCCGAACCCAACGGACCCCCCCCCCCCCCCCCACCCGCACTAAAATAAACAGAGTGGGTGTCAAAAATGTGCATTCATTTCTATGAGAGGACTGGAGACAGCAGAGCGCTGTACTCTGCTATCTTCACTGTTCCCATAGAAATGAATGCAGCGGAGTTGCACTTTCTTTTTCCAACCATCTGCTCTGTCCATTTCAGGAGGGCTCCACAGTTCTCCTGATCGGTGGGGGTCCCAGTGGATGTGGATAGGGGATAACTTGTTATAACAAGAATACCCCTTAAAGCAGCGCCCCACTCCCCCTCAGCCTGCTGCCCGAGCTTTTCCCTGGCTGAACTGTTGGGTCCTCTTCCCAAAGCCCAAGCAGAGCTTGGGCAAAACTGTTAAAGGGTTAAAGAGCTTACCAGGACTGAACTATGGACAACCTATTCTTAGAGCTGGTCTTGAATACTGCAGTAGCCAGTCCCAGCCACTACATAGTAGACGAGGCTTCGTAGTTCTAGTGCCAGTATTCAACGCTACGGCAAAACAGCTGATCATCGGGGTTGCTGGAGTCAGACCTCTACCAATTTGATACGGATAACGTATAGGTCAGCAATCATTCAGTCCCAGAGAATCTCTTTAACTTTATCATACCCTTCTTTTTTTTTGTATGGAAAATGAAGTATGCTGATCTGTTCTAGCCATCAAAGAGCAATATAGAGGATGGGGGGTGGAGCTCAATATACAGTTTGTACGAGCACTGTTCTCTTGTCGGAAGCCAGAGAATAAGGTTCCCCCAGGAACTTTCTGTGAACCTCCCACACAGGCAGGCTGTTTTAGGCCCCTTGCAGACGAGCGTGTCCGAATTAAATCCGGATGTGTTGCATCTGCGTTCATGGAAAATGGTGTGAGCGCGTACGAAATTTCAGTCAGTTTTGACTCAGATCGCGTTGCTCAGTTTCGCACGCGCGGGAGAAAAAACTGATTGTGGTACCCAGACCCGAACCCGGACTTCTTTACTGAAGTTCGGGTTTGGGTTAGGTGTTCTGTAGATTTTATTATTTTTCCTTATAACACGGTTTTTAATACAGAATGCTTACTAAGTGTGGCATGAAGGGTTAAAAAAATTAAATAAAATTAACTCACCTCATCCACTTGTTCGCGCAGCCGGCATCTTATTCTTTCAGGACCTGCCAAAGGACCTTTGATGACGTAATCGCGCTCACCACATGGTGAGCGTGTTGACGTCAGCGCAGGTCCTGCTGAATGAAGATAGAAGGATCTTCTATGTTCATTCAGCAGGACCCGCGCTGACGTCACCACATGGTGAGCGCGACTACGTCAAAGGTCCTTTTGCAGGTGCTCAAAGAAGAAGAAAGACAAAGATACCGCCTGCGCGAATAAGTGGATGAGGAGAGTTATGTTTTTTATTTTTTAACCCCTAAAGCCACATTTTAGTAAGCATTCTGCAGGGCTCCAGACTAAAAAAAATCTCAAGGAGCCATTGGCTCCTAACCTGAAAAATTTAGGAGCCAAATTAAATTTTTAGTCGCCAAATTTAAAATACATATAATATAGCTGGGATGCTAAGGGGCAAGGGGTTTTCTAAGCTACAGCCCACGCAGTTTCCCATCTATCTCTAGAACAGGGCCCCCAAAATTAAGAAGAGAGCACCACGCATGTGCGGCAGGCGCTCTCGCCTATTTCCAGAACTCCCATAGAAGTGAATGGACAGTGAACTACGCAAGCATGATCAACTCTCCATTCACCTCTATAGAAGTTTCGGCACTCTCATAAAAGTCAATACATGGTGCGCCCTCGTTCACTTTGGGGGCCGTACCTTTCCTATGCCACCAAAGTCAGAGATGGGCCAACCCCTTTAAAAGGGTATTCTGGTAATCTGATAATCCACAGGGTAGTTTTATATTTCTGACCACTGGGACTGCCCCATACCCGGAAATGAATGGAGAGACTGGTGGAGCGTGCGCCTTGGCGCTACATTTATTCTCTATGCGACCGCCAGAAATAGCCAAGCACTGTCCTCAGCTATCCCCAGCAATCCAATAGAGAATGAATGGGGTGGCAGGTGCATACACTACCTGCTGCTGCATTTATTTCAGGGAGCTCCATAGGGCAGGGATGGCCAACATGGGGCCCTCCAGCTGTTGCAAAACTACAACTCCCAGCATGCCTGGACAGTCTACAGCTATCAGCCTACAGCAGGGCATGGTGGGAATTGTAGTTTTACAACAGCTGGAGAGCCGCAGGCTGGCCTTCCTTGCCATAGGGTATGGGGCCACTTTTTCATTATTACAGGGGTTCCCAGACACCTAGCAGTCTATACATGAAGATATCTTCACCAGTCCTTCAATGACCTGGGGCATAACTATGGTGAAAGGAACAGCACAAGTGAAGGGGGGGGGGGGATGTCAGTGTCAGGCGGTCTGGCAGGAGCCCCTCTACTAGGCACATTAACCCCATGGCTTCTCTATAATAATAAAAAACAATAAAAAACCTATTGGTTTGTAAAAAAAACTCTGGTTGCGTTTTTGCGCCTTCGGTCCACCCCTCCACTCGATATATACCTCTTTCTCTATAATAAAGGTATAGTTAGTAACAGCACATCTGTACAGACATGGAGCTGGGCGTGACATACTTCGGAGTGGAGGCTCTCCACACAAGGCCAGGGCAATGTGACTCACTCCCTGAGCTTTCCTCCCCGCCTGCTTGTCCAGGACTCTTCCTCCACAAGTCACACTGAGGCAGAGGACTGGCCACTGCAGCAGCCTCAGAGCCTGCTCACACAGATATAATAGAATTAAAGACCCTTCCCCCAGCATGCCATGAAAGTGCCAGGTAATTGCCTTCATATACCCTTCAATGACCCCTGCCATGGTGACTGGTCAGACATGTGCTGCCACTACAGGCCTGCTGCCCACCCCCTGCACAGGGCACTGCCCAGGAGAACACTACCTGCACCTGCCACTGGCTGCCATTCAGCATGGGATCAAGCACTGTGCTCCGTCCAAACCCGCCCACTGAAGGCACTGAGAGCCCAGGAACTGTGACTCCCTCACCTTCACACAGGCGCCCTGATAGTGACCGGATACTGCAGCCTATTTGTGCTGTCCATCCAAACGCCCGCCATCCCAAGCCCCACCCACCCATCGGCGACAGCCTATCACAATGCAGGAGTGCCAGATTAGCCAATCAGTGAGCAGAATCCAAAGTCTTTCACCTGCATGTGACCGGACACCTGATTGGAGGATCAGGTTTGTTGCTATTCTGGCCAGGCTGGCGATGGAGATTCGATGTGTGACGCGTAATGTTTGATGAAAGGGCAGCGGAAGGTCTAGTCGCCATTTGGCAATTCTAAGTCGCGTTGGCGACCATTTTGGTTGCCATCTGGGGCCCTGTTCTGTATTCAGGATGCTATTATTTTCCCTTATAACCATGTTATAATGGAAAATACAGTAAATTGACTTGAAACAATTTACTAACATCATCTCCTAGCAACCATGCGTGAAAATCACATTGCGTCCGCAGTTGCTTGCGATTTTCACGCATGCCCATTCATTTCTATGGGGCCTGGTTGCGTGAAAAACGAAGAATATAGAACATGCTGCGATTTTCACGCAAAGCACAAGTGATGAGTGAAAATGGGTCCGGATTCAGTGCGGGTTCAATGCGTTCGCCTCTCGCATTGCACCCGCGCGGAATTCTCGCCCGTGTGAAAGGGGCCTTAGGATAGCCTGTACCTGCTGCTCCATAGACAGAATACAAGCTGCGTTATAAGACAACCTGCATTGTGTTCACAGATCTTTAGAGCACTGGCAGGGGCACACAGTACACACCTCTATATACAGGGGTCACCCAAGGAATCATAGTTCGTGAAAAAAAAAAGAAGTCACAGAACTATTGATTCTTGTATTTAAAAAGGAATCTGCATGTTAAATCATATTGCGCATTTTTGCTGCTTGTAGTTTCAAAACCTGCTCCACAGAAAAAAAGTGACCTGTCCATTGCTGACATGAAATCTGCCTCCTCAATTCCCAATGAAATAGGGAGGAAGAAAAAAATCCACGTCAAATCCGAATTAAAAAAAACACATCAGGAAAAAAACCATTAGAAAATACTCAGTTTGAACATACCCTAAGGTCTGTTTCACACTTTAGAATCTCAATACCCTAAGGTCTGTTTCACACTTTAGAATCTCAATACCCTAAGGTCTGTTTCACACTTTAGAATCTCAATACCCTAAGGTCTGTTTCACACTTTAGGATGTCAATACCCTAAGGTCTGTTTCACACTTTAGGATCTCAATACCCTAAGGTCTGTTTCACACTTTAGGATCTCAATACCCTAAGGTCTGTTTCAGAGGATCTCAGTACCAGAAAAACGTTTCCGTTTTGTCCTCAGGCTATCTGAATGTAAAGAAGTCCGTTCAGGATGCATCAGGATGTCTTCCGTTCTGGCAGCATTACGTTTTGTGACCGGACCCAAAATCGCTGCAAGCTGTGGTTTTCTGTCCGCTCATAAAAACTGAAAAAAACGGATCCAGCACCGAAAACAATGTAAGGGCTCATGCACACGAACGTTTTTTGTGTTCCATCTACGGGCCGTATTTTTATTCCGTATACGGAACCATTCATTTCAAAGGGTCCGCATCCGTTGCCCCGCAAAAAATTTATGAGGCATGTCCTATTCTTGTCCGTTTTGCAAACAAGAATAGGCATTTCTATAATGGGCCTCCTGTTCTGTTCCACAAATTGTGGAGGGGACATGGGCGGCATTCGTTTTTTGCGGATCCGCAATTTGTGGATCCGCAAAAAACAGCACGGTCGTGTGTATGAACCCTAAGTCAAAGGTGATGAATCCAGTTTTTTGAATCCTAAAAAAAAAAAAAAACAGGATCCTTCACCCATTCAGTGTATTTAGTGACGGATCCAGTTTGTTACGTTTTGATTTCACACAACCGCATCCTAACGGAACGGATGCATCCAGATCCGTTTAATCCTGGTATAGAGGTCCTCTGCCGGAACTCAAAACCGGAATTAACAAGGCAAGTGTGAAAGTAGCCTAAGGGCTCATGCACACGGCCGTAAGTGTTTTGCGGTCGGCAAATCGCTGATCTGCAACCCACGAATCCTAGCCAAGTGCATGCCACCATTTATTTTTTAACTTCTGTAAAAATGTCCTATCCAAGGACATGTTCTACATTTGCTGCGGAGCCACAGAGCGGACACGTGGATCTTTTGCGGCCCCACTGAAATGAAGGAGTCCACATCCTAGCCACAAAAAATGCGGATCGGATGCAGACAAAAAAAGAGCCCTAAAGCTGAGCAGGAGGGTGAAACTGCCTGAATTGTAAACCGAGCAGCAGCTTCACCTTCCTTATATAACCGTGTCCAGTGCATGGGCGGACAGCCCTGGACATCGGAGCATGGCTGGAACAGGATATCCAGTCCTTTATACGCTGCAGCACATTATCACCCTTAGAAATGAGTAAAGCTCTATTCACACTGACATCACAGTTGCCCATCTGACTTAGGGCTCATGCATCCAGCGGGTCCACAATACACGGGCACCGTCCGTGTGCACCCCACATCACGGATGCAGACCCATTCACTTGAATGGGTCCTCAATCTGGGAGATGGTGCGGTGCAGTGCGAAACGGAGGCACGGATCGGGTTTTCTGTCTGTGCCTCCGCACCGCAAAAAAGTAGTGCACGCGCTACTTTTTTGCGGTGCGAACCGCCGGATGCAGATCGCGGACCCGATTCAACTGAATGGGTGCGCGATCCACATGCAGCGGCCCCACGGTCAGTGCCCAGCCAGCACACGGTCATGTGCATGAGCCCTTATAAGGCCGCTTAGTGTTTGATCAGTGATTTTTAGCAGGGATAGGCCTCATGCACTCGACCGTTGTTTTGTTCCGCATCTGAGCCGCAGTTTTTGCGGCTTGGATGCGGACCAATTCACTTCAATGGGGCCGCAAATGATGTGGACAGCACTTTGTGTGCTGTCCGCATCCGTTGCTCCGTTCTGTGGTCCGCAAAAAAAATATATATATATATAACCTGTCCTATTCTTGTCCGTTTTGCAAATTGCTGATGCCCTTGCACTTTTTTTTCCCAAAGACCACACCCACACGTTCGTCCGCTGTTGGCCGCGTTGATTTTGGCGCCTTATATTATATCGAGCCGACTCAGTTATACTAGGGGGAGACTCGCAGTTTTGCTGGGGGTGGTTCTCTTCTCCCTGGCCGCGAGCGCATCCAATCAGAGCGCACCGCTCTTAGCCAGGGAGGAGCTCATGGCATCAGTGGGGGCCGTCCTATAAGGTAAGACCATAATTAGACTAGGGCTAAACTGATAAAAGGTCCTCTTTAAAATGCAGCGATTCCCTCCACAGTATGGAGAGGAATGATCACCAATGCCATCACTTGTCCCCATACAGAATCCTTGTTCGCCGGCAGCACAGACTGCTTACGCACAATCTGCTGCCAGCAAATAATGATTTGTGTGTCTGCACAAACTATCCAATTACCCGATGGTAATTGGCGGCACCTTTACACTGCCAGATAATCACTGACGAGCTTTCCTATGAACGCTCGTTAGCGATTATTATTATTATTAGTATAGGACCCTTTATTCTCATGTCAGTGATTTCGAGCCAAAATCAGAAGTCAGGACTACACAGACATCAGGTATAAGGGGAAGATCTGCACCTGTTCTGAGTTTAGAGCCGCACCTGGTTTTGGCTCACAATAAGGCCTCTTTCAGACGGGCGTTGCGGGAAAATGTGCGGGTGCGTTGCGGGAACACCCGCGATTTTTCCGCGCGAGTGCAAAACACTGTAATGCGTTTTGCACTCGCGTGAGAAAAATCACGCATGTTTGGTACCCAAACCCGAACTTCTTCACAGAAGTTCGGGCTTAGGATTGGTGTTCTGTAGATTGTATTATTTTCCCTTATAACATGGTTATAGGGGAAAATAATAGCATTCTGAATACAGAATGCAAAGTAAAATAGCGCTGGAGGGGTTAAAAAAAAAAAAAATGTTAACTCACCTTAGTCCACTTGATAGCGCAGCCGGCATCTCCTTCTGTATTCTTTCTTTAGGACCTGGATAAAGGACCTTTGATGACGTCACTCCGGTTATCACATGATCCATCACCATGGTAAAAGATCATGTGACGTACCATGTGATGACCGGAGTGACGTCATCAAAGGTCCTGTAACTGTACTTAATGCTCACCACAGGTCCTATTCAACAAAGGAGACAGAAGGAGATGCCGGGCTACGCGCTCAAGTGGACTAAGGCGAGTTAAATTATTATTTTTTTTTATTTTAACCCCTCCAGCGCTGTTTTACTATGCATTCTGTATTCAGAATGCTATTATTTTCCCTTATAACAATGTTATAAGGGGAAATAATAATGATCGGGTCTCCATCCCGATCATCTCCTAGCAACCGTACGTGAAAATTGCACCGCATCCGCAATTGCTTGCGGATGCTTGCGATTTTCACGCAACCCCATTCACTTCTATGGGGCCTGCGTTGCGTGAAAAATATAGAGCATAGAGCATGCTGCGATTTTCACGCAACACTTAAAATCACCGCTCATGTGAACAGCCCCATAGAAATGAATGGGTCGGTATTCAGTGCGGGTGCAATGCGTTCAACTCACGCATCGCATCCAAGCGGAATACTTGCCCGTGTGAAAGGGGCCTAAGGGTGCATTCACATGGCCGTATAAATGGATCCGCATCCGTTCCACACCATGTGCTGTCCGCATCCGTCGTTCCGTTGCCCCGCAAAAAATATGGAGCATGTCCTATTCTTGTCCACGGTTGCGGACAAGAATAGGAATTCTCTATATAGCGCCGGCCATGTGCGGTCCGCAGAGTGCGGAAAGCACACGGCCGGTATCTGTGTTTTGCGGTCCGCAAAACACTTACGGTTGTGGGAATGCACCCTAAGGCTGCGTTCACACGGGCGAGATTTCCGCGCGGGTGCAATGCGGGAGGTGAACGCATTGCACCCGCACTGAATCTGGACCCATTCATTTCTATGGGGCTGTTCAGATGAGCGATGATTTTCACGCATCACTTATGCGTTGCGTGAAAATCGCAGCATGCTCTATATTCTGCGTTTTTCACGCAACGCAGGCCCCATAGAAGTGAATGGGGTTGCGTGAAAATCGCAAGCATCCGCAAGCAAGTGCGGATGCGGTGCGATTTTCACGCACGGTTGCTAGGTGACTGTCTATACACTATATTATTTTCCCTTATAACATGGTTATAAGGGAAAATAATAGCATTCTGAATACAGAATGCTTAGTAGGTGATCAATTGAGGGTTAAAAAATAAAAAAAATTAACTCACCTTGTCCTCTTGTTCGCGTAGTTCTCCCGGTCTTTAGTTCTTTAAAAAGATGAACTATGGGCTAAAGGACCTTTGGTGACGTCAGATCACATGCTCCAATCACAGGGTCCATCACCGCGGTGATGGACCATGTGATTGGAGCATGTGATCTGACGTCACCAAAGGTCCTTTAGCCCATAGTTCATCTTTTGAGAAGTAAAGAAGAGACCGGGACTTACGCGAACAAACGGAGAAGGTGAGTTAATTTTTTTAATTTTTTTTAACCCTCAACAGATCACTTACTATGCATTCTGTTTTCAGAATGCTATTATTTTCCCTTATAACCATGTTATAAGGGAAAATAATAACATCTACACAACACCGAACCCAAACCTGAACTTCTGTGAAGATGTTCGGGTCTGGATACCACAGTCGGTTTTTTATCACGCGCGTGCAAAACACATTGCACCCGCGCGATAAAAACTGAACATCGAAACGCAATCGCAGTCAAAACTGACTACAATTGCATTCCTACTCGCGCGGGTTTGCCGCAACACACCGGGACGCATCCGGAACTAATCCGGACACGCTCGTGTGAACGCAGCCTAACTGATGGAAATCACTGACCGAACACTGACGTGTGGATAAAGCCTAATGGCACAGCACATCACGCTATTCAAATCTCCAAAAAGTAGGCAAAACCTGATGGACAAGAAGCTAACACAGCGACTTCAGATCCCAGCAATGCAAAGTATGCTACATAACAGGATGCTACTACCACCCACATCACACCAGTCATTATACCATCCTGTGCGGCACCAGAGCCTGTCAAATGCCAACAAAACTGCGCTAAACCAAGCCGCTCATACCATTTCCAATTACTTCTATGGTAATGGCACTGCCATCTCATGTCACTATAGTGACCAAGCTGGGCCTTGTAGTCCCACCACCAGAAGCCACTTCATGCTCTCTCATAAACATGATGTAAACAGCTAACAGGCCTCGAGTCCAATGACTAGTGAACCTCCCCCACATACAGCAATGTGTGGAAACTGGTAGAGCAGAGAGGGAGGACCACAAGTCCCAGCACATGTCCAGGATGTGGAAGGGAAGTAAGGAGGCACAACAAGTCGCTGCACGTGACAGGGCTGTGGAGGCACAGTGAGGGGGGACTACAAGTCTCAGCACAGGACCAGTGTGTGGAGAGCAGAAGGCACTACAAGTCCCAGCACACGACCAGTGTTTGGAGGAGCAGTGAGGAGGCACTACATGTCCAAGCACATGACCAGGGTGTGGAGGAAAACTATGCAAGCACTTAAAGACCCAGCACATGACAGGGTATAGTGGCACAGTAAACGGGAACGACAAGTCGCAGCACATGTCGTGAAAAAGAGGAGCAGTAGACGGGAACTACAAGTCCCAGCATAAGTGTGGGCGTAGAGAAGCAATACAGGGGAACTACAAGTCACCGCACACGCCCAGGTGTAGAGGAGCTGTAGAGGGGAACTACAAGTCGCAGCACACGGCCGGGTGTAGAGGGGAACTACAAGTCGCAGCACACGGCCGGGTGTAGAGGGGAACTACAAGTCGCAGCACACGGCCGGGTGTAGAGGGGAACTACAAGTCGCAGCACACGGCCGGGTGTAGAGGGGAACTACAAGTCGCAGCACACGGCCGGGTGTAGAGGGGAACTACAAGTCGCAGCACACGGCCGGGTGTAGAGGGGAACTACAAGTCGCAGCACACGGCCGGGTGTAGAGGGGAACTACAAGTCGCAGCACACGGCCGGGTGTAGAGGGGAACTACAAGTCGCAGCACACGGCCGGGTGTAGAGGGGAACTACAAGTCGCAGCACACGGCCGGGTGTAGAGGGGAACTACAAGTCGCAGCACACGGCCGGGTGTAGAGGGGAACTACAAGTCGCAGCACACGGCCGGGTGTAGAGGGGAACTACAAGTCGCAGCACACGGCCGGGTGTAGAGGGGAACTACAAGTCGCAGCACACGGCCGGGTGTAGAGGGGAACTACAAGTCGCAGCACACGGCCGGGTGTAGAGGGGAACTACAAGTCGCAGCACACGGCCGGGTGTAGAGGGGAACTACAAGTCGCAGCACACGGCCGGGTGTAGAGGGGAACTACAAGTCGCAGCACACGGCCGGGTGTAGAGGGGAACTACAAGTCGCAGCACACGGCCGGGTGTAGAGGGGAACTACAAGTCGCAGCACACGGCCGGGTGTAGAGGGGAACTACAAGTCGCAGCACACGGCCGGGTGTAGAGGGGAACTACAAGTCGCAGCACACGGCCGGGTGTAGAGGGGAACTACAAGTCGCAGCACACGGCCGGGTGTAGAGGGGAACTACAAGTCGCAGCACACGGCCGGGTGTAGAGGGGAACTACAAGTCGCAGCACACGGCCGGGTGTAGAGGGGAACTACAAGTCGCAGCACACGGCCGGGTGTAGAGGGGAACTACAAGTCGCAGCACACGGCCGGGTGTAGAGGGGAACTACAAGTCGCAGCACACGGCCGGGTGTAGAGGGGAACTACAAGTCGCAGCACACGGCCGGGTGTAGAGGGGAACTACAAGTCGCAGCACACGGCCGGGTGTAGAGGGGAACTACAAGTCGCAGCACACGGCCGGGTGTAGAGGGGAACTACAAGTCGCAGCACACGGCCGGGTGTAGAGGGGAACTACAAGTCGCAGCACACGGCCGGGTGTAGAGGGGAACTACAAGTCGCAGCACACGGCCGGGTGTAGAGGGGAACTACAAGTCGCAGCACACGGCCGGGTGTAGAGGGGAACTACAAGTCGCAGCACACGGCCGGGTGTAGAGGGGAACTACAAGTCGCAGCACACGGCCGGGTGTAGAGGGGAACTACAAGTCGCAGCACACGGCCGGGTGTAGAGGGGAACTACAAGGCGCAGCACACGGCCGGGTGTAGAGGGGAACTACAAGGCGCAGCACACGGCCGGGTGTAGGGGGAACTACAAGTCACAGCATAGATGTGGGTGTAGAGAAGCAATACAGGGGGAACTACAAGTCGCAGCACACGGCCGGGTGTAGAGGGGAACTACAAGTCGCAGCACACGGCCGGGTGTAGAGGGGAACTACAAGTCGCAGCACACGGCCGGGTGTAGAGGGGAACTACAAGTCGCAGCACACGGCCGGGTGTAGAGGGGAACTACAAGTCGCAGCACACGGCCGGGTGTAGAGGGGAACTACAAGTCGCAGCACACGGCCGGGTGTAGAGGGGAACTACAAGGCGCAGCACACGGCCGGGTGTAGAGGGGAACTACAAGGCGCAGCACACGGCCGGGTGTAGGGGGAACTACAAGTCACAGCATAGATGTGGGTGTAGAGAAGCAATACAGGGGGAACTACAAGTCGCAGCACACGGCCGGGTGTAGAGGGGAACTACAAGTCGCAGCACACGGCCGGGTGTAGAGGGGAACTACAAGTCGCAGCACACGTCCGGGTGTAGAGGAGCTGTAGAGGGGAACTACAAGTCACAGCATAGATGTGGGTGTAGAGAAGCAATACAGGGGGAACTACAAGTCGCAGCACACGGCCGGGTGTAGAGGGGAACTACAAGTCGCAGCACACGGCCGGGTGTAGAGGAGCAGTACAGGGGAACTACAAGTCGCAGCACACGGCCGGGTGTAGAGGAGCAGTACAGGGGAACTACAAGTCGCAGCACACGTCCGGGTGTATAGGGGCACTACAAGTCGCAGCACACGTCCGGGTGTAGAGGGGAACTACAAGTCGCAGCACACGTCCGGGTGTAGAGGGGAACTACAAGTCGCAGCACATGACCGGGTGTATAGGGGCACTACAAGTCGCAGCACACGTCGGGGTGTATAGGGGCACTACAAGTCGCAGCAGCACACGTCCGGGTGGAGGCAGTGTAACCAGCACTTCTCTCTTCTCACCGATTTTCCTTTGATTGCGGCGGCCTAAGCCGCCTGCACCAGAGTCCCGGGCCGTGACCGCTGTGTATCTGGCGGCCGCTACTGGGAGCTCAGCGGCGTCTCCCAGTGCCGCGGACCGAGCGAGCACCCGAGCACGGCGATGCCGCCCGCCGTCTCCAGCCGCCTTCCTACCAGGCAGCTGCCGCCTCGGCTCCTCCTTCCCCCTCCTCCTCTTTTTCTTCTTCTTCCACCACTGCGGCCACCTCTGCTGCTGCCGCCGCCTGTCCCGGGCTCCGGGAGCGATCGTGACGCAGCTCCGGTTACTACCAGGCGAGGGGGAAGCAGCACACGGGCCAAACACTGAGGCGCCGCAAGGCCTGCCGGGAAACACAGGACGCAAGTGGAAGCGGTTCAGCCTGCGGTCTGACTGGAGCTACTGCGCATGCGTCTTGTCAGCCGCAGCGCTTGTCGGGAAGGTACAAATGTTTGGGAAGCTGCGCCGCTTCCTGTCAGCGAGCCCCGTGCTGTACGGACTGGAGGAAAAGTCCCAAAAACCCACCGGCCCCGAGGACAGCCGCTCGATAATGGTCAGAGGCCTTTCTCTACCTGTTTGGGGGACACTTGGCATCTTTATTGTATTACCCGGTGCTGTATTACAGTGCAGACAGTTACAGGGTCAGTCCTGGTCTATTACAGGGATCCCGGGTTTGGGGACCTACTATAAGGAATGACAGAATGGAATGCCCATAGACTTTAACAGGAAAGTGGAATGCCCATAGAGAATAATGGACCAGAGTGGAATGCCCATAGAGAATAATGGAAATGTAATATTTGAATTAAAGTCAAAACCATTTGACATATCTGATAATTATTTAGCAGGCTTACTCTCCAAATTCAGTGGGATTATTTAATGTTCAGATTAAGTGAAATTATCACTGTTTTCCCTTTTAGTAGGTCCCCGGGTTTGACTTCAGGACTCCTTTACTTAAAGGGGCTGTGTCACTTCAGCAAATGGCACTTATCATGTAGAGGAAGGTAATACAAGGCACTTACTAATGTGCTGTGATTGTCCATGTCCACATTTCCTCCTTTGCTGGCTGCATTCATTTTTCCATCACATTATACACTGCGTGTTTCCTTGGTTACGACCACCCCGTAATCCTGCAGCAGTGGCCGTGCTTGCACACTATAGAAAAAGGTCCCGGCCTATGTGAGCCCCCGTAATCCCAGCCAGCACAGACAGTTTGGCACTTTTTCCTATAGTGTGCAAGCACGACCACTGCAGCGGGATTACAGGGTGGTCGTAACCATGGAAATTAGCAATCTATAATGTGATGGAAAAATGAATGAGCCAGATGGCGTACGTTTAGACCAGCTGTCTAGCGCCAGATTTATCACAGGGGCCCAGGCTGGATGCTACATGTGGTGCAGGGACGGACATCTTAGGCCTTGTTCCTTTTGAGTGAAGCTCCGTCCCTCTCCACTAGGCCACACCGCCTTGTCGAGCATATAAGAAAAAGTGTAGAAACCCTAGATATGTCAAATGTTACTATTTTTAGGCAGATTTTTGACAAAAGAACATCAGTAAATCTGGGCCATTGAATATCGAGAGTAAAAGAAAGCTCGGTGTCAAACTTGAAGGGGTTGTCTGGGTTCAGAGCTGAACCCGGACATACCCATATTTTCACCCCAGCAGCCCCCCTGAGCATTTCATGCGCCGAAGCTCTCCCTTGCCCTGCGCTGGATCGTGCAGGGCAAGGGCTTTTTTGTTTACTTTGTTACACTGCTAGGCGGAGGCTTCCCGGTGACGTCACCGGCTCTGATGGGCGAGATTTAGCGCTGCCTTAGCCATTTTACAGCCCAATTTTTTATTGTACTTACTGTTTAAACATTATTGTATGCTTCTGTTTGTGATCCGCAGAAAATGGATCACAAACGGAAACACGACTGAAACAAAAAAAATGAGCAACGGATCCGTTAAAAACAGACCGCAAAATACTGAAAAAGCCATACGGTTGTGTGCAAGAGGCCTTACAGGGATAATTTACACAGTGATGTCACAGTATAGGAATAACGCACACATTGATATCAGGGCAGGGATAACGTGCACAGTGATGTCACAATACAGTAATGTACACAGTGATGTCACAGTGCAGGGATAACGCGCACAGTGATGTCACAATACAGTAATGTATACAGTGATGTTACAGTACAGGGATAATGTAAATAGTAATGTCACAATACAGAGTAATACAAAAATGAACAAGTGTGGGATCTGTAGTGAGATGTCCCAGATCGGGCACACACATCTGTTAAAGGGGTTTTCTATGCTATTAACATTGATGACCTATCTGGTCTCCCATCTCTCTTCCTGCTCGCTGCTGCTATATCGACAGGAGACAGCACCCAGCGTGCTTTCTCTTCATACTGCTGATTGGTGTCGGACCCTTACCGATCTGATATAGATGACCTATCCTGAGGATACTTCATCAATATTAAAATCCCGGAAAACCCCTTTAAAAGAACCAGCCACGTGAGCAGCCCAGTTGACTTGTATGGGTCCGTTGGCTGTATTTTTTTAAGAAACAGATAGCACACTGAATTAGAATAGTCTTGTGTGAATAAGCACTTGTCTGTCAGTAATGTGGCAGCTATCCATTAGAACAGAGCTCTGATGTGAAGCACAACACTTAACATGTAACACGTAACTTCAAACATTGAAACAAACAGATCTGACAATACAGACATGAACACACAAAGGGCCCATAAGAACTTTTCATTGACTTCAATTTTTAAAAAAATGTACAGCTTGATCAAAACTGTTGGCACCAATAAAAAACCAAAAATCTTCCAAGAAAAATAAAATAAAATCCTCAATGCGCATATTTAAAAAAAATATATATATTTTACTCCATACACATTCACATTTTCATGTACTCATTTTCACAAACAGCTCATAACCTCGCCCTCATACATAAAATATGCATTCACAGCTTTGCTAAAAACTTCCATCAGTCTTCACACATTTTCGACTCAACTACAACTCAAAGCCACACCCATTCACATTCCACTGAATCATTTATGTCTTCCAACCCAGCCACATAGTTTACTTTGTTTCATCCCAAAACTTGCAACACAGACAAACACAGTTTTCCTGGGAACAGATAGCCACACCACACCCAGAATTGCTGATAGTCTGTCGCTGTTGTGCTGTTTTCCAATGTCTTCTGGTCTTCACTCTGTGAGTAATCAAATCTTATAAGAAGACAATATACATGTTATAATCATACAGTCATTTTGTTAAAAGCTGGATTCCCACATTACACTGCTTGGGAAAGAAGAAAGAAAATTATTGAACAATTCTTCGTCTTTTATAATATATTACACATCACTTACTCTGCATAATTCCCTGCCCGCTTCCCTTATCTCAGGAATGTTTTTGTGTGAAAGCGGGGGAAGTGGATCTCTGTAGCTCACACTAGATACATACAATACTTATCCATTAACTGACCATCTTTTACTGCTGTAATCTCTAATGCTAGTGCTAGTATCTTCCCTATTTAAACACACACATATCATTAGGGTAACAAAACTTAACCAGTTCATTTCTGAACATTTAACACAAGCGCCGTTCTGATTGCAGACACTGGGGCACTTTTTCTTGCTAGTGCCATCAATTAACATCCTGACACTGCTCTG
The DNA here is from genome assembly GCF_905171765.1 of Bufo bufo. Lineage (NCBI taxonomy): Eukaryota > Metazoa > Chordata > Amphibia > Anura > Bufonidae > Bufo > Bufo bufo. The sequence goes on from NC_053391.1 coordinate 550,695,790, forward strand.
TAACATTCTTTTTCACATTTTAACTTTCAATTCTCCATTAATATCACATCCTATAATCTCCCTCTTCCCTCGCTACTAGCTAGGGGCTGTATTTTTTCCTTCTTCATAATACTGGGACTGACCCATTTCAACAGTAGTATTTCAGACTGACACACACAAAGGAAAGCACCTTTTAACCCTTTCCTCCACAGACAAAGGATTTACCCTCCCCTCTGGTTGGCTTAAATCTGACTATCACGTCTGACTAGTCAGCTGGGACTCCCCGCACGTCTTTCCCTTTCCAGGGGTGAGGCGGGCTCCGCACGCATCTTCCTGGGGGTCAGGTCAGGTGGAGAATATCTCCGCAGTCTTCCCTTTCGGGTGATGAGGCTCCATGCGTCTTCCTGGCCAGGTCAGCCAGAGTTTACTTTGTCCCACACCTCGGCGCTACAGCGCCCCCTTCCAAACCAGGAGGTTACTGTCCCCTCCCTTTGTCTGTGGTCTTACAGTCTGTGCTCAACTCACTCCTCAGATAAATCGCAGACACACACAAAACATATACACACCAGAGTGATCTATAATTTCAGACTATTGGTTCTATAGACTCCAAGCTTTCAGTATTACAGCCGACTACTATACTTACATCAGTACCACCTCACAGCAGACTGAGCTATCTGAGCATGACAAAGTAAATAGCAGAAAAGCAGATGAGATAAAAAAAAGTTTTCTCACCTTTCTTTTGAGGCTGCGGTCCTCTCCCCTCTGCCGTTCGTCAAGCTCAGGGCTCGTCTGGTCAACTGTTGGATGCTACCTTCGCTCAGAGTCCCATCTGGGGTGCCATTTGATAAAGTAGCCCTAAATTAGAGCATTTGAGATACTCTGGTGCTCCAAATTAATTTACCCCCAGGGGGTTAATATCCACGCGTGGTTGAGAGACTAGACGCTGACACATAGATGGTCAATGCAATCTCTAACTTTTATTACATGGGGTAAGCGTATATACATCTTCAGAAGAGGGCAGTCCTCACTGAGGCTTAAACATTGTTTCATTGGTTAAAAAGGAAGACGAGATAAGGGAGAGGAGATAACACCCTGGCTTCTGCACACTGGGCCCTACTTTGGAATGTGAACTAATGTAAACATCTGGTTACCGTCGCCATTTTGTAATGGCGTTTATCCTAACAATAATACTGCATACGTCATATGTGACACTTCAAAGAGGTGCTTCTCTATAGGCAGTGAATAATATATACATATCATCAAGCCATATGATTGGCTTATGCATTCTTTCACACTCTAAATACCTCCCTTGGGACACCTGTACAAGGATGAGAAAACAGACACTTCTCACAGCACAGCTCTCCCCCCCCTCCCCCCTTCTCCAGCCTTGAAACAAAGAGGGGGATGGGAAGCACTTGAAAAAGAAAGTTAACTCATTACAGTCCTAGAGATACAAAATATAGAATAAAATTCACACATCTTTAACACCCTATATAAAGCAGATCATTGATGTGCCCCTGTGTGTGGGTACTATGCAGATCATTGATGTGCCACGTGCTATGACTTACGGTTTTCACATCTTCTTTTGGAAAATGCTGATTATTATTATTATTATTTACCAGATTGCACCACTGCAGAATCTGTCCGTCTGAACGCGTCTTCGCCATTGAATATCTGGGTAAGGTAGGCTTGTTTTTTAAAGGGGTTTTCTGGGAGTTGAATATTGATGACCTATCCTCAGGATCAGTGGGGTCCGACTCCTCGAGCTGTGTGAAGAGGCGGCCATGCTCCTGGGAGTGCCATGTCTCTTTCTAGGCCATTGACATTACATTCATCGGTCCCATAGCCTAGGTCCAGCTCAGTCCTATTCAAGTGAATGGTCCCAGGCACAGTCAGTGTGCTTAGTGTGCACCGGATTGCCACAGCCTCTTCAAACAGCTGGGGTCCAACCCCCACCAAATAGATATTGAAGACCTATCTTGAGGACAGGGCCATCTATATTGAACTCTTGAAACCCCGTTTAATTATTTTCCAGTATCATACACCCACATGGCAATGTGTAATATCCCGCCTGATCTGTCTTATAGGTGCCACTGTGTGCTGCCACTCATCAGCATGCCATCATGCATCGTGCGTGGCTGCACCTACTCCTGGTACAAGAAGGATCCCAACATAACGTTACATAGTTTTCCAAGAGACCTAGACACAATCAAGACCTGGCTTTTACAAACCAAGCAAGATTTTGGAAACCTAGATGAGTTTTCCCAACGTGTCCTGGAGGGAACCAAAACCGGCATGTATCGCATATGTTCTCAGCATTTCACTGCTGACTCCTATGAGCGATGTGGACTTATAACATATGTGAAAAAGGGAGCCGTTCCCACTATATTTCCTGCCCATACACCTGGCATGAACACCTCACAAAATAAACCTGTAGCCCCCAAAAAGAGGAAAGCTCCGACCGTGTCATTACCTAGGGCAGCAGGGGCAGATGTAGGCGTTCTCCAGCCCATCATTGGTAAAGATGGAAACTACGCCACTGCCAGTCCTTTCGTCTCAGGCATTCATTTCAGGACCGTGTCATTGCCAGTGACAAAGAAAAAGGATTCTGGTTTATCTAAAAGAGATGTCGGGACTTGTACAGACTATTTCCCTGGTCAGGTTCACAAGCAGACTAACACAGAACCTTTCTGTGGGACACAGAATAAAGAGGTTCAGTGCTGTTCACGAAAAGCACATCAAAGTATTGGACTACAGTGCAATCTGGCAGACCTGCCTCCGCTAGAGGGATGGTGGTCTGAGAGCCAAGAGTCCGTGCACGGCTCCTCTCCAGACAGAGGAACACCTCCCAACGATGAGGCAGTTGTTCCTTTATCCGTGACGCACAGGAAACTGAGAAGTATTAATAATTAGTGTCAGAACTTGCCTCAAGCCAAAGCTCTTCGGTGACAAATGCACCACAGTCAGGGTCAGATTGATGTCCTCTGAAACAACCTGACAAACTACATGTCGCATCCGGAATACTTTATCACCTCATTCATTCGAAGATCTGTAAGTTGTCAATGGAGGATTGAAGCGGTGGGCGCTCCGAGCACCAGCTGTACACCCCAGCAGATTTGTACCTATGACACTGGCTGACCTGTTACATGGACGCTTGGCAGCGTGTTGGTCCCATGTTCATATGTGCCCGCGTTGCTGAGAAAAAAGATGTTTTAATATATGCAAATGAGGCTCTACTGTCTGCAACTGCCACACCCTCTGTACTTTGACAGGGCCAGGCATCATGACGTTTTCCTTGCCTGGCCCGTCAATCAAAGTAGAGAGGGCGCAGCAGTTGCAGAGAGAGCAGACCCTCTAGATGCAACAGCAAAGCCCCTCTTGCTCCCAGAGACCTATTTGCATATATTAAAACATCATCATCATCATCATCATCATTTTTCTCCGCAATGCGATCACATATGAACATAGGACCAACAGAGATGTCTTCAGCTGCCAAGTGCACATGTAACAGGTCAGCCAGTTTCATAGGTACAAATCTGCTGACAGATGCCCTTTATCGGGTGCGCCAAGATGTTAGCCTTGTTAATCAGCAGCCTTATTCATCATTGTTTCTCTCACAGGAACCAGTTGGAGAAGACATGCTGTCTGACAGGGATGTCCTACCAATCTGCTGACTTCATGTTCTACTGTAGACTGCAGAGCTGGTGTTCTCCATGTCGAGGAGCCGTTCAGCTGGTGCCCTGAGTGAATGCTGGTTTAATCCTTTATGGACATATTCAACCCTGTCGACTACAAGAAAATGTTCACACTTTCAAGAAACCCAGATTATTTCTCTACAGCCATATATTTTCCTGAAAGTAGACATCTAGCACATTGCTAGTGGATGAAGCTTTCTAGTTCAGGCTCCTAACAACTGATCTGTGGGGGTGTGGAATGTCTGATCCGATTTTTGATGACTTGTTCAAAATAAAGGTTTGTGGTTTAGTGTGAAATGGGTTTGGCCTATCAGAAAGGGGGCATGGCTTACAATGCAACAACTTGTGCCCAAATTTTGGTAAAAAAATTCTGATATAAAGTAATCCAACTAATGTGTGGTATAAACCTGCAGCAGGTTGATTATTCAGCGTTATCCACTTTGGTAAATCTAGTGCATCTTTAGCCTGTCCAGTAGTTTACGTTATCTAAATATGTGCTTGGTAAGCTGCAACGCTACTGCGAGCGCCAGTGCCTTCTCAAACAGATGATCAGCAGGGGTCCCGAGTGTCTGACCCCCACCAATCGGTAAAAAACTCTTGGAGAACCCCTTTATGGCCCAATTGACATGCAAAGGCAAAATCTACTGCATTTTCAGCAGCAGAAACCCTTCCAGTTGAATTTAATGGAACTAAACCACCAGCGGGTACCCACCACAGGTTCTATCAGTGTCCTTCCAGACACCACAATGAGAAAGGCTGTGTGCTTTAACCCCTTAGGGACGCATGATATACCGGTACGGCATGTTTCCTGAGTCCTTAAGGACCCATGACGTACCGGTACGTCATGTGTTGTTCCGATCACTACCGCCTGGCCGGCGGTGATCGGAACTAGGTGCCTGCTCAAGTCATTGAGCAGGCACCTCGGCTAAATGCGCAGGGGGGTCCCGTGACCCCCCCCATGTCGGCGATCGCAACAAACCACAGGTCAATTCAGATTTGCGGTTTGCTGCGATTTCTGCAGTTTCTGATCCCCGCGGTCCCTGACCGCAGGGATCAGAAACTTTTATATGCCTAAAGTATATATGTTTCACCCCCCCCCTGCACCCCTGAATGATATTATGGCGGCAGGGGGCGTTGAAGGCGGTGCGGGAGGCGAGATCGCGATCCCCCGCCCGCCTCCCTTTGAATAATCGTTGGTGGCCAGTGGGTATACCAGGGTGTCAGCACATTGCTGACACCCTGGTATATATAAACGGCTGACATCTGTGATGCGATGTCAGCCGTTTAACCCTTTCCATACCGCAGTCCGTACGGACCGCGGTATGGAAAAGCAGAGGTTAACATTCGGGAGCTCCCTCCCTCTCCCATCGGGGGGCTGCTGTGCCTTTGAAGCCCCCCGACAGTATGGGGTGACAGAGGGAGGGAGCCCCCCTCCTTACCCTTCCCCGTCTGCGCAGTTGTGGCCACAACTGAGCAGACGGGGAAGGTTCGCATGGCAACAGGACGCCTTCTCGGGCATCCTGCTGTCCATGGTGCTGAACAGATCTGTGCTAAAGGCATAGATCTGTTCAGACAAAGTGTAAGTAAAATACAGTACAGAACACTATATAGTGTACTGTACTGTATTATACAGACATCAGACCCACTGGATTTTCAAGAACTTAGTGGGTCTGGGTCAAAAAAAAAAGTAAAAATCAAAAAACACATTTATCACTGATTTAAAAATGAAAAAAATAAAATTCCCTACACTTGTTTGGTATCGCCACGTCTGTAACGACCTGATCTATAAAACGATCATGTTACTTTACCCCAACGGTGAACGCCATAAAAAAAAAAAACTATGATGAAATTGACATTTTGCCCACCTTACTTCCCAAAAAAGGTAATAAAAGTGATCAAAAAAGTCGCATGTACGCCAAAATTGTAACAATCAAACCGTCATCTCATCCTGCAAAAATCATACCCTACCCAAGATAATCGCCCAAAAACTGAAAAAACTATGGCTCTTAGACTATGGAAACACTAAAACATGATTTTTTTGTTTCAAAAATGAAATCATTGTGTAAAACTTACATAAATAAAAAAAAAAAAGTATACATATTAGGTATCGCCGCGTCCGTATCGACCGGCTCTATAAAAATATCACATGAGCTAACCCCTCAGGTGACCACCGTAAAAAAAAAAAAAAAAAAAAAAAAACGGTGTAAAAAATGCTATTTTTTGTCACCTTACATCACAAAAAGTGTAATAGCAAGCGATCAAAAAGTCATATGCACCCCAAAATAGTGCCAATCAAACAGTCATCTCATCCCTCAAAAAAATGAGACCCTACTTAAGATAATCGCACAAAAACTGAAAAAACTATGGCTCTTGGACTATGGAGACACTAAAACTTTTTTTTGTTTTAAAAATGAAATCATTGTGTAAAACTTACATAAATAAAAAAAATTGTATACATATTAGGTATCGCCGCGTCCGTGACAACCTGCTCTATAAAATTACCACATGATCTAACCTGTCAGATGAATGTTGTAAATAACGGGGGGGAAAAACGGTGCCAAAAAAGCTATTTCTTGTTACCTTGCCGCACAAAAAGTGTAATATAAAGCAACCAAAAATCATATGTACCCTAAACTAGTACCAACAAAACTGCCACCCTATCCCGTAGTTTCTAAAATGGGGTCACTTTTTTGGAGTTTCTACTCTAGGGGTGCATCAGGGGGGCTTCAAATGGGACAAAAAACAGTCCAGCAAAATCTGCCTTCCAAAAACCGTATGGCATTCCTTTCCTTCTGCGCCCTGCCGTGTGCCCGTACAGCAGTTTATGACCACATATGGGGTGTTTCTGTAAACTACAGAATCAGGGCCATAAATAATGAGTTTTGTTTGGCTGTTAACCCTTGCTTTGTAACTGGAAAAAAAATATTAAAATGGAAAATCTGCCAAAAATGTGAAATTTTGAAATTGTATCTCTATTTTCCATTAAATCTTGTGCAACACCTAAAGGGTTAACAAAGTTTGTAAAATCTGTTTTGAATACCTTGAGGGGTGTAGTTTCTTAGATGGGGTCACTTTTATGGAGTTTTCTACTCTAGGGGTGCATCAGGGGGCTTCAAATGGGACATGGTGTCAAAAAACCAGTCCAGCAAAATCTGCCTTCCAAAAACCGAACGGCGCACCTTTCACTCTACGCCCCGCTGTGTGGCCGTACAATAGTTTATGGCCACATATGGGGTGTTTCTGTAAACGGCAGAGTCAGGGCAATAAAGATACAGTCTTGTTTGGCTGTTAACCCTTGCTTTGTTAGTGGAAAAAATGGGTTAAAATGGAAAATTAGGCAAAAAAATTTAATTCTCAAATTTCATCCCCATTTGCCAATAACTCTTACTCTAATGCAGCTGATAATTGAGTTAAATAATAAGACACTTAACTCAATAGAAAAAGATATTGATGAAACCGAGAGATATCTGATTCAGAATATGTCGACGACCGAATGGGAAGTATATAAGAAGGAAATAGACACCTCTTTTCTGACTTGGGAAAATCAGATTAAGATGACGAAAACCAAAAAACTACAGAGGGATCGTACGGATTTTGAAAACAACAAAGTATACGGTGGAAGAACACTGAAATAAGGAGTCGCTCCAGATTGACCTCCGTATCCTCAGTGACATCAAGAAGTGAGGACGAATCCATGGGACCTCAGGGTTCCAGAAGATATCCGCAACGCTTTATGAAACGGAAAAATGAGGAACCTCAAAACTTGGTAGGAAAGAGGCGCATGTATCCGACTCAGCAGGTAATTAATCTATCCACACATGTGTTGACACAAGATCAGATTGATATCCTGAAAAAAGGATTGTCTTTTTCACCATCTAGTAACCTGGATCTTTTCTCTACAGTGAAAGACGTGCAATTATTTGCACGCAAATTGGTTTTAAAGAAATTGTTTAAACAGAGAGAGGATCCAAACTTTCCATCACTAGCGGAACAGGAGGCCCTATCCACACTTGTGGAGTTACTTGATGAACAGGAGACCGATAATCGAATGGGTGAGTTCCCAAAACGTTTAAAACCAAAATCGGGAAATTTCCTCCGATTTCTTTGTTCCCCAATATTGAATTGTTTGTCCAACTTGTCTGTAGAGATTTAGAAAAAATCTCGGCAGATGGGGAACATGACAACTGTACTAGTGGTGAAAAGAGAGCATTAAGAGAATTAAAAGCATGGAACGATGTGATCATAAAAGGAGCGGATAAAGGAGGCAACATAGTGATCTGGCCTCGCATTGCATACGAAAAAGAAGCTTGGCGTCAATTGAATGATCACAGATGTTACAAGAGGCTGACATTTAACCCAACTCTTAAATTTAGGGGTGAGCTGAATGTCATCCTGGAAAAAGGAGTAGACGAGGGTGTCATTACAAGACAACAGATGTCCTTCTTACTAACAGAACATCCGGTAACTCCAACAATGTATTTTCTACCGAAGGTACATAAAAATATGCAGCAACCGCCTGGGAGACCAATTGTCTCAGGAATCAATAGCATAAATGATGTAATATGTAAATATATTGAATATCATTTGCATCCTTATGTTGAAGAGTTATCCTCATATTTGAAGGACACCACCGACGTACTCCGAAAAGTTGAAGATCTGCATCTGGACTCAGACATGCTCCTGGCCACCTGTGACGTGGAGTCGCTATATACCTCTATAAAACACGAAGACAGTCTGAGGGCAACTAACTTTTATCTACAGACTTCAAATATGCCTGCAAAAAAACGTGAGTTTATTATGGCTCTACTGGAATTTGTGTTAACACACAACTTTTTCATGTTTGGAGGTCTCCATTTCCTACAGCTCCAGGGGACAGCGATGGGGGCGTCTTGTGCTCCCTCATACGCTAATTTGTTCCTGGGGCTGTGGGAAAGGGAAATCCTCCAGACTGAAGTAACATCATTGGCACAGAAGGTGCAATATTGGGGCAGATATATTGACGATCTGCTGATTATATGGCAGGGCACCAATGAGGAGTTCGACGCATTCATGAACCAACTGAATAGAAATGACTTAAACATCCGACTGACCTCCATCACGAGTCAAACGGAGGTGGAGTTTTTGGATATAAAAATCTGTGTGGGTGAGAATGGCAAAATAGTGACAGATTTATATAGAAAACCTACTTCCGTTAACAGCATATTATCGGCCGATTCAGCACACCCTAAAAGACTGATCGAAAATATTCCCGTGGGGCAGTTCCTGAGGGCCAGACGGATATGTTCCTCAGACCATCTGTTTGAAAATCAAGCAACAGACTTACGTCATAGATTTCAGGCCCGCAACTATACTGAAAGATCAATTGAAAGGGCATATAGACGAGCGAGTTTATCGAAACGCTCAAATCTGTTGCAAGGTAAGAGACCAGGGGGGAATATGGAGGATGTCAGATTTATAACAACATTCAATAACAGGAGTAAAGAGATCACCAAGATATTAACTAGACACTGGGAGATTTTAAAACTCGACCCTTGTCTGAAGGACAAATTAAAAGAACACCCGAGTATTACCTTCAGAAGAGGGAAAAACTTGAGGGATCATCTAGTGAAGAGTCACTATGTAGTACGCCCCCCAAATCCTTTTGGCTCAAAAGGCCCACGATGGGGAAACAAATCCTGTGGTAAATGTGTTGCATGCACAAATATGGACAGAAGTGACATCTTTTGGGACATGTCCCATAAAAAAAGAGTATAAAATCACTCACCCCATTGATTGCACAACAGTGGGGGTAATCTACTGGGCCATATGTCCCTGTGAAAAAATCTATGTGGGGATGACCTCACGACAGTTTAAAAAACGGATCCGTGAGCATGTGCTAGCGATTGAAGCCGCACAGGAGATAACTGATACACAATTACTAACAACCATACCAAGGCATTTTAAAGCAGAACATGCCTGTGACGGATCAGCCCTACGTTTCTGAGGGATTGATCATGTAATGATCTCCCAAAGAGGTGGGAATTGGAAGAAACTATTGGCCCAGCGAGAGACACGCTGGATATATACTCTGAAAACTATGGCCCCTGTGGGATTGAATGACTATAATAGCTATGCTCCATTCCTTTAGATTACCCGTTTTGTACTTCGAAGTCTGGATCATCACAGAACCACCAGGTAAGATGGGTTCATTTTTAATCATTGTTATTTATGTGTTGATGAAATGACGTATATTTCTTTTAGCAGTGATTTGTTTATGTTTCTTTCTTCTCTTTGACACCGGTGATGGGCTGCCTGTATTTAGGCAGCCACACGGTGGTTCTTTTTCCTGTTATATGTTTTAATATAGATACTGATCTTCTGTGTACTCCTGTTTTTGGTTCTGGTTTCTTCCAGTATGTTCTGGATGTCTGGATAACATGCACTTTGGAATATGGAGCTTTTCCGGCCTATGGATTGATATGAGAAAAAACTTGCAGCATCAAACATACAGGGCATCAGGAAAAAGTGTGAGAGAGAAAAAGAGAAGAAAAAAAAGATGTGGAGAAGATTAAGGTGGTCTGGACCTTTCCTATCCATGGAAACTCCTGAATATATACATAGTGTCCCTGTGTTTATAGACCTAGTCAGAGAAACGATTAAGGGTTTTTTGGAATGGGGTATATGTTGGTTGGGTTTTAAATGATTATAGTGATTAAACATGAAAGGGCGAGCTGGGTTTGGATACCATCAATATAATTCTCCCTCATGGAGCACTGGCACTTTTATAATTCATACACCCCCTTTCCTTTCTTCCTTTCACTCTTATTTTTCTTTTACACACTTGCACTTTAATAATTGGTGGTATCGGAACACATCTGGACCCTGAGTAGTCATCTGAGGTATGGGTCTACATGTGATCAATTGGATCCTATGTATTAACTCAATGGTCCCTGTGTCGGGATACCTCCATGTTGCACATCTGATGATGGTCGATAAATAATTGATTTTTAAGAATCATATATGCACTGCCTTTTTGGGGGGGTTCTTATTAACATGATGTAATTAACACTAAAGCATTTTAAGCATTGTATTGTAATTGTTACACTATGCGGGATATGTAGTAATTGTTCTGTATAATTAATGTAATTTGTATATTTTTACACAATTAGGTATATTACTAAATTGTATGTGCACTGGTCACTTTCATTACTTGTAGAGATATATGCTCCAATTTCATGTATCATGTAGAATACCCAACTATTTATATTTATTTATTTTTATATATATATATATATATAATATAATATATATTAGGGATGTCCCGATACCAGTATCGGTATCGGGACCGATACCGGGCATTTGCACGAGTACATGTACTCGTGCAAATGTCCGGTATCGGGACCGATACCGGGCATTTGCACGAGTACATGTACTCGTGCAAATGTCCCCGATACCACTGCCGATACCTGTGCACCGCTTCTATGTGTCCGTCCGCAGCCCCTGCATCTCGCACAGCTGATACAGCTTCAGAGGCAGCAGCAGGCAGTGTAATAGGAGCCGACAGTGGAAGCTAGCTCCGCCCCGCCCCTCCCCGCCCTCCAACCAATCAAAGACTCACAGCACAGGGAGCGTAGTGCAGGGACTCAGAATCGTCTGACAGTTTATTAGTTAAAAGAATCCAATGAGTCACAGACCGTGTCACCGAGTCCCTGCCAGGCCTCCTGCTCTGGGCTCCCTGTAAGTCCGTCCGGGGGAAGGGGGGGGCATTATTAGCATAGCATGTAGTGGAGCTGGGTGTGTACAGGGTGCATGTAGCAGAGCAGGAAGCCTGGCAGGGACTCGGTGACACAGTCTCTGACTCATTCGATTCTTTTAACTAATAAACTCTCAGACGATTCTCTGAGTCCCTGCAATACCTATACATTGTAATTACATCAGTCTGCTCCACTGCATTCACTGCAGCAGAGCTGTGTTTGCCAGGAGCGAGTCCCTCCAAAGGTGATAGTGTCTGTCTTCTATGGCCCTGGTCCCTCCCTTTCTGCCTGCAAGCTGCACATTGATCTCTAAAAGCAGGCATTAGGGCAAGAAGAAATATACATTACTGTATGATGGCCACAAGACTATTATACTGAGGAGGGGGGGCTTCAAAAATTGTTTTCCTGACTCCTTACAGTATAACGTCTCCTTGTGGCCGCCCCATACAGTGTAACGTCTCCTTGTGGCCGCCCCATACAGTGTAACGTCTCCTTGTGGCCGCCCCATACAGTATAACGTCTCCTTGTGGCCGTCCCATACAGTATAACGTCTCCTTGTGGCCGTCCCATACAGTATAACGTCTCCTTGTGGCCGTCCCATACAGTATAACGTCTCCTTGTGGCCGCCCCATACAGTGTAACGTCTCCTTGTGGCCGCCCCATACAGTATAACGTCTCCTTGTGGCCGCCCCATACAGTATAACGTCTCCTTGTGGCCGCCCCATACAGTGTAACGTCTCCTTGTGGCCGCCCCCATACAGTGTAACCTCTCCTTGTGGCCGCCCCATACAGTATAACCTCTCCTTGTGGCCGCCCCATACAGTATAACATCTCCTTGTGGCTGCCCCCATACAGTATAACGTCTCCTTGTAGCTGCCCCCATACAGTATAACATCTCCTTGTGGCTGCCCCATACAGTATAACGTCTCCTTGTAGCTGCCCCCATACAGTATAACGTCTCCTTGTGGCTGCCCCCATACAGTATAACGTCTCCTTGTGGCTGCCCCCATACAGTATAACGTCTCCTTGTGGCTGCCCCCATACAGTGTAACCTCTCCTTGTGGCCGCCCCATACAGTATAACATCTCCTTGTGGCTGCCCCCATACAGTATAACGTCTCCTTGTAGCTGCCCCCATACAGTATAACATCTCCTTGTGGCTGCCCCATACAGTATAACGTCTCCTTGTAGCTGCCCCCATACAGTATAATGTCTCCTTGTAGCTGCCCCCATACAGTATAACGTCTCCTTGTGGCTGCCCCCATACAGTATAACGTCTCCTTGTGGCTGCCCCCATACAGTATAACGTCTCCTTGTGGCTGCCCCCATACAGTATAACGTCTCCTTGTGGCTGCCCCATTCAGTATAATGTCTTCTTGTGGCTGCCCCCATACAGTATAATGTCTCCTTGTGGCTGCCCCCATACAGTATAACGTCTCCTTGTAGCTGCCCCCATACAGTATAACGTCTCCTTGTGGCTGCCCCCCATACAGTATAGCCTCTCCTTGTGGCCCCCATACAGTATAATGTCTCCTTGTGGCCCCCATACAGTATAACGTCTCCTTGTGGCTGCCCCCATACAGTGTAACGTCTCCTTGTGGCTGCCCCCATACAGTGTAACGTCTCCTTGTGGCTGCCCCATACAGTATAACATCTCCTTGTGGCTGCCCCATACAGTATAACGTCTCTTTGTGGCCCCCATACAGTATAATGTCTCCTTGGAATGTTATAGTTCTGTTTTTGGGCCTTTTGGTTGGTCAGTGGTCAGAAAATACATGTGTGTGTATTTTATTGTTAAAATTAGTATCGGTAATTGGTATCGGTGAGTACTTAAATAAAAGTATCGGTACTCGTACTCAGTCTTAAAAAAATGGTATCGGGACATCCCTAATATATATATATACAGCAGAGATGCTACATGCTATAAGCTATGGACCCTAGTCTTCTCCGTAGGCGGTTTGTAATAATAACATTGAAGATCTAAGATGCCGCTGGTCCAATCATGTGACCCGCCTCGTGACTCGGTTGCTAGGAAACGAGGATGCCATGGGAGTACGGCGATAGTACAGAGGGTGACGTCAGTCTCTGGCGCCGCTAGCTTGTGAGACCAAGTCATGATGCGGATCACGTGACGGTATGCGATCATCCGAGCGCTACCTATGATCTAATATATAATTTTAAGGAGTGATACGGAGGTATAGTAGAAAGAGAAAAACAATAGTGGTTGATGCTCAGGATTGAATGGTGCTGCGCTACGGTCCGGAGAGGTAGGTGGGCGGTGCCAATACTTTGAGGTCAGGTGACTGAACATGACTGACTATTGGTTGGGCACTCCCCCCGCTGCCAGGAGCAGCTGATCTGCTCAATTATGGAAAGCTGGGTAGGTGTGTTTTGATTGGTTGAATCTAGATGTCAGGAGTATATAGGAGACCAGTATGGAGGAGTTCAGTATGCCCCAAGAGGAAGCATTCAGCGAAACGATCGTCGGGCGGCTGCTTCAGACCAGGGTCAGTAGGTACTAATTGCACTTGCACTTTAAACTGTGTTTTCTCCCCCCTCTCCCTTTGCAGTCTCTGCTTGGTGTGGGCGGCACCCAGGCTTACACTCCCTTAAATGTTTGGAGTGTTCTTGTATGTATGCTCTGGGTGCTACTATTGCTATATGCGCCCCACTAAGTTGATACTGTTTTATTGTGTATGGGGGGATACTAGTCCCTTATTGGTTTGGAGCTTACTCTGTTTTTATACAATCATTGTAACACCGTAGTGTTCCCAGTATGTGCTGTTTTTGTATATGTTTTAACTGATATACCATCTAATGTTTTTGGATATCCAATAAAGGAAATAATTAATTAGAATTGCTCTCTGTGTGGTTGCTCTTTGAGCTGTGTAGGTGATAATGCAACACCTAAAGGGTTAACAAAGTTTGTAAAATCAGTTTTGAATACTTTGAGGGGTGTAGTTTATAGAATGGGGTCATTTTTGGGTGGTTTATATCATGTAAGCCTCGCAAAGTGACTTCAGAGCTGTAGTGGTCCCTACAAATTGGGTTTTTGTAAATTTCTGAAAAATTTCAAGATTTGCTTCTAAACTTCTAAGCCTTGTAACATCCCCAAAAAATAAAATATCATTCCCAAAATAATTCAAACATGAAGTAGACATATGGGGAATGTAAAGTCATCACAATTTTTGGGGGTATTACTATGTATTACAGAAGTAGAGAAACTGAAACTTTGAAATTTGTAAATTTTTCTAAATGTTTGGTAAATTTGGTATTTTTTTCTGCAAAAAAAAAATTTTTTTACTTCATTTTGCCAGTGTCATGAAGTACAATATGTGACGAAAAAACGGTCTGAGAATGGCCTGGATAAGTCAAAGCGTTTTAAAGTTATCACCACTTAAAGTGACACTGGTCAGATTTGCAAAAAATGGCCAAGTCCTTAAGGTGAAATAGGGCTGAGTCCTTAAGGGGTTAAAGAGGACCTTTCACCAGTTTTTACTTTATAAAACCGATACCTCACACTGTAGTCCATGTTCCCTAGATGTCATATTGCAATTTTTTTTTTTATGATATGCTCCTTCGTTGCGCCGCTGTGCCCCTCGTTCTGTTTAGGCGCCCTGTATGCTAATTAATAGCATCGGAACAGGGAGGAGGAGACATCAGCTTTTCTCAGGGGGCGTCTCTTCTATCTGGCTGTGGTGCTGTCCAATCACAGCTGAGCGTGTCACAGCCATAGAGAAAAAACAGCTCACCTTCTCCCTGGCTGTGACACGCTGCGCTGTGATTGGACAGTGCCACAGCCAGATAGAAGAAACGCCCCCTGAGAAAAGCTGATGTCTCCTCCTCCCTGTTCCGATGCTATTAATTAGCATACAGGGCACCTAAACAGAACGAGAGGCACAGTGGTGCAACGAAGGAGCATATCATGAAAAAAATTAGCGATATGACATCTAGGGAACATGGGCTATAGTGTGAGGTATCGCTTTTATAAAGTAAAAACTGGTGAAAGGTCCTTTTTAAGCCTAAGGATTGTTAAAGGGGGTTTCTTTTAGGCCCCTTTCACACGGGCGAGTATTCCGCGAGGGTGCAATGCGTGATGTGAACGCATTGCACCCGTACTGAATCAGGACCCATTAATTTCTATGGGGCTGTTCACATGAGCGGTGATTTTCACTCATCACTTGTGCTTTGTGTGAAAATCGCAGTATGCTCTATTTTGTGCGTTTTTCACGCAACGCAGGCCCCATAGAAGTGAATGGGGCTGCGTGAAAATCGCAAGCATCCGCAAGCAAGTGCGGATGCGGTGCGATTTTCACGCACTGTTGCTAGGAGACGATCGGGATGGGGACCCGTTCATTATTATCTTCCCTTATAACATGGTTATAAGGGAACATAATAGCATTCTGAATACAGAATGCATAATACAATAGCGCTGGAGGGGTTAAAAAAAAGAAAAAATAATTTAACTCACCTTAATCCACTTGATCGCGCAGCCCTGCTTCTCTTCTGTCTTCATCTTAGCTGTGTGCAGGAAAAGGACCTGTGGTGACGTCACTCCGGTCATCACATGATCTTTTACCATGGTGATGGATCATGTGATGATCCTTTTCCTGCACACAGCTAAGATAATGACAGAAGAGATGCCGAGCTGCGCGATCAAGTGGATTAAGGTGAGTTAAATAGTTTTTTATTTTTTTTAACCCCTCCAGCGCTATTGTATTATGCATTCTGTATTCAGAATGCTATTATTTTCCCTTATAACCATGTTATAAGGGAAAATAATACAATCTACAGAACACCGATCCCAAGCCCGAACTTCTGTGAAGAAGTTCGGGTTTGGGTACCAAACATGCGTGATTTTTCTCACGCGCGTGCAAAACGCATTACAATGTTTTGCACTCGCGCGGAAAAATAGCACATGTTCCCGCAACATACCCGCACCTTTTCCCGCAACGCCCGTCTGAAAGAGGCCTTACAGTCAGGATCACTTAAAGGGTCACTAATTTTTGGTAAAACTTTTGATATGTCATAGATCGGTGGGAGTCTGAGTGCTGAGACCCCCACTGATTGCTAGAACGAGGAAAGAGAAACATGCACATATCGTGCTTTCTCTCCTACCTGCAGAGGACAGAATCCACACCGGCCCATAGACTTTCCATTGAGCCCATCTCCTGCATCGTTCTAGCAATCAGTAGGGGTCTTAGTACTCAGACCTCCACCAATCAAAACTTTTGATATGTCTCTATGATAACCAAAACTCAGTGACCCTTTAATAGGAAACATTTCTATAAAGGAACGCTGTAAAAGAAGGTATTTATATGTGGAAGCAATAGTCGGTGTGCCCTGGCTAGGTTAGACAATAGCTCCAATGTATTTCTCAATAGAGTGGAAGTGATTTTCATGCAGTATAGACAGTCATATATGCAAGCCTTGCCTGTGTGATAATACATCCCTCCATACATTTCTGGAACATACTCAATGAGGAATTGTCCTCCACTCAAAGCCATTTGAAAACTGAAAGGCACCTCCAGTAGCGTCTTATTGAAGCCATTACTGGCAATCACTTCTCCATACCTTACAGAAACCCTACAGGTATCGGGGTCAGCTGTTCCCTGCAGCTTATGACTAGCTTTTGAATGAAGCAGGAAGCAAAACTCTGTTTAAAGTGTGGTCGCCGTGCTGAGTAAGGGAAGGGTACGCACTTGCGTTAGGGCAGTGATGGCTAACCTCCAGCTGTGGTGAAACTACGACTCCCAGCATGCTCCATTCATTTCTATGAAGTTCTGAAAACAGCTAAGCAAGTGTACATATTGGGAGTTGTAGTTTTACCACAGCTGGAGTGCCGGAGGTTCGCCATCACAGCGTTGGGGCATTCCGTTATAGCAGGCATCCTCAAACTGCGGCCCTCCAGCTGTTGTAAAAGTACAACTCCCACAATGCCCTGCTGTAGGCTGATACCTGTAGGCTGTTCGGGCATGCTGGGAGTTGTAGTGTTGCAACAGCTGGAGGGCCGCAGTTTGAGGATGCCTGTGTTATAGGTTCTGTTTAGAACAGAATTCTCGGACTTGAATGCCATAGACTTCTATTTTGACGGATCAAAACGGAATGCCTCTTAAAGGCTTCAGTTTTGCATTTAGTCTGAGAATTCCATTATAACTCTGTTATAACTGAACCTATAGTGGAATACCCTAACGCCAGTGCGAATGAAAGCTGTGTTTTTGTTCCATTCCATGCTAGTTCTGGCGCCAGAGGCTGCAGTGAACACCGGATTGAATGGGTGTGGGGTATCTGGCCCCCAGTGATCAGATATTGATGACCTATCCTGAGGATAGGTCATTAATATCATGAGCTGAGAAAGCCCCTTTAAAATGCAGATTTTGCAGTGGACTTCAACCCTGACAATACAATGAATAAAATTTGCATCAGATGGGGCCACCTGTATTGTATTCACGGTATGTAAATTAAGTTTTGTTAAAATGAACCTGTCACTGGGATTTTGTGTATACAGATGAGGACATGGGTTGCTAGCACATCCGCAATATCCTGTCCCCATAGCTCTGTGTGCTTTTATTGTATAAAAAAAAAACAACGATTTGATACATATGCAAATTAACCTGCGATGAGTCCTGTCCCTGACTCATCTCGGGGACAGGACTCCTCTCAGGTTAATTTGCATATGTATCAAATCGTTGTTTTTTTACACAATAAAAGCACACAGAGCTATGGGGACTGGGTATTGTGGATGTGCTAGCGGCCATCTAGCAACCCATGTCCTCAGCTCTATACACAAAATCCAGGTGACAGGTTCCCTTTAAAGGGGTTATCCAGGAATTGATAATGACGTATCCCCAGATAGCGGTTCTATTGTACTGTACCCACATGGATAATGTCAGTACAGTACAATAGACCCGTGATCTAATAGGTACGGGCTGTATCATAAATGACTATGATGCAGTCAGTTTGGTTCAGGGGAGATGCTGTCGGTCCGGGACGTGAGGCAGACACACAGGAGCGTGTTTCCCAGACCGAGCACAGTCATGTGTATTCCCATGTAACTTGTTGCAGAAATTTCTGCAACTGAAAATAAGTTCCATTAACCCCTTCCCGCATGTGGGCGTAACTGTACGTCCAGATTGCAGGATGGTTTCTGCAATTGGGCATACAGTTACGCCCGAACTCTTACCGGAGGTTGTGAGTAGCCACCGCGGCTTCTATGGGGTTAACAGAGGGAGGGAGCTCCTTCTCTCCCCCATCGGGACCCTGCGCTGCTATGGCAGCATCCTGATGGTTACGATGGCAACCGGATGCCTTACAAAGACATCCAGGCTTGCCATGGAACCAAGGCTCCCTGACAGGCCCTGCTGTAGGCAGGGTCCTGATCAGGGTGAATGTCAGTGAAATATGAGTATTGCAAAGTATAGTACAGCCATCATCCCCACTGATCCAAGATCCAAGTGGGGCTTTGAAAAAAAAAAAAAAAAGGGGTAAAAAAAAGCAAAATGTATCTAAAAAAATATATATATAAAAATTTCAATAAAAAAAAATTGCCTTTTCCCATATCGGCTCATTTATATTTCATAAAAAATTAAAAAATAAAATACACTTTAGTATCGCCGCATCCGTAACGACCTGATCTATAAAAGGATCACATTGCTTATCCCGCGTGGTAATCTCTGTAAAAAAAAAACATAATTCAAAAACAGTGTTGGAATTGCTGTTTTCGTCATCTTACCGGCCCCAAAAATTTTATAAAAAGCGATCAAAACGTCATAAGTATGCCAAAGTTGTACCAATAATAACTACAGCCTGTTCCACTAAAAACAGCTACATGTTTGCTAAAAAATAAAAATGTTATGGATGTTAGTGTATGACAATGCAAAATATACCGGTAACTTATTTTTAGCAAAAGTAGTAAAACATGAAAAAAAACTAAATAAATTTGTTATCGCCATAACCGTATCAACCCGTAGTACAAAGCTATCATATCATGTATACCGCAAGCGGAACTCCATTAAAAATAAAAAATACTGGCAGAGTTGCAAATCTTGCCCACCTCACCTACTGCAAAATGGTATAAAAGTGATCAAAAAGTCATATGTACTCCAAAATGTTACCAATAATAACGACAGCCTGTTCTGCAAAAAAGAAGCCCTCACACAGTCTAATTGGTGAAAAAATACAAATGTTACGGTAATTATGTTGGTATATGGTGATGCAAAATATAACTTATTTTTTATAAAAAAAATTATTTAAAAAGTTTATTATTTTATTGATTTTCTGCTGCAAAATTAGTAAAACATAAAAAACTTATATAAATTTGGTCCTCACACAGCTCAGTCAATAAATAAAAATGTTATGGCCCCTAAAAACTATTTCATACTTCCATGTTAGAAAATCCAGATGCCACCCCTTCCCTTCTGAGCTCTGCCGTGTCCCCAAACAGCAGTTTACAACCACAGATGGGATGCTGCCGTATTCAGGAAAAATGCATAACAAATTGTGGGGTGCTTTTTCTTGTGTCACACCTTTTGAAAATGGCTAATTTGGGGCTAAAGCGACATTTTATTGGAAATAAAATGTAATTTTTCATTTTTTCAGCGACGTGTTTTTAAATTCTATAAAACGTTTGTTGGGTGAAAGCAGTCACTGCATCCCTCAATCAGTTCCATGAGGGGTGTAGTTTCCAAAATAGGGTCACTTTTTGGGCTTTCCTTTCTAGGGGTACAATATAAAGTGACACGTTAGATTTGAAAAATTGAGCATTTGGTCCAAACTGGCTTTTGCTGGAAGGGGTTAATCTAAATGGGTTTGTTTTGATGGTGTTTTTTTGCAAGCCCCACTGTGATATATGGGACTTTCACAGAAATCTGTGCAACAAATCAGATGTGTGAGTTCTCAGAAAGTATTTCAGGCCCACAGTGGACCAGCTGGCATATCTGTATAGATAAAGGGCTGACAATGCACTCTGTCCGTATTGGGGATAAGAATAGTCATTTCTAATAATGAGAGTGAGAAAAATGCGTATTGCACATGTAAGGTGTCGGTATTTTGCAGATCAGTGGTCTGCGGGCCGCAATACGGACACAGTCATGTGCATGATGCCTACGAAAGGAAATGTTTTTCTAATTCCATTTAGATTCATCCTATGTATAAGCAGTCTTCAAGGGTGGAACTTGCAGGGGCAGGCCAGGAACTTAAAGTGGCCCTGGAAAAAAAAAAACTAAAAGTGGCCCCATGTTATAGGGGGGTCCAAATTGACAAAAGGCAGGGCAACACAAGTAGGCATTGTCAGCAATACCACAGTGAAAAATACTGTCCCATCAGACCCTTATACAGTGCCTTGAAAATGTATTCCTACCTCTTGAACTTATCCCCATTTTTTCACATTGCACCCACAAACTTAAAGGGGTATTCCCATTAACAGTTTTCATACTTGCCTGCGGCGAGCCAAACGTTCACTTCCTGGCTTCGGCTGGGCGGGCTCAGTCAGCTTGATTGACGTCTTCTCCCGGCCGCGCCGCACGCTGTCTTCAACGCGCATGTCGCAGCGCATGCACCATGGTGACTTATTCCTGGCCTGTATAGTACAGAGCCGGCGTGCACGTTCGCGGCTCTGTACTATACTGGCCAGGAAGTAGTCATCATGGCACATGCGCGTTCAGGACTTTGCGCGGCATGGAAAAGCGCCATCAAATCTGTTTGAAAGACACATTCTCAAGTGGTTTTCACACCAGTTGTTGAAAAAAAAAAAAGTACCATGTGCACATAGCCAAATTTTTTACATTAAAGTCATTCAGGAACATCTATCAAGTGATGTAAAAGTTGCAAATTATGGTGCGCGCTTAGTATTACTTGTGAACTGAATGTGCTCTAAATTATTAATTTATATCCATTATGTCGATATTTTACTTCAAGCAGTGAAATCTGTGTGCACCCCAACGAAAGGTAGAGATCCCCCACATACCAGTACAGCCCAATGTAAATGAATGCACATCCGAAAATATAGAGCTAGCAGAGGGATCTTAACGCCTCATGAAGGAGCCTGTGCAATAGCACGTAGAGTCCGTACAGTTCTGTAATTCGGAGCTATCGGCACTCTATGTGCTGTAATGAGGCACCATATTGTTGCCTTATTACAGCTCCATATGGATCTTGATTACGGTAGTGTCCATTGTTTTTATCAGCATCCGATCTACATTTTTTGCGGATTGGATGTGGACCCATTCACTTTAAAGGGGCCACAAAAGATGCATCCATATATCAGTTTCGTAGCCCTGCAAAGGCACAGCAGCCCCCCGATGGGAGAGGGAGGGAGCCCCCTCTTACTGTTAACCTTTTCCATACAGCGGTCCGTACGGACCGCTGTATGGAAAGGGTTAAACGGTTGACATCACAGCACGGATGTCAGCCGTTTATACCAGAGTGTCAGCAATGTGCTGACATTCTGGTATACCAGTGGACGCCAATGAATATTCAAGAGGAGGCGGGCAGGGGATCGCGATCCCGCCTACCGCCCCCCTCCCACACTGCCTGCAAAACCCCCCCTGCACTACCCGCCGGCATAAAATTATTCAGGGGTGCAGGGGGGGGTGAAAAAAACTTTATTTGGGGCATTTTGAAGTTTGATCCCCGCGGGATCAAACCTGCGGTTTGCTGCGATCGCTGATACGGGGGGGTCATATGACCCCCCCCCCCCCCCGGCGTTGTGACAGGATGCCCGCTGAATGATTTCAGCGGGCATCCTGTTCCGATTAACCCCCGCAGCTCAGCAATCTCATTTTAAACTAATGACGTACCGGTACGTCATGGGTCCTTAAGGACTCGGGAAACATGCCGTACCGGTACGTGATGCGTCCCTAAGGGGTTAAAGGGGTGACCCACAAATAACATTTACCACCTATCTACAGAATAGCCGTTAATAAAAACCCCGTCCCCTCTGTGAATGTAGTGGTCATGCACATAGGTGATCACCGCTCCATTCACTTCTGTGTGACTGCCGGAGATGGCCGAGCGCCGTACTCAGCAGTACCACACACAGTAAGGCCTCTTTCACACGGGCAGTCCGCAATACGGCAATGGGGCGCACACGTCCGTGTGAAAGAGGCCTTAATCAATCGATGGTCATGCATCTGCATTATTCACACAGGGCACAGCTATCCTGTGCTTATGGACAACCCCGTTAATAGTAGCCCAGTGAATAGCACTGTCGTCTTGTAACACTGGAGTCCTGGATTCCAATCTGACAAAGGGCAACCTCTACATGGGGTTTATAGGTTCTCCCTATGCTTGTCTTGGTTTCCTTCCACACTGCAAAAAAAACCTTACTGATGGGTTAATTTGGTATTTAGATTGTGAGCCCTAAACCGACATGAGTCATGATGATCTTTGTACAGCGCTGCGGAATATGCTGGAGCAATGTAAATGAATAATATGATCATTTTCATCCTCTTTTCAGGTTTTGCAAGCTTCCACATCACATTACGTCGCATTAAAGGATTTATCTCAACCTCTTATGCTAATATAGTAAATGATTTTATTCCTGTAAGATATATTGACACAAAGGACTGATGGTGATCATTACAGATATAAAATGCACTGGTTTATGCTTTATTGTATGCATTGTTATGTCGAGTAACAAGAATTAGATTTTTTTATTGGATTACATATTTTTCACAATATGTGCAGCTATAATTTTGATTCCAGTCAGAGCTTCACTGCACGTTGGTTTGATCAAATTAGGAGGTAGTAGAAATCCGTAGGTGCCTTTATCACGAAGTTCAAAAGTAAAAGAATACTTAATACCCAAATCATAGGCCCAATCATCCGATCCTCCTGGAGCCAGATCTGCAAAAACGTAACAGATACAATCGTCATCTCATTTCATCACGAGAGGTGATTACATGAAATCATGAAGTACCCCATACAGACTACATGGCTACTTAGTGGGGTTATCCAACAGTATAAACGCCCCCCAACAATTCCCGAGCCCCTCCTATGAAAGATACTTACCTGGTCCCTGACACCCGCATCCCTCTGGATCCCTACATGGCCACCGCTGCATCTCCCTGTCACGTGGATCAAAACATCCGGCGACGGGAAGGTGCAGCCTACTTTTGGCTGCACACCCAACCATGTGATTTGTTTGTTTTGATCCGTGCGATGGAGAGATGCACTGACAGCCGCGCAGGGATCCGGAGTGACACGAGTGTTCGGATCGGGTAAGTATCTTCCATAGGAGGGGTCTATGCATTGTGGGGGTGTTATACTGTTGGATAACCCCTTTAAATGGACTGTAATGTGGGGGCAAAGAGTACTGTGCCCCTAATTCCCATGATGCAATTTATAAAGTTAGGTTCCAACTCCTGCCTCATACACAACCTAGAAATATTCTATAAGACTCTTCACTCCTACTAGGCTCTGTCCACAAGGAGGAACAGTACCCTCCGGATCCCCAGCAAAGGCCTCTCACCCAGCTAAAGAGGCATTCTGCAAAATATGGATGATGTCTATATTGCATCAGTGTAGATGATCCATTGATTTCAATGGGTCCGTGGTCTGCGTTTGCGGACGAGAATAGGACATGTTCTATTGTTTGCGAACTGACATACAGATGTGGAAAGTACTGAAGAGGGGAAGTCAACAGCTGTCTGCAAATGAGATACTGGCTTGGCTATAATCCTAAACTATGTCTCGAGGCCTGTTTAAAAAGTCAAAGAAAAAGGGGGATCAGTCCGCACATCCCACTGCGCAGGTGCGCGCTGCCATGGCTAGAAACACAAAGAAAAAAACACAATGCAACAGCACTCTGCAAACCAAATAAAGTACAATAATGCCATAGTAATAGAAAATATTCTGGTGCTAATGCTACGCTTATTTTGTAAATTTGAGATTCTTGGCAAATACAATTTGTACAAAATAATTTGGGCCCATCTGCCACACGTCAAGGCGATCTCTGTAAGACAGGAACCCAACACTAAATGCTACCTGTTATGTGCCATAACGGCCACCATAAAGTTCAGGGAGTGCAGGTTCCAAAGCAGAGTGGACCCAGCATGCATGTGGAACCTGCACTCCCTGAAGCGAGGGAAAACGCGCATCGGGGTTAGTGTTCCCTCCAGGTCCTGGGTCTGTATGTCATTTTCTTGCCACCGGTTTATGTTTGTTTATTATGTTTTTCATATCCAACACCAATTATTCTGAGCCCTATTTAGGGACTATTTTGCATTAGCAGTTTATTTGTTGTCGGATATGGAGATGAATTATATTGGGGCATATAGTACTTTGAGATAGGACCAGGGTGACTAAATGTATGGGTGACACAAATATTGACATTTTTGGTCAATTCGTTTATCTAGCGTACTGTATACCCGGTGCCAATTTATAAATATGTGACTCGGTTGACGGTAGGGGAATACTTTTTGTCACAGTACCTCATGTATTGCTGCTATTTTTAATGATGTTATGTATTATGTTTTGCATGAATTTCTATGAATAAACTATGAATCTCTATTAATTAAATTATGTCTTTACATTATATGTGTGTGTTCAAACATTTGGTGAGTCTTTACAAAATGTATTTGCCAGGAATCTCAAATTTACTAAATAAGCATAGAATTAGCACCAAAATACTTTCTATTACTATGGCATTATTGTACTTTATTTGGTTTGCAGAGTGCTGTTGTATTGTGTTTAAAAAGTCAAACACTGATTTATGGGATAGCCACCTTACGTCTGGTGGCACCAAAGGCCCAGGTTTATTTTCTTTTTTTGGGAAAGAGAGATAATTTACAAAGCAATCTTCTAGCAATATTGGAGATCATCATCATATATAGTTACCACTATGGTTGCAATGTATCCTATCACTTTTGCAGGCCATCATAGTCCCTAAAATCACATCACTCTATAGGCAGCTGGCAAATAGTTTTGTGTGGAATTGGAGTCACTTACATATAGTGTCTGCTCCTGTGCCTGATACATATCTGCTTCTGTTTTTTAACTTTATGTGATCTGCAACTTTATTTGCAAGTCGAGACTGCAATTGAAAAATCAAATTTTTTAATACAACTTAACAAAAGTACATTTAGTTATCTGTGTTTACAGGCAAAACTAACCAGAATCAAACCTAATGTACAAGACTTGTTTCAAAGACAGGGTTCATAATTACTTAAAATAATGAAAGTGCCTGTTCCAAACATGTAGATTACTGTTTCCTTTACATATACATATCATGGTATTTCTGTATCAAAAATGTCACATGGGATATAAAATGACTATGGGGGCAATGTTAGATGTACAGTATTTCTGAAGTTTTGCTGGAGCTAACATTACCATAATTTGTGATACATTTCTCAAAATGTCACTCATTGTCACCTCTTTAACCCATTCCTGACCTCAGCAGGTCTTCAAAGATGGCACTTCCTCTAGTGCAGCGGGTGCCATACCCACGAGGTTTCTGTTGTTTTAAACAGCAGACACCCGGGGCTTATGTCTGTGATTAGCATTAAAACCGATTACAGACTTGTAACTCCTTAGATGCGGTGGTGAATTGCGACCACTGCATCTGAGAGGCGTTTTCCCAGGAGCACTGTGCTCCCAGAGCCAGAACGGCATCCCTTCACTGAGAACAGGGACGCCATTGGTTGTCGATGTGGTAGCCTCAGTCCTTTTGAAGCATCCGCAGCTACCACAGCAGTAGCTCCTATAGGATCGTAATTGGTTGCAGTGGTAATTCATTGAAGTTTATGGAACAAGTGATGTAACAGTTGCATATTCAAGTCCCCTGAGAAGACTTAATTTTAGTGTAAAAAAAAAAGTTTTTAAAAATGCTTTTTCCCCGTAATAAAAATAAACAATAAAGATGATTTGCATCACCACATGCCAAAATTTCTGAACTATTAAAATACAAACGTATTTATCCTGTACAGTGGTTTACATTTATCTAAAAGTCCAGTAGGAATAATAGAGGACTGGTGATAGAGATGTATGAATATCTTTCTTTCATGTAACTAGATTGATTTTCTTATGTAGTTGCTTGTTCCTTATCTCAACTGCCTCCCCTCCCCCTTTGCTTCAAGCTGTCTATTTGTCCAACACTGAAGCGAAAACGGAGGGGGATCGAAGCTGCAATAGGCCCTCACTTCTCCCACAGGATGATGTATAGACTGTAGAAGAATGCTTGAGCCAATTATTTAGGTAGATGATTCACATACAGTACAGACCAAAAGTTTGGACACACCTTCTCATTCAAAGAGTTTTCTTTATTTTCATGACTATGAAGGCATCATAACTATGAATTAACACATGTGGAATTATATACATAACAAACAAGTGTGAAACAACTGAAAATATGTCATATTCTAGGTTCTTCAAAGTAGCCACCTTTTGCTTTGATTACTGCTTTGCACACTCTTGGCATTCTCTTGATGAGCTTCAAGAGGTAGTCCCCTGAAATGGTCTTCCAACAGTCTTGAAGGAGTTCCCAGAGATGCTTAGCACTTGTTGGCCCTTTTGCCTTCACTCTGCGGTCCAGCTCACCCAAACCATCTCGATTGGGTTCAGGTCCGGTGACTGTGGAGGCCAGGTAATCTGGCGCAGCACCCCATCACTCTCCTTCATGGTCAAATAGCCCTTACTTTCAAAGTTTTCCCAATTTTTCGGCTGACTGACTGACCTTCATTTCTTAAAGTAATGATGGCCACTCGTTTTTCTTTACTTAGCTGCTTTTTTCTTGCCATAATACAAATTCTAACAGTCTATTCAGTAGGACTATCAGCTGTGTATCCACCTGACTTCTCCTCAACACAACTGATGGTCCCAACCCCATTTATAAGGCAAGAAATCCCACTTATTAAACCTGACAGGGCACACCTGTGAAGTGAAAACCATTTCAGGGGTCTACCTCTTGAAGCTCATCAAGAGAATGCCAAGAGTGTGCAAAGCAGTAATCAAAGCAAAAGGTGGCTACTTTGAAGAACCTAGAATATGACATATTTTCAGTTGTTTCACACTTGTTTGTTATGTATATAATTCCACATGTGTTAATTCATAGTTTTGATGCCTTCAGTGTGAATCTACAATTTTCATAGTCATGAAAATAAAGAAAACTCTTTGAATGAGAAGGTGTGTCCAAACTTTTGGTCTGTACTGTATGTGCAACACCAATTCAGACCATGTGGCATGTAAGATAATTTTGGTTAAACAAATTATTGTATGATTATAACTTGTATGCTGTCTTGTTATAAGATTTTGATTAATCACAGAGTGAGACCAGAAAGCGTTGGAAATAACAGCAGAACTGCAACAGAGATCATCAGCAATTCTGGGGGTGGTGTGTCTATCTGTTTCCAGGAAAGCTGTGTTTGTTTGTGCTGCAAGTTTTATGATAAAACAAACAAAACTGTGTGGCTGGGATGGAAGCCATAAATGATTCAGTGTAATCTAAGGGGGTGTGGCTTTGAGTTGTAGTTGAGTTGAGTATGTGTGAATACTGATGGATGCTTAGCAGAGCTGTGTGTGCATACTTCACATAATGGCGTGGTTATGAGATGTTTGTGAAAATGAATAGATGATGGCTGCAGCAAATGAAAATGTGAATGTGTATGGAGTACGATATTTGTTTTTATATAATATGCGCATTGGGGATTTTTATTTTATTTTTCTTGGAAGCTTTTGTGTTTTTATTGGTGCCAAAAGTGTTTATTGAGCTCTACATTTTTTTTATATTGAAGAAGTCAATAAAATGTTTCTTATGCTTCATGTGTTCATGTCTGTATTGTCAGATCTGTTTGTTTCGATGTTTGTAGTTATTTGTTATATGTTATATGTTCTGCTAACACCAGAGATTTGTCCTCATGAACATCTGAAAATAGACTGACTAAAAGAGGGAGGATCACACCGTCTGACTGGAAGGGTTGGACTTAGATGACTTAGAGGGGAGGGAGGAGGACAGGGTGGACGTCACAGACAACGACAGCCCTTGTGCCCATCCAGAGTTACAAGACACCCCCATGAAAGATATGAAGTCCTGTGTTTCAGTCTATTAAATTCCACATTAGGAAAAGCTGGGTACTTCAGTAAACCAAATAGCAGTGTAACATCAAACAGCATTGGTGCTTCAGTGGTGCCAACCACAGGTAGTGTTCCTTGGGCGTTGCCCCAGCCCTGATGCCAAACGCCTCATTGATGTAAAGAAAAGTAAGTTTGCCAACCTATAATGGTCTTGGGAGATGGACCTGCAGAGTCTGTGGGACCCAGAAGAGACAGAGAGAGTTGTGCTGTGTGTGGTACTCCTCGTCCACACTACACAATAAGATTGTATTCTGTGATGACCATGCCTGGATCACTGTACGTCCCCACAGACACCCATGTTTTTGTCATGAGGACGACACAAAGACAGGTGAGGGGGAAAAGTTAGACCAAGATTAGGAAACAGGCAATCCAGTACTGATTCAAGTCCAGCCCCAATGATATCCCTCACTCTGGGTCATATAGAAGTAGTCCGTTTTTGATTGATACTGGAGCAGCCAAGACAGTTGTGCACAGCAAACATGTCCTCCCCTGACTTAATCTCTAAGGACACCAGTCTTTGGGTAGAAGTGGATGGGAAAGTAGTACACTCCCCTTTTTAACAGAACCCATCCGTATTAGATTTGCCCTTAACCGAAAAAGTGCTTGCCCGTTTGCCGTCAGCGATAATGCCCCTTGTTGCTTCCTGGGTACAGACTTGCTTGCAAAAGTACATGCTAGCATCTCATATCAGGAGGACGGCACTGTGAAGCTTACAGGTGCCCTCAATGACAAGGAACTTTGGCCGTTAGTGATAAAACTCCCTGGTCCATGTTTGTAGAGACTTTTTGTTTTGAAAAAAAAAAAGGAGAGATTGTATCCCCCTTTTAACACTTTATTTTATACCTTGTGAATAAGAAAAGTGAGAAAAGTAGGTTACTTTCACACTAGCGTTTTTCTTTTCCGGCATAGAGTTCCATCCTAGGGGCTCTATACCAGAAAAGAACTGATCAGTTTCATCCTAATGCATTCTCACTGGAGAGCAATCCGTTCAGGATGTCCTCAGTTCAGTCTTTTTGACTTTTCAGGACGAAGATAATACCGCAGCATGCTGCGGTTTTATCTCCGTCAAAAATTCCGGAACAATTCCTGGAATGCCGGATTCGGCATAAATTTATATTGAAATGTATTAGTGCCGGATCCGGCATCGAAATACCGCAATGCCGGATCCGGCCTTCAGGTCTGCGCATGCACAGACCTTTAAGGGTCCATTCACACGTCCGTTGTTTCTTTCCTGATCTGTTCCGTTTTTTGCGGAACAGATCTGGACCAGTTCTGTACCCATTCATTTTCAATGGGTCCTTAAAAAAAAATCAGACATGAGCTGTCCGATTTTTTTCAGGACCCATTGAAAATGAATGGGTACAGAACTGGTCCAGATCTGTTCCGCAAAAAACGGAACAGATCAGGAAAGAAACAACGGACGTGTGAATGGACCCTAAAAATGTGAAAAAAATAGAAACGTATCTGTTTGTCCGTATGACAAATGGACAGACGGATCCGTTCTTGCAATGCATTTGTGAGACGGATTCGCATCCGGATCCGTCTATAAATGCTGTCCGTTTGCATGCAGATTGCCGGATCACTCTGCCGCAAGTGTGAAAGTACCCTAAACCCACTCCACGGTGATTGATTTAACAAATGCTTTATTTCGGTACCACTATATCCAGACAGTAGTATTTGTTTGCCTTCACACATGAGGGTAAGCAGTATACCTGGGTGGTGCTGCCGCAGGGAGCCTAGAACCCACCCAGTACAGTATTCTTCATATGTCTGGGCTATGGGGTAGAGTGGCAAGATGAAAGCCTTTTCTTACGAAGAAAAACATCCAAGCCAGGCTACATTTTGCATAAACAAATCTGAAGTCTCCCCAAAAGCATGTGGGAAAAGGGTGTTATGGTCTGATGAAAGCAAGGTTGAACTTTTTTGTCCATAATTCCAAAAGATATGTTTGGCGCAAAAACAACACTGCACATCACCAAAAAGAACACCATACCCACAGTGAAGCATGGTGGTGGCAGCATCATGCTTTGGGGCTGTTTTTTTTTTTTTTCAGCTGGAACTGGGGCCTTAGTTAAGCTAGAGTGAATTATGAACAGTTCCAAATACCAGTCAATATTGGCACAAAACCTTCAGGCTTCTGCTAGAAAGCTGAACATAAAGAGGAACTTCATCTATGCTTTGGGTCAGCATGACAACGACCCAAAGCATACATCCAAATCAACAAAGGAATGGCTTCACCAGAAGATGATTCAAGTTTTGGAATGGCCCAGCCAGAGCCAAGACCTGAATCCGATTGAAAATCTGTGGGGTGATCTAAAGAGGGCTGTGCATGGGAGATGCCCTCACAATCTGACAGATTTGGAGTGTTTTTGCAAAGAAGAGTGAGCAAATCTTGCCAAGTCAAAATGTGCCATGCTGATAGACTCATACCCAAAAAGACTGAGTGCTGTAATAAAATCAAAAGGTGCTTCAACAAAAGTATTAGTTTAAGGGTGTGCACACTTATGCAATTATATTATTTTATTTTTATATTTTTTCTTCCCTCTACCTAAAAGATTTCAGTTTGTTTTTCAATTGAGTGGTACAGTTTATAGGTCACATTAAAGGTGGAAAAAGTTCTGAAATGATTTATCTTTGTCTAATTTTTTTAAATCACAGAAACCTGACATTTTAACAGGGGTATGTAGACTTTTTATATCAACTGTATACTGCAGCCATGTCCAGGGGTGTACATAGAAATCTTGGGCCCCCATAGTAAAAAATTTTGGGCCCCTCCCTCCCCGCACAAATATAAAGCACAATTTAAGTAATTATATACAGTACAGACCAAAAGTTTGGACACACCTCATTTAAAGAGTTTTCTTTATTTTCATGACTATGAAGGCATCAAAACTATGAATTAACACATGTGGAATTATATACATAACAAAACAAGTGTGAAACAACTGAAAATATGTCATATTCTAGGTTCTTCAAAGTAGCCACCTTTTGCTTTGATTACTGCTTTGCACACTCTTGGCATTCTCTTGATGAGCTTCAAGAGGTAGTCCCCTGAAATGGTCTTCCAACAGTCTTGAAGGAGTTTCCCAGAGATGCTTAGCACTTGTTGGCCCTTTTGCCTTCACTCTGCGGTCCAGCTCACCCCAAACCATCTCGATTGGGTTCAGGTCCGGTGACTGTGGAGGCCAGGTCATCTGGCGCAGCACCCCATCACTCTCCTTCATGGTCAAATAGCCCTTACTTTCAAAGTTTTCCCAATTTTTCGGCTGACTGACTGACCTTCATTTCTTAAAGTATGATGGCCACTCGTTTTTTCTTTACTTAGCTGCTTTTTTCTTGCCATAATACAAATTCTAACAGTCTATTCAGTAGGACTATCAGCTGTGTATCCACCTGACTTCTCCTCAACACACTGATGGTCCCAACCCCATTTTATAAGGCAAGAAATCCCACTTATTAAATCTGACAGGGCACACCTGTGAAGTGAAAACAATTTCAGGGGACTACCTTTGAAGCTCATCAAGAGAATGCCAAGAGTGTGCAAGCAGTAATCAAAGCAAAGGTGGCTACTTTGAAGAACCTAGAATATGACATATTTCAGTTGTTTCACACTTGTTTGTTATGTAAATTCATAGTTTTGATGCCTTCAGTGTGAATCTACAATTTTCATAGTCATGAAAAAAAAAAAAAACTCTTTGAATGAGAAGGTGTGTCCAAACTTTTGGTCTGTACTGTATATATATATATATATATATATACACATATACACTTACCTAAAGAATTATTAGGAACACCTGTTCTATTTCTCATTAAAGCAATATCTAGTCACCCAATCACATGGCAGTTGCTTCAATGCATTTAGGGGGGTGGTCCTGGTCAAGACAATCTCCTGAACTCCAAACTGAATGTCAGAATGGGAAAGAAAGGTGATTTAAGCAATTTTGAGCGTGGCATGGTTGTTGGTGCCAGACGGGCCGGTCTGAGTATTTCACAATCTGCTGTTACTGGGATTTTCACGCACAACCATTTCTAGGGTTACAAAGAATGGTGTGAAAAGGAAAAACATCCAGTATGCGGCAGTCCTGTGGGCAAAAATGCCTTGTGGATGCTAGAGGTCAGAGGAGAATGGGCCGACTGATTCAAGCTGATAGAAGAGCAACGTTGACTGAAATACCGAGGTATGCAGCAAAGCATTTGTGAAGCCACAACACGCACAACCTTGAGGCGGATGGGCTACAACAGCAGAAGACCCCACTGGGTACCACTCATCTCCACTACAAATAGGAAAAAGAGGCTACCAATTTGCACGAGCTCACCAAAATTGGACTGTTGAAGACTGGAAAAATGTCTGCCTCGTCTGATGAGTCTCGATTTTCTGTTGAGACATTCAAATGGTAGAGTCCGAATTTGGCGTAAACAGAATGAGAACATGTATCCATCCTCTGATGGCTACTTCCAGCAGGATGATGCACCATGTCACAAAGCTCGAATCATTTCAAATTGGTTTCTTGAACATGACAATGAGTTCACTGTACGAAAATGGCCCCCCACAGTCACCAGATCTCAACCCAATAGAGCATCTTTGGATGTGGTGGAATGGGAGCTTCGTGCCCTGGATGTGCATCCCTCAAAATCTCCATCAACTGCAAGATGCTATCCTATCAATATGGGCCAACATTTCTAAAGAAGCTATAAGCACCTTGTAGAATTAAGGCAGTTCTGAAGGCAAAAGGGGGTCTAACACCGTATTAGTATGGTGTTCCTAATAATTCTTTAGGTGAGTGTATATACTTGTGATGCTTATATTGAGGACAGTGTGTACCCCAAGCAGACCCCCCCCCCCCCTTATGAATTCTGCTAGCTTTTGTTGCTTGGGGAGGATGGGGGGCTGCTTAGGGCACACACTGTCCTCTATATAAGCAGCAATCAGAGTTTATGGGGGGGGGGGGTACTTGGGCACACTGTTCTCTCTATGATATGCATCAGCAGCAACATGAACTCTGTGAACTCTGCTTGCTGCTGATGCTTATATGGAGAACAGTGTGCCTCCCCCCACCCAAATAAACTATATTCCCTGCTACTGTGGAAGGCAGAATCGCTGTCCCCCTCCAGGTCATGAATTTGTAGCCCCCTGTGGGGCTGGAGTCCGATGGCTGACTGAGCCAGGCAGTGAGCACTTCCCGCCCCACTAATTTCTTTCTCCTGCTGCTGCGATACACTAGCCAATCAGCAGCAGGAGCCTAGTACTGCTAAAGCTGATTGGCCAGTGCAGTGCTCAGCAGACAGAGGAGAGCCAGTGTCATGCTCACCTGGCTGAAGACATGGCCCCCGATCCGTGCACTGTGTTTCCAGTGCACACAAAAAAATGTATGTAAAGAAGAGGGGAGGGGGGCCTGAGCACAGGAGAAGTCCAGATAGGGACTTGGGACGGAAGAAGAGCCATACAGCAGACATTGTAGGGGGCAGAGCCTTCATCCACTCCGGGCCCCCCCTCTACCACGTGCCCCGTTGCGTGGTCTGCCGCTATTGGCGGTACGCCACTGGCCATGTCACTCCTGTCCTTTTTTAGCTGATCATGGCTGCATGGATAGAAAAAAAAAAGAGGAAAACTTCAGTTTTGTTGCATTACTGCTACCTCCCTGGGGTGAAACATCTCATCCCTGAACGTAAGAAGGCTGTGGAGGACATCCCTTTTCCCCAGAAACATGAATGCACTCAGGACATTTTTTGGGGCCCTGTTTCTTATTGCAGACCTAGGATACACAAGTTTGATGCAGCCTTTTTATGATTGTTTGTCTTTAATTCCCTTCCACCTTATAGATAAAGGTGGTAGATCTTTTATGCCCAAACC
Source organism: Bufo bufo (assembly GCF_905171765.1). Lineage (NCBI taxonomy): Eukaryota > Metazoa > Chordata > Amphibia > Anura > Bufonidae > Bufo > Bufo bufo. The sequence continues at coordinate 550,730,114 of NC_053391.1, forward strand.
TGGAAATTTTGTGCACCCCCGCACTGGGCCTATCAGATTATCACCATTTAAGATTGTATTTGTACAGAAGTGAATGCCATGCCCCAGCTGTCCTCACCTAAATGCAAGGCCAACAACAACGCCCTGTGGCTTATTATTCAGCCCAGACTTGGCCCCGTGGCCAGATGTGCCCTTTTCTACATCAGAGCTGTAGTAGTTGTACAAGCCATGCTTGATGAAAGCTCTGGGATAGTCCTAAACCACAAAGTTACAGTGATATTACTTCTATCCTCATGAAAGTACAACCACAAATATTTTTGTTGCCCGCTATTGAGATGCAGTATTCCATTTTGTTGCCTGACAGTGTTGCTGTCCAAAAGGTGTAATACTTTGAATCTAGCCACCCTGTTGTCTCTGGAACAAGGAGGAGGAAAGAGTTAGGCTCCATTCACACGTCCGTGGTGTGTTGCGGACCCGCAAATTGCGGATCCGCCCACACCCGCCCGGCACCCCCATAGAAATGCCTATTGTCCGCAAGTTGCGGACAAGAATAGGACATGTTCTATATTTTGCGGCGCCTGCGGACTCGAAGATCGGGGCGCGCTCCGCAATTGCGGCTGGAAACAGCAACACTGTGTGCTGTCCGCATCCATTCCGTCCCATAGAGAATGAATGGGTCTGCACCCCGTTCCGCACAATTGCGGAACGGATGCGGACCCATTTTGCGGACGTTGTGAATGAGCCTAAGGGCACTTAACCTTTTCTTCCAGAGGAAGAGGCTCATGACTGTTTGCAGATCAGGATGGCAGGTACTACACAGGATGGCAGGTGGTGGTGACTAAACATGACACTCTTGAAAGAAAAAAGAAAAAAAAGCATAGTCCTTACCACCACACATGTCTGTTCAAGAAGTGGAGCTAAAGACTCTGAAGATGGCTTGCAGAAATGCAGATGGAAAAACAGCCAACATTTACACTGATTCCAGGTATGCCTTTTGGGATGGCCCATGACTATGGGCCCATTTGGAAAGCCAGAGACCTCCTGACCGCTTCAGGTAAACCCATCGGAAATGGGGAAGCAGTGAGGTCTCTGATGGAAGCCCTCATGTCACTAACTTGAGTGGCGGTGATAACAACAAAAGGTCACTGTAAAACAGACTCAGAGGAGGCCAGAGGGAAAAGTCACAGCAGATCAGGTGGCAAAAATGGCTGCCAAATTGCCTAGGCAGACCCTCTGTCTTAAGTGGCCACAGCTCAGGTTCCTGAATAACTCTCCTCCTGTCTCACAGAAGTTCTTAAGACCCTTACAGAACCAGGTGGGAAGGAGGAAAGAGACCTGGTGGATGGAAAAAGGGGGGACTACAATGAGGAAGACCTAATACCGTTCCAAGCAAAACTCTGCCTTCCCAGGTCCTCTACCTCACGATGGCACAGTCAACCCATGGAGTGACGCACCAGACAAAAACTGCTATGTGTGATTTAGTACATAGCGCATGATACGCCCCAGGGTTCAGCACTGTAGCAGCCAGATATACTCAAGGATGTATGATTTGTGCCCAGAACAATGTGGGTGGAGGTGGTTAAGGTATCCCAGAAAACACACGTCTTGTCCTTTGTATCTGATTGAACGCTTGCAGTCTACCTCAACTACCCAAGGTGGGCATGTATGAGTAGTATTGATGTGTGATGACTTGTTTTCAGGATGGCCAGAAGCATACCCAAAAGAAGCAAAGAAGATTAAAGTTGTGTGCAGTTGTATGGGGTACCTGAGACATTGAAAAGTACAGAGGTGTTCACTTCACAGGTGAAGTGATGCAGGAGGCGATGAAGGTTTTGGGTGTAGAACAGGCCTTATATGCCTTTGTACCATCCACCAAAGCAGCGGTAGAGGGTAGGGAAAAAAGGAACTGAACGGGACACTAAAGTTTAAAGATTCAAAAAGTTATGAACAGAGTGCCTGCTGGTAGCCTCTTTTCAGTAAGGTATACCCTAACATAAGACAGGCCTTAGTTCCTATAAGGTCCTTTTTGGGTCAGGCCCTAGGACAGGATTGTATTTTGCACAGCAGCTCCAGATGCACATGGTTGTCTGACAGATTATGTGATCAGTTTGCACAAGCATTTGATTAAAATATATTCGAGTTTTTGCTTCACTTCCAGATCTTGATAAAGTACCAGGACACCCCACCCATTTGTGTCTGCAGATTGGGTGGTAGTAGAAAAGACACGTCAGAAAGTCCTCAAACCCTGGTTTGATGGTCCATTCCGGTGTTGCTGACCATAACACAGTGAAGCTCAGGGAAAGCATAATTGGAGTCATTTTAAGAAAGTGTTGAGTCTGTAGACTTGAAAGGATGACGTTTCTTGTTCCCCTTGTGTGACTGCTGATCCTGATTCAAAAGAATATGGATTTTAAATGAGATAGTAAAAATAGGTTTCTGGGCCAGTGAAGAAGTTGTGCAAAGTTGTTACAGTCCGATACTTCTAGCCCAGTGATCCATTGATAGTAAGATTCTCAGGATTAATAGTTCTAATGTTCACAATAGTGAATGGGCAGAAGGGCTAGAGAATTATATCATCGTTGTTTTAGTTTTGCTTGTACTAATTACTGTTATATTATTTCCTGTGTAAAGAAATTGTTCAGCAAGGCAGTTGACGAGGCCGTAGCAGAGATGATGATGGGAGAGTTGTATGAAGACTTGATCCAGGAAAATCAGAAGCACTGATGACCTCTAGTCTCCCCCATATGACATCAGACGCGAATTAGGGAAAGATCATCTGAGTTCCCCATGCTCAAGTCCAGTGTCATGGGAGGGCTATTCATTAGGAATAAGCTTGTCATGGAAGCTGGCGAAGAGGATGTCGGAGCATTGGGACAGTTGATCAGGTTAGGGAAAAAATGAGATTCAAGGGGGAACTGATAGAGATGTGTGAATATCTTTCTTTCATGTAACTAGATTGATTTTCTTATGAAGTTGCTTGTTCCTTATCTCAACTGCCTCCCCTCCGCCTTTGCTTCAAGCTGTCAATTTGTCCAACACTGAAGCGAGAATGGAGGGGATCGAAGCTGCAATAGGCCCTCACTTCTCCCACAGGATGATGTATAGACAGTAGAAGAATGCTTGAGCCAATTATTTAGCTAGATGATTCACATATATATTCAGTGCTGTGGGGACTCGCTCTGGTAGACAGTATTAGCGGACGCAGTATAGAGGCCACAACAAGTTCTTTGGATTGAACAGTTCAGTGTTTTATTCACACTTTAGGCAAGTGACAAAACAAGCAGTCATATTCAAACAAAAAGTCACCTTGCGGTGTTGGTGGTAATTCACACCATGCGGCAATTCTGGTCGGCCTGCACCAGGGTAGCCCTTACTAGGGTCACCAGACTCCCTGAGTCCAGCAGAGCCTCCGCCGGAGTGTCTCCCACTTCCACCTGGCACAAATTATCTAGAGACTCTGGGGTACCTGTTGCACACAGCCTCCTGGCATATAGCGACTGATGGTAGCCATAGTTAGTGTCCAGGGCTCAACCCGATGGAGACAGACAGCCCTTACATGGCAGGCTCCTGACAACCGCCAGCAGACTATTGGAGCCAGGTTCGCCATGGGTAACATCCGAGCTGGTTTTATCAGCTCAAATCCTCCCGGGCCTGGGGTGGAGATTTCCAGGGATTTGCCGACCCCCCTCCCGACAGAACCGTCTTTTAGATTCCTGGTAGCTTCATAGCGTTCCACCAGGTTCACCATTCTCAAGGGCATTACCAGGAGACCCTGACCCGATCCAGTGCTGGAGAGGGTATGGCAAGCCCTCCAGAAACCTATCGGCAAATAGTCTATCCAGCATAGCCAGGGGACTCAAGAACATCAGGCTGTAGCTACTTTTGCAAGAGGTGGAGTAAGGTCATAATACTGGGTCCTCGCAGGCTCAGCTGGCTTAAACCCCCACTAATGTACCCGCTGGGCCCGGACCAACACAGTCTTGCCAAAATCTCACCCTTTACCTTTTGGTAGTCGCTTGATCGTCCGCAAGTCGAAATACACCCGCTGGGATCGGATGCCAGGAATGGAGTAACGACATCAGCCCACTGGTCACAGGGTAGCTTTTCCCTGATGGCACTTTCTCTTACATTGCCAGGTAGGTTTCGATGTCGTCTGCGGGGGTCATCTTAGGAATAGCGGCACAGACTGCATTCCCGGGCATCGTGGACGCTCGGGGTTACTCCTACTGTCTGCAAAGCCATCATGTTTTGTAGCAGCAACTGTTAGTCTCCTGCTGCAGCTATTAGCCTCACATTGCTGCAAGTTTGTCTCTCGCTGCTGCAGATTAGCCTCCATGAGGACCTTCACAACAGCCTCCATTTATCATGGGGTACTGGTTGTAATACAGCTGGTTTAGCATACGACATACAACCGTGCCTGAAAAATGCAAGAAACCAAAAATATCTGCGTTCACGCCAGCCTCACTGCTCTTGCCTGCATCCTCCACCAATTGTGGGGACTCGCTCTGGTAGTCAGGATTAGCGGACCCAGTATAGAGGCAACAACAAGTTATTTGGATCAAACAGTTCAGTGTTTTATTCACACTTTACGCAAGTGAAAAAACGCAAGCAGTCATATTCAAACAAAAAGTCACCTTGCGGTGTTGGTGGGTAATTCACACCATGCGGCAATACTGCCTCAAAGAGTCTTTGCTGATAGCAGCACCAAACTGTTTTCACACCAAACAGGTAGCAAGCCTTCATCCAGACACAAGGCTCTCAGAACCCAACACAGAGACATGGCTTCTGAGCCCAGCTGGCCTATTTAAGGACAACAGCTGCTGCCAAATCCCGGAACGGCATTTAAAATCCGTTCCGGTATTTGACCTCACCTGGCTGTAAATCAGCCCAGCAGCACATGCTGGGAGGAAAATACCTGTTTTCCCAGACCAAACCTCTGACAGTGCCTATAAAAAAGCACCTCCTTAAAGTGTCATATATGACATAAGCAGTATTAATGTTAGTAAGGACTCCATTATAATATGGTGCCGATGCACAGATGTTTATATTTAGCTCACATACTAAAGTTTGTAAGATAGTGCACATTGCGCAGACTCCAAGTGTTATCTCCTTTCTTCTTATCATTTTTTCCTTCTTAGCCAATGAAATAATGGCATGAACCTCAGAGGGGGACGCCCCCCCCCCCCCTCTCTGAAGATGTAAAACGGCTTTACTCATTGTAATAAGAAAGAGATTGTCTTTGACCAGTTTGCGTCAGCGTCTAGTCTCTCTTGCCATGGCGTGGAAATTAACTATTGTTGATCAAAGCATGCTCGGCCGAACACCCGTTCGCCTCGAGCATCGCGATGCTTGGCACATTGCGGTGTTCAGACCGAATACGGCGTGTGCTCGAGCACGATGCTCGAGTCTCCTCCCCGCACGTTTTGTTGGCTGCTACGCAGCCAATAAGTATGCATGTAAGTACTGCCACTCACTGTAATGCCATAGCCATGTTGGTTACTGGCATTACAGTGATTGGCTTGCCGGAACGCATCATCGGGTGCTATAAAGCACCCGATGACACTTGGTTCGGCTCAGTGTTAGTCAGGGAGAGCTGTGCTGTAGAAGGGACAGATAGTGTAGGGAATTAATTCAATTGAATTTTATTTTTTTGTTAGGCAGGGTTGGTGTCAGAGACCCAAGGACTATTGTATCTGGCAGCAATATATATTTTACCTGCGCTACATCTCCAGTATAACGTTAGCGTATCTGAAATATCAGTGACATTCAGTCTAATTTTTTCTCTGCTGGTGGCAGAGACATTACCTGTGCTACATCTCCTGTATAACGTTTGCCCATCCTAATATCAGTGACATTCAGTCTAATTTATTTGCGCATACACTTACAAAACCTGCGCTACTGTACGTGTGACATACTTGCAAGTATATATACCATTTAATATGCGGAAGGCGAGCGGTAAGGGACGGGAAAGTGGGCCGTGCTGCTGATGGTGCACGCAGAGGCCTTGGCCCTGTGTACGGTGAAACTGTGCCTGCTGCCAGAGCACAAGAAACACACTTATCCACGATACCTAGCTTCATGTCCCAGTTTGCAGGGCGGCGCAGGACACGGTCGGTTGGATTTGCAGCAGACAATGCTTCAGTCGGTTAAGCACCACCCTGTCTTCCACAAAGTCCAGTTTCAGTAGCCATGAGTCTGGTCAACAGAATCCTCACCCTGATCCTCCTTCCTCCCATCATGGAGAGTCTTGGCAAGCAAGTGATCCCACACTCAGATATTCCGAGGAGCTCTTTTCAGCGCCTTTCCTTGATTTGGCCCTCTCGCCAAGGGCAGCTTGAAGAGGGACATGAGGAGATCTTGTGCCCTGATTCCCAAACTCTTGAGCATCCACAGTCAGAAAAAGATGACGGTGGGAAACAGCAATTAGTGTTTCACGAGGTGAATGATGATGATGAGACACAGTTGCCAATAAGTCAACCGCAATTAGTGTCTCAAGAGGTTCATGATGAGAATGAGACAAAGTTTTCAATAAGTGAGGTCTTGTTAGGTCAACAAGTCAGGAGGATTACCAGAGTGAGGAAGTGGAAGAGGAGGTGGTGGACGATGACATCACTGACCCAAACCTGGGAAGGTGGCAAGCCGAGCGAGGACAGCAATACAGAGGAGGAGGGATCCGCAGCACTGCAACAGGCTGGAAGAGGCAGTGGGGTGATAAAAAGGGAGAAGGCGGGCCACACCAAACAGGCCCGCAACTGTTTCCCAGGGCACCCCTTGCGGCAATCTCCCTTGCCAAGGGGTAGGGTGTTCCGCAGTCTGGTCAATTGTCATTTGCAACCTGTGCCGTACCAAAATGAGCAGTGGCATGTACACTAGCAACCTCACCCACCACCAGCATAATCCACCACATGGCATCAAAGCACCCTAATAGGTGGGCCGAACACCTGGGTCCACAATAAGTGTCTGCGGGTCACACCACTGACTCCTCTTCCTTTGTGTTACGTGCTGGCCAATCCACTGTCCAAGACGCAGGCCCGGATGCCTCCCACCCTGCACCTGGACCTTCACAAGCACCATCAGCTAGCACATCCACTTCTGTGTCCCAGCGCAGTGTACAGATGTCTTTACCCCAGGCCTTGGAACTAAAGGGTAAATACCCAGCCACCCACCCACAGGCCATAGCACTAAATGCGCACGTTTCCAAATTGCTGGCCCTGGAAATGTTGCCATTTAGGCTTGTGGACACAGAGGCTTTCCGCAGCCTGATGGCAGTGGCCGTCCGTTGTTACTCCAGTCCCCAGCCGCCACTATTTTGCCCGGTGTGCATCCCCGCCTTACACCAGAATGTGTCCCGTAACATCACCCGTAACCTGTCCAACGCAGTTATTGGGAAGGTCCACTTAACGACTGGACACATGGACAAGTGCTTGTGGCCAGGGATGCTACATTTCCCTGACGGCACACTGGGTGAACGTTGTGGAGGCCGAAGCGAGTCGTACCCTGGGATGGCACAGATGCTACCGACGCCAAGGATTGCGGGCCCTACTTCCATCAGGATTTCCACCACCACCTACATTAGTAGCTGCAACCCCCCTTTTCCACTCAATCTAGAACCAGGCATGGTTGTGTCTGATAATGGCCATAACTTGGTGGCGGCTTTGGAGCTCGGCAAGGTCACACACATACCATGCCTAGCCCACGTGTTAAACTTAGTGGTTCAGCGGTTTCTGAAACCTAACCCAATTTGCCTGAGCTACTGCTGAAGGTGCGGCGCGTGTGTGCCCATTTCCGAAAGTCATCTACAGCTGCAGCTGATCTGGCAACGCTGCAGCAGCACTTGAAATTGCCAGCTCACCGACTGTTGTGCGACGTGAGCACGAGCTGGAACTCTACATTCCACATGTTGGCCAGGCTTTGTGAGCACCAGAGGGCAGTAGTTGAATACCAGCTGCAACATAGTCGTCGCCTTTCCAGTCAGCTTCCGCTCTTCACAAGCGACAAGTGGGCATGGATGTCTCTATTATCAGCGTAACCATCCCACTTCTGTGTCTACTGAAACGCTAGCTGCTCATAATGAAGGCGGACGCTTTGCATGTGGAAGAGGTGGAAATGGGGGAAGACAGTACATAGGGTGATAGCCAGACCACCCTCATTTCGTCTTCTCAGCGTGAATTGGATGATGATGAGGAGGAGGAGGAGGAGGAGCAGGAGACAGTTGCCTCCGCTACAGAGGGTAGTACCCATAGCAGGTTCATTCCATCTGTTCAGTGTGAATGGGCAGAAGAGGAGGAAGAGGATGAGGACATTGAGAGTCATCCTCCTGATGAGGACAGCGAAAGTCTTGTCTGTTGGGACTCTGGCACACATGGCTGACTTTATGTTATGCTGCCTTTCCCTGTGACCTTTGCGTTGTACACATTTTGGCCAACACCGATTACTTGTTGTTCACCCTTCTTGACCGCCGCTACAAAGAGAACTTCTCATCTCTCATTCTTGTGGTGGAGAGGACTAGCAAAATGGTGCAAAACCAGAAGGTCCTTGTGGAAAAATTGCTCCGAAAATTTCCTGCTGACAACGCTGGCGGCAGAGTACGTAGTTCCTTGGGCAACCGAGGAAGGGAGACGAGGGGAACACACAGCAGTTCTAACAGAGACAGGGCAACACTCTCCAAGGCCTGGGACAGTTTCATGACACCCCGCCAGCACCCTCACCCTGATGCGCGGCCTACTGTCACAAGGAGAGAAACATTTTGGAAGATGGTGAAGGAGTACATAGATCCCTCTGTGCCTTACAACTATTGGGTGTCCGAGCTGGACACGGGGCACGAACTGGCGCTCTACGCCTTGGAGGCGCTGGCCTGCCCTGCCGCCAGCGTTTTGTCAGAGCGGGTATTTAGTGCTGCTGGGGGCATAATTACTGATAAGCGCATCCGCCTGTCAACGGAAAATGCTGACCGGTTGACTCTTATCAAAATGAACAAGGCCTGGATTGCCCCTGACTTCTCTACTCCACCAGAGGAAAGCGACTGAACATAAAGGCACTTTAAATATGGCTTTTATGGTGTATTGAATACACTGTATTCCCATGCACCCTTTCCACCACAAAAAAGGGTATATGGTTCAAACTTCCTTTTCTCATTCTCCTCCTCCATCATATTAACAAGACCCTCAACCATCATTTTTTCAATGGTCAGCTCAGCATCAGGCCCTAGCCCATAATTTTTTTAATAGTCAGATCAGCAGCATGTCCTCGCCCCTAATGTTTTAGAGAGTCGGCTCACCAGCAGACCCTCAACCAAAATTTTTTTCGATGGTCAGCTCAGCAGCAGGCCCTCAACCATAATTTTTTTCGATGGTGCGCTCAGCAGCAGGCACTCGCCCATAATGTTTTAGGTGGTCAGCTCAGCAGCAGGCACTCACCCCTAATGTTCTAGAGATTCAGCTCAGCAGCAGACCTTCACCCCTAATGTTTTAATGAAAAGAAGGAAAAAAGGAGGAAGTTTATTCAGACACTACAGTATCTAGAGAGAAAAATCCCCTTGTGTCTGACAGTAGGCGCCGACAGTGGTGGTGACTGAAGTATAAGTAGCGCAAGGGTGGCAGCCAAAAAAATGTCCAAGCAGGGCACTCAATGTAGATTTAGAAAAAACAAAAATAGGGGTGGGGGGGAGGTATAGAAAAGGCGCCAAACCGAGCAAAAAATGCACTAATTTTTTTTTATATCATGGTGCTAGTGTGCTAGCATAATATACAAAAAAAGCTTCTATATATATAAAACCTTTCATATAGAAAACAACAAAATAAAATAATGATAATAAGAATTATTAATAATTAATAATAAAAAAATTATTAATAAAAAGAATTAATAAAATTTATAATAATTTTTTTTTTTTATAATAATAAAAAAAAAATTGTTGAAATGAATGCGGTCCCTGTTGTGGTGAACACAGAGGGTTAAAGGTGGAGGTTAAAAACCAAGGTTAAAAGAAAGGAATAAAATGGATGAATGAACATCCAGTGAGGCACTTACTTCACTGGGGGGTCGTCAGCAGGATAAGCATAAAACACCAGTGACGATTCCCCCCTGGCCAGGATCGTGTGTAGAGTCTTAGTGAATGATGGCAGCAAGGCAGTGTGCTTCTGATCAAATCACCTTATCCAATAAAGGTGATTTGATCAGAAGCACACTGCCTTGCTGCCATCAAACACTAAGACTCTACACACGATCCTGGCCAGGGGGGAATCGTCACAGGTGTTTTATGCTTATCCTGCTGACGACCCCCCAGTGAAGTAAGTGCCTCACTGGATGTTCATTCATCCATTTTATTCCTTTCTTTTAACCTTGGTTTTTAACCTCCACCTTTAACCCTCTGTGTTCACCACAGCAGGGACGGCATTCATTTCAACTATTTTTTATTTTTTTTATTATTCATTTTATTAATTCTTTTTATTAATAATTTTTTTATTATTAATTATTAATAATTCTTATTATCATTATTTTATTTTGTTGTTTTCTATATGAAAGGTTTTATATATAGAAGCTTTTCTGGTATATTATGCTAGCACACTAGCACCATGATATAAAAAAAATTTAGTGCATTTTTGCTCGGTTTGGCGCCTTTTCTATACCTCCCCCCCCACCCCTATTTTTTTTTTTCTAAAACCCTAATGTTTTAGATGGTCAGCTCAGCAGCAGACCCTCACCCCTAATGTTTTAGATGGTCAGATCAGCAGCAGGCCCTCACCCATAATGTTTTAGAGGGCCACCAGAAGGCCATCAGTCATAATTTTTCAAGGGTGTGTATGATGCCCTCCTTTATGTGTTATAAAGGGTGTATTGGAGTGCCAGTTCCTTGTCATTTTTGGCAGCCCTTTCACTTAGTGCATAGGCTTTCACTTAGTGCATAGGCAAAAATAAGACTTCCAGGAAATTCCTGAACCCCTGAACCAATCTGGGTGATTTTTGGATAGGTTGTTCACCCAGATCGAGGCTTTTATAGGGATATGTGGTGTTTGGGGTGTTTTCTGTGGTTGGGAAAAAATGCGTATTTTATGCCTGTGAGTAATTAAGTTCATTGTGTTTGTTAAATATATCACAGGCAGAGTCCGTTGTGTTTGTTAGATATGTCACAGGCAATGCCATTGTGTTGTTAATTGCGTCACAGACAATGCCTTTTCTGTTATTGATTGCATCCATTGTCTTTGTTGAATGTATATTTTTTGTGTTTAAACTGTAAAACTGTAAATAATTGGCTGCTATGTTATGTCCTCAGTTCCCAACCAGGTCCACGGGGGTGGTAACGTTGTTGGAAAATGTGTATAAAAGGCAATGCTGGTGTGGTCATTAAAGGAGTTCCTTTACATTCAACATAGAGCCTCGTCTCATGTGTGTGGGGATTGCTATACGCTGTATACTCCCCTGGCTATAACCTCTAGCTCTTGTAAGAGCTGTTCCTGTTCCTTGTTCCTGTGGTGGTTATGGTGTCGAGCGGAGTGCTTGGAGTCCTCGGGAAGCACTAGGAGCATCCATCAACAGAGGTACCCAGTCGGGGTGCCAGGAGATCCGTTACACAAGTAATATACAGGAAAGAATGTTTCCTAAAAAATTCAGAGCAGGGGGTGCCTGGTTTAATGCTTGGGTTCTCCCATTGACTTTCATTGTGCTCGGGTGCTCGGTAGAGCACCCAAGCATCCCGAGGTGTTCTACTCGCGCACCCGAGCACTTTGGTGTTCGATCAACACTAATTTTAACCCCTTGGGGTACCCTGATTTTGAGAACCAGAGTGTATCTTAAATGCTTTAATTAAAGCACTTCAACACTGGCACAACATAGAGTTATAATAAAAGATTATGCAAAATTGTTATTGCATGTGGAATATAATTATTTCCATAAATATGTCAGAAGAGGTGACAGGTCCTATGCCAAGTACTCTATCAGCCAGTCATACACTATACAGATTGTTAAAAGAACTACCTGAGCAGTGTGTGAGTACTCCCTAGAGACATGGCCTGTACCCCTTCAGATTCAAGTATCTCAGGTTCAGAACCTATAATGTACACCATCTACTGTAAACCAAGACCACTTCTGTCTGTGACAATATCTTTTTTTTTTTTTTTTTTTTACTTTTTCTATAATAGAAAAATAAAATAGATTGAATCTTACCAATTCTTCATGATCTTTTGATTTCTCTGTGGTATATGAATATGGGAAAAGCACCATCTGGGAGTAAGAATGCATTGTTATGTAGCCTTTAATGGTATCTTTGTGCTGTCTGATAAAGTTGGCCACTGCAGCCACTTCTGGTTCAGATTCTGGGAAAGGTCCACAGTATGTATCTTTGCAAGGATTACTGGAGGCTCCCGGTCCTAGGACATAATGTAATAATATGCATTATATCTGCACAGTGGTTATTAGAAGAGGATACATAGAGCTATATTGCTGATGACTGGATTTATACTGCTTTAACGTATAGGCACCATTTTAGGATGCTTAGCCTTGCACCATACAGAAGCCACAGCAATGACCATGACACACTCATGTACTGGTGTCTAAAATCTGTCTAAAAAGTGGCACAAATTGGCACAGTTTAGCTCAATTTGATGCTACTAGGGTTTCTGTACTTGTTTCTAACTTGCTTGGGGACTGACCTAAGATGCTCCATTTTGTGCCATAATTGCACCACAATTCTGGCAAAAAATTGCAAAAAATTCTGTCTCAGAGTAAAGCCTTATTCACACAGTCAGTGTTTGGTCAGTGTTTTCTATCAGTGATTGTGAGCCAAAACCAGGATTGGAGCCTCCACAGACCGAACACTGACTGTGAATAAGACATAAGCCAACCATTAGATGGTATATAGCTAGGCAAAAGTGTCTATCAATGTACCATAGATATCATCCAACCTGATTCCCTGTGATGCAGCCTAGGTTTACGCCATGTTTAGGATTAGTAAATCTGGGCCACTGTCTAATATCACATGAGTGACAACCAATTTGGTTGATATACCAGCTCCAACGGGCATTGTCTGATGTTTTGTGCTTGTTAATTTTTTTTGTTTTAGGGAAAAGACTGTGGAAAAGATTTATCAAAACTGCTGTAAAGAAAACTGGCTTAGCTTCCCCTAGCAACCAATCAGATTCCACCTTTTATTTTTTAAAGGAGCAGTAAAAAATGAAAGATGGAATCTGAATGGTTGCTATGGACAACTAAACCAGTTTTCTTAAATCTCCCCCTAAATATTAAAAGTACACAAATAATGAAAACAAATCCCATCAACCCCACGCTCCTTTCCTTTGATTCTATATCATATGACAGCACTCTATGTCACTGATCTGTCATGGCTGCCCTTACACAAGACTCAGAGCAGTGCAGTGTGGTGAGACTCCTATGGGCAAAGCCAGGCATGATGGAAAATATAGGATTCATTAGGAAAAACATACTGTATCAGAGGGGGTGAAGGAATCAAGATGGCAGACAACCTACAAATTACACCTCAAATATAAGGTATACACAAGAAATACACTAGAGCCTCTATCTTTTGCTTTAATAGTGGCATATCCGGCACTATATAGGCAAAAAATCCTGGAGTGCTTCTTTAATCTGAATACATTCACAATGCTATGGCAAACTTAGGAGCTTACTGCATAAAGGCTATGGTAAAATAGTATGCAGTGAGTTTCTAAGCTCCCCCTAGTGGCTGCTGCAGGCAGATAAAACTTTATCATTTAACTCACATGTTACATTCACAGTCACCTATCAATATTTTTGAAATCTGTAGGTTCAGATTTTGCTGCAGATCTGTGGATAATTCAAAGCAAAATCCACAATTGTTGGGTTTTGTTGCAGATTGTGACTTCCCTATTGAACCCCATGGGGAAAATCCACAACAAATCTGCAGTCAGTTTGTGACAGAAATTGACACCTTTCAGATTTAAAACTCTGCACCATAGATCAATTTCTGCACAGTGATTTCCCACTGCATGCAGAAAACAATCTGATCCATATCAGTAATACTGTAATCCACTATAGAATTTCCATGCACAAATCCTTATGGAAAATCTTCAACTTTTCTGGTACATGTGGATGCACCCTAAGGCTATGCAGGGGATGTAAAGCCCTCTATAAAAAAAAAAAGGGGCAACAACTGCCTTAAAGACGTATTAAGAAAGTTGGACCTTAAAAGGTTTTCCTGATCCCATAATAATTTTTTTTCTAACTTACATTCCGGACCTTAAACACTGATTCTGCCCCAAGTGCTTGTGTTATATGTCTGTGATTTCCTTCCCTTGTTCTCTGCATCAATTCATCCTGTAATCACAGAGTACCTTCACCAGTGTAAAACGTAACCTTTCCTGACGATCATTAAAAATCATCCAATTTGTGCCCTTAAAAAGCAATTAACAAAGAGGCTGGGCAGGGCAAGGAAAGTAGAATTGACTCACCCTCACACTTGCCCTATCAAGCTATAGGCCCTGCCTAGCAAAACGGAAGGCCGCCTCCTGATAGGCCCTATATGTCCCTGACAAGGGATAGATACCGCCACCCGTGAAGAGACCTATTATGACTACAGTCCAATAGTAATGTCATAAGTCAATGCATGTTTTAGAAAATAATAAAGTTACAAAAATAATCGCACATAATACATATATGCTCCAAAATAAACCAGTGCCGTCCAGGTTTTGATCACCAATGGAAAAGAAAGGAGAACATACCATATGTCCCAGGAATGCAAATTTTGTCCCAACGCGTTTCTCTGAACCGTTCTCTGGGCTCAGTTCATCAGGGGACCACATATAACAAAAAGACTCCAAAAAACAAATGATACCGGAATAGAGGCAATAATATGCGTGCGAATCAGATTATATTCTTGTAGTAATGCCCAAATGATAATGGTAAATCTCATGGCCATAAAGAAAGACAATTCCCACATATTTGGGACCAAATATAATGCATCTGCATCACATACCAAATGTCCACAGTGCTGCTACTACTGAGACCCTTTTAAAAAATCTACCACACACCATTTAAATACTGGTAATCAAAGTATGGCTTTCAATAAAATCGAAACAACAGCAGGATAGGCCAATCAACATGACAAATCGCTATGACAGAAAGGGGAGGATATGATTATACTCCCCTAAATCCCAAATGAGATGCCAAGCCTGGAGAGGTTACGATAAGGGATCAGTCTGGGTCAGCACAGGAGCATTGGTGGTGCAGTGGTGGCCATCTTGATGGAAAGTCTGGTCTCTGTCCATGTCAGCATACAATCAGCATCGCTCTAAATACCTGCGCGCCGAAAACCGGAAGTCACATTACCGGAAGTCGGCGGTGGAACGCAAACGCAAATACAGGAAGTAAATCGCAGCTATTACTAATAATACAAAAAAAAAAGGACAGAGAAACTATTGGGCATAACAATAATTGTACAGATGGGCAGCCACTATACCCTGTTACTACAAGAAGATTATTTGACTATTGAAAAACAGTATTTTGCCATATATCATTGTCACTTTATATCAGCTTAGCAGACAGGGGATGGGGAGGTAAAATGAGAGGGAAGTTACTATCCTCTGACATCACCATTATGTTCAAAGTCACATGTCCGGAGATAGGTTTATAACGTTTGTTTCTCACATCCCCCACATGTTCCAAAATCCATCTCTTAAATGCGCAGCATGTTTTACCTACATACATTAAATTGCAGGTGCATTTACATAGATATATTACACCTTCAGTATTGCAATTAGCAAAAGAGCTGGTATAGTATACCCTGTGTCCACCAGAAATTGAGACTTGAGACCCTCTATCATCAAATTGACAAGCTTTACAGTGGCCGCAATGAAAGGTACCAGTCTGTCTATTGGTCAGCCATGTCTTTTTTTTATCGTCTCAAAGTGGCTGTAAGCCAAGGTATCTCTTAAATTGCGACCACGTCTATACATAATTGCTGGAAAATCTGGAATAAATCCAGAAATATTCGGATTGGTTTTCAGGAGTGACCAATATTTACCAAGTACATTTCTCACATCCTGCGCCAAGGAATCAAAAGTTCCAATAATACGTATAGTTTTATACTCTTGTTGTCTGCTTTTGGGGGTTAATAACTTAGTTCTATCGCATTTCCGTGCAAATTCCCATGCCTGATTTAACACTTTTCTCCGTAACCTTTTTCTCTAAATCTCTGATACAGAATGGTACCCTCTTTCTCAAAAATCCTCATCCCTTGTACAGTTACTCCGTATTCTGAGGAACTGTCGCTTTTGGGATTCCCTTCTTTAACGGAATAGGATGAAAACTCCCCCATTGCAAAAAACTGTTAGTGGAGGTATCTTTACAATGTAGGTATGTCTGAATCATATTATCTTTATCCATAGCCGAATATCTAGAAAAGCAATAAAAATCTTTCTGTATCTCATAGGTAAAAAATAACCCAATTTTGTTCTGATTAAGTGTCTCGACAAATAACTGAAATTCTCATTTCTCACCTGACCACAGTATCAAAATATTGTCGATATATCGTACCCACAATAAAATATGTGAGACCCAGTTGGCATATTGGTCAGAAAAACTATTGTATCCCCCCACTAGCCCAGGAGCAAGTTAGCATAAGTTGGGGCACAAGGACTCCCCATAGCGGTGCCCCTGAGCTGGTGGTAGTACTTAGAGTTGAATACAAATTAGTTATGAGTCGAGATGAATTCTAGCTAAAGAAGAACAAAACTATTATGGCCCTGATAATGATTGCTATTGGTATCAAGGAAATACTTGGTAGCCCTCAATCCCATTTGGTGTGGGATGGATGTATAGAGGGCCTCAACATCAATCGAGGCCAGCCACACCTCAGCCTCAACCACTTTACCCTTGAGCTTATTGAGCAGATCCATCGTATCTTGTATGTACGAAGTAAGGGATAGGACAAAGGGACGTAGAATTTTATCTATGTAGATACCAGCATTTTGAGTCAGATTTCCAATCCTGGAGACAATTGGCCTCCCTTTTAGAGGATGCAACTCCTTATGGACTTAGGAAGTCCATAAAAGGTAGCAATTTTTGGATGTTGGGGGAATAGAAATTCATACTTATTTCGATCTATCCAATGATTGTCTAACGCTTCCTTTAGTAGAATCATCAGTTGCAGTTGATACTGAGTGGTAGGATTCCGCACCAATAGTTCATAACTTTTTTTTATCCTAAAGGAGTAATAAGCACATCTGTTTGTACTGTTTACAGTTCAATATCACGATTCCCCCCCCTTATCTGATGATTTATTAATTATTAATATATAATCCTTAAATAATTATTAATAATATTAATCCTTTTTCTCACTGAGATTTTTGAGACCTGCCATCTCACTGGTAGAGTAATTTTTAGGATGATGTGGGGTATCAACACATTGATCCAAATGTTCCATATCTCTTAATTACTGAGTTTAAAAATAGATCCATGTGATGATCTGACCCTTTAGGTGGCATCTTTCTATTTTTATTCCTCAGAGTGGTAAATGGTCCCTTGCCTTTCTCTCTCTCTATAATTTTCTTCGATCAACTTGGCAAGATCCTCTACACCCTGAAGATCCTCGAGTTCTATTCCCAATTCTAAAAATTTTTTACTGTTTGTTTGTGTGAACATTTTATGCCAATGGATTTTTCTAATAAACAGATGTAAATCTTTAATCCAGTCAAAAACATTAAAGGGGTTCAGCTCTGAACCCTGACATACCCATAATTTCACCCAGGCCGCCCACCTGGTGTTAGCATCGGAGAATTTCATACTCCGATGCTCTCCTTTTCCCTGCGCTGGATCGCGCAGGGAAAGGGCTCTTCTATTTACAATAACACACTGCTAGTTCAGAGTCTGTTAGTGTAGTACCCGATAGCATCAAAATCAATGAGGGGTCATAACCAAAATTTTTATTTATTCGCTTTGGATCCGTTATTGTAGGGTGTAAGAGTTCGGTTGTAGACTTTGCCCTAAAAAAGTAGAGGGTAATGACAGGTTTTAGGCATTGTGAGAAAAAGAGGAGGTAGAGGAACACAAAGATAAATTGGAACCTCCCAATGTGGACTTCCCTAGTGAAGATGGTCTGGTGGTCTGTCGTGTATTGGTGTTTCTCCATGTCTCTTGATTAGTATAGTTGGATATAGGGATACTAGGGAAAATGTTGCTGTTCCTTTTCCTATCTCCCTTTTTGTACCTCCTACCCCCTCTGACATGACCACGTATTCTGTAACCGCCTCTTACACTCCTAGTATATTGTGATTTAGGGGTGTCGCGGTCTAGGCTACCTGCTTCTGATATAGAGGTTTCAATATTAAACCCTATATTCATCTGTTGGGTATTAATGTAAGCTGTCTTATCTCTAAATTCACCGAGATCTCTGACAAATTGTCTATGTTTACGATCAACCAGAATAGATTTATATCTGCCAATGTTTGTTTCTAATTCTGACTCACGTTTGCTAAATTCTGTATGATCCTTAAAAGTCAATGTGCTTTGTGTTAATTCCTCAATTCGTTTCTCAAAGAGGTGAATCTTCTGTTGCTCCTCTTCTACCAATAATTTCATAACTTGTATGAAACTCTCTGTGGCTATGGCTTCCCACTTATTGACAAATTCAGGAGTGGGCACCCTCGTAGCTGTATGAATATAAATACGTAACCCCTTTGAAATAGTAATATTTTGAATGTAATTATTAAGATCTTGTGTTTTCCACCAGGATTTAAGATATTCCTTGTGGATATTATAGGGGTCTTTAAAGGCTTCCTTGATGGTGGGAGCCTGAGTGATCTGTAAATTGACCTCGCTCTCAAAAAACACCACACTGGCTTCCATTAACCATTTTTCAGTATCATAATACGTTTTTAGAAGACTAGCCATTCTATAAATGATGCCAACAATGGAATCAACCAAAAAGATCAAAAAAGTTTCACAGTTCTGATAGATATAGACATCAGATGTCAGGTAGTCACTAGTATAACTTAATTATAATGTAATCACAGAGTACCTTCACCAGTGTAAAACGTCACCTTTACTGATGATCATTAAAAATCACCTAATTTGTGCCCTTAAAAAGCAATTAACAAAGAGGCTGGACAGGACAAGGATAGGAGAATTGACTCACCTTCACACTTGCCCTATCAAGCTATAAGCCTAGCCTAGCAAAATGGGGGGGCCATTCCGTTTTGCTAGACAGGGCCTATAGCTTGATAGGCCAAGTGTAAGGGTGAGTCAATTCTCCTTTCCTGTGCTGTGTTTTTATCTTTCCCCCTAAAAATAAAAAAAGTTATTTAATACACTATATATACCCCAGAATGGTTCCTAAAAAAAACTACAACTAATCCCGCAAAATAAAAAAAATATAGAAGAAAAAAATGAAAATGTTATGACTGCTAGAACACAAAGGATCCGTCTGCATTATAGTTTAAAAAAAATTCTAAGTGTGAAAGTATTTCAGACGGATCCGTCCAGACTTTACATTGAAAGTCAATGGAGGATGGATCCGTTTGAAAATTGAGCCATACTGTGTCAAATTCAAACGGATCCGTCCCCATTGACTTACATTGTAAGTCTGGACGGATCCGTTTGCCTCCGCACGGCCAGGCGGACACCCGAACGCTGCAAGCAGCGTTCGGGTGTCCGCTTGCTGAGCGGAGCGGAGGCTGAACGCTGTCAGACTGATGCATTCTGAGCGGATCCGCATCCACTCAGAATGCATTGGGGCAGTATGGATTCGTTCGGGGCCGCTTGTGAGCCCCTTCAAACGGAGCTCACAAGCGGAGCCCCGAACGCTAGTGTGAAAGTAGCCTAAAATAATTTATGTCACTAAGGGGCACCAACAAGATTTACTGCAGACACATAAAAATCTACAATAAAAAAGTGACATTTTTGGTAAGGTTTTTCCATTTTTAATGGGACTGTTATAAGGTTAAAACAACAAAGGTAACCACTAATAGCCTGGTATTATTGTACAATTTATTTTCTATTAATTATATCATAAGAGGGGAAAAAAACTTACCACACCAACCAGCATCAAAGTTCCTATTAAGGTCAGTCCCATAGCAGTTATTGTTTGGCTGCGTAGATCGATTCTTCCTCCACATTCTATTCTGTTATAGTTAAATAGCATAAAATATATTGTATAGTTACATATTAGAAAATCTCTTATGTTTTGTATAATTCTTTTTAAACAGGATTTAATTACATGGATATAAATGTTGCTACTTCTACAAGACGCTGATACCTGTTCTTGGATTTTATTTGAACATTTCTGGGGAGGTACTGTTCTTCATTGAAGAGGTATTGTGGTGTATGGAGAATTAATTCTTCTGGCAATGCTCTATGAAAAGTATGCTAAATAGCTCATACCAGTCAAACCTGAACATTTCAGAAGGAAAATGTTTAAACCGTCTTGTATTTCTAATTTAAGAGTAATGAAAAATATTTATCACAACTACTTCACAATGGTAACTCACCTCTGGGCACGCACCTATCTCATAAATGCAGCCGGCAAAGTCCCAAGGCTGCCGAAAATAGCTGAGCGTTGGTTCGGCAATTCCCTTGGGCACATAGAAATGATTGGGAGTGGTAGCCGTGGAAGAGCGGTGCGCTCCCATTCACTTCTATGGGGAGAGCGCTTGGTGGTGGCCAGACTCGGGAAATGCCTAGCGATATCCCCCCATTGTCTCAGATGGGAATACCCCTTTAAAAATTTCAAGTTTGTCCTCTGTAGCCTCCTGGTTTTCACTGATTCTACAAACTGTTCTTTCTCATTCTGACTGAAATCCATTAGAAAGCTGTTCTGACTGTTCCTTCTGTAGTCTACTCTTATCTCTACTTTCCTTACCACTCATAAACACTCATTTAAAGGGGTTATTCAACACTAAAAGAGTGGCCCAGACCGGCCCGACCCAGGGTGGGGGGTGATGTTCACCTGATCCCCACCGCTGGATGCGGTTTCTTGGCCTCTTGGGCAGGCAGTTCCACTCTCACGTGCGCCGAGGAAAACATCCGTCGACAGTGGCACATGTGACCACTGCAGCCAATCACAGGCCGCAGAGGTGACCTGATCCCCCTGCGTCACATGTGACGTCACGCGCGACGCAAGGGGAGCAAGTCACCTTTGCAGCCTTTGAGACCATATCCAACAGCGGGGATCAGTTAACCATCACCCCAGAGGCAGGTCTGGGCAAAGGTATTTTTTGGAGTTCCGGTGACGTACCGGGCTCTCCATGGGGCTGCCAGGCGGAGGCTT
Source organism: Bufo bufo (assembly GCF_905171765.1). Lineage (NCBI taxonomy): Eukaryota > Metazoa > Chordata > Amphibia > Anura > Bufonidae > Bufo > Bufo bufo. The sequence goes on from NC_053391.1 coordinate 550,751,340, forward strand.
CCGCCCAGCAGTGAGCTCGGTGACATCACCGACACTGATGGGCGGGCTTTAGTGCTGCCCTAGCCTGTAAAACAGCGTCAGTGACATCACCAAACACACTGCTGGGTGGAAGCCTCTGCCCGGTAGTGTGTTATTGTAAATAAAAGAGCCCTGGCCCTGCCCGATCAAGCGCAAGGCAAGGGAGCGCATCGGAGCATGAAATGCTCCGAATTCAACATCAGGGGGGCTGCCTGGGTGAAATTATGGGTATGTCCAGGTTCAGCTCTGAACCCGGACAAACCCTTTAAGTATTGTTGAGCGAATCAAGAAAAAAACCGGATGACATCTGTGTGACATCAGTGTTGCATTTGTTTCTTTTGCAGATCCATTGTGGACATAAGGAAACGGAATGCACACGGAGTCAATTCCCTTTTTTTCCGGACCCGTTGAATTGAATGTTTTCACATACGGGCTGCAAAAAAATGGAACGGACACGGAAAGAAAATACGTTTGTGCGCATGAGCCCTTACAATGTATTGCCTCGCGAGACTTCGGTGAATAACTTCGGCATTCGATTTTTAAACTTGAAAACCAAGCAATCAGAATTCGGCTTTGGTACCGGCTGGTAAGTTGGTACCGAAACCAACTTCGGATCGAAGTTTTAAAATAGTTTTCAATTTCTAAAATCGAAGTCCGAAGTTATTCACCGAAGTCCCAAAAGACTAATTAATTTCTCTCGCCGGAGCCCTTACATTTGAATGCTGTACAGAGACGAATCTCTGTACTGCATTCAAACGAAGTTATGAGCGAATTGACTTTGGATCTATGATCTGAAACTGAATTCGCTCAACACTACCTTTTAAGATACAAAATAGAAATTTAGAGTTCTTACCTGGAACACATTGGCCCAGATATACTAATCCTATACACCTGCACCAGTTTTATCACAGGGCTCAGGCTGGATGATTAATCTGGGGAAGGGATAGACACTTTTCTCTGACTCTAAACCAACTATTGGTTTGCTTACTGCTTTTTATGCCAGAATTGTGCAATTTTGGGCATCTTAGGCCTGACCCATTCAGCCAAACCCTATCCCTTTGTCAGGTGATGTCAGGAAACTGTAGAAACCCTAGATGCACCAAATTGTGCCAATTTGCGCCACTTTTAGACAGATTTTTGCTACAGACACTTTAGTGAATCCTTGCGATTTATTTTCTATAGTTATGCTATAGTACAGGGATGCTCAACCTGCGGCCCTGCAGCGGTTGTAAAACTACAACTCCCACCATGCCCTTCTGTAGGCTGATAGCTGTATGCTGTCCAGGAATTATGTTTTACAACAGCTGGAGGGCCGCAGGTTGAGCATGCGTGCTATAGTACATAGACTTTAAAAGCTATGTACACCTTCGGAGGCCATTTTTTTTTTTTTTAATGTTGCATTTTTGCCTAAAAATCATTTTTCAATTGGCCCTTATTAAAAGTATTGAGTTGTTCTGTCACAAAGGGTTATCTGTTTTTCTAGCTGTGTGACTGTTACTTTCACTTTCACTTTGGACATTCATCTAATAAACCTTATCTCTAAACTACTAATAGACAAATCGCCAGGACTGGATGGCATACACCCCCGTATCCTAAGGGAATTAAGTAATGTCATAGCCAGACCCTTATTTCTGATATTTGCGGACTTTATACTGACAGGGAATGTCCCACAGGATTGGCGGATGGCAAATGTGGTGCCAATATTCAAAAAGGGTCCAAAAACAGAGTCTGGAGACTATAGGCCGGTAAGTTTAACATCTGTTGTGGGTAAACTGTTTGAAGGTTTTCTAAGAGATGCTATCTTAGAGCATCTCAACGCAAATAACACCATATCAGCATGGCTTCATGAGGGATCGGTCATGCCAAACTAATTTAATCAGTTTTCACAGATGACACTAAACTGTGTAAAGTAATTAACACTGAAGAGGACAGTATACTACTACAGAGGGATCTGAAATACCCCCAAAGGTGTACATAGTCTTTAAGCATCCGGGTGGTCCACATTTATCTCTATGTGGATGTTTCTGAAGGTCTTTTGTAGAGATGGCAACTTTAGGTGTTGTCAGTGACAGATATGTTCCCTATTGAGAAGGCAGACACAGTTTATTACCATCCCTGCCTTCTCCATTGCTGTATACACAGTGCTCAATGAGGAAGCGGCCATGCTGCTTCATGCTTCGGTCCCAGTGATCATGTAATTGCCACGTCCAGGGTAAATGCACAAGCTGCTGGATTGTAGCAGACCCAGATCGGCTCTGTACTGCATCCCAGGAGGTTGTATCCTGCCAGTAACTGGGGGCTAAAATATCAGCCCCAGCTACTGGAAACATCAGCAATAATAGAACATAAAGTCTTGCATGACCTTATGTAGGGCACAAGGTGCTAAATAAAAAAAAAGACAAAAGAAAATAAAATGTAAATAATAAAAGTCATAAAAGAATACTACAAGCCTCACAGACAGCTGCAAGCCCCACCCACAGTGACCATAAATGTATCCCTTATATCAAAATGATTATAACAGAAAGGAGCACAATTTAAAAATGTATTTTATTTGCCCTTTAGGCCTCATGCACAAGACCGTTCAGTTTTTTGCGGTCCGCAAACCGCGGATCCGCAAAAGACGGAAGCCGCACGTGTGCCTTCCGCAATTTGCGGAACGGAACGGACGGCCGTCAATATAAATGCCTATTCTTGTCTGTAAACCGAATCGCGGACAAGAATAGGACATGTTATATTTTTTTAGCGGGGCCGCGGAACGGAGCAACGGATGCGGACAGCACACTGAAGTGAATGGGTCCGCATCCGAGCCGCCAAAACGGTGGCTCGGATGCGGACCCAAACAACGGTCGTGTGCATGAGACCTTATGCTAATGAAAAAAAGGTAAAAAAAGCTATTTTTACTTTCAATTTACGTTTTCCTAGGTGTAAAAAATAAAACCCCAAAAATTCTAAAATAAAAAAATGCATAAAAAAATATAGAAAACCCCAGAAAAAACCTAGTCAATTATAATGAACTGCAGGCTTCACTTGCTTGATGACACCCATACAACAGTTGCAAGGCAAACGCAACTTCTAACCTACAAGAGCATCATCTTTTGTCCCACGTTTGCATAAAATGATTTGTCGACTGCTCAAGAATTTTCAGACAATGTTTAGTGGAGTCATTAGTCAAAAGCACAACTTTTGTCATAGATTTTATACAGTATTCCACAAAAAGAACATTGGATGTGGTGTAGTGCGATGATGTGGGCATAATACATCACTTCTGGACCTGAGTGACTTGATATAACTGATGGCGCTATAAACCACTACTTGTAATAAGTGCTGTAAAAATTGCATACTTACTGAGGTCCATGTATAGTGATATCCATCTACATTCATGACTGGTAAGATGTAGAAGTCAATATATTTCAATAGATTTGTCATATACTCGTCTGCACCATAGAATCCGACAGCCTAGACAGTAAGCAACAGAGTGCAATGTTAGATGACTATTTATTATGACTATTTATTATTAGAACTATTTATTATAAGGTATTGCTGAGCGAATCGAAGCATCCGAAGTGGAATTCGATCCGAGTTGAGGAAAAATTTGATTTGCCATGAACCCGAATTTCCTCGCGATTCATGGTAACAAATAACTTTTTCCTAAAATGTTGGCTGAAAATAAAAAAGTTATACTCACCTCATCCACTTGATCGTGGAGAGACCGTCCGCTGCTGTCTTGATTGAAGAAAATCCGCCAAAGGACCTGCGGCAAGTGTGAAGAAGTCACCACGTGATCATGCTGGCTGCGCACGGTGACATCGTGATGTCACCAAGTGATCATGCTGGCCACGCACAGTGTGCGGCCAGCACGATCACGTGGTGATGTCTTCACGCTCGCAGCAGGTCCTTTGGCGGGTTTTCTTCAATCAAAACAGGAGTGGATGGCCTCTCCGAAATCAAGTGGATGAAGTGAGTATAATTTTTTTTAACCCCGGATTAACCCCCTGAGCACCTGAACATGAGCCTCAGATGCCGCAATCAGCGTTGAATGCGGCATCTAAGGGGTTAAATGACAGGGGCAGTATGATCATTGTGCCCGCTCCATATAATGAAAAGCGATTAGTGACAAATTAATTCATAACAAATCAAATTTCTTGTCGAAGTTTGGCGAAGCTGGCAAATTCAAATTTTCTAAACTGAGCTCATCTCTGATATAAGGGTAAGATTTGGAAAAGTAAATAATACGAAAGATGAGTTTGGAAAACTTTACGCAAAAAGATGAAGACAATCAGCACCAGATTTATGGGTGCTACCACAGAAATTACTGACACGTTGCTGAGGAGCCTAAATAGTCCCAATTTATACAGTAGTGAGCTACAGGAAAGAGGAAATGTTAGCCTAGCATGCCTGCCATGCCAGTGTGAACATTGGAATATTTCAAGATTTAAAATAAATGCTTATAATAAAAAGGGAAGCCCTGGGGTCTATGACTGCACTTTGAATACAGCGCTCACAAGCAGAAAGAGACATAGCCCCTGTCTCATCATTGGTTCAGGCTGCTGCTCGCTCCCTCCTCCCGCAGCTCTGCCTCTTATGTTTGGCTGCAGATCTATCACAGCCTCACCAGTTAATCACTGCCTGATTTACATTTAAAAAGGGAAGAATAATTATAAAGTGCAGACTACTATACCAGCAGATAGAAGACGATTACCAGGTTACTGCCGCATGTATACTGAGGGCAGGGGCGGATTGGCCATAGACCTTACAGGGAAATTTCCCGGTGGGCCGATGCTCAGGGGGCTGCTCAAGCCCCCATCTCTGCCACTGTTGATTCCCGGAAACCTGGACCTGTGGGGGGCGGCTGTGGAGCAATGCAGCCAGAATCTAGCAGTGGGGACCAGGTAAGTTTGAACCCCACTGCAGGTCCAGACACTCAAAAAGGTCTGTTAAAAAAGTTTAGTCTTGGATAAGCCTCTTAACTCTATAGGGAAGATTTATCAAAACTGGTATAAAGGAAACTGGCTTATTTGCCAAGAGCAACCAGTCAGATTTCACCTTTCATTTTTCAGAGCTCCTTTGGAAAATGAAGGGTGGAATCTGATTGGTTGCTATGGGAAACTAGGCCAGTTTTCTTTTACACCAGTTTGATAAATCTCCCCGTCTTTGGAATTTGCATCCCTGTCAAATTACTTATTTAACTTTATGCTAATTTTAAATAAAATAGAATTTTCAATTTACAATGTAATGTGAAGCTTATTGCAGCTGTGTAAGGTACACCTTGTATATGGTGTATATAAAAATGTGATTTTACATAAAGTCCACTATTATAATGCTTTATGTTTACTTCTAGTAATACTCTGTTACTAATCATGTAATAAGATATCTTAGCAGATGCTGGCCGATGCTCAGTTGCTCACATGTCCAACAAACCACAAGCAGAATGCTGGAGAAATCCACTCCCTGGAGTGTATACCACAGTCAATCCATATTGCGTTTGTTGCTTTCTTCTCTTTCCCCGTCATCTAAGAAACAATCAGAGGTGGAAAAAACATGATGTTTAATATTTTAGCAAATCTGTGGCTACAACCCCTGCAAGCTTCATTGTGCTGTGATAACACTTTTTTTTCCCTTCTCCAGGGGTTGCACAGGTGAGTAATTAGGGTGTGGCTGTCTAATTAGGAGACTATAAAAATTCAGCAGTGAGAGCAGCACAGCCTTTTTGAATCCAGAGGGAAAACAAACCAGGCTGGTGTAGTGAGCTTCATTTATATTTATATTTATATAAGCAGATATATAACGCGAGATTGACCGCAACGCATGGTTGAGTAAGTGTGCGGTTGAGTAAGTGTGCGGTTGAGTAAGTGTGCGGTTGAGTAAGTGTGCGGTTGAGTAAGTGTGCGGTTGAGTAAGTGTGCGGTTGAGTAAGTGTGTGGTTGTGTAAGTGTGTGACTTAAGATTAAGTGACTTTAGATTCAGGGACTTCAGTGGGGGACTGCAATTAGCCAGTTTCTTATTACTACATTATATTGTATTTTTCGCTTTTGTGGTATAATCCCCATTTAGTATGTGTTGCACAATTGACAACACAGTCCAGTGCACATCTTGCATGATGTATGCAGTCCTGGAACAGCCGTTCGAGGGTGTATATCTTTGTTCAAGATGTGAGCAAATTACCCGTTTGGAATTGCAAATCGAGTCTCTAAATGGGCAAGTTGCAACACTAAGAGGCATTGACAATTTGCAAAAGAGTTTGCTTCTCACCGAGCAAGGACTCTTTGGGGTAGATGAGGGGGAGGGTGACAGAGAGGAGGCTGAGGAAAGTGAGGTAGCTAGCTGGGTAACAGTTAGAAAGCGGGGTAGAGGGAAGAGTGCCAGGGAGGCTAGCCCTGATCTGACACACCCGAACAAGTTTGCACGTTTGGCAGATGAGGGGGATGTCAGTCCAGGGACGGCACTGCTGCAGCCGGACACTTCCTCTGCCAGTCAGGGGAATGTCAGCTCCAGTAAGCAGGGGACCAGGAGAGCAGGGCAGGCCAGACAGGTGCTGGTAGTGGGAGACTCCATTATTAGGGGAACAGATAGGGCAATCTGTCACAAAGACCGTGATCGCCGAACGGTGTGTTGTCTTCCTGGTGCTAGAGTTCAACACATTGCGGATTGGGTTGACGGATTACTGGGTGGGGCTGGAGAAGATCCAGCGGTCATGGTCCATATCGGAACCAATGACAAAGTTAGAGGTAGGTGGAGAGTCCGTAAAAATGATTTCAGGGATTTAGGTCAAAAGCTTAGGGCAAGGAACTCAAAGGTAGTATTTTCCGAAATACTGCCTGTACCACGGGCCACACAAGAAAGGCAGCAGGAGATTAGGGAGATTAACAAGTGGCTCAAGAACTGGTGTAGGAAGGAGGGGTTTGGGTTCCTGGAGAACTGGGCCGACCTCTCTATCGGCTACAGGCTCTATCGTAGGGATGGGCTGCACCTCAATGGGGAAGGGGCAGCTGTGCTGAGGAGAAATATGGCTAGAATGTTGGAGGAGTTTACTATAAACCACCTAATATCCACAGAAAATCTACTACTAAACGAGATAGACAAGGCGGCAAATCATAATGAGGTGGTTATTATGGGGGACTTCAACTACCCAGATATAGACTGGGAAACTGAAACTTGTATATCTCATAAAGGAAACAGGTTCTTGGCAATAACCAAAGACAATTACCTCTCCCAACTGGTTCAGGGACGGCCATACTGGACTTAACCAATTAACCAATAGGCCTGACAGAACAACAGACGTGCAGGTTGGGGGACACCTGGGATATAGTGACCATAAAGTAATAACCTTCCAATTATCAGTAAAAAGAGCGTTTCTACAGGGAGGAACAAAAATACCAAACTTCAAAAAAGCTAAATTTAGCCAACTAAGAGAGGCCATAGGCCTAACTAACTGGGACAAAGTCCTCAAAAATAAAATACAGCCACAAAATGGGATATCTTTAAAAGCATCCTAAAATCTCATTGTGAGAGGTACATACCGTATGGGAATAAAAGGTTAAGGAACAAAAAGAAAGCATATAAATCACTAAAACAGAGGGTAGCACGGAAGCACTGAAAAACTATAAGGAAAAAAATAGAACATGTAAAAAACTAATAAAAGCGGCCAAACTAGAGACCGAGAGATTAATTGCCAAAGAGAGTAAAACTAACCCTAAAATGTTCTTCAATTATATAAATGTTAAAAAGTATAAATCTGAAGGTGTCGGCCCTTTAAAGAGTAATGAGGGGGGAGTCGCAGAGAGCGACAAAGAGAAAGCAAAGCTGTTAAATATTTTTCTCTCCAATGTATTCACTGAGGAAAATAAACTGTCAGGTGAAATGCTGAATGTAAAAATAAATTCCCCATTAAAAGTGTCCTGTCTGACCCAGGAAGAAGTACAACAGCGACTTAAAAAGATTAAAATAGACAAATCGCCAGGACCGGATGGCATACACCCCCGTATCCTAAGGGAATTAAGTAATGTCATAGCCAGACCCTAATTTCTGATATTTGCAGACTCTATACTGACAGGGAATGTCCCACAGGATTGGCGCATAGCAAATGTGGTGCCAATATTCAAAAAGGGTCCAAAAACAGAGCCTGGAAACTATAGGCCGGTAAGTTTAACATCTGTTGTGGGTAAACTGTTTGAAGGTTTTCTAAGAGATGCTATCTTAGAGCATCTCAACGGAAATAAACAAATAACGCCATATCAGCATGGCTTCGTGAGGGATCGGTCATGCCAAACTAATTTAATCAGTTTCTATGAGGAGGTAAGTTCTAGACTTGACAGCGGCGAATCAATGGATGTCATATATCTGGACTTCTCTAAAGCATTTGACACTGTACCACATAAAAGGTTAGTATATAAAATGAGAATGCTCGGACTGGGAGAAAATATCTGTATGTGGGTAAGTAACTGGCTGAGTGATAGAAAACAGAGGGTGGTTATTAACGGTACATACTCAGATTGGGTCACTGTCACTAGTGGAGTACCTCAGGGGTCAGTATTGGGCCCTATTCTCTTCAATATATTTATTAATGATCTTGTAGAAGGCTTGCATAGTAAAATATAAATTTTCGCAGATGACACTAAACTGTGTAAAGTAATTAACACTAAAGAGGACAGTAGACTACTGAGGGATCTGGATAGATTGGAGGCTTGGGCAGATAAGTGGCAGATGAGGTTTAACACTGACAAATGTAAAGTTATGCACATGGGAAGGAATAATGCAAGTCACCCGTACATACTAAATGGTAAAACACTCGATAACACTGACATGAAAAAGGATCTAGGAATTTTAATAAACAGCAAACTAAGCTGCAAAAACCAGTGTCAGGCAGCTGCTGCCAAGGCCAATAAGATAATGGGTTGCATCAAAAGGGGCATAGATGCCCGTGATAAGAACATAGTCCTACCACTTTACAAATCGCTAGTCAGACCACACATGGAGTACTGTGTACAGTTCTGGGCTCCTGTGAACAAGGCAGACATAGCAGAGCTAGAGAGGGTCCAGAGGAGGGCAACTAAAGTAATAACTGGAATGGTGCAACTACAGTACCCTGAAAGATTATCAAAATTAGGGTTATTCACTTTAGAAAAAAGACTAAGGGGAGATCTAATTACTATGTATAAATATATCAGGGGTCAGTACAGAGATCTCTCCCATCATCTATTTATCCCCAGGACTGTGACTGTGACGAGGGGACATCCTCTGCGTTTGGAGGAAAGAAGGTTTGTACACAAACATAGAAAAGGATTCTTTACGGTAAGAGCAGTGAGACTATGGAACTCTGCCTGAGGTGGTGGTGATGGTGAGTACAAAAAAGGAATTCAAGAGGAGCCTGGATGTATTTCTGGAGTGTAATAATATTACAGGCTATAGCTACTAGACAGGGGTCGTTGATCCAGGGAGATATTCTGATTGCCTGATTGGAGTCGGGAAGGAATTTTTTATTCCCCTAAAGTGGGGAAAATTGGCTTTTACCTCACAGTTTTTTTTTTGCCTTCCTCTGGATCAACTTGCAGGATGACAGGCCGAACTGGATGGAGAAATGTCTTTTTTCGGCCTTATGTACTATGTTACTATGTTACTATGTTACACAGCTGCACATCTCTGTTCCAACATGTTCAGCTGCTGGTGCTGCTGCTTCTGCTACATGTTGTAGTGGTAGCGCTGGCAGAGGCAGTGGAGCAGTGACTCATCTGGGAGTGGAAAGAGAGCTCATGTGGTCAGCAGGTGTCTGTTCGGTGAAAACTCTGGCGAGCTGGGTACAGAGCATGTCCTGGTAATAAATCTCTATCATTTTATTGAAAAGCTATTATCTTCTTCTCACTATGGAACACACTCACTGACACAAAACTATCTCGCTCTGTCAGGCATCCTCTCTCTTCTATCCCTGCATCAGCATTTCCTGATTGGCAGTGCTAGAGGGAGGGATGCCTGGAAGTCTGCATTATGGGGGAGCCCACCGAACCACCCCTTGAGGTAATATGATCCTTCTTCTCTAGTGGCCGCCTTGTTGAGTAATCCGTGTGGGACAAGTTTCAAAAGTTTCAGATTTATTAAATTCGGAAACTTTTGGAAAATGCGGAACAAAAATAATTTATGCTGGATCTATTTGCTCATCTGTATTGCTAACCCATGGAGTCTCCTTAAGTTAAACTGGTCACTCTTTAATTATCAAACACCGCACACTAAATTACAAGACTGGACAAAGAAAATACCTCTGTGTCACCAGTTGCTGTCAAATTATATGTATGGTTTCCCTGGCTCCAGAAACATAGACCAATTTTTTAAAAGATAATGGTGGGGTTCTTTACTTATTGTAACTATACCTTCAGAACGTAGAGAGGCCGCTTTTCAAATGAATTTCCGATGTTAATTTTCTCCAGCATATCAGGATGTGACTCCACCATTTGTTCCATCCAGAAGTATATCTAATAAGTAAATATAGATTGAAAATGACTTTGTTGAATAAATATAGCTCATATTAAGGGCTAAATCACACATTAAAAAAAGTCAGCGTGATGGCCATTTTTGTAACGGCCGTTCTTAGAACCAATTAAAGTCTATAAGGCTATTCACATGGCTGTTTTTTTAACGGCCAAATGGACTCCATTAAAATCAATGGGCCCATTTTGTTGCTACTAACAGGGTGTGAGGGCATTATTATGGCCACTACGAGGTCACATATACAGAGGGCACTATGAGGATATACAGGGAGCACTATGGGGGCTATTATAGATACTGGGGGCACTAAGGAGGGCATAATACAGCATATACTGAGGGGAATGCAATGATTGGGATTTAAACAAAAGCCAATGAAATTCATCTGCTTTTTAATAGTTGTTAAAAAGTGATGCAAAACAGCACACATGGATGCAAAATGGCCATAAAAACCTGATAGTGTTATATATATATATATATATATAATTTTTTATTTTTTTTGCAATCATGTAAATGGATCCTAAAGAGTATTCATAGCCCGTTGATATGCCATAAATGTCGTGGATGAGAACAATACATTTGTATTTCATATTTTTAGTATCTAGATCATGACATATTGGAAAACTTTACAATGATCATGGTTACTAACATAATCTAGAACAGTGATATCGTACTTAGATATTTAGGTACATGTTTGGTACACATACTTCTGTATTAAAAAGTATAGTTGATTACATTATTTCATACAGTAGAATAGAAAGGAATGCCAACGCAAACTTCAACCACATACTGTATTTAAAAAAAGACACAACAACATACATTGGGTCAATGGGCCCTATGAAATAAAAGTTTAAAAACATGATGTGAATAGAGCCTTACTCACATACATGGTGATATAATGAGAATATTGTTGTACTATTTGGAGCATACAATTACTATAAATAATACTAAAAATAAGAAAAAGATTTACATCATCTAGGGAATGATACTGTTCATAGTAAGAAGTGGTGCTTCGTTGACCAGAAGTGTCATTGTATGTTTGCTGATCAATAAGGCTCTGGGTATTCTCCACCAAAACACTAAGTAAAAGAGATGAACATACAATTAGTAGGGATATCAGAATAAACGTGAAATGTGAGCCTTAGGCCTCCTGCACACGAACGTGTGCGCCCCGTGGCCATGCTGCGGCCAGCAAAATGCGGGCCGCAATGCACGAACACTGACCGTGGGGCAGCCGCAGCGGATTGCGGACCATTCACTTTAATGGGTCCGCGGTCCGCCCGTCCGGCAAAAAGATAGGACATGTTCTATCTTTTTGCAGAACGGAAGTACAGGACGAAGCCCCACGGAAGCACTCCATGATGCGTAATGCCCACAAAACGGCGCCCGTGTATTGAGGATCCGCAAATGCGGTCCGCAATACGACCACGGAGCGCACACGTTAGTGTGCAGGAGGCCTTAGAAAAGGTCATTTCCAACATACTATTAGCCTTGTTTTACTCACGTATATGTAATGGCAGATTCCTTCAGCATAGCCTTCACCTCATCTACTAAAGAAGCATTTACATAGAAGTGGACTTCTTTATTCTTCTGTATATGCTCAGGTGAGTCTGGCTTCCAGAGGACAATCTACAATTTGTTCCACATGTACAAATATTAATCATTCACCTTTAATATCAGACCTAAGACCTCCCAAGTAAATTCTTTCAGGCCCAAAATAGACTATAACACACTACCACATTGGGGGCTTCAGATATGGAGTCAAGACCCACCTCAGGACCACACATCACACTCCGTGGCCCACATTTATCTTGGTGTTTGCATCAAAAAGTTGAAACATTTTACCTAGTGTAATGTTGTGGACCAAAGTTATTACGCTTTATTTATTTTTATGAACTTATATAGCGCTACTATATTCCGCAGAGCTTTACAGACAATGTAAGTTCCCTATCAGTATGTCTTTGGAGTGTGGGAGGAAACCCACGCAAACACAGGGAGAACATACAAACTCCATGCAAATGTTGTCCTTGGTCAGATTCGAACCTAGGACCCCAGCGCGGCCTGCAAGGTGCCAGTGCTAACCACTGAGCCACCTTTCACTACCTTTTTATGCATTCATGACAAAAATGGAAAATGACAAGCAAAAGGTTTGTAATTTGCAATTAAGTGTGAAGTGCGACACATTCATAAAGGAGATGAGGTGTAAAAAGGTACTAAAAAAGGAAATTATAGACAGGCGAGAGTTAAAATTAGAAGGGAACATATGCATTTATCATCCATGATGTTGCTATGCTAAATTGGGCAAAATGCATAATATTTACTAAGGATGTGTGACCTTTTGATAAACTTGGCAGGTCGGATTTATATAGAAAATAGGGCAAACTTTTTACAAATTATTTAATTCTTAAGAAATATGGGCCCAAGCTTTGTGCAAAGATATGGCCAAGCATGTGTCACTCTTAGCTTCTGAGTTATTTCCGTATCTCACATTAAGGGCTCATGCACACGACCGTGTGCCGGACATTTCCGTATTGCGGCCCACATACGGTGGGTCCGCAATAAATGGGCACCGGCCGTGTGCATCCATTCACTTCAATGGGTCCGCGATCCGGGAGATGCGGAATGGAGGCTCAGATCGTAAGCCCACTGAAGCCCTATGGTGTGCTTCCGTGGGTTTACTGTATGTGCCTCCGCATGCACTACTTTTTTGCGGTGCGGACAGATCACGGACCCATTCAAGTTGAATGGGTCTGAATCTGTCTGCTGCAGCCACACATATGTTGCCGTGCATTGGGGACCGCAAATTGCGGTCTCCAATGCACGGAACGGCCGGCACACGGTCGTATGCATGAGCCCTAACTATAATGGCAACCACCTCTTTCTTGCTAATGAAGGAATATAAGATGCCTGTTTTTAGTATTTGTGAGGGTCCCAGCAGTCATATGCTCATCAGTCAATCATTTATGAGAGACCCTATAGTACGGTATTTATATTTAGTGTTTATAAGACAAAAATCTGTGTAATAGTAAAAAAAAACTCAAATAACATAGTTTGTAAGGCTGAACAAAGACATCCATCTATCTATTTTTTTGTGGTGCAGACGGATCGGGGATCCATTCAAGTTGTGGTCCTCAATGCACGGCACAGACGGCACACGTTCGTCTGCATGAGCCCTTAGACAGCTTATGTTCTCAACAATTGATGCACCTCCCCATGTACAAGTGAAGTCAGAAACAGCAGAAATATAAATGTATAAATTACAGGTTTTACTGAATCTTTTCCCATAAAACTACATATGAATCTGCTCAGCTCCTCCTGCTCTATAACATGCTTCCTGCAGACTGTACTGCATTTTGTGGTGACAGGTCCTCTTTAAGGTAGACATAAGCAAACCTCATTAGTGTTATCTTGATCAGCACAAAAAAATAATGCTATGATTGCTCTCACATAAAAGTGCCTCCGGAAAAGCACTAGTCATGCCCTGTATAGAGTAATTTAGTTAACATTTTGTGCATTAACATAATAAATCACACCAAGTGACACGGTGCAGGTTCGATCTGATTAGTTACTGTGCAGAACACATCTGCTTTACTTTTGCATCCGTTTTCATAAATCTGAATGAACGACTTGCAAATGACAAAAGGGCAGGAATCACACATGCAATTTTTTGGGCCAAAGCCAGAAGTGGATCCCAAAAGAGAGCCTATACCAGTGATGGCTAACCTCTGGCACTCCAGCGGTGGTGAAAATAAGACTCCCAGCATGCTCCGTTTATTACTATGGAGTTCTGAGAACAGCCAACAGGTGTGCGACTTGGGAGTTGTAGTTTTACCACCGCTGGAGTGCCGGAGGTTAGCCATCACAGGCCTATACGGTCAGCAATACCTCATCGGTCATCTGGACACCAGTGGGTCAATGAGCTATAACCCCTCAGTGGTGCTCAGAGGTACCAGGGTAAAAACAATTGGGGTCATTTATCAAACTGGTGTAAAGTAGAACTGGCTTAGTTACCCATAGCAACCAATCAGATTCTACCTTTCGAAAAGTGGAATCTGATTGGTTGCTATGGGCAACTAAGCCAGTTCTACTTTACACCAGTTTGATAAATGACCCCAAATGTCCATCAATTACAACAGAATAATCCACGGCACTCACCGTTCTTCTTTTTAATTCATTTATTGTAATACAAAAAGTGCACGATGCGTCGGGAAATCAGCAGTGGGGAAGATGGCAACCGGCCTACGGCTGTTTCTCATCTACTGATGTTTTTTCAAGGCCTCTGGATTATTCTATTGTAATTGATGGATCCCAAAAGAGTAAAAACTAGAAAGGAAAGACATACCTATTCTGTCTTTTGTATCCACTCATGTGCTTAAAAACGGAATCAAATGCTGTCACCAAAATTGCCTGGGTGATTCCAGGAAACAGGAAGATGTTTGAGTCTTGGAATGAAAGAGTTTGCAGAGTTTGGATGGGCCATGTAAGTATTTTCAGTAATATTTAGGCAAGATAAAAATCTCATTACCATCTCATCAAATGAAGAAGTGATATTCTGAAGAAGCAGAGCTTGGCGGTCACTACGGGGTAGGACATATATCACCTGGTTCTGGCTGTAAAACAATATATACATATAAATATATATACACAGTATATATAAATGCAGTAGGCACTGGATACTTATAGGTCTACCTTGTCAATTGATAATAGTAGCCAAGCTAAAATAATAGGTAAAGCGGTATTCCCAGCCTAGACATTTATGTTATATCCAGTGGATATGCTATACATGTCTGATAGATGCAGGTTCCACCTCTGGGAGCTGCACCCATGCATACAACATGGGAGTTGCTCAACCCCCAACCCACCTAATGAGATGGGTGCTAGCTGCCGCACATGGAACCCACCAATGTTTATGGTATATTGCTGTGGAGTATTAGGAATACCCCTTTAATTTACTATGTGAATTATAGAAATAGTCCAGTAAAATAGGTTCTTTAGTTTTCCCCCAAAAAATTGACTGAGGCCTAATGCTCATGGAAATTCAATGTGCACAGATCCTATATGTTAGCACATAGCGCCCCTATTAGACTGGTTTTTAAAGCGGTAAGGACTTTGGGGCAGATTTATCAAAGCTGGTGTAAAGGAAAACTGGCTTGGTTGCCCAATCAGATTCCACCTTTCATTTTTCTGAGCTCTTTTGGAAAACAAAACTTAGAAAAATAGAATGTGTCGGCAGATAAGAACCATTTGGCCCATCTAGTCTGCCCAATATACTGAATAGGTGGAAAAGGTGGAATCTGATTGGTTGCTATGGGCAACTATGCCAGTTTTTCTTTACAGCAGTTTGGATAAATCTGCCTCTTTGCGTGCTGGCATATGTTGTCCCTGAGAGGTGTTGTACATCCCCTATAAGGGGTAATATAATCTCAGACACTAAATTAAAAAAGCTCTCTGATAATAATGGTAGGACCTACACGTAGTATCCTGAGAACGGTGTTCCGCCGAGACTTTTTACCTGAATCATTAATACTGAACCAGGGCAACAAACACGCCTCGATGTTCAGAGAGTATGAGTTAACAAGTAATTTCATTAAAAAAATACAGAAGTTACAAAACAGCAACTTTTAAAGCAGATATGGATAGTAAAGCAACCTACAATGGTTAATTAAAGGGGTTGTCCAGGATTAGAAAAACATAGCAGTGTTCTTCTAAAAGCAGCACCACAACTGTGCACAGGTTGGTTGTGGTATTACTGCTCAGTCATATTCAGCTCAGTGGAGCTGAGCTGCAATACCAGAGACAACCCATGAACAGGGGTGGTGCTGTTTTTGGAATAAAGCAGCCATGTTTTTGTAATCCAGAACAACCCCTTTAAGGCTGGGTCTACAAGGTGACAAATCATGGTAAAAACAAGATTGTGATGCAAGTTCAGTTGTACCCTACGGAGAAGGCTAGGGCTACACGGCGATATTCATGCCGCACCAATGTTTTGTGACATTTATTGTATATATAGTCATCCAACTTGGATGGATTATTTGCGACTGTCGGGTCCTAGTCTCAGCATGTCGCATGTCAGAGTGCGACACCATTGACTATTATTACAAAAAATGGTGCGCGACATTGGTGCGACAAGAATGTTGCGTGACAGTTGTTCCCTTTTATCGCCGTGTAGCCCTAGCTAGCCTACAAGTCTGCAAGCATATCGAAACTCCCGTGGTCACAATAGTAACAATTATTCCCATAGGGAGTTGCCTTGTGAACATGATTTCTGCACAATTCGAGTCAGGGCTCATGCACACAAACGTATTTTTTTATTCTGCGTCCGTTCCGTTTTTTTGTTTTGTTTTTTGCAGTATGCGGAACTATTCTATTCAATGGGGCCACAAAGAAAAAAAAAAACAGAACAAAGATAAGGCTGTTCTATTAGGGGCCAGCTATCCCATTCCGCTGGTATCTGTGTTTTACAGATCTGCGATTTGGGCCTCATGCACACGACCGTTCCATTTTTTGCTGTCCGCAAACCGCAGATCCGCAAAAAACGGAAGCCGTCCGTGTGCCTTCCGCAATTTGCAGAACGGAACGGGCGGCCCATTGTAGAACTGCCTATTCTTGTCTGCAAAACGGACAAGAATAGGACATGTTATATTTTTTTTTGCGGGGCTACGGAACGGAGCAACGGATGTGGACAGCACACGGAGTGCTGTCCGCATCTTTTGCGGCCCCATTGAAGTGAAAAGGTCCGCATCCGAGCCGCAAAAACGGCGGCTCGGATGCGGACCAAAACAACGGTCGTGTGCATGAGGCCTTGCAGACCGCAAAACATGGTACAGCCGTGTGCATGAGCCCTCATCGTGTAGCCCAAGCCTAATGAACCCCATTCAATCATTTCATTTCTCCCTAATTAACGGTAAGGAAACCATATTTACGGTTCCACGGCCGAAGGTGTAGTTGGAGTCTCTGGAAGTCTGAAATGACAAATTTATGTTAGACTTATCCACTCACATGCACACAAAAATCCCTATTTGCTCTTCTGTTTTGTAAATTAAGGGAAGACAAATGCTTTATTAAAGGCATAAAAGTTATGTATACAGAACATATAGAAAGCAGAGAACTTGGTATTTCTTTACATGAAGTATACAGCAGAAAGTGTTCACAAGCTGTGGTAAATACTGCCACCTTCTGGCCAAATACAATACAAATGATAGCGTCAAACTCAACAACACTGCTTTGCTTTGGTTTTTTGTGCCAATTTTCTGCCATATTATATTAATCCTCCATTAAATACAAAAGTCTACTGGTTTACTGTTCCTAAGACCATTGCCTTGTAGGAGCCTAGATGATCCTTACAGTTACAAGCTTTTAGGTCACTATTGTGACTGAAGATAAAGACTGGAATTTGGAAAGTAGCTATGTATATGAATGGAGAGGACAAGAAATTACCCAAAATTGGCTCGCAAATAAAAACGAACATAAAATTATTGTAGTCCAGTTTCACTATTAGGGTATGACCATGGTTGCGATGCGGCCACGCTACAGTTTTGCCACAGTGAGCTCTAAATTAAGCTAATGAAGACCACACTGTTTAGCTGGTCAGTATTGTAAATGGTCGTGAGGTCTCGTTCATCTTTCCGTGCCCATTTGACGTCCGTGAAAGAATTTGTCAGTTTTTCATCCTTGAAGATGTCCGTGAAGGATCCATGTTTGGTCCGTGTGTCCGCTTTTGCCCTGTGTCATCCATATTGCAAGGACGAAGCTCATCTGAAAATCAATTTCCAGAGCATCTCCTATCAGTGCTGAAGGCATAGTGCACTGCAGCTGACATGGCAACAGCTGCTACATCTGTAAGCATCATCCACTACTTCCAACTGCAAATTTCAGCAGGAGATGCAGGCACCTCCACTGATCAGCTGCTTGAGAAGGCTGAGGTGCTCGTGTGAGCGCAGCATTTTCTTTAGTGTTTATCTGCACAAGGCCTCATGCACGTGACCATTTATATTTTGCGGTCCACAAAACACGGATACGCAAAAAAATACGGATGACGTCCGTGTGCATTCCGAATTTTGCGGCATGGAACAGCTGTGCCCTAATAGAACAGTCCTATCCTTGTCCGTTATGTGGACAATAATAGGACATGTTCTATTTATTCTGAAAAAAAAAAAAAAAAAACGGAACTGACACGGAAAGAAAATCGTGCATGAGCCCCACGGTCTAGTTTGTAGTGGGGTGCAGTGTACTAACTGCTTCTACTCCTACTAACCCTTTCAGTACCAAGCCACTTTTCACTTAAATCCCAGGCCTATTTTTGGAAATCTGATGTGTCTTTTTATGTGGTCAAAACTCTGGGTGCTTTTACTTATGCAAGCTATTCTGGGGTTGTTTCCTCCTGACACATTGTACTATATGTTAGTGCTAAATTTGAGTCAGTATGTTTTTCCTTTATTTATTAAAAAAAAATGTCCAAAATTTACAGAAAATTAAGAAAAATTTACAATTTTCGAAATTTAAATTTCTCTGCTTTTAAGGCAGATAGTGATAATTATTACTCTACATTTCCCACATGTCTATTTTATGTTTGTATAATTTTGATAATGACATTAGAAGGCTTAGAGCTTTCACACGAGCATGTCCCTTTCAGGAATCGCGCTCCGTGTGAGGGAGGGATTGTGCGGTCTGGACTACGGAAGCACCCGGCATTATTATGATTGGTAATGCTGTGTGCCTCTACCTGACCTTCTACAGAATCATACTGACATAAAGCTGTCAGTATGATTGCGTTACAGAAAAGTCAGGCAGAGGCACACAGCATTATCAATCAT
Source organism: Bufo bufo (assembly GCF_905171765.1). Lineage (NCBI taxonomy): Eukaryota > Metazoa > Chordata > Amphibia > Anura > Bufonidae > Bufo > Bufo bufo. The sequence goes on from NC_053391.1 coordinate 550,770,641, forward strand.
AATAATGCCGGGTGCTTCCGTAGTCCAGACCGCACAATCCCTCCCTCACACGGAGCGCGATTCTTAAATGTAAATGTTTTCAAGAAAATTTCCAATACTCACTTTTTTAAGGACCAGTTCAGTTGTGAATAGGGTTGAGCAAACCCAAACTGTAAAGTTCGGGTTCGATTTCTTGACCCCGGACCCGAAGCCGAACATTTCAGTAAAAGTTTGTTTGGGTTCGAGTTCGGTGTTCAGCAATTTAAGGGCAGTAAATCAACAAGCGTTTAACTCGTGTGCCCTACTAATGGCATGGCTGTGATTGGCCAGTGCAGCATGTGACCCAGCCTCTATATAAGCTGGAGTCATGTAGCGCCGCACGTCACATCAGCTCTTACTAGTGTAGGGAGAGGATGCTGCAGCTGTGAGGGAGAGATTAGGAAACAATTCTGGTGTTCTTGGTGTTAAATCTGCTAACTACAGCGATTATTTTTGTGGGTTAGATTTTTGTACCCCTGAGCCCAATGCCACAGAGAACTAAGCTTTTAAGGGAACCTGTCACTGGGATTTTGTGTATAGAGCTGAGCACATGGGTTGCTAGATGGCCGCTAGCACATCCGCAATACCCAGTCCCCATAGCTCTGTGTGCTTTTATTGTGTAAAAAAAAACGATTTGATACATATGAAAATTAACCTGAGATGAGTCCTGTATATGAGATAAGTCAGGGACAGAACTCATTTCAGCTTAATTTGCATATGTATCAAATCGGTTTTTTTAGGGGGGACTGGGGACTGGGTATTGCGGATGTGCTAGCGGCCATCTAGCAACCCATGTCCTCAGCTCTATACACAAAATCCCAGTGATAGGTTCCCTTAAAAGCTTAGTTCTCTGTGGCATTGGGCTCAGGGGTTCCCTTTAAGGCCCCTTTCACACGGGCGAGATTTCCGCCCGGGTGCAATGTGTGAGGTGAACGCATTGCACCCGCACTGAATCCGGACCCATTCATTTCTATGGGGCTGTACATGAGCGGTGATTTTCACGCATCACTTGTGCGTTGCGTGAAAATCGCAGAATGCACCTCTTTGTGCGTTTTTCACGTAACACAGGCCTCATAGAAATGAATTGGGTTGCGTGAAAATCGCAAGCATCCACAAGCAAGCGCGGATGCAGTGCGATTTTCACGCACGGTTGCTAGGTTACGATCGGGATGGGGACCCGATCATTATTATTTTCCCTTATAACATGGTTATAAGGGAAAATAATAGCATTCTGAATACAGAATGCATAGTAAAATAGGGCTGGAGGGGTTAAAAAAATAAATAAAATAATTTAACTCACTTTAATCCACTTGTTCGCGCAGCCGGCATCTCTTCTGTCTTCTTTTGTGAAGAATAGGACCTTTGATGACGTCACTACGTTCATCACATGGTCCGTCACATGATCCATCACCATAGTGATGGATCATGTGACGGACCATGTGATGAGCGTAGTGACGTCATCAAAGGTCCTATTCCTCCCAGAACAAGACAGAAGAGATGCCGACTGCGCGAACAAGTGGATTAAGGTGAGTTAAATTTTTTTTTATTTTTTTTTAACCCCTCCAGCCCTATTGTACTATGCATTCTGTATTCAGAATGCTATTATTTTCCCTTACAACTAACCCAAACCTGAACTTCTGTGAAGAAGTTCGGGTCTGGGTACCACAGTCAGTTTATTATCACGCGCGTGCAAAACACATTGCACCTGCGCGATAAAAACTGAACATCGGAACGCAATCGCAGTCAAAACTGACTGCAATTGCATTCCTACTCGCGCTTACCGCAATGCACCGGGATGCATCCGGACCTAATCCGGACACGCTCGTCTGCAAGGGACCTAACCTCTTCAGGACACATGACGTACCGTTACGGCGGGCGGTGATCGGAACCCGGTGCCTGCTCAAATCATTGAGCAGGCACCTTGGCTAAATGCGCCGGGGGGTCCTGTGACCCCCCATGTCGGCGATCGCAGAAAACCACAGTCCTGCAGTTTGCTGCGTTTCTGGGTTATTCGGGTCTCTGGGGACCCGATAACCCGGAACATCGGTGGTGTGATAATACACCACCAATCACCATCCTGCAATCCTGAGAGGTGATGGTGACATCAATTCTCAGGATCGCCTCTGATTGGTAGGTGGGCGGACGGCGGGAGGTTCAAATCCTAGCAGCGCTCCTCTCCTCCTCCTTTTGTGTCTGGGAGCCGAGGAGAGAGGCCTACACCTGTCGGATCTCAGCCAGAACCCCCTATCTGTGCCCAGATGATGATGATGCCCAGATGATGATGATGAGCCCCCAAGGCGGCGGAGACGCCGCCAGGCGGAGCAAGGGGACCGCCATGATAGGGACCCTGTGGACCACCCTAGTACGAGCAGCTCTGGGGCTCGTAGTAGTTTTCCGGCCCACCAGTTAAATCCAGTACCCCAGAGCGTTATGAGCCCGTGATTCCTGATTTTGAAGGCCAATCAGATTTGGGTTTCACTGAATATGACTTTTTTTTGTCATTTTTTCAGTGAACATCTGGTAAATCTAATGGTGGAGCAGACGAACCAGTACGCCCAACAGTTCGTTGCTCAACACCCGGGCTCCTTTTTGGCTAGGCCCGGTGGCTGGACGTCGGTCAGTGCAGCCGAGATGAGGACATTTTGGGGCCTCTTGCTGCATATGGACCTAGTCAAGAAACCTAGTGTCAGGCATTACTGGGGACATCCTCTACCAGACCCCACGTTACAGTACGGCCATGACACGCTCCCGATTTGAGGCCACCCGGAAATGCCTGCATTATGCAGATAATGCAGCATGTCCCCCCCAAGGTGATCCTGCCTATGACCGCCTGTACAAAATCAGGCCGGTCATCGATCATTTTGGGGCCAAATTTGTACAGGCCTATGTACCTGGAAGGGAGGTCGCGGTTGATGAGTCTCTCATTGCGTTCAAGGGGAGACTCATTTTCCGCCAGTATGTTCCCTCAAAGCAGGCGAGCTATGGCATGAAGCTGTACAAACTTTGTCAGAGTACCTCAGGGTACACTTACAAGTTTCGTGTGTACGAGGGGCGAGATTCCCGTATTCAACCCCCAGAATGTCCCCCCACTCTGGGTGTTAGCAGGAAACTTGTGTGGGACCTTATGCACCCACTGCTAGATAAGGGTTGTGGCGGAAATAACCTCGCCACTGGGTTTTGGAGGGGCCTGGTTGCCAGCCTCTTGCCCCAGGATAATGGGCCCTCTCATCAGCCCATGCAAAACTTAAACCCCATGGCGATTTGACTGTGTTTGTGGCATCTGAGCACTCAGATCCAAGCCATATGGGGATATGTGGGGTTTTGAGGTGTGTGACAGAACCATCTGTCTGTGGAATTGTATTGTATGTTATGTGAGGGTACCCAGATAGCTAATTTTATTGTATTCATGTTGTCTGAGTGCCATTCACCTAATAATATGCACTCAGACTTGAGCTATCTGGGGATATGTTAAATGTCTGTGTTTACTTTAAGGGTTGTGACATTGTATGTTTAAATGGTTATTTCTGTCCTGTTGTCCCCACATGTGTATTGGCGATTTCCCTTTGTCCTGAGAGATAATTGAATTACTCCTCGGGTGTCTCCAGGGCAGAGAGGAGGAAACCATGATGCATTGTGGGGATGTATTGTGTCTGTGTATCCTGAATTGCTGCATATCTGTCCTGTGTCACAGTCTTCCATCTGGTCCCCTAGGGGTGTGTCCACCAGATGGGGACCTGCATAAATACAGGCGGGTAGCCCTCAATAAAGAGTTCCTGTTTTACACTCAACATAGAGCCTCGTCTCATGTGTGTGGGGATTGCTATATGTGTATACTCCCCTGGCTATTACTCCTAGCTCTTGTAAGAGCTGTTCCTGGTTCCTGTGGTGGTATCGGTGTCGAGCGGAGTGCTTGGAGTCCTCGGGAGGCACTGGGAGCATTTATCAACGGAGGTACCCGGTCGGGGTTCTAGGAGATCCGTTACATTGGTGGCAAGCGGCGGGATCGTTCCCGGGAGGAATGGGTAAAGGAATTGGAACTCCTAGCATGGCAGGAGCTGTGGCTGGAAGATGCCTACCAGGCGCTCCTGTGGTATGGGGCACAGTACCTACCCAGGACAGCTGAGCATGACAAGCCGGAGGGAGAGGAGTTTGATGGTCCTGGCTTGTTATGGGAGACTTTTTCAGAGCTGGAGTTTGGGAGCCCTACACAAGCCCGGTTCCGTGATCTCTTGGAATGGAGGGAGAGCAGGTATGACTGGGACGACACTCATGAGATTGAGCAGGACCTGGTCCACCTGGTGACCCGGGAGATGGAGCTGGAACAGGGCTACCAGCAGCTGTTCCACTCCAGTGAGAAGGCTCAGCAGGAGAGCAGAGTGTCAGACCCAGGTCCAGAGCCCTTCAGCTGGGAGGATATTGTGGATGTTTACTGGGAAGAACCCCAGGTGGCCGGTGGAGATGGGACCGAGGTCTCTACACTGCTCCTGCAGGGAATTGGGAGCCCAGTCTCCATTCCCCAGTGGCAGGCTGAGTTACAGGGGGCAGAGACAGTCAGTCCTGTCCCCCAGCGGCAGAGTGTCCTACAGGGAACAGAGAGCCCAGTCTCCTTTCCCCAGCAACAGGACACTGTATTGGGAGCAGAAACAGTCGGTCTCCCTCCCCAGAGGCTGGAAGTATGTATGGGAGAGGAGCTTGTTACCCCCTCTCCCTATTGGCAGTGTGAATTGCAGGGAATTGGGAGCCCAGTCTCCATTCCCCAGCGGCCGTGTGATTTATTGGGAATTGGGAGCCCAGTCTCCATTCCCCAGCGGCAGGCGGAGTTACAGGGGGTAGAGACAGTCGGTCCTGTCCCCCAGCAGCAGAGTGTCCAGCAGGGAATAGAGAGCCCAGTCTCCTTTACCCAGCAGCAGGACACTGTATTGGGAGCGGAGACGGTCGGTTGCCCTCCCCAGCGGCTGGAAGTATGTATGGGAGAGGAGCTTCTAACCCCCTCTCCCCAGCAGCAGCTTAACGCACCAGGGGGAGACAGTAAGCCCCACAACAGTGCAGATGGGACCGTGGTCTCTGCACTTACAGCACAGGGGGTAGGGACAGTCGGTCCTGTCCCCCAGCAGCAGAGCTGGGTATCCAAAGGGGAGACAGTCGGTCTCCCCCTCCAACAACCAGGCTCCAACCAGGCTTCTTCCATGGTAACGCTGGCACCAGGGCAGAGTACCGCTGATCCCTGCCCACAAAGCAACCTCCACTCTAAGCCAGAGAGCAATTCAGAGACCGGGAGTACCAGCTACCAATATAACCTTGGTGGATTCACTGGACAGAGACAGGCTACCAAATTCAACAGGTCCAGTATTTGGTTGTGGGTGGGCTGCCAGACTAACTCAGGTACCGACCGGCGTGAGGTCAGGTATCTGGTTAGTCTTCCCTGGGAGGGGGAGATGTGTGGCGGAAATAACCTCGCCACTGGGTTTTGGAGGGGCCTGGTTGCCAGCCTCTTGCCCCAGGATTATGGGCCCTCTCATCAGCCCATGCAAAACTTAAACCCCATAGCGATTTGACTGTGTTTGTGGCATCTGAGCGCTCAGATCCAATCCATATGGGGATATGTGGGGTTTTGAGGTGTGTGACAGAACCATCTGTCTGTGGAATTGTATTGTATGTTATGTGAGGGTACCCAGATAGCTAATTTTATTGTATTCATGTTGTCTGAGTGCCATTCACCTAATAATATGCACTCAGACTTGAGCTATCTGGGGATATGTTAAATGTCTGTGTTTACTGTAAGGGTTGTGACATTGTATGTTTAAATCGTGATTTCTGTCCTGTTGTCCCCACATGTGTATTGGCGATTTCCCTTTGTCCTGAGAGATAATTGAATTACTCCTCGGGTGTCTCCAGGGCAGAGAGGAGGAAACCATGATGCATTGTGGGGATGTATTGTTTCTGTGTATCCTGAATTGCTGCATATCTGTCCTGTGTCACAGTCTTCCATCTGGTCCCCCTCCGGGTGTGTCCACCAGATGGGGACCTGCATAAATACGGGCGGGTAGCCCTCAATAAAGAGTTCCTGTTTTACACTCAACATATAGCCTCGTCTCATGTGTGTGGGGATTGCTATATGTGTATACTCCCCTGGCTATTACTCCTAGCTCTTGTAAGAGCTGTTCCTGTTTCTGGTTCCTGTGGTGGTATCGGTGTCGAGCGGAGTGCTTGGAGTCCTCGGGAGGCACTGGGAGCATTTATCAACAGAGGTACCCAGTCGGGGTGCTAGGAGATCCGTTACAAGGGTTACCACCTGTACGTGGATAACTTTTATACTAGTATCCCCTTGTTCCAGTCCCTCGCCGCCAGATCCACGTCAGCTTGTGGGACCATGCGGAAAAATCAACGCGGCCTCCCTGCCCACTCCCTCCAGGTACCTATCCCCAGGGGTGAGACCTGTACCCTTACCACTGGAAACCTGTTGCTGGTCAGATATAAGGACAAGAGGGATGTCCTTGTACTGTCCACAATTCATGGTAACGGCATCACCCCTGTCCCTGTGCGAGGTACCGTGGCAACGGTCATCAAGCCTGATTGTATCGTCGACTACAATCGGTATATGGGAGGAGTTGATCTCTGATCAAGTCCTCAAGCCATATAACGGCATGCACAAACCCGGGCATGGTACAAAAAAGTTGCGGTCTACTTGGTGCAATTTGCCTTGTACAACTCTTTTGTGCTGTCCCGGAGCGCTGGCAACACAGGGACATTCCTTCAGTTCTATGAGGCAGTCCTCAAGGCCCTGATCTTTTCGGACCGGGAAAGAGCAGGCCGGAGTACCTCGGGAACTGGAGGCGTCCGGATCGTCCCTGGCCAACACTTTTCAGGTGTGGTCCCCCATACTGGAAAGAAGGGACGGACCCAAAAAAGGTGCAGAGTCTGTCACAGGAGGAGGATACGGAAAGACACCACTACTTAATGTGACACGTGCCCCGATCATCCGGGCCTCTGGATTATTGGTTGCTTCAGGGAGTACCACACTTCCATGTAGTACTAAATTTATATCCCAATTTAGCCACTGACAATCGGATAAAGAACTGGTTCTCAGACTTGAGACACTAAAACTAAAAAAAAATGTTTTCAAAAATATTATTTAGTAAAACTAAGGCCTTATGCACACGACCGTTGTTTTATTCCGTGTCCGTTGTTCCGCTTTTCGTGATTTTCTGCGGACCCATTGACTTTCAATGGGTCAGTTGAAAACTCGGCTAATGCACCATTTGTCATCCGCTTCCGTGATCCGTGGTTCCAGTCCGTCCAAAAAATATAACCTGTCCTATTTTTTTCACGGAAAACGGTTCGCGGACCCATTCAAGTCAATGGGACCGTGAAAAAACGCGGAGGCACACAAGATTATCATCCGCGTCCGCGCGTCCGTGTCCGTTTTTTTCCTATCATTTGCATCGCAAACTTGATTTAGACTTTTTTTTACTTTCCTTCATGTCTGGTGATCCTCCAAAAATAAAGGAAGACACACTGAAACAAAAACGGAAACGGATCACGGAACAACGGAACCCCATTTTGCGGAACGGAACACAACAACAGTCGTGTGCATGAGGCCTAAAATAAATTTAAAAAGTAGACTTATTAGGTATCGCCGCGTCCGTAATAATCTGCTCTATAAAAATACCCCCCCTAACCCCTCAGATGAACACGGTAAAAAATAAATAACTTACATCACAAAAATTGTAATAGCAAGCGATCAAAAAGTCATATCCCCCCCAAAATAGTGCCAATAAAACCGTCCTCTCATCCCGCAAAAAATTAGCCCCTACATAAGATAATTGGCTAAAAAAATAAAAATAAATGACTCTTAGGCCTCATGCACACGACCGTTTTTTTTGCGGTCTGCAAAAACGGGTTCCGTAGTTCCGTGATCCGTGTCCGTTTTTTCTTCCATGGGTCTTCCTTGATTTTTGGAGGATCCACGGACATGAAGGAAAGTAAGAAAAAAAAGTCATTTTGGTGTCCGCCTGGCCGTGCGGAGCCAAACGGATCCGTCCTGACTTAAAATGCAAGTCAACGGGGACGGATCCGTTTGACATTGACACAATATGGTGCAATTGCAAACGGATCCGTCCCCCATTGACTTTCAATGTAAAGTCAGGAGTCCCTATTATACCATCGGATCAGAGTTTTCTCCAATCCGATGGTATATTTTAACTTGAAGCGTCCCCATCACCATGGGAACGCCTCTATGTTAAAATATACCATCGGATTTGAGTTATATTGTGAAAACTCAGATCTGACAGTATATTCTAACACAGAGGCATTCCGATAGTGATGGGGACGCTTCAAGTTAGAATATACTAAGAACTGTGTACATGACTGCCCCCTGCTGCCTGGCAGCACCCGATCTCTTACATGGGGCCGTGATCCACACAATTAACCCCTCAGGTGCCGCACCTGAGGGGTTAATTGTGCGTATCATAGCCCCCTGTAAGAGATCAGGTTCTGCCAGGCAGGAGGGGGCAGACCCCCCTCCCTCCCCAGTTTTAAATTCATTGGTGGCCAGTGCGGCCCCCCCTCCCTCCCTCCCCTGTATTACATTCATTGGTGGCCAGTGCGGCCCCCCCTCCCCAGTATTTAATTCATTGGTGGCCAGTGCGGCCCCCCCTCCCTCCCCAGTATTTAATTCATTGGTGGCCAGTGCGGCACCCCATCCCTCCCTTCCCTGTATTATATTCATTGGTGGCCAGTGCTGCCCCCCCTCCCTCCCCTGTATTACATTCATTGGTGGCCAGTGCGGCCCCCCTCCCTCCCCAGTATTTAATTGATTGGTGGCCAGTGCGGCCCCCCTCTTCCCCCTCCTAATTAAAATCCCCCCCCCATCATTGGTGGCAGCGGAGAGTTCCGATCGGAGTCCCAGTTTAATCGATGGGACTCCGATCGGTAACCATGGCAACCAGGACGCTACTGCAGTCCTGGCTGCCATGGTTACTTAGCAATTTTAGAAGCATTATACTTACCTGCGCTGTCTGTGAACGGCCGGGCGCCCCTCCTACTGGTAAGTCAAAGGTCTGTGCGGCGCATTGCTTATAGCACAGACCTGTCACTTACCAGTAGGAGGAGCACCCGGCCGGTCACAGACAGCGCAGGTAAGTATAATGCTTCTAAAATTGCTAAGTAACCATGGCAGCCAGGACTGCAGTAGCGTCCTGGTTGCCATGGTTACCGATCGGAGTCCCAGCGATTAAACTGGGACTCCGATCGGAACTCTATGCTGCCACCAATGATGGGGGGGGGATTTTAATTAGGAGAGGGGGAGAGGGGAGGCCGCACTGGCCACCAATGAATTAAATACTGGGGAGGGGGGCCGCACTGGCCACCAATTAATTAAATACAGGGGAGGGAGGGGGGCCGCACTGGCAACCAATGAATTAAATACAGGGGAGGGAGTGAGGGTGGCCGCACTGGCCACCAATTAATTAAATACAGGGGAGGGAGGGGGGCAGCACTGGCCACCAATGAATGTAATACAGGGGAGGGAGGGGGGGCCGCACTGGCCACCAATGAATTTAAAACTGGGGAGGGAGGGGGGTCTGCCCCCTCCTGCCTGGCAGCATGTGATCTCTTACAGGGGGCTATGATATGCACAATTAACCCCTCAGGTGCGGCACCTGAGGGGTTAATTGTGTGGATCACAGCCCCATGTAAGAGATCGGGTGCTGCCAGGCAGCAGGGGGCAGTCATGTACACAGTTCTTAGTATATTCTAACTTGAAGCGTCCCCATATAGATAAAGGAAGGAGTCCCAGCGATTAAACTGGGACTCCGATCGGAACTCTCCACTGCCACCAATGATGGGGGGGGGGGATTTTAATTAGGAGGGGGGGGAGAGGGGAGGCCGCACTGGCCACCAATGAATTAAATACAGGGGAGGGAGGGGGGGGCGCACTGGCCACCAATGAATTAAATACAGGGGAGGGAGTGAGGGGGGGCCGCACTGGCCACCAATGAATTATATACAGGGGAGAGAGGGGGGCAGCACTGGCCACCAATGAATGTAATACAGGGGAGGGAGGGGGGGCCGCACTGGCCACCAATGAATTTAAAACTGGGGAGGGAGGGGGGTCTGCCCCCTCCTTCCTGGCAGCACGTGATCTCTTACAGGGGGCTATGATATGCACAATTAACCCCTCAGGTGCGGCACCTGAGGGGTAATTGTGCTGATCACAGCCCCCTGTAAGAGATCGGGTGCAGCCAGGCAGCAGGGGGAAGTCATGTACACAGTTTGTAGTATATTCTAACTTGAAGCGTCCCTATCACTATGGGAACGCCTCTGTGTTAGAATATACTGTCGGATCGGAGTTTTCATGAAGTGAAAACTCAGATCTGAAAAAGCTTTTATGCAGACGGATCTGCGGATCCGTCTGTGTGAAAGTAGTCACGGACGCGGATGACAATCTTGTGTGCATCCGTGTTTTTTCACTGACCTATTGACTTGAATGGGTCCGTGAACCGGTGTCCGTCAAAAAAATAGGACAGGTCCTATTTTTTTGACGGACAGGAAACACGGATCACAGACGCGGATGAACAACGGTGCATTTTCCGAGTTTTCAACGGACCCATTGAAAGTCAATGGGTCTGCAGAAAATCACGGAAAACGGAACAACGGACACGGATGCACACAACGGTCGTGTGCATGAGGCCTTAGACTATGGAGATACTAAAATGTTTTTTTTTCTTTATAAAAAGATAATATAGTGTAAAACATAAATAAATAAATAAAAAGTAGACATATTAGGTATTGCCGCGTCCGTAAGAATCTGCTCTATAAAAATACCCCCCAACCTCTCAGATGAACACAGTAAAATAAAAAAAAGGTGCAAAAAAAGGTATTTTTTTGTCACCTTACATTACAAAAATTGTAATAGCAAGCGATCAAAAAGTCATATGCCCCCCAAAATAGCGCCAATAAAACCATCCTCTCATCTCGCAAAAAATGAGCCCCTACATACAGTAAGATAATTGGCTAAAAACTAAAAAAAAAATGACTCTTAGACTATGGAGATACTAAAATTTATTTTTTTTTCTTTATAAAAAGATAATATAGTGTAAAACATAAATAAATAAATAAAAAGTAGACATACTAGGTATCGCCACGTCCGTAAGAATCTGCTCTATAAAAATACTCCCCCCCCCTAACCCCTCACGGTAAAAAAAAAAAAAAAACTGCCAAAAAAGCTATTTTTTGGCAAATTTTCCATGTTAATCTGTTTTTTTCCACTAACAAAGCAAGGGTTAACAGCCAAACAAAACATAATATTTATTACCCTCCTACAGCAGTTTACAGAAACACCCCATATGTGGTCGTAAACTGCTGTATGACCAAACGGCAGGGCGCTGAAGGAAAGGAACGCTATATGGTTTCTGTAAGGCAGATTTTCATGGCCTTTTTTTTTTTGGCACCATGTCTCATTTGAAGCCCCCCTGATGCACCCCTAGAGTAAAAACTCCATAAAAGTGACCCCATCTAAGAAATTACACCCCTCAAGGTATTCAAAAATGATTTTACAAATGTCGTTAACCTTTTAGGTGTTCCACAAGAGTTATTGGCAAATGGAGATGAAATTTCTGAATTTCTATTTCTTGTAACCTTGCCTCACAAAAATGTAATATAGATAAACCAAAAATCATATGTACCCTAAAAATAGTCCCAACAAAACTGCCACCTTATCCCGTAGTTTTCCAAAATGGGGTCACTTGTATGGAGTTTCTACTCTAGGGCTGCATCCTCTCCCTATACTGATCAGAGCAGAGTGTCGTGCGGCGTTACGTGACTCCAGCTTAAATGGAGGCTGTGTCACATGCTGCACTGGCCAATCACAGCCATGTCAATAGTAGGCATGGCTGTGATGGCCTCTTCGGGCAAGTAGTATGACGCTTGTTGATTGGCTGCTTTGCAGGCTTTCAAAATGCGCCATAGAAATCGCCGAACAACGAACCCGAATTTTTACGTAAATGTTCGGGTTCGGGTCCGTGTCACGAACACCCCAAAATTCGGTACGAACCCTATACAGTTCAGGTTCGCTCATCCCTATAGATAAACCAAAAATCATATGTACCCTAAAAATTGTCCCAACAAAACTGCCACCTTATCCCGTAGTTTACAAAATGGGGTCACTTTTATGGAGTTTCTACTCTAGAGGTGCATCAGGGGGGTTTCAAATGGGACATGGTGTAAATAAACCAGTCCAGCAAAATCTGCCTTCCAAAAACCATACGGCGCACCTTTCCCTCTACGCCCTACTGTGTGCCCGTACAGTAGTTTACGGCCACATATGGGGTGTTTCTGCAAACTACAGATTCGGGGCAATAAATACAGCATTTTGTTTGGCTGTTAACCCTTGCTTTGTTATTGGAAAAAATGGATTAAAATGGAAAATTTGCCCAAAAATTGAAATTCTCTAATTTTGGCAAATTTTCCATCTCCATTTGCCAATAACTCTTGTGCAACACCTAAAGGGTTAACAAAGTTTGTAAAATCAGTTTTGAATACCTTGAGGGATGTAGTTTCTTAGATGGGGTCACTTTTATGGAGTTTCTACTCTAGGGGTGCATCAGGGGGGCTTCAAATGGGACATGGTGTAAATAAACCAGTCCAGCAAAATCTGCCTTCCAAAAACCACACAGCGCACATTTCCCTCTACGCCCTACTGTGTGCGCGTACAGTAGTTTATGGCCACATATGGGGTGTTTCTGCAAACTACAGAATCGAAACAATAAATATAGCATTTTGTTTGGCTGTTAACCATTGCTTTGTTATTGGAAAAAATGGATTAAAATGGAAAATTTGCCCAAAAATTTAAATTCTCTAATTTCATCCCCATTTGCCAATAACTCTTGTGCAACACCTAAAGAGTTAACAAAGTTTGTAAAATCAGTTTTGAAAACCTTGAGGGGTGTAGTTTCTTAGATGGGGTCACTTTTATGGAGTTTCTACTCGAGGGGTGCATCAGGGGGGCTTCAAATGGGACATGGTGTAAATAAACCAGTCCAGCTAAATCTGACTTCCAAAAACCATATGGCGTACAGTAGTTTACGGCCACATATGGGGTGTTTCTGCAAACTACAGAATCGGGGCAATAAATATTGAGTTTTGTTTGGCTGTTAACCCTTGCTTTGTTACTGGAAAAAATGGATTAAAATGGAAAATTTGCCAAAAAATCCAATTTTATCTCCATTTGCCATTAACTCTTGTGAAACGACGTTTGTAAAATAAGTTTTGAATAGCTTGAGGGGTGTAGTTTCTAGAATGGGGTCATTTTTGGGTGGTTTCTATTATGTAAGCCTCACAAAGTGACTTCAGACCTGAACTGGTCCCTAAAAATTGGGTTTTTGAACATTTCTGAAAAATTTCAAGATTTGCTTCTAAATTTCTAAGCCTTGTAACATCCCCAAAATATAAAATATTATTCCCAAAATGATCCAAACATGAAGTAGACATATTGGGAATGTAAAGTAATAACTATTTTTGGAGGTATTACTATGTATTATAGAAGTAGAGAAATTGAAACTTGGAAATTTGCAATTTTTTAAAAAATTTTGGTAAATTTGGTATTTTTTAATAAATAAAAATGAATTATTTTTACTTCATTTTACCACTGTCATGAAGTACAACATGTGACGAAAAATTAATCTCAGAATGGCCTGGATAAGTAAAAGCTTTAGAGAATATGTACATAGATAACCGTATAGATTGAATATCATCACTCTCTTGTATCATTTAGACGACACACTGTGTAGAGCACTTGTTGATCAATACACAGTGCATCTATAGCTGTGGTGTTCTACTGCTCCTTGTACTGAAGCTTTATTATTTTTTGTACCTAGACTAGGCCATCATCAATTGGGCATCCGATATGGCTCTGCCCACAATCCCGCAATAGGGTCAGTCTAGGGCATTCAAGGAGGTTCCTGAACACGGGATCGCCCCTATCGGGGCGGCCATTCCGTTTTTAGGCAGGGTACATGCAGTATAGGGTCATACCTAGGGATAGGCCCAAATCAACATACGACCACCCTGCCCAGATCCCAGTGTCCTCAAGCATAGATTGAGGAACAGGAACATTGCCGTAGAGTATACGTAGTATACATCCACCCCTGATGTGTCGTTTTTTCTTTTCTTTCCTTTTTTCTGTGTTTTGTTTGTCTGTGGGAGTTTGTTATTTTATATGTAATTTACATTAAAGGCTAAGTTTTATAACAGGAGGTACCCTGTGACTAAATAATAATATATACATACCACCCGCAATTATTACTCCCTCTGACGGGATATCGTCTTAGCTGTGATTTCATAAACCATCTGTTAGTTTGGTGGGTGAACGCAAAGAATGAGGAGAGTGTCAAATAAGGGACGTGGCTCCTGTTGAAGGGAGAGGACGTGGTCGATCTGTGCCAACTACACGCCCAAGTGAAACACCTTCCTCAGGTGCGAGTAGGCGACAGAACCTTCAGCATTATTTGGTAGGCCCGAATGCGGCTCTACGAATGGTGAGGCCAGAACAAGTACAGACTATAGTAGATTGGGTTGCTGACAGTGCCTCCAGTTCCTTCACATTGTCTCCCACCCAGTCCCCTGCTGAAAGCTCAGAGTTGGCACCTACAGCCCATGGCCATCAGTCTTTCACCTCACCCCCTTGCAAATCAGGCAAGCAGTCTGAGCCCCAAGTCATGCAGCAGTCTCTTATGCTTTTTGATGACTCTGCTAGCAGGGTTTCCCAGGGCCATCCACATAGCCCTGCCCCAGAAGTGGAAGAGATTGAGTGCACTGATGCCCAACCACTTATGTTTCAGGATGAGGGCTAGAGATGGCCAGTTCGCAGTGTACGCCAGAGAAACAAATGCGATCTGCCATCTTCTTAACTAACAAGTCCGGCGAGGCACAGGCAGTGCCGGTGGCGGTTCTCGGAACTGCCTGCTCCCGGAGACCGTATTTCATTTCAGACCGGCTCGCGCACAGGCACAGGTAAGGACTTACCTGTGCCTCGCCAGACTTGTCAGTTAAGATGGCAGCCCGCATGTATTCGCTGGCGAACACTGCGAACTGGCCATCACTAATGAGGACATTGGAAGACCACCGAAGCACGTCTCGGATGATGACGAAACACAAGGGCCAACTGCTGCGGCTTTCTGCAGTCTGCAGACCGACAAGGAAGGCAGGGGTAAATAGTGAGTAGAAGATGATGTGGAGGATGATGAGGTACTAGACCCCACATGGAATTAAGGTCATGCGAGTGACGTGTGCAGTTTGGAGGAAGAGGCGGTGGTCGCACAGAGGCACCAGCACAGCAATAGAGGTGCAAAAGCGTCTGTTACATTGTCAGGTGACATTTTACCATTTTTGCCGTGAATAAACCCCTTCTGCATAGGAGACAGGGACCAAAAACCAGTGTTGGCTATGGCTACCTTCTCCTCCTCCACAGCCGCTTCCACCTACACCGCCACATCGACCGCCTCCTCAACCTCCTACTCCATATGGACCTCCTCCTCCTAGATCAAGATTATTATTTTTTATTTTTACGTATTTTATGTTATTTTAAGTCATTTCCCTATCCACATTTGTTTGCAGAGCACTTGCCATGCTCTTAGCCCTTTCCATGACTTTTTTAGAGACATTTTACTGCTCCAAAGTTCGGGTCCCCATTGACCTCAATGGGGTTCGGGGTCAAGTTCGGGGTCCGGAACTCGAACTTTTTTGCGAAGTTCGGCCGAACCCGAACTTCCAGGTGTCCGCTCAACTCTGGTTGTGAAGTCACTTTGTTCGGCTTTCATAGTAGAAACCACCATAAATAACCCCATTTTAGAAACTACACCCCTCAAGTTATTGAAAACTGATTTATTAAACTTTGTTAACCCTTTAGGTGTTCCACAAGAATTAAAGGAAAATGGAGGTGAAATTTCCAAATTTCAATTTTTTTTTTGCAGATATTCAATTTTAATCTTTCATGTAACACAGCAAGGGTTAACAGTCAAACAAATCTCATTATTTATTACCCTGATTCTGAAGTTTGCAAAACACCCCATATGTGGTCGTAAACTGCTATATGGGCACAATGCAGGGCTCAGAAGGGAAAGAATGCCGTATGGTTTTTGGAGGGCAGATTTCACTGGGATGATTTGCCATGTCGCATCTGAAGACCCACTGATGCACCCCTACAGTAGAAACTCCCAAAAAGTGATCCTATTTTGGAAACTACAGGATAAGGTGACAGTTATATTTGTACTATTTTGGGGAACATATGATTTTCGTTCGCTCAATATTACGCTTTTTGAGAGTTAACCAAAAAAATTGCTGTTCTGGCACAGATTTTTTTTTTTTTTTTTTACAGTATTCACCTGACAGGATAGATCATGTGTTAATTTCATAGAGCAGGTTGTTATGGATGTGATGATACCAAATATGTCTTTTTATTTTTTTGTTTCAGTTTTACAACTTTTTTTTTTAAAATCTTGTTTTTCTATCTCCAATTTCTGAAAGCCATATATTTTTTTTATTTTTTTGCCAATCCTCTTGTTTTTTGCTGGAAGAGTAGACGTTTTTAATTAGTACTATTTTGGGGTACATATGATTTTTTTTATTGTTCAATATTAAGTTTTGGGGGGGTAAGGTGACCAAAAAACGGCTGTTTTGGCACTTTATTTTAATTTTTTTAAGGCATTCATCTGAGTGGGTAAATCATGTGATATTTTTCTAGAGCAGGTCATTATAGACACAGCGATACCTAATATGTGTACTTATTTTACAATGACGACGTGCCTATGGGGGCAGGATCTCATAGCCTTTCATAGGAGCCAATGCCCAAAGCTTGTGTAAGGCATCGGGCTGCCATACCAGCCATCGGGTCACCATCATCACAAAGCGGGGACCTGATGGGGTGGGTGAGGGTGCCCGCAAGCGCAGCTCTTGCACTTAACCTATCAAAGTGCCCTACATGTACGTCGCTGGTATCCTACAGGTTAAAGTGAACTGGTGTAATTACCCTGGACCACCACTACAAAGCGGGCGGCTACTTTCAGACGCTCAGTATTTGGTCAGTTTTTCTCATCAGTATTTGTAAGCCAAAACCAAGAGTGGAACTTGCAGAGACTATCCAATGGAGATATTTGTACCTATTCTGTGTATTGGGCCCACTCCTGGTGTTGGCTTACACATACTGATGACACATACTGTCACTGACCCCTGATATATCTATACATAGTTATTAAATCTCCCCTCAGTCGTCTTTTTTCTAAAGTGAATAACCCTAATGTTGATAATCTTTCAGGGTACTGTAGTCCCCCCATTCCAGTTATTACTTTAGTTGCTCTCCTCTGAATCCTCTCCAGCTCTGCTATGTCTGTCTTGTTCACTGGAGCCCAGATCTGTACACAGTAATGAAGATATACAGTATATACATGTAAGTGATTAAAATACTAGAGAGAAAGGATACATTTATTAGGATAAGTTTATTAGGCAAAACTGTACCTCTGGCCTGGATAAAAGATGAGATACGTTTGGGCATGAAGGCATACAGGTATCATTTGGGCAAACTGATCTTGTTATTTAATGATATTTAATGTTATTTAATGCTATCTCATCTGTTAATGCTTTGTAATATACCCAGTATAGCTTTTGTATGGATCTGTTGGGGTAAATGATCCTGTCTTAGACACTGCAGGAAGTTAGGTGTGGGCCTAGGTCCGCCCAAAGCTCAGTCAGTTAGTCTAGAGAATAGTGTGTTAGCACAGCAAGTGAGAGCTGTGACTTGTGCTCCACTCCTCACAGGACTAGACCAGAGGATTGTCTACTCAAGTGAAAGACCTTACCATTTCTACAGTAACCCAAAGAGAGAGAGATAAAGGAAAGAACCGAGAAGGTCCAAAAGCTACATGGCCAAGCATCGTAGTCAGTAAGATATTTTGCTGTTTAAAGCTGCTAAAGACTTTACTACAGTGGGAGGGACATTGTTAAAACACCCTTCACACTCAGACATGGTTCAAGCCAAACATTTCTTAAACCCTGTACCCTTCAGTTGGGAATTACAGCCACTATTGCAAGAGTAATACTGTCAGCTATAGATTCTGCTATCTGGGAGAATACTGTGAATTATTTGCAATTGTGTTTTGATAACAATGGATACATTACAACTTCCATTCTGCGCTTTAGTAAAGAAAGACGTTTACTTTCTACAACTGGCCTGGTTACTGACTCCTGGACCATGCGCCGGCCATTGTACCCTACACCTCCTGCCTTGCACCAAACCACAACACCAAAGGCAACCCAACCTAATTTTTCCCTGGCTCTAGAGAGCATTGTTGTGAGGATTGCCTCTAATTTTGCCCTGGCTCTAGAGAGCATTGGTGTGAGGATTGCCACTGTGATTGACTATTACAGGCAGGGCCACTTCTACTCCTTTACGCTGCTCCTCATGGGCTTGCGGACAGGGCCGGGCCGACACAGAGGCTGGGGAGGCTCCAGCCTCAGGGTGCAGCTTGGGGTGGGCGGAAAAACAAACTTTTTTTTAATCACTTACTTGCCAGCAGCGCAGCGCTGCCGGGCGCCCTCCCCAGCGAGTGTTCACTCTAAGCTGCGCTTGTGTTAAGCCACAGATAGGAGCAGGAGGCTGCTGATTGGCCAGTATCAGCTAGCTGCCCTGCCATTGGTCCATCCTTTCACACCCCCTTCTCTCTGGAGCTGAACACAGCAGGAGGCAGGCGTTCTCACAGTGGATCATGTGACCATGAAGGAGCATGTGACCAGTGACGTCACAGACCTCCTTCTAACAAATCCATTCTAGCATCTACCCAGCATGTATGGCAGGACTCTGCTGAGCAAAGACCATGTGCCCAGGTGAGGTGACCACAGAAGTGTCCTGGCATCTGTCTGCTGCTGGAAGCTCAATGTGGAGCTTTATGAATGTAAAAACTAATACCCAAGAGGCTAAACAAAACCCTGCTTGTCTGCTTCTGACCCTAATCTTAACACATAACGTTAATTTGATTGCAATCTACCCTAACACTTAAAGGGATTTTTTAAAGCCTGCTGTTTCTCTAGGTGACCTTATGTTGATAGTAGTGTTAATAGAGTCTCAAAGGTCTGTAAAAATAGGGTAACTGCTTATATAGACCCTTGAGACTCTATTAACACTACTAGAAATATAAGGTCACCTAGAGAAAGAGCAAGTTTTTAAAATATTTCCTTTAGGTGTTAAAACATAACTTATTTGATTGCTTGAACACCTAAAGGAAAACAAATTAAAAACCTGCTGTTTCTCAAGATGACCTTATGTTGATAGCAGTGGTAATAGAGTCTGAAAGGTCTATAGAAGCAATTACCCTATTTTTACAGACCTTTGAGGCTCTATTAACACTACTGTCAACATAAGGTCATCTAGAGACACAGCAGGTTTTTAAAATGATTTTTCCTTTAGGTGTTACAGCAATCAAATGAAAGTTATGTTTTAACACCTAAAGGAAAAACATAATTAAAAAAAACTGCTGTTTCTCTAAATGACCTGATGTTGATAGTAGTGTTAATAGAGTCTCAAAGGTTTGTAAAAATTGTGTACCTGCTTCTATAGACCTTTGAGACTCTATTACCATGACTTTTAGCATAAGATCATCTGGAGAAACATCAGTTTTTTTTTAATTATTATTTTTTCTTTAGGTGTTAGAGCAATCAAATGGAGGGGGAGAAATGTGACATGGGTGAGGATGGGGTTACATGATGGGCCGGAGACAATGTCTGTAGTCTGTCTGTTTCATGGACGGGGAGAAATATGACATGGAGGGCTGATGGCTGACATGGGGATCTGATGTGAGGCATTGGGGCTGTGCCTGTGAGCTGAGGTCTAATTAACATTGGGGGTCTGATGGCTGGTCTGACCTGAGGTGGAATGAAAAATATTGTTTCCTATTATCCTCCTCTAAAACCTAGGTGCGTCTTGGGGTGGGAGATGATTAATAACAAACATACATATCTAAATGGCGTGGGGGGGGGGCTTGCTTGAGTCATCTACTGATCAGTGATCATCAGAGCATTAGAGCTGCAGGAATAAATAACATCTAAATGTCTGGTGGGGTAGATGGGGGGGGGGGGGGGGCGCACTTGGGCAGCTCAGCCTCTGTTGGTGGTGGACCTTGTCCCAGCCTTGCTTGCGGCCGATGGTATCCTGCAGCCCATGTACCTATAGATCCTGCGCACTTGTAGGTTGCCAAAGATGGCATCCAAGCTAGTCCCATAAATGCTCGATTGGCAATCAATCTAGCTACCAAGCCAAACAAATATTGCAATCTGGCAGAGACATACAGTACCTGGGAAACCCTTGCTGCATGTGGGACAGCATTATTCTGCTGAACAATGCCAGTTGGAAGCCCCGCTATGAGAGGTAACCCTTGGCCGTAGGATGTCCTGCACATATTTCTGAGCTGTTAGTGTCCCTCATATCACTACTAGCTGTGACCGACTGTAGTATGTGATGGCTCCCCAGACCATCACACCAGCATTTGGGGCAGTGTGTCATGCCACCGCAATGGCAGGATTGAAGTGCTCACCACCAGGCCTCCATACTCAAACCCAACTATCGTCCGATGCCAAACATAATGTGGATTCATTGCTAAAGACAATACAGTTCCAATCTGTAGCAGTCCAGATTCAGAACATCATTGCAAATGAAGGCAACAGTAGCTGGCTGTCAATGGCAGGACACCTAATGGGAGCTAAGACATCAAATTTCCTTTGGCTAAGGACCTGGAAATGGTAGAGGCAGGGGTGTGTAATGAAGGTGCTAGCTATGTCTGGATAAAGGGCAACAAAACTGTGGGAGTTGCTCATGCTTGTCGGCAGACCAAACAATCCTCTCTACTGGTGGTCTGTCTGTGCCATCCAGAGTATGTTTGCCATGTGTGTGTGCCCTCACGTAACCACTATTTATAACACCTTCTAACAGTTAGGTCAGAACAGCCTAAATTGCAGGCAATTCTTTTAAACAACCATTCTGCTTTTCTCACTCCAGTGATGCACCCCCTCTCAAAGTCTGTCATCTAGGCAAAATATCTTTGAGAGCATGTCTAGCAGTCAACAATTTCTCACCAAGATGTACACTACCCAAAAGTAGCTTATGAGAGCCTTTTTATAGGGTATTGGGAAAGCATTTTTACACCCTCTTGTGGCAAGACCCATTGTCTAATTAGACCACACCTGTAATAATTTACATATCTCCATGAGACATAATTGCATGGCAAGCAGATCCAGACTAGTATTGTGCCCAACTGCGCAGATTCTCAGTGGTCTGTCAGGGGGCTGCCTGACATGATTAAACAGGAACTGCATTGATGATACACCCTCTGAAGGTATGGTGGAGAACTGCAGGAGAAGCACTGTCCCTCCAACTCCTGCCTCACTGCTCCTAAGCTGTTCTGCCAGTCTGCAAGAGAGGTGAGAAATGTAAATGGGGATTGTGATGCTGCCAGTGGGGAAGGGGGGGGGGGGGGGTATGGTCAGGAGTCACAATGTTAGGGCTTATGCACATGACCATATGGCCTCCGAGACATATGGTCCGTGAGCTGGCCATATGTCCCGGAATGACATACATCATGCGCACTGGAGTACACAGCATCACAGGTTACCCTTCCCTCCTGTGTTCAGTGTGGCAGTAACACAGTAAGGGCTAATGCACACAACCGTATATCCTCCGAGACATACGGTCCGTGAGCGGGGTGGCATACATTGTGTGCACAGGAGTACACAGCATCACAGGTTACTATGATGCTGTGCGCATCGGGCCACCCGCGGGGCTATTGTGCCGCACTCCTATGATATTATGAGTGCGGGACAATAGCCCCGCAGGCGGCCAGATGCGCACAGCATCATAGTAACCTATGATGCTGTGTACTCCTGTGCACACAATGTATGCCACCCCGCTCACGGACCGTATGTCTCGGAGGATATACGGTTGTGTGCATTAGCCCTTACTGTGTTACTGCCACACTGAACACAGGAGGGAAGGGGGAAAGGTACTAGGCCTAGAAACTAGATATAGGGTGATTTTATAAGTGCATTGGAGATACTCAGGAGGTAATCTGGAGGTGGATACAATCTAAACAAGTAAGATTTGTTTGTTTAAAATCTTTCCCCTCTTTAAAATGACAGACCTGGTTCTGTGCAGGAATTGTTGTGCTTTTATTTCAGGTTCCACTCTTTGGAGGTTTGGATGCTGTCTGATCTGTAGACAGCTCTCCATAATGCAGCAGGAAATTGCATTTTTGAAATATGAGATTTGTAAATTAACCGTTAAACAAACTCAGGCTGAGAACGTTGCAATGCCACTGCCACAGAGGCCCCCTAGAAATGGAATATGGGTTACTGCAGGTTCTGGTAGACTGAGTTGTGGATAGAAGACATGTCCCACAGTCTGTGGCTCTCCATAATTCATTTGCAGCACTTTCAGAGTGCAAGAGCAACATGGAGGATGGCTTAAGCACAGTGGGTGAGAAACAATCATCTCCCATGCCTAAAGTATGCAAGACTGCAGCCAAAGACAAAACGGAGAAGGTGAGGACTGATAGTAAGCAGCTGTTGGTGGGCCATTCCATCATAAGAGGTGTGTAGTTTGAGGAAAATGGTGTTGTGAGATGTCTCCCTGGTGCTACCGCTAGCAGGGATAGACGATGGTTCCAAAATATTGTTAGGCAAGCAAAGCAGGAAAGGGAGGTGGATGTTATTGTCCATCTTGGGACAAATGATCTGGCTTGCAATGAGGTTTCAAAGGTGAAAGAAGCTTTTCACACACTTGGAAAGGATATACGGGAGGTTGCATCAACTGTTTCATTCTCTGAAGTTATGCCTGTGCATAACCTTCAGCATGACAGGAAGATGCGCATTAAGGAATTCAATGTATGGCTTGGTGAATGGTGTCTGAACCAAGGGTTTGGCTTTGTGTTTCATGTTAGCTCTCGTTGGAATGGAAAAGAACTGTACAAGAAAGATGGTTTGCATCTTTCTCTCAAGGGAACGAATGTCCTCAGTAAACAGTTCCAAGTATTTGCTAAGGAGCATTTAAACTAGGAAAGGGGGGAAAAAGAGTGATAATCCAGCAGTCCAACTGCCCCCCGGAACAATGCCAGAAGATGCCAGTAGCACAAAGGTTAAATGACAAGCTCAAATTCTTGTCTACAAATGCTCGCAGTTTAGGAAATAAGATCAATGAACTTGAGGCTATAATGGCATCTGAGAATATAGATTTAGTGGCTGTTACTGAGACGTGGTTCAATGGGAGTAATGACTGGGATATAACAATACCAGGGTTCTCTCTATACAGGAAAGACAGAGAAGGCAAGAAGGGGGGAGGGGTTGCCCTGTATGTGAAAGATAGCATAAAATCTAATTTGATACAAGTTAGCGAGAACAATTTAGAGTCAGTTTGGGTTACCTTGCAGCTTGATAATCATAAGGTAACTCGTGTAGGTGTGATATATTGACCACCTAGCCAAGTCAAAGAATTAGATGATCTACTAGTTGAGGAAATAGCTAAAATGACATTGAAGTGGGGGCGTGGCTGGCCAAGCATGTGAGCGGCTGTGCACGCACTGAGCTCCTGAGATATCCCGGCCATTTATCCTGATTTTACACATCTAAACAGCCTGAAAGAGTACCTACCCTGCTGAACCTCTAGCTGAGGGCAAGAGGATACTTTTGGCCCCAGAATATCAGCGGAGACTTGCCGCTATGACGAGGAGAAAGGACGGGAGAGGAGCTGACAAGGAGTCACAAGATGGCGCCGGCTCCGTCACACCACATCGCAGAGACCGCGCGGCGGCTGTACAGCGGGAAGCTTCAGCGAGACTGGGTCAATATGCCAGATCTGAGACCCCTACCAGTATGAAATGGCCCAGAGATAAGGGTGAGCCCAGAGTATTGGAGCAAGGAATGGACTCTGAATGTTAGGGGGCAGAGGCTGGAGCTGGGAAGCATCGGTCCCATATCTCTAACAAATATAAAGTCCTACAGCAACATGAGGCTGACACTGAATCGGAGGCCTAAGAATCTGAGTCTGAGGAGCCCACGCTCAAAGACGTCATGTACAGTACAGACCAAAAGTTTGGACACACCTTCTCATTCAAAGAGTTTTCTTTATTTTCATGACTATGAAAATTGTAGATTCACACTGAAGGCATCAAAACTATGAATTAACACATGTGGAATTATGTACATAACAAACAAGTGTGAAACAACTGAAAATATGTCATATTCGAGGTTCTTCAAAGTAGTCACCTTTTGCTTTGATTACTGCTTTGCACACTCTTGGCATAGTCTTGATGAGCTTCAAGAGGTAGGCGTTAGCATACTCATTCATAAGAATATAGCTTTTAAACATATATCTGATAAGATAGATGATAATGGGTGCTACCCCTGTGTATATGGCACAATTCACAACACTCCCTGTGCTATAGTTGGGGTATATATACCACCTCCGTACTCACCAGGAACCATTAGGAAAGTGCTGTCATTTCTTGCTAATATACCCACTGTTCCAACGATAATTATGGGGAATTTCAACAATGTGGTAAATCCGATATTGGACAAGATGGGCAACTCCTCTCATTCAATATCAGAGGTGACTACATCATTTGGTAGGCTTCTGAGTGAGGCTTCGCTGTTGGATTATTGGGGGCTGAGGAATCCATGTACCAAACAATACTCCTGTTATTCCAGTACTTATGAATCGTTATCTAGAATAGATCTTATTCTGGGAAATGCTGAACTAGGCCACCTTATTGAAGCTATACAATACTTACCTAGATGATTATTCGATCATTCCCCAGTTTTAGCAACTGTCAATTTTCTCCCCCAACATTGGCTAAAGGGAAATTATGGAAATTTTATCCGTTCTGGATTTCTATTTTACCTGACTTGTCGGGAGTAGGAGAAAGGTTGAGGGAGTTTTTTCAGTTTAACCTACCTACATCTTCAAGGTTAATAGTGTGGGATACCATGAAGGCATACTTGAGAGGGCTGCTCATAGTGGAAGTTAATGCAAAGCGTACCGAAACTAGAGTAACAGTACAGAGGCTAGTGGTAGGGCTGGAAAAGGCAGAGGCAGGGTATGTGGAACAACCTTCTCTCTAGAGAACGCAACAAAATGGAAGGAAACGCAGCAAGTTCTTAATGAGCGCTTGCTACGCAATGCACAGAATAAACGCTTTTTTCAAAAGCAGTCATATTATGAGGAGGGGGAAAGGACAGGGAGGCTATTGGCACTTATAGCTAGGGCTCAACATCCATCAGTTATACATTCCTGCTCTATGTAATTCAGCCGGGGTAATGTGCACAGCAACAGATCAGATTCTAGAAGTGATGCATAAGTTTTATTCCTCATTATATAAGTCAAAGAAAGATGTCCCGGATGGTGATGAGTTGCCGGTTGAAATATACAGGACCTTTGCCTCTACACTTTTGCCCCAAATGTTAGAGGTTTATAAGGAAGCGCAAAGACAAGGCACACTACATGGGTCTATGAATGAAGCTATTATTGTGGTCATACCCAAGCCTGGGAAGGACAGCATGGAGGCGGAATCATATAGGCCCATATCCTTGTTACAGGTAGATGTTAAAATTCTAGCTAAAATATTGGTGAATAGATTAAACTTAATGATAACCTCACTTATACATACTGACCAGGCAGGATTCATGCCTAATATGTCAACAGCTGTCAATTCCTTGATGCGGCCAAAGCATTTGACAGCGTGGAATGGCAATATTTGTGGCTAGTATTCCAGAGAATGGGTATAGGTCCAGTATTTGTTCAATGGATACAGTTAATGTATAATTCACCCACAGCAAGAATTCAATTAAACGGCAGACTTTCTAAACCCTTTAAATTGTTTAGAGGAACCAGGCAGGGATGTCCTCTGTCTCCTTTGCTGTTTGCACTGGCGATAGAGCCCCTAGCACAAGCCTTAAGGGAGGCGGTGACAGTGAAGGGACTTAGGAATGGATCATTAACGGAAAAGGTAGCGCTTTATGCAGATGACCTTCTCCTGTTTTTGGACAACTGGAGTTCTTCTCTTCCAGAAGCCATGGCCATTATTAATGGTTTTGGGAGGTTATCCGGTTTGACCATAAACTGGACAAAATCGGTATTGATGCCGCTATCCAACAATAATGAAGAAAACTCCTCAACACATGCAGTAGATTTGCAAATAGTCTCCTCTTTTAAATACCTTGGCATCCAAATCTCGAACAATGTGCAGGAATATGAGAAACTTAACCTGACACCGTTGTTACATAGGTTTAGACAAAAAGTTCAGGTTTGGAATCGCTTGCCCCATACTATGATCGGACGAACAAATCGACTCAAAATGATTTTCATGCCCCAACTTCTCTATATGTTACATAATGCCCCACTTTGGATTCCCCTCCGATTTTTCTATACTGTGAACGCTATTTTCAGAGACCTAATTTGGAAAAAGGGAATACCGCGTATAAAACTGGCTACTTTGAATAGACCTAAAAATCAAGGAGGTGTCACGAGTTGGAGGTCCCAGGAGAGACCACCGCGTCGTCATGCAATAAACGGAAATCAGATACAGACACATAAGAGTTTATTGCACAAACAAAAACATGGAAGGCAGCACAGACAAAACATGAGCTCTATGTACCGTCAGCACAGTGGGAGAAAACCCCCACTGCGCCACTGTCTAGTAATACTCCAGAGGGGCGTGACTAAGCAACTCCTGGTGTTCACTAGAGCCCTAGATGGTAGGGTTAGACTTTGCCGCAGGAAGTTGCCAGGGTCCACTCTGGAGCGTGAACTAGACAGTGACAGCAGGGACGAATGGACAACAGGTACCAGAAGGTACCGACGGCACATAGGCAAACATAACAGACAGGTAAATACAAAACAGGGCAAAAAATAACACAAGCAGGAGTTCATGCAAGGGAGCAGGAGTGGCAATGAGCAGAGAAGGACTTGCTCCACCAGTAGTAAACTGCATGGCCTTGTCATGCCACTCTGCTGCAAAGGCTTGCTGAACACAGACATATGAATACAAAGTAACTAAAACATAACAGGCAGAACAGATAACAGAAAGACAGGAAAGAGGACGGGAAAGGACGTAAATGAACAAATAGGGAAACCCACAGAGCACAGGCAGACAGACACGGATCCCATGGGTCAGCAGCATGGGAGACAGAGTACAAACCAGGAGCAGGACAAGACAACACACACCAGGAGAGCTGACCCAGAACTGAGGAAACCTCAGCCTTATATACAGGTTCCATGGGTGCAGCAGAGAGACCACACCCATGGAGCAGACAGAGGATTAACTCCTAATAGGAATACAGGGGAGTTAACCCATACAGAACCACAAATAATACAGAGGAACGGAGCTGCAGCGAGAGCATAGACAGAAGGTCACAGCCAGCGGTAATGACTGTGACACTCCCACCCCTCAAAGCCCCCCCTCTCCCCCCAAACAGAAAACGGGAAGAAGTGGGGCAACAAACCAAACAGAACCAGGCAAGGGGACAGAAATCAAAGGGGTGTCGAGGTACAAGGGCAGGAACACATACGACGACCGCAACCAGCCCAACCCCTGAAAACCCGCCTACACGGAGGGTCCGCAGCCAGTACGCCAGGGGAAGATAGCCAGCCAACACGGCATACGCGTCAAGTGAACCGCACCAAGAAGTTACCTCCCCCTCCACTCTCCCTCCGGAGAATGACATGTCTGCCAAGAACTGATTGGTCAAACATGCTGACACCCCCTTCCGGAGGGTTGGGACCAGGAACAGGAACCAGACAGGAATACAAAGAAAATCTGAATCAAAGGGGTACAGAGGTACACAAGCAGAACGCATAAGACGACCGCAGCCAGCACGCAGCCCCTAGCAACCAGCCTACACGGTAAACGCAGCCAGTACGCCAAGAGGAATGCAGCCAGCCTACACGGCCACAAAAGTCATGGTGAACTGCAGTGTGCTAACACCTCCCCCTCCAGAGAATGGCATGTCTGCCAAGAACTGATTGGTCAGACATGCTGACACCCCCTTCCGGAGGCGTGGGACCAGGAACAGGAACCAGACTGGAAAACAAAGCAAATCGAAATCAAAGGGGTACAGAGGTACACAAGCAGAACACATAAGACGACCGCAGCCAGCACGCAGCTCCTAGCAACCAGCCTACACGGTAAACGCAGCCAGTACGCCAAGAGGAATGCAGCCAGCCTACACGGCCACAAAAGTCATGGTGAACTGCAGTGTGCTAACACCTCCCCCTCCACTCTCCCTCCGGAGAATGGCATGTCTGCCAAGAACTGATTGGTCAGACATGCTGACACCCCCTTCCGGAGGCCCAGGAGCAGATACCGGCGCCGATAACGGAAAACACGGCCGTAGGCAGAACTGCAAGCAAAAAGGTAACACCGGACGTCACTCCTGGCAACCAGCATACACGGAGAACACCGCAGCCAGTAAACCAAGGCAACCAAATCCGATACCTAAAGGCAGCATAACAAGGGAAAAACAGAATGCACACATCACAGATAAGCAGAAAACAGAACAAAAAAAACTCTGTGAAAGTTCACTTGTTCATTCTGTCACGAGTTGGAGGTCCCAGGAGAGACCCCTGCATCGTCATGCAATAAACGGAAATCAGATACAGACACATAAGAGTTTATTGCACAAACAAAAACATGGAAGGCAGCACAGACAAAACATGAGCTCTATGTACCGTCAGCACAGTGGGAGAAAACCCCCACTGCGCCACTGTCTAGTAATACTCCAGAGGGGCGTGACTAAGCAACTCCTGGTGTTCACTAGAGCCCTAGATGGTAGGGTTAGACTTTGCCGCAGGAAGTTGCCAGGGTCCACTCTGGAGCGTGAACTAGACAGTGACAGCAGGGACGAATGGACAACAGGTACCAGAAGGTACCGACGGCACATAGGCAAACATAATAGACAGGTAAATACAAAACAGGGCAAAAAATAACACAAGCAGGAGTTCATGCAAGGGAGCAGGAGTGGCAATGAGCAGAGAAGCACTTGCTCCACCAGTAGTAAACTGCATGGCCTTGTCATGCCACTCTGCTGCAAAGGCTTGCTGAACACAGACATATGAATACAAAGTAACTAAAACATAACAGGCAGAACAGATAACAGAAAGACAGGAAAGAGGACGGGAAAGGACGTAAATGAACAAGTAGGGAAACCCACAGAGCACAGGCAGACAGACACGGATCCCATGGGTCAGCAGCATGGGAGACAGAGTACAAACCAGGAGCAGGACAAGACAACACACACCAGGAGAGCTGACCCAGAACTGAGGAAACCTCAGCCTTATATACAGGTTCCATGGGTGCAGCAGAGAGACCACACCCATGGAGCAGACAGAGGATTAACTCCTAATAGGAATACAGGGGAGTTAACCCATACAGAACCACAAATAATACAGAGGAACGGAGCTGCAGTGAGAGCATAGACAGAAGGTCACAGCCAGCGGTAATGACTGTGACAGGAGGTTTAAGTGTCCCAGACCCATGGATCTATTATGTGGCGGCTCAGCTGCAGCATATCAGGCGCGGGGGGGTGGATGAAGGCCTTAACACATCTGGCAGGATTGTAAAATACTGGGCTGATAATAAAAATCTATTGTCGGCCATAGAGGATGGTACATTTCTGGAAATTGGGAAACGTGTTGGGTTACTCAACACTTCTAAACAAGATATAGTGGAAGGCCAAAACGGTAGTAGGGCTCATTGGATACACTCAATTCACCCCCCATTTGGCCCAACCATACATATAAAGAATTGTATAAAGTAAAAAATGCTCGGATGTGGGGGAAAAAATTTGGGCAGTTACAAAAAGAGTATTCTCTACCCAAAAGTCAGTTCTATCTTTATCTATAGCTCCGACATGCGATACAAACACAGGAGCAATTAGAAAAGATAGTGCCGGCTAATAAGAATTCAATTCTGGATCTTACTAGTTCGCTTGGGAGTTCCAGTGGTGTCATTTCTCTACATTATAAAGTTTTGCTAGAAGTACAACTCAAAAAGTCTCCTTTAACGTTATATGATAAATGGAAGGAGGATGCTCCTGGACTAACTGTGGAACAATGGGAAGGGGTACTGGAGGAATTTACGGCAGTGGCAGTGAGTGAGGCCCATAGAGTGTCCCAATTATTCCTATTACACAGGGTCTATAGAACTCCGGTGGTATTGAACAAAAAGGGGTATAGGGAAGATGATAACTGCCCAAGATGTGGAACACCAAATGCTAATCTAATCTACCTTATGTTCATACTGGACAGAGATTGTCGATTTATTACAGCAGGTATTTGACATGCAGATAGGTCAGTCAGCAATTCTATGTGTTTTGGGACATGTTAGAACGCTGCAAGTGTCTCCAGAAATTAAATTAGCCCTAACACGTATATTATACCAAGCTAGGAAATTGATCGCATATCACTGGATTAATCAACATCCTCCGACAGTTTCAGAGCTGATAGAAAGGATTCATTCCCTGATTCGTATGGAAAGTTACGTTTACCAGAAAAGAAACAGTCACAAAAAAATTTGAGAAGATATGGAGACCATGGATGCAGCATTATAACATTGTTCTTTAGGGGCTGGGATAGTTCCTAAAAGGATTTAAGGAATAATCTAGAGGTTCTAGCTTGTTCAGGTCTTATTTATCCTATTACACTAGGTGTGTGGATGTATGGCTGAATGTGTTCAAAGTGTATTGGCTCTGAGAAGACAGAAGCTACACATAATGAAGAAATACGATGTGACCAAATAAGACTCTTCCAATTCTTGACCATCAACATGGACTCTAGCTATGCCGCAGATCTGGAAGGGAGAAGGGAGGGAGAGGGAGGGAGTGGGGAGGGAGTGGGGAGGGAAAGGGAGGGTGGGTTTTGGTACTATCAGGGTGTATGTTTTTCCTTTGAAAAAAACCTTATTATTAATAATAAAAAATATCTGATATAAAAAATGACATTGAAGGGGGAAGTTATCATTATGGGAGACTTCAATCTTCCTGATGTAAACTGGAAAACCAAAATAGCTAATTCTGCCAGGAGTACAGATATTCTAAATTCCCTACTGGGATTATCTCTACAGCAAGTAGTTGAGGAGCCAACCCGGAAGGAGGCCATTTTAGATTTAGAATTCACAAATGGGAATTTGGTATCTGATATTACTGTAGGGGAAAGCTTGGGATCTAGTGATCACCAGTCAGTGTGGTTTACTATAAGTACAGTGACTGAGTCACACCACACAAAAACAAAAGTTTTAGATTTTAGAAAAACTGACTTTTCTAAATTTAGATTAGTGGTATACGAGTCCCTATCAGATTGGAACAGTTTCGATGGAGTCCAGGAGAAATGGGACTACTTAAAAGTGGCACTATTGAAGGCAACAGAAATTTGCATTAGGCTTGTCAGTAAAAGCAAAAAAAGAAAGAGACCACTGTGCTACTCAGCAGAATTGGCAAAATCATTAAAAACAAAAAGATAGCATTTAGTAATTATAAAAAAAATAAAAACGAGGATGACAGGCAAATTTATAAGATTAGACAGAAAGAGGCCAAACAAGTTATAAGAGCTTCTAAAGCACAGGCAGAAGAGAAATTAGCTCTGTCAGTGAAAAAAGGCGATAAGACATTCTTCAAATGCATAAATTAAAAAAGGAAACTAAAACAAGGAATTACCAAATTAAAAACAAAAGAAGGAAGGTATATGGAAGAAGATAAAGAACTAGCTGACTGCCTCAATGAATACTTCTGTTCAGTTTTTACAAAGGAAAATGAAGGAAAAGGACCTCAGTTAGGAAAGAAGACTAATGAATCTTTTGATGCATGTGTCTTTACAGAGGAAGAGGTTCTAAGTCAGCTGTCTAAAATTAATACAAATAAGTCACAGGGACCTGATGGGATACACCCAAAGCTATTAAAAGAGCTTAGCGGTGTACTAGCAAAACCATTAACAGATTTATTTAACCAATCACTGGCAACAGGAGTCATCCCAGAAGATTGGAAATTAGCAATTGTTGTGCCCATTCACAAGAAAGGTAGTAGGGAGGAATCGGGCAACTATAGGCCAGTAAGCCTGACATCAATAGTGTGGAAATTAATGGAAACCGTACTTAAGGAAAGGATTGTGGAACATCTAAAATCCCATGCATTGAAAGATGAAAAACAGCATGGGTTTACTTCAGGGAGATCATGTCAAACTAATCTTATAGATTTTTTTGATTGGGTGACTAAAATAATAAATGGCGGAGGTGCAGTAGACATTGCTTATCTAGACTTTAGTAAGGCTTTTGATACTGTCCCACATAGAAGGCTTATCAATAAATTGCAGTCTTTGTGCATGGACTCCCATATTGTTGAATGGATTAGGCAGTGGCTGAGGGACAGACAACAGAGGGTTGTAGTCAATGGAATATTTTCAGACCTTGGTCTTGTTACCAGTGGGGTACCTCAGGGATCTGTTCTGGGACCCATATTGTTTAATGTCTTTATCAGCAAAATTGCAGAAGGCCTTGGTGGTAAGGTGTGTCTTTTTGCTGATGACACAAAGATTTGTAACAGGGTTGATGTTCCTGGAAAAATGGAAAAGGATTTAGGAAAACTAGAGGAATGGTCAAAAATCTGGCAACTAAAATTTAATGTTGATAAGTGCAAGATAATGCACCTGGGGTGTAAAAACCCAAGAGCAGAATATAAAATCAGTGATACAGTCCTAACCTCAGTATCTGAGGAAAGGGATTTAGGGGTCATTATTTCAGAAGACTTAAAGGTAGGCAGACAATGTCATAGAGCAGCAGGAAATGCTAGCAGAATGCTTGGGTGTATAGGGAGAGGCATTACCACTAGAAAGAGGGAGATGCTCATGCCGCTCTACAGAGCACTAGTGAGACCTCATTTGGAGTATTGTGCTCAGTACTGGAGACCATATCTCCAGAAGGATATTGATACTTTGGAGAGAGTTCAGAGAAGAGCAACTAAACTAGTACATGGATTGCAGGACAAAACTTACCAGGAAAGATTAAAGGACCTTAACATGTATAGCTTGGAAGAAAGACGAGACAGAGGGGATATGATAGAAACTTTTAAATACATAAAAGGGAATCAACAAGGTAAAAGAGGAGAGAATATTTAAAAGAAGAAAAACTGGAAGTATTACTTTACTGAGAGAGTAGTGGGTGCATGGAATAGCCTTCCTGCAGAAGTGGTAGCTGCAAATACAGTGAAGGAG
Source organism: Bufo bufo (assembly GCF_905171765.1). NCBI lineage: Eukaryota > Metazoa > Chordata > Amphibia > Anura > Bufonidae > Bufo > Bufo bufo. The sequence continues at coordinate 550,803,942 of NC_053391.1, forward strand.
TTTAACCACCTCAGCCCCCATAGCTTAAACACCCTGAAAGACCAGGCCACTTTTTACACTTCTGACCTACACTACTTTCACCGTTTATTGCTCGGTCATGCAACTTATCACCCAAATGAATTTTACCTCCTTTTCTTCTCACTAATAGAGCTTTCATTTGGTGGTATTTCATTGCTGCTGACATTTTAACTTTTTTTGTTATTAATCGAAATTTAACGATTTTTTTGCAAACAAATGACATTTTTCACTTTCAGTTGTAAAATTTTGCAAAAAAACCAACATCCATATATAAATTTTGCTCTAAATTAATTGTTCTACATGTCTTTGATAAAAAAAAAATGTTTGGGTAAAAAAAAATTGTTTGGGTAAAAGTTATAGCGTTTACAAACTTTGGTACAAAAATGTGAATTTCTGCTTTTTGAAGCAGCTCTGACTTTCTGAGCACCTGTCATGTTTCCTGAGGTTCTACAATGGCCAGACAGTACAAACACCCCCCAAATGACCCCATTTCGGAAAGTAGACACCCTAAGGTATTCGCTGATGGGCATAGTGAGTTCATAGAAACTTTTTATTTTTTGTCACAAGTTAGCGGAAAATGTTGATTTTTTTTTTTTCTTACAAAGTCTCATATTCCACTAACTTGTGACAAAAAATAAAAACTTCCATGAACTCACTATGCCCATCAGCGAATACCTTGGGATGTCTTCTTTCCAAAATGGGGTCACTTGTGGGGTAGTTATACTGCCCTGGCATTCTAGGGGCCCAAATGTGTGGTAAGGAGTTTGAAATCAAATTCTGTAAAAAATGGCTGGTGAAATCCGAAAGGTGCTCTTTGCCCACCTAGGCTGCAAAAAAGTGTCACACATGTGGTATCTCCGTATTCAGGAGAAGTTTGGGAATGTGTTTTGGGGTGTCATTTTACATATACCCATGCTGGCTGAGAGAAATATCTTGGCAAAAGACAACTTTGTATAAAAAAAATGGGAAAAGTTGTCTTTTGCCAAGATATTTCTCTCACCCAGCAGGTACATGAAGAAAGACACCGCGGCACAACCATTTAGTGAAAAAAGTGGGACCCTTTATTCACCCATGCGACGTTTCGGTCCACTTGCTGGGACCATTTTCAAGCAATGGGTATATGTAAAATGACACCCCAAAACACATTCCCCAACTTCTCCTGAATACGGAGATACCAGATGTGTGACACTTTTTTGCAGCCTAGGTGGGCAAAGGGGCCCATATTCCAAAGAGCACCTTTCGGATTTCACCTGTCATTTTTTTTACACATTTTGATTTCAAACTTCTTACCACACATTTGGGCCCCTAGAATGCCAGGGCAGTATAACTACCCCACATGTGACCCCATTTTGGAAAGAAGACACCCCAAGGTATTCGCTGATGGGCATAGTGAGTTCATGGAAGTTTTTATTTTTTGTCACAAGTTAGTGGAATATGAGACTTTGTAAGAAAAAAATAAAGAAAAAAATAAATCATCATTTTCCACTAACTTGTGACAAAAAATAAAAAATTCTAGGAACTCGCCATGCCCCTCACGGAATACCTTGGGGTGTCTTCTTTCCAAAATGGGGTCACTTGTGGGGTAGTTATACTGCCCTGGCATTCTAGGGGCCCAAATGTGTGGTAAGTAGGTAAATGACCTGTGAAATCCTAAAGGTGCTCTTTGGAATGTGGGCCCCTTTGCCCACCTAGGTTGCAAAAAAGTGTCACACATGTGGTATCGCCGTATTCAGGAGAAGTTGGGAAATGTGTTTTGGGGTGTCTTTTTACATATACTCATGCTGGGTGAGAGAAATATCTCGGCAAAAGACAACTTTTCCCTTTTTTTTATACAAAGTTGGCATTTGACCAAGATATTTATCTCACCCAGCATGGGTATATGTAAAATGACCCCCCAAAACACATTGCCCAACTTCTCCTGAGTACGGCGATACCAGATGTGTGACACTTTTTTGCAGCCTAGATGCGCAAAGGGGCCCACATTCCTTTTATGAGGGCATTTTTAGACATTTGGATCCCAGACTTCTCCTCACGCTTTAGGGCCCCTAAAATGCCAGGGCAGTATAAATACCCCACATGTGACCCCATTTTGGAAAGAAGACACCCCAAGGTATTCAATGAGGGGCATGGCGAGTTCATATTTATTTATTTTTTTGGCACAAGTTAGCGGAAATTGATTTTATTTATTTTTTTCTCACAAAGTCTCCCTTTCCGCTAACTTGGGACAAAAATTTCAATCTTTCATGGACTCAATATGCCCCTCACGGAATACTTGGGGGTGTCTTCTTTCCGAAATGGGGTCACATGTGGGGTATTTATACTGCCCTGGCATTCTAGGGGCCCTAAAGCGTGAGAAGAAGTCTGGAATATAAATGTCACTACCAGAGCTTTGGGACGTTCTCACAGCTCTGTTTCTCCACCCCTGTGATGATGTCACTACTAGAGCTGGGAGGAGTTCTCACTGCTCTGTTTACTTTTGGTTTCCTTCCTCCCAGCTGTTCCTCATGCGTTTGATTTCCCTCTCTTTATATCACCCCTCCTCCTATTGTAGGGCGTGGATTATAGTTCTCATTTCAGTTGTAGCTCTTGCTTTAGTATCTTCACTTGTAGCTATCAGTTCACTGGACCTGTGTTCTGCTGCAGCAAGCACTCCGGATATTGCCAGCTGTCCTTGGATCCATCTTCTCTGCGGCTGCAACACCTTCAGCTAAGTGTACAGACATTGTTGTGTACCTGATTATTTTCTGACTGGATCTGAGGTGGCCACGGTTCCCTCCATATACTGAGTAGGGCACCGGTGGCCGTGCCCCTTCCACTATTGTAGGGGTTACAGTGGTCATCAGTCTTAGGCACGTGGGCATGCCTCGTTCCGCCATTTGGATCCGGGCATGTGCTTTAGCAGCATAGGGAGAGCTTTGAGGGTCTGACAGGGGTCACCCTTTATCCTCCCTAGTTTGGGTCCGGTCAGTAGCTCTTTTACTGTGTATACTATTGTTGCTCACATACAGCCGTGACATTATAATCCACCAAAACCGTCCTTTTTTGACATGGATCCGCTATCTGGCCTGGTTGACCGCATGCAGGGTCTTTCTTTGGAAGTAGCGGATCTCCGTCAATCTATGACTCAGCTTCAAGCATTGGGCTCTGCTCCGGCTCATGGAGTCTGTTGCGAGCCAAAGGTCTCACTTCCGGAAACGTTCTCCGGGGGCAGTGAGAATTTTGTTCGCTTCAGAGAGGCATGCAAACTCCATTTTTGCTTGTGTCCCCACTCCTCTGGTAAGGAGGAGCAGAGGGTGAGGATTGTCTTCTCCCTGCTCAGGGGTAATGCTCAGACTTGGGCTTTTTCGCTGCCATCAGGGGATCCCTCCCTTCGATCCGTGGAAAGATTTTTTGTGGCCCTGGGGCAGATTTATGATGACCCGGATCGTGTTGCTCTGGCCGAATCTAACTTACGTGTTTTATGCCAGAACAAACTGTCTGCGGAGCTTTATTGTTCTGAATTTCGGAGATGGGCAGCTGATTCGGGTTGGAATGATGCTGCACTCCGGAGTCAGTTCTGTCATGGTCTCTCAGAGAGATTGAAAGATGCGTTTGCTTTCCATGAGAGACCAACGTCCTTAGAGTCTGCCATGTCATTGGCGGTACGCCTTGACAGGCGTCTAAGAGAAAGAAACGAGACCTCTCTGTCCAGCCATTGTCAGTCTAGGGGCAGTGGTGCGGACTCATTCAGTGTGCAGGGGCCTCATCCTGTCTCGCTCCCCTCTGAGGAGGAGCCCATGCAGCTAGGTCGACTTGCCCCTGATAAAAGAGGATTTAGTCCTCAGAGTATGGTGTGTTTTTGTTGTGGGGGCATAGGTCATTTGGCAAATGTTTGTCCGTCTAGGAGATTCTTGAACTGTACTAAGAGCGATAATAAGAGAAAAACCTCAAAAGGTAAATCATCAAATTCTGCTTCATCTGCTACTTTGGGCAAAGTTGATGTAGGAATTGATGCTTTTCCTCTGACCTGCAGTTCCCGTTTTCTCCTGTCTGCCAGGGTGGCGCTAGAGAGCAAAGTCATTTCTTGTGAGATTTTTGTCGATAGTGGAGCCGCCGTCAATCTTATTGACACTCAATTTGTAGCCATGCATGGTTTTCAGGTTTGCACATTAGAAAAGGATATACCTGTTTTTGCTATTGACTCTGCTCCACTCTCACAGAGATCTCTGAAGGGCATTGTTCACAATATCCGGCTAGCTGTAGGTGACACTCATGTGGAGGATATATCTTGTTTTGTCCTTAACGGATTGCCTTCTCCTCTAGTTTTGGGGTTATCCTGGCTCACTAGACATAACCCCACTATTGATTGGCAAGGAAGGCAAATAAATGAGTAGAGTGACTTTTGTAGAGAGTATTGTCTCACAGCGACTTTTGCAGAGGTGTCTACTAAAACTGTGCCATCTTTTCTCTCTGATTTCTCGGACGTGTTTTCCGAGAGCGGTGTTCAGGAGCTACCTCCTCACCGGGAGTTTGACTGTCCCATTAACCTCATTCCCGGCGCCAAGCTGCCAAAAGCACGCCTCTACAATCTCTCACAACCGGAAAGAATCGCAATGCGAACCTATATCTCCGAGAGTCTCGAGAAGGGGCATATTCGTCCCTCAAAGTCACCTGTGGCCGCGGGTTTTTTTTTTGTTAAAAAAAAAGATGGCTCTCTGAGACCTTGCCTAGATTTTTGGGAGCTGAACCGTATCACGATTCGCGATCCCTATCCCCTTCCTCTGATCCCGGACCTCTGCAACCAAATTGTTGGGGCCAAGGTGTTTTCCAAATTGGATTTGAGAGGCGCGTACAACCTGGTCAGGGTCAGAGAGGGGGATGAATGGAAAACGGCCTTTAATACCCCTAACGGGCATTTCGAGAATCTCGTTATGCCTTTCGGCCTGATGAATGCTCCGGCCGTCTTTCAGCATTTTGTTAATAGTATTTTCTACCATTTAATGGGGAAATTTGTATTGGTGTATCTTGATGATATTTTGATTTTTTCCCCTGATGTTCAGACCCATCAGGATCATCTTTTTCAGGTTCTGCAGATTCTGCGGGAAAATAAATTGTACGCCAAGCTGGAGAAATGTCTTTTTATGGTATCGGAGATTCAATTTCTGGGTTTTCTCCTCTCTGCTTCTGGTTTTCGCATGGATCCGGAGAAGGTCCGTGCTGTACTTGAGTGGGAGCTTCCTGAGAATCAGAAGGCATTGATGCGCTTTCTGGGTTTTGCGAACTATTACAGAAAGTTCATTTTGAATTATTCCTCTGTTGTCAAACCCCTTACTGACATGACAAAAAAGGGGGCGGATTTTTCCTCTTGGTCGGAGGAGGCGCTTGCAGCCTTTTCTAAGATTAAAGAGAGTTTTGCGTCTGCTCCCGTCTTGGTGCATCCCGATGTTTCCTTACCTTTTATTGTTGAGGTGGATGCTTCCGAGGTGGGTGTGGGTGCGGTTTTGTCCCAGGGCCCGTCTCCTGCCAAATGGCGACCCTGTCCCTTTTTCTCTAAAAAACTCTCCCCGGCAGAGAGAAACTATGATGTGGGAGATAGGGAGTTGTTGGCCATCAAGTTGGCTTTCGAGGAATGGCGCCATTGGTTGGAGGGGGCCAGGCACCCTATCACCGTTTTTACCGACCATAAGAATCTGGCATACTTGGAGTCGGCCAGGCGTATGAATCCGAGACAGGCCAGATGGTCTCTGTTCTTCTGCAGATTCAATTTTGTTGTTACATTCCGACCTGGGATAAAAAATGTGAAGGCTGATGCTCTCTCTCGCTGTTTTCCGGGAGGAGGAAACTCCGAGGACCCGGGTCCCATTTTGGCGGAGGGGGTAGTTGTTTCTGCTCTATATTCCGATTTGGAGGCCGAGGTCCAGGCTGCCCAGACTGAGGCACCTGCCCGTTGTCCTTCTGGGAAGTTGTTCGTCCCTCCTGAGCTACGTCACAAACTCTTTAAGGAGCATCATGATACGGTTCTTGCTGGTCACCCCGGGAGTAGAGCCACGGTAGATCTCATTGCTCGGAGATTTTGGTGGCCGGCTCTTCGTAAGTCGGTGAAGGGTTTTGTGGCTGCTTGTGAGACGTGCGCTCGCGCTAAGGTCCCTCGTTCACGGCCTTCGGGTTCCCTTCTCCCATTACCCATACCTTCCCGTCCTTGGACACACCTGTCCATGGACTTTATCACGGATCTTCCTCGTTCCTCGGGGAAGTCGGTGATCCTGGTGGTGGTGGACCGTTTTAGCAAGATGGCTCATTTCGTACCTTTCCCTGGTTTACCCAATGCTAAAACGTTGGCGCAAACTTTTGTCGACCATATTGTTAAATTGCACGGCATTCCCTCTGATATTGTTTCCGATAGAGGCACGCAGTTTGTGTCCAGGTTCTGGAAGGCTTTCTGTTCTCGCCTGGGGGTTCGGCTGTCCTTCTCTTCTGCTTTTCACCCGCAGTCGAATGGTCAGACTGAGCGCCTCAATCAGAATCTGGAGACATATTTGCGCTGTTTTGTGGCAGAGAACCAGGAGGATTGGTGTTCATTTCTCCCTCTTGCTGAGTTTGCCCTGAACAACCGTCGTCAGGAATCTTCTGATAAGTCACCATTCTTTGGTGCATATGGGTTCCATCCGCAGTTTGGGACATTCTCGGGAGGGGCTCTTTCTGGTTTACCTGAGGAGGAGAGATTTTCCTCGTCTTTGTCTACCATTTGGCAAAAGATTCAGAGTAATCTTAAAAAGATGAGTGAGAGGTATAGGCGTGTGGCTGATAAGAGACGTGTGCCTGGTCCGGACCTGAATGTTGGTGATCTGGTGTGGTTGTCTACAAGAAATATTAAACTGAAGGTTCCCTCCTGGAAATTGGGTCCCAAGTTTATTGGGCCTTATAAAATCTTGTCAGTCATCAATCCTGTTGCCTTCCGTCTTGATCTTCCACGGGTTTGGAAGATACATAATGTATTTCACAGATCTCTCTTAAAACCATATGTCCAGCCCACAGTACCCTCCTCTTTGCCTCCTCCTCCGATTTTGGTTGATGGCAATCTGGAGTTTGAGGTTTCCAGAATTGTGGACTCTCGCATTGTCCGCGGTTCTCTTCAGTACCTCGTTCATTGGAAGGGTTATGGTCCTGAGGAGAGGATGTGGGTTCCGGTGTCGGACATTAAAGCCACTCGCCTCATCAGGGAATTTCATGGGGCTCATCCTGAGAAGGTGGGTCCTGGGTGTCCGGAGTCCACCCGTAGAGGGGGGGTACTGTCACTACCAGAGCTTTGGGACGTTCTCACAGCTCTGTTTCTCCACCCCTGTGATGATGTCACTACTAGAGCTGGGAGGAGTTCTCACTGCTCTGTTTACTTTTGGTTTCCTTCCTCCCAGCTGTTCCTCATGCGTTTGATTTCCCTCTCTTTATATCACCCCTCCTCCTATTGTAGGGCGTGGATTATAGTTCTCATTTCAGTTGTAGCTCTTGCTTTAGTATCTTCACTTGTAGCTATCAGTTCACTGGACCTGTGTTCTGCTGCAGCAAGCACTCCGGATATTGCCAGCTGTCCTTGGATCCGTCTTCTCTGCGGCTGCAACACCTTCAGCTAAGTGTACAGACATTGTTGTGTACCTGATTATTTTCTGACTGGATCTGAGGTGGCCACGGTTCCCTCCATATACTGAGTAGGGCACCGGTGGCCGTGCCCCTTCCACTATTGTAGGGGTTACAGTGGTCATCAGTCTTAGGCACGTGGGCATGCCTCGTTCCGCCATTTGGATCCGGGCATGTGCTTTAGCAGCATAGGGAGAGCTTTGAGGGTCTGACAGGGGTCACCCTTTATCCTCCCTAGTTTGGGTCCGGTCAGTAGCTCTTTTACTGTGTATACTATTTGTTGCTCACATACAGCCGTGACAATAAATGTCTAAAAAATTTTACGCATTTGGATTCCGTGAGGGGTATGGTGAGTTCATGTGAGATTTAATTTTTTGACACAAGTTAGTGGAATATGAGACTTTGTAAGAAAAGAAAAAAATCATTTCCGCTAACTTGGGCCAAAAAAATGTCTGAATGGAGCCTGACAGGGGGGTGATCAATGACAGGGGGGTGATCAATGACAGGGGGGTGATCAGGGAGTCTATATGGGGTGATCACCCCCCTGTCATTGATCACCCCCCTATAAGGCTCCATTCAGATGTCCGTATGTGTTTTGCGGATCCGATCCATGTATCCGTGGATCTGTAAAAATCATACGGACATCTGAATGCAGCCTGACAGGGGGGGTGATCAATGACAGGGGGGATGATCAATGACAGGGGGGTGATCAGGGAGTCTATATGGGGTGATCACCCCCCCAGAAGGCTCCAGGGAGACGCCTGTATGTGTTTTGAGGATCCAATCCATCTATCAGTGGATCCGTAAAAATCATGCGGACATCTGAATGGAGCTTTACAGGGGGGTGATCAATGACAGGGGGGTGATCTGGGAGTCTATATGGAGTGATCACCACAGTCATTGATCACGCCCCTGTAAGGCTCCATTCAGACGTCCGTATGCGTTTTGCGGATCCGATCCATTTATCAGTGGATCCGTAAAAATCATGCGGACATCTGAATGGAGCTTTACAGGGGGGTGATCAATGACAGGGGGGTAATCAATGACAGGGGGGTGGTCAGGGAGTCTATATGGGGTGATCACCACAGTCATTGATCACGCCCCTGGAAGGCTCCATTCAGACGTCCGTATGCGTTTTGCGGATCCGATCCATCTATCAGTGGATCCGTAAAAATCATGCGGACATCTGAATGGAGCTTTACAGGGGGGTGATCAATGACAGGGGGGTAATCAATGACAGGGGGTGATCAGGGAGTCTATATGGGGTGATCACCACAGTCATTGATCACGCCCCTGTAAGGCTCCATTCAGACGTCCGTATGCGTTTTGTGGATCCGATCCCTCTATCAGTGGATCCGTAAAAATCATGCGGACATCTGAATGGAGCTTTACAGGGGGGTGATCAATGACAGGGGGGTAATCAATGACAGGGGGGTGATCAGGGAGTCTATATGGGGTGATCACCACAGTCATTGATCACGCCCCTGTAAGGCTCCATTCAGACGTCCGTATGCGTTTTGCGGATCCGATCCATCTATCAGTGGATCCGTAAAAATCATGCGGACATCTGAATGGAGCTTTACAGGGGGGTGATCAATGACAGGGGGGTAATCAATGACAGGGGGGTGATCAGGGAGTCTATATGGGGTGATCAGGGGTGATCAAGGGTGATCAAGGGTGAATAAGTGACAGGGGGGGGGTGTAGTGTAGTGGTGCTTGGTGCAACATATTACTGAGCTACCTGTGTCCTCTGGTGGTCGATCCAAACAAAGGGGACCACCAGAGGACCAGGTAGCAGGTATATTAGACGCTGTTATCAAAACAGCGTCTAATATACCTGTTAGGGGTTAAAAAAATCACATCTCCAGCCTGCCAGCGAACGATCGCCGCTGGCAGGCTGGAGATCCACTCTCTTACCTTCCGTTCCTGTGAGCGCGCGCCTGTGTGCGCGCGTTCACAGGAAATCTCGGCTCGCGCGAGATGACGCATTTATATGCGTGACTCTGCGCAGGGCTGCCGCCTCCGGAACGCGAATCTGCATTAGGCGGTCCGGAGGCGGTTAAGCATGCATAGGATAGGCATAAGGCCATCCTTCATATAAGATAGGGCCAGGGGCTATTCATAGTATTCAGTATATTGGGCAGACTAAATGGACCAAATGGTTCTTATCTGCTGACACATTCTATGTTTCTATGTTTCTATGATGGTGAATTTTGTAGTAATCCGACATTTCTATCTGGCTGCATATTTTTTTTTTGTCAATGAGTATACATATATCACAAAGACATTTCAAAGTCATAAAAAGGAGGAGGAATCATCCACATTACAAAATTGTTATAATTGTAACTATGCTGAATTTAATACAGCATGCTCAATTTGACCGCAATTAACACTTTGTTATAATAGTATATACTGAAACACCTAGAATAAACAGCTATTCAAATAAATTATACAGAATAAAGAATAATATGCAGTGCATGTGCTGAACAAAGGGAGACTGACTATATGCACTTAACAGCCTCATAATAAATCACCAGTGACTGTACAAACCCGGATTATTCATGTCCATATCCGTATTTAATTACCAGTCCCAAAAGGAGCACAAGGTGAAATGTTCATTGGAGGATGAAGTAGAGGAGATAAGGAGATAACTAGTCTGGATCATGTATATGTTGTAGTCAAATATGGATATGAACATGACCAATCAATGTAAGTATGGTCACTGTATGTGATGGAGTTCATATAGTCTCTTTGATCACCACATGTAATCTATTCTTGCAGAATTTAGCTGAACAGCACTTTACTACAGTTGTGTTAGTGTATACTGCTACAGCATTGTACTGTATTCATTGGGGTCTAAACATTACTTTATTATAGGAAAGTCAGTACAAACTGCCACATTAATTCATTGTGGCCAATATTATGTATATGTTGTAATTATGGATACGTTCATGACTAATCCAGGTTAGCATGGTCACTGTATGTGATTTATGTGAGGCTTTAGAGGGCATACATTGGATGTTTGTTCACCATATGTATGTTCATTGACAAAAAAATAATGCACCCAGATAAATATGTTGAATTGCCAAATAACTCAAGAGGGCTTGTTTCCCCTGCTGCCCTATATAAAGGTTCTCAGATACTACTTTTAAGCCACTAAAGAAGGGGTACTTTTACCCCGAAACGCGTCTGTTATCGAACAGTGAGGGATTAATACAAAGAACTGAACGATATCAATATTCATTGATCTGGGAGAGCTTGGTAGCACCAGCCCCTTAACATTGAACAAAGACTGCAGTGGAGCCCATACATTCTGAATATGGAACCTAACTCCTCCCCATCCTAAGAATCACGTGAGACACCTGCGGACCATGTGGGACGCCACACAGGTCCTTGCAGGGTAAAGCGAAATTTGGATCCCACGCTCCACAGCCAGCCTCTGAACACGGAGTCCCGAAATAGCTACGGAGTGGTAAAGTACATTATTTTATATACTACTACTTAAGCGGGAAACAGTTGAAATCCAGAAACTGGCAGGAACTGTACCGGTTTCCCAATGCACAGGTGGTACGTGTTAAGTACCCTGCTTATACTCATGCAATGTTCATCTGGTGAGGTTGAATATACATCCCAGCGTGCAATATATATTTCGTTGTGCTTGATATACACTCACCTAAAAAATTATTAGGAACACCTGTTCTATTTCTCATGCAAATATCTAGTCAACCAATCACATGGCAGTTGCTTCAATCTATTTAGGGGTGTGGTCCTGGTCAAGACAATCTCCTGAACTCCAAACTGAATGTCAGAGTGGGAAAGAAAAGTGATTTAAGCAATTTTGAGCGTGGCATGGTTGTTGGTGCCAAACGGGCCGGTCTGAGTATTTCACAATCTGCTCAGTTACTGGGATTTTCACGCACAACCATTTCTAGGGTTTACAAAGAATGGTGTGAAAAGGGAAAAACATCCAGTATGCGGCAGTCCTGTGGGTAAAAATGCCTTGTGGATGCTAGAGGTCAGAGGAGAATGGGCCGACTGATTCAAGCTGATAGAAGAGCAACGTTGACTGAAATAACCACTCGTTACAACCGAGGTATGCAGCAAAGCATTTGTGAAGCCACAACACGCACAACCTTGAGGCGGATGGGCTACAACAGCAGAAGACCCCACCGGGTACCACTCATCTCCACTACAAATAGGAAAAAGAGGCTACAATTTGCATGGGCTCACTAAAATTGGACTGTTGAAGATTGGAAAAATGTTGCCTGGTCTGATGAGTCTCGATTTCTGTTGAGACATTCAAATGGTAGAGTCCGAATTTGGCGTAAACAGAATGAGAACATGTATCCATCCTCTGATGGCTACTTCCAGCAGGATAATGCAACATGTCACAAAGCTCGAATCATTTCAAATTGGTTTCTTGAACAAGACAATGAGTTCACTGTACTAAAATGGCCCCCACAGTCACCAGATCTCAACCCAATAGAGCATCTTTGGGATGTGGTGGAATGGGAGCTTCGTGCCCTGGATGTGTATCCCTCAAATCTCCATCAACTGCAAGATGCTATCCTATCAATATGGGCCAACATTTCTAAAGAATGCTATCAGCACCTTGTTGAATCAATGCCACGTAGAATTAAGGCAGTTCTGAAGGCAAAAGGGGGTCCAACACCGTATTAGTATGGTGTTCCTAATAATTCTTTAGGTGAGTGTAAACTTTGGCATAAACTTTGTCACAACTACATCTCAGCATGCAATATACAGTCAGGTCCATAAATATTGGGACATCAACACAATTCTAACATTTTTGGCTCCATACACCACCACAATGGATTTGAAATGAAACGAACAAGATGTGCTCTAACTGCAGACTGTCAGCTTTAATTTGAGGGTATTTACAGCCGAATCAGGTGAACGGTGTAGGAATTACAACAGTTTGCATATGTGCCTCCCTCTTGTTAAGGAACCAAAAGTAATGGGACAGAATAATAATCATAAATCAAACTTTCACTTTGCAAATCCTTTGCAGTCAATTACAGCCTGAAGTCTGGAACGCATAGACATCACCAGACGCTGGGTTTCATCCCTGGTGATGCTCTGCCAGGCCTCTAATGCAACTGTCTTCAGTTCCTGCTTGTTCTTGGGGCATTTTCCCTTCAGTTTTGTCTTCAGCAAGTGAAATGCATGCTCAATCGGATTCAGGTCAGGTGATTGACCTGGCCATTGCATAACATTCCACTTCTTTCCCTTAAAAAACTCTTTGGTTGCTTTTGCAGTATGCTTTGGGTCATTGTCTATCTGCACTGTGAAGCGCCGTCTAATGAGTTCTGAAGCATTTGGCTGAATATGAGCAGATAATATTGCCCGAAACACTTCAGAATTCATCCTGCTGCTTTTGTCAGCAGTCACATCATCAATAAATACAAGAGAACCAGTTCCATTGGCAGCCATACATGCCCACGCCATGACACTACCACCACCATGCTTCACTGATGAGGTGGTATGCTTAGGATCATGAGCAGTTCCTTTCCTTCTCCATACTCTTCTCTTCACATCACTCTGGTACAAGTTGATCTTGGTCTCATTTGTCCATAGGATGTTGTTCCAGAACTGTGAAGGTTTTTTTAGATGTCGTTTGGCAAACTCTAATCTGGCTTTCCTGTTTTTGAGGCTCACCAATGGTTTACATCTTGTGGTGAACCCTCTGCATTCACTCTGGTGAAGTCTTCTCTTGATTGTTGAATTTGACACACATACACCTACCTCCTGGAGAGTGTTCTTGATTTGGCCAACTGTTGTGAAGGGTGTTTTCTTCACCAGGGAAAGAATTCTTCGGTCATCCACCACAGTTGTTTTCTGTGGACTTCCAGGTCTTTTGGTGTTGCTGAGCTCACCGATGCGTTCCTTCTTTTTAAGAATGTTCCAAGCAGTTGTTTTGGCCACGCCTAATGTTTTTGCTATCTCTCTGATGGGTTTGTTGTGTTTTTTCAGCCTAATGATGGCTTGCTTCACTGATAGTGACAGCTCTTTGGATCTCATCTTGAGAGTTGACAGCAACAGATTCCAAATGCAAATGGCACACTTCAAATGAACTCTGAACCTTTTATCTTCTCATTGTAATTGGGATAATGAGGGAATAACACACACCTGGCCATGAAACAGCTGAGAAGCCAATTGTCCTATTACTTTTTGTCCTTTAACAAGTGGGAGGCACATATGCAAACTGTTGTAATTACTACACCGTTCACCTGATTTGGATGTAAATACCCTCAAATTAAAGCTGACAGTCTGCACTTAAAGCACATCTTGTTCGTTTAATTTCAAATCCATTGTGGTGGTGTATAGAGCCATAAATGTTAAAATTGTGTTGATGTCCCAATATTTATGGACCTGACTGTATATATATCCCATTGTGTTCGATATAAACTTTGTCATAATCAACTATCCCACTGCAAAACACGGGATCCATATACAGGAAATCAACACACAAATTTACAGTCAGGTCCATAAATATTGGGACATCGACACAATTCTAACATTTTTGGTTCTATACACCACCACAATGGATTTGAAATGAAACAAACAAGATGGGCTTTAACTGCAGACTGTCCGCCTTAATTTGAGGGTATTTACATCCAAATCAGGTGAACGGTGCAGGAATTACAACAGTTTGCATATGTGCCTCCCACTTGTTAAGGAACCAAATGTAATGGGACAGAATAATAATCATAAATCAAACTTTCACTTTTTAATACTTGGTTGCAAATCCTTTGCAGTCAATTACAGCCTGAAGTCTGGAACGCATAGACATCACCAGATGCTGGGTTTCATCCCTGGTGATGCTCTGCCAGGCCTCTGCTGCAAATGTCTTCAGTTCCTGCTTGTTCTTGGGGCATTTTCCCTTCAGTTTTGTTTTCAGCAAGTGAAATGCATGCTCAATCGGATTCAGGTCAGGTGATTGACTTGGCCATTGCATAACATTCCACTTCTTTCCCTTAAAAAACTCTTTGGTTGCTTTTGCAGTATGCTTTGGGTCATTGTCCATCTGCACTGTGAAGATCCGTCCAATGAGTTCTGAAGCATTTGGCTGAATATGAGCAGATAATATTGCCCGAAACACTTCAGAATTCATCCTGCTGCTTTTGTCAGCAGTCAAATCATCAATAAATACAAGAGAACCAGTTCCATTGGCAGCCATACATGCCCACGCCATGACACTACCACCACCATGCTTCTCTGATGAGGTGGTATGCTTAGGATCATGAGCAGTTCCTTTCCTTCTCCATACTCTTCTTTTCCCATCACTCTGGTACAAGTTGATCTTGGTCTCATCTGTCCATAGGATGTTGTTCCAGAACTGTGAAGGCTTTTTTAGATGCCGTTTGGCAAACTCTAATCTGGCCTTCCTGTTTTTGAGGCTCACCAATGGTTTACATCTTGTGATGAACCCTCTGTATTCACTCTGGTGGAGTCTTCTCTTGATTGTTGACTTTGACACACATACACCTACCTCCTGGAGAGTGTTCTTCATCTGGCCAACTGTTGTGAAGGGTGTTTTCTTCACCAGGGAAAGAATTCTTCGGTCATCCACCACAGTTGTTTTCTGTGGTCTTCCGGGTCTTTTGGTGTTGCTGAGCTCACCGGTGCGTTCCTTCTTTTTAAGAATGTTCCAAACAGTTTTTTTTGCCACGCCTAATGTTTTTGCTATCTCTCTGATGGGTTTGTTGTGTTTTTTTCAGCCTAATGATGGCTTGCTTCACTGATGGTGACAGCTCTCCAGATCTCATCTTGAGAGTTGACAGCAACGGATTCCAAATGCAAATAGCACACTTTAAATGAACTCTGGACCTTTTATCTGCTCATTGTAATTGGGATAATGAAGGAATAACACACACCTGGCCATGGAGCAGCTGAGAAGCCAATTGTCCCATTCCTTTTGGATCCTTAACAAGTGGGAGGCACATATGCAAACTGTTGTAATTCCTACACCGTTCGCCTGATTTGCATGTAAATACCCTCAAATTAAAGCTGACAGTCTGCAGTTAAAGCACATCTTGTTTGTTTCATTCCAAATACATTATGGTGGTGTATAGAGGCAAAAATGTTAAAATTGTGTTGATGTCCCAATATTTATGGACCTGGCTGTATATCGCTCCAGAGGGATCTTTTTTTTTTCAGTTTCTGAGATATGGGACTTTAAGGATCGGTATATTAAGAAATATCTCAATACATAGAGGTGTATGTAGCTGTTTTTTAACCTATACAATACTGTATATGTTTGCTTACGCTTTTATGTTTTTATATATATATATATATTTAATAATAAATAGTTTTTATGTACAACATCCCATTTATTGCCATATAACGAGTGCCGCCCATTGATTCATTTCAACCCTATTTAATATTTCTTCATCAGCATTGGGAGTGCTGAGGGGTAGTGCACCTGTCCATTCGCGGGTATAGTGCTATATATTTGTTTTTAGAATATTCATAATTTTTTCCATCTGAACACATGATTCCTCCCTGCTTTTTGCTTTTGGGTCAATAAATAATTGGTCCACAAGCAACTTAAGCAGGGAGGAATCATGTGTTTAGATGGAAAAAATTATGAATATTCAATATAACGAATATATAGCACTATATTCTAAATATTCGCAAATTCTCAAAGTGGCAATATTCAAGATAAAAATTTGCTTTTCGAATATTCGCGCTCAACACTAGTAAGCAGTAGAATGATGTGCTATATCAAAAAGTTCTATCTTGGTCTCATCTGTCCCCAAGACGTTTTCCCAGAAGAATTTTGGATTACTCATATACATTTTGGCAAACTGCAGTCTAGCTTTTTTATGTCTCTGTGTCAGAAGAGGGGTCTCCTGCCATAGCTTTTCATTTCATTCAAATGTTGACGGATAATTTGTGCCGACAAAGATGCACCCCGAGCCTGCAGGACAGCTTGCATTTCTTTGGAACTTGACTGGGGCTGCTTATCCACCATCTGGACTATCCTGCGTTGCAATCTTTATTAAATTTTTCTCTTCTATTCACGTCCAGGGAGATTAGCTACAGTGCCATGGGTTGTAAACTTCTTGATTATGTTGCGCACAGTGGACAAATGAACATCAAGAGATCTCTGGAGGTGGACTTGTAACCTTGAGATTGTTATGTTTCCACAATTTTGGTTCTCAAGTCCTCAGACAATTCTCTTCTCCTCTTTCTGTTCTCCATGCTTAGTGTGGCACACACAGAAGACACACAATGCAAAGATTGAGTCAATTTCCCCCCTTTTTATTTGGTTTCAGGTGTTATTTTTATATTGTTCACACCTGTTACTTGCCACAGGTGAGTTTGAATAAGCATCACATGCTTGAAACAAAGTTGTTTACCAACAATTTTGTCCAGCCCATTTTTGGAGTTTTGTGTGAAACCAAGTTCAATTTGCCTTTTTTTTCTCAGTTTTTTATGTGTTGCTCCAGTACATACAGAGGAAATAAACATGTGTGTAACAAAATATGTGTAATTGCAATAATTTTCGGGGAGAAATAATTTATTTTATGGAAAAATTTCAGGGGTCCCCACACTTTCAGCCACGACTGAATATACTACTAAATCTTTGTATTCATTTCTATGATTCTAATATGTCTTTGTGATATAAGTATATTAGATTTGTGTGGAATCATTGATTAAGTAATTTATCTTATCATGTGCATGTGTTTTGAGTCCTTTCTAAGAGGTTTATAGGCAGTATTAAATACACTTGGAAAAATTGTACATTTGTTACTGGTGTGGGAATCCTTCTTATGTAGGTTTAAATAATCTCTTCAAATAGTTACTCGCAGTTAAATATGCCCGTGGCTAAAATTGATAAATTGACGTGGTAATCAAGGGAATACAATCCTCTGGTACTGAAGTGGTTAAATAAAGGATAGCAGTTAATGTCAAAGCTCGCATAGAAACGTTCCATCACCTATGTTCATTGTTTGTATAGCAAAATCCACCTAGCATATTCATATAGTGAATAATAACTAAAATGTTGCATCCAGAGCGTAACATGGACCCATAGGCCCCCTAAACAAAAACTTGGAATGGGGCCCCACTTCAATCCAGAACATGAGAAGGTTATGATCATTTGGTGTCTCTAATGCACATAGTGATGTCACAATAGTGGGATAATGTGCACAGTGAAGGTACAGCACAGGAATAATGCGTACAATGATGTCACAGCCATAAGGCTCACAGTGATAATACAATAGTATGATAGGCATGATGATACATATATTGTGATATGATATATATTCATATACATCACTAACTGTACATATTGTTTGAGTGCAGATCGGCCCCATTAGTTATTGGGCTCCATAGCAGCTGCTATGCCTTCTACCCTGGTAGTTATGCCCATGGTTGCATCTTACTATGTATTTTTACAGCATTTCACAGTTCTGTGAAATTCTTTAACCAATTGTGCCAGATTTGATCTGTCAACTTATTGGAATAGACAATATGTGCATAAAAGACACAATTTGGGCAAAAATTTTTTTTCCCACAGCCGCATTCTTTATCCCGATACAGCAGTGATAGCATTTACTGGGTCCACCTTGTATCTCCGTGTGCTGATCATTTCATACTGAGGCATGCTGAGTTTTTCTACCGTTATCTGAGGCATGTCTGTACTGTATGTACTGCCTCTAGGAGAACATATGCTCCTTACAAGAGCACCACTTGACAGCGTATAGAGTTCACTATGGATCCATACCACAAACCGATACTGCAGTCTGGGCACTGCCATGTGGATCTGTATACACAGTACTGTCATGTGGATCTGTATACCTGAAAGAGCCGTATCCTATATTTATATAGTTTGGTTTTCTAGTCATGTGCCAAAGTAAAAGGTTATTTGGCTTCCGCATTAAAATTACTCTGTAACGTTGCAGGTGGATGGGTAAAATGACACTAAGGGTACAGCCACACGGTCAGGTTTCCTGATGTAGTTTTGAAAGCAAAATATCAGGAGTGGATCTTAAAAGGAGAGGAAATATAAAGGACAGATATCATGCCTCCTCTTTTTTTTATTTATTCCTGGTTTTGGCTTTCACCTTTCAGAGTGAAAGCCTTCAGAGTGTAGCCAGTGACCCAAGGACATGGATGACACGTCACTGCTGCAGCCACTGATTGGCTGCAGCAATTATGTGCGGCCTCGTTAACAGGATGTTGATTCCCAGAGACCAGGGACGTGCAGAAGCAGTAATGGAGCCGGAACCCAGCAGCGGGGACCAGGTAAGTTTGAACATCACCACGGGTCCTTCTACTCTGAAGATTCTGGTAAAAAAAAAGTTTTAAAGTTGGATATAGAAACGTAGAAACATAGAATGTGTCGGCAGATGAGAACCATTTGGCCCATTTAGTCTGCCCAATATACTGAATACTAGGAATAGTCTTTGGCCCTATCTTATATGAAGGATGGCCTTATGCCTATCCCATGCATGCTTAACCGCCTCCGGACCGCCTAACGCAGGATCGCGTTCCGGAGGCGGCAGCGCTGCGCAGAGTCACGCATATACGCATCATCTCGCGAGACGTCATCTCGCATGCGCATCGCGGGCCGGCAAAAGTTAAAGGACAATTTCGGCACCAGCCTGCCAGCAACGATCATTGGCTGGCAGGCTGGCGATTTTCAAAAAAACGAATCACAAGCCATATAACAGATCATATTAGTAAATATGATCTGTTATATGGCTTGTCTGCTCCTCTGCTGGTCCTTTTCGTCGGTTGGATCCAGCAGAGGAGCAGGCTTCACAGTGAGTAGCACCAACACCACACTTTAGCCCCAGATCACCCCCTGCACCCCAATTAACCCTTTGATCACCCCTTTGATCGCCCCTGTCAATCACTTAGTGAAAGACAAAAAGTGATCAGTGTAAACTGTCACTTTTTTTTTTCACTAGTATTGGCTGTTAGGTTTTAGGATAGTTTAGGCCCCTTGGTTAGGTAGTTAGCGATCGGTTAGCGCCCAGCCCACCGCACCGCAGTCACTGATTCGCTGATTAGCGTATCGCTAATCAGCATTTGTACTTTTATAGTATCTGTAAGTGATCAAAACTGATCACGGTCAGATCTATAATAGTATTAGTGTCACTTTAGTTCGCCCTCCACCCAAAACGCAGTGTTTGCCCGATCAAGCCTGATCGGTCGCCCACACGTGCGTTCACCCACGCCCGCCCCACCGCAGTGACAAAAAATATATTTTTTTTGATCACTGCACATTTACTTTACAAGCACTGCGGCGATTAAAAAAATCAGTTTTGATATTTTTTATCAACCGCAGCGGCCTCCGGTACTTCGCTAGCCTCCCCTTTGTAAGACAGGCTTGCTTTTTTTCTTGGGTAGTCTCAGGGAATACCCCTAAATTTAGTAGTCCAAATGTCAAACAGGGGGTATTCTTCTGAAGAGGCCTACAGGATTCTGACCCAGTCGGATGAGGAATGGGAACCCTCATCTGACAAATCTAGCGGGTCAGAATATGAACCTGTAGAAAGCAGTGGCTCTCTGACCCAAAGTTCGGACGAGGAGTTGGAGGTCCCTGATAGAACCAGGCGTACCCGGCCCAGTGTCGCTAGACCACAGGTTGCGCAGGATCCGCTTCAAGAGCAGCAGAGTGGGGCTGGCGCTGTCGGATCACATGGTGAGGCATACACCAGCAGCGCAGCCCTCCCTGGACCTAGTACCAGCACTGCCGTACAACATGGTGAAGTGGCGAGCACCAGAAGGGCAGTTAAAGCTGGTACGGTGGCACGTGCAGTAGTTACCCCGTCGCAGCCACCGCACAGACAGGCCCGTAGAGCCCCTAGAATCCCTGAGGTGCTGGCAAACCCTGATTGGCAGTCACCAACTTCAGCCGGACCATTAGTTCCCCCTTTCACCGCCCAGTCTGGAGTTCGGGTTGAGACGGCTCAGATCGGTTCGGCCCTGGGATTTTTTGAGCTGTTCTTGACTGCGGAGCTCTTGGACTTAGTCGTGGCAGAGACAAACCGGTATGCCACACAATTTATATCCGCCAACCCGGGAAGCTATTATGCCCAGCCTTTCCGGTGGAAACCAGTCCAAGTTTCCGAAATAAAAAAATTTCTGGGCCTTCTCCTCAACATGGGTCTAACTAAAAAGCATGAATTGCGGTCATATTGGTCCACGAACCCGATTCATCACATGCCCATGTTCTCTGCTGCTATGTCCAGGGCACGATTTGAGGCCATCCTCCGTTTCCTGCATTTTAGCGACAACACCACCTCCCGTCCCAGAGGCCACCCAGCTTTTGATCGGCTCCACAAAATTCGGCCCCTCATAGACCACTTCAACCAGAAATTTGCAGATTTGTATACCCCCGAGCAAAACATCTGCGTAGACGAGTCCCTAATACATTTTACCGGGCGCCTTGGCTTCAAACAATACATCCCAAGCAAGCGTGCCTGGTATAGGGTCAAATTGTATAAGCTCTGTGAAAGGGCCACAGGCTATACCCACAAATTTCGGATC
The DNA here is from genome assembly GCF_905171765.1 of Bufo bufo. Taxonomy (NCBI): domain Eukaryota; kingdom Metazoa; phylum Chordata; class Amphibia; order Anura; family Bufonidae; genus Bufo; species Bufo bufo. Next base: position 550,825,098 of record NC_053391.1, read on the forward strand.
TATGAGGGAAAAGATCAGACCCTGGAGCCGGTCGGTTGCCCTGACTACCTGGGGAGCACTGGGAAGACAGTCTGGGACTTGGTGTCACCCTTATTTGGCAAGGGGTACCATCTTTATGTGGACAATTTCTACACAAGTGTGGCCCTCTTTAGGCATTTGTTTCTAAAACAGATTTGCGCCTGTGGCACCGCGCGAACTAGTCGCGTGGGCTTCCCCCAAAGGTTCGTTACCACCCGTCTTGCAAGGGGGGAGAGGGCTGCCTTGTGTAACGAAGAACTGCTCGCGGTGAAATGGAGAGACAAGCGTGACGTTTACATGCTCTCCTCCATTCACGCAGACACGACAATACAAATTGAGCGAGCAACCCGTGTCATTGAAAAGCCCCTCTCAGTCCACGACTATAATTTGCTCATGGGAGGGGTGGACTTCAATGACCAGATGTTGTCTCCGTATTTAGTTCCCCGACGCACTAGACGCTGGTATAAGAAGGTGTCTGTATATTTAATTCAATTGGCTCTGTACAATAGTTTTGTTCTCTACAGTAAGGCTGGGAGAACAGGATCCTTCCTCAAATTCCAGGAAGAGATCATCGAGAACCTCCTGTATCCAGAAGGTTCCGTGGCCCCATCCACCAGTGTAGTTAGCCGTCTACACGAGCGACATTTCCCCAGTGTCGTTCCTGGTACCTCAACCTAACCGTCACCCCGAAAAATATGTCGTGTCTGTAGCAGGAGTGGAATAAGGCATGACACCCGCTATTTCTGTCCTGACTGTCCTGACCACCCTGCCCTATGCTTTGGAGAGTGTTTCCGGAAGTACCACACCCAGGTACACTTAGCATAGGGATTGCATCTCACAGGACAGGCACACAGGGCTATTAGGGCTCTTTTACTCACAGCTGCTGCAAACCTCTCTTTTCACCTGGGATAAAGTGTATAACGTACAGGGCATACGAGCTAAGTGGGTATGGATGTTGGGCGGAGCTCCTATGTCCTGGCAGACGCCTTTCCCCTCCTTTTTCTTTTTTTGGCAGAGATTTTTTCATCCAAATTGATCGATGCGAATGAAGAAATCTGTGCCTTTCATTTTTTTCTTTCAGCCCAGAGGCTGAACGGAAAAAAAAAATCTCATTACCCGTATGCTCAATATAAGGAGAATAGCAGAAACTCCTAATGCTGGGCATACATGTAATGATTGCGGAGACCCTCAAATGCCAGGGCAGTACAAACACCCCACAAATAACACCATTTTGGAAAGAAGACACCCCAAGGTATTCGCTGAGGGGCATATTGAGTCCATTAAAGATTGAAATTTTTGTCCCAAGTTAGCGGAAAGGGAGACTTTGTGAGAAAAAAAACCAAAAAATCAATTTCCGCTAACTTGTGGCAAAAAAAAATTTTTTCTATGAACTCGCCATGCCCCTCATTGAATACCTTGGGGTGTCTTCTTTCCAAAATGGGGTCACATGTGGGGTATTTATACTGCCCTGGCATTTTAGGGGCCCCAAAGCAAGAGAAGAAGTCTGGTATCCAAATGTCTAAAAATGCCCTCCTAAAAGGAATTTGGGCACCTTTGCGCATCTAGGCTGCAAAAAAGTGTCACACATGTGGTATCGCCGTACTCAGGAGAAGTTGGGGAATGTGTTTTGGGGTGTCATTTTACATATACCCATGCTGGGTGAGAGAAATATCTTGGTCAAATGCCAACTTTGTATAAAAAAAGGGAAAAGTTGTCTTTTGCCGAGATATTTCTCTCACCCAGCATGGGTATATGTAAAATGACACCCCAAAACACATTCCCCAACTTCTCCTGAGTACGGAGATACCACATGTGTGACACTTTTTTGCAGCCTAGGTGGGCAAAGGGGCCCACATTCCAAAGAGCACCTTTCGGATTTCACCGGCCATTTTTTACAGATTTTGATTTCAAACTTCTTACCACACATTTGGGCCCCTAGAATGCCAGGGCAGTATAACTACCCCACAAGTGACCCCATTTTGGAAAGAAGACACCCCAAGGTATTCCGTGAGGGGCATGGCGAGTTCCTAGAATCTTTTATTTTTTGTCACAGGTTAGTGGAAAATGATGATTTTTTTTTTTTTCTTACAAAGTCTCATATTCCACTAACTTGTGACAAAAAATAAAAACTTCCATGAACTCACTATGCCCATCACGAAATACCTTGGGGTGTCTTCTTTCCAAAATGGGGTCACTTGTGGGGTAGTTATACTGTCCTGGCATTCTAGGGGCCCAAATGTGTGGTAAGAAGTTTGAAATCAAAATGTGTAAAAAATGCCCTGTGAAATCCGAAAGGTGCTCTTTGGAATGTGGGCCCCTTTGCCCACCTAGGCTGCAAAAAAGTGTCACACATGTGGTATCTCCGTACTCAGGAGAAGTTGGGGAATGTGTTTTGGGGTGTCATTTTACATATACCCATGCTGGGTGAGAAAAATATCTTGGCAAAAGACAACTTTTCCCATTTTTTTATACAAAGTTGGCATTTGACCAAGATATTTATCTCACCCAGCATGGGTATATGTAAAATGACACCCCAAAACACATTGCCCAACTTCTCCTGAGTACGGAGATACCACATGTGTGACACTTTTTTGCAGCCTAGGTGGGCAAAGGGGCCCACATTCCAAAGAGCACCTTTCGGATTTCACCGGCCATTCTTTACAGATTTTGATTTCAAACTTCTTACCACACATTTGGGCCCCTAGAATGCCAGGGCAGTATAACTACCCCACAAGTGACCCCATTTTGGAAAGAAGACACCCCAAGGTATTCCGTGAGGGGCATGGCGAGTTCCTATAATTTTTTATTTTTTGTCACAAGTTAGTGGAAAATGATGATTTTTATTTTTATTCTTTTTTCTTACAAAGTCTCATATTCCACTAACTTGTGACAAAAAATAAAAACTTCCATGAACTCACTATGCCCATCACGAAATACCTTGGGGTGTCTTCTTTCCAAAATGGGGCCCCTAGAATGCCAGGGCAGTATAACTACCCCACAAGTGACCCCATTTTGGAAAGAAGACACCCCAAGGTATTCGCTGATGGGCATAGTGAGTTCATAGAACTTTTTATTTTTTGTCACAAGTTAGTGGAATATGAGACTTTGTAAGAAAAAAATAAAAATAAAAAATCATCATTTTCTGCTAACTTGTGACAAAAAATAAAAAGTTCTATGAACTCACTATGCCCATCAGCGAATACCTTAGGGTGTCTACTTTCCAAAATGGGGTCATTTGTGGGGTGTTTGTACTGTCTGGGCATTGTAGAACCTCAGGAAACATTACAGGTGCTCAGAAAGTCAGAGCTGCTTCAAAAAGCGGAAATTCACATTTTTGTACCATAGTTTGTAAACGCTATAACTTTTACCCAAACCATTTTTTTTTTTATCCAAACATTTTTTTTTTATCAAAGACACGTAGAACAATAAATTTAGAGCAAAATTTATATATGGATGTCATTTTTTTTGCAAAATTTTACAACTGAAAGTGAAAAAGGACATTTTTTTTGCAAAAAAATCGTTAAATTTCGATTAATAACAAAAAAGAAAAAATGTCAGCAGCAATGAAATACCACCAAATGAAAGCTCTATTAGTGAGAAGAAAAGGAGGTAAAATTCATTTGGGTGGTAAGTTGCATGACCGAGCAATAAACGGTGAAAGTAGGGTAGGTCAGAAGTGTAAAAAGTGGCCTGGTCTTTAAGGGTGTTTTAGCTATAGGGGCTGAGGTGGTTAAACTCCTTCACTGTATTTGCAGCTACCACTTCTGCAGGAAGGCTATTCCATGCATCCACTACTCTCTCAGTAAAGTAATACTTCCTGATATTACTTTTAAACCTTTGCCCCTCTAATTTAAAACTATGTCCTCTTGTAGCAGTTTTTCTTCCTTTAAATATTCTCTCCTCTTTTACCTTGTTGATTCCCTTTATGTATTTAAAAGTTTCTATCATATCCCCTCTGTCTCGTCTTTCTTTCAAGCGATACATGTTAAGGTCCTTTAATATTTCCTGGTAAGTTTTGTTCTGCAATCCATGTACTAGTTTAGTAGCTCTTCTCTGAACTCTCTCCAAAGTATCAATATCCTTCTGGAGATATGTTCTCCAGTACTGCACACAATACTCCAAATGAGGTCTCACTAGTGCTCTGTAGAGCGGCATGAGCACCTCCCTCTTTCTACTGGTAATGCCTCTCCCTATACACTCAAGCATTCTGCTAGCATTTCCTGCTGCTCTATGACATTGTCTGCCTACCTTTAAGTCTTCTGAAATAATGACCCCTAAATCCCTTTCCTCAGATACTGAGGTTAGGACTGTATCACTGATTCTGATCTTTGGTTTTTACGCTCCAGGTGCATTATCTTGCACTTATCAACATAAAATTTTAGTTGCCAGATTTTTGACCATTCCTCTAGTTTTCCTAAATCCTTTTCCATTTGGTGTATCCCTCCAGGAACATCAACCCTGTTACAATTCTTTGTGTCATCAGCAAAAAGACACACCTTACCATCGAGGCCTTCTGAAATTTCACTGATAAAGATATTAAACAATATGGGTCCCAGAACAGATCCCTGAGGTACCCCACTGGTAACAAGACCATGGTCTGAATAAACTCCCTTGACTACAACCCTCTGTTGTCTGTCCCTCAGCCACTGCCTAATCCATTCAACAATATGGGAGTCCAAGCTCAAAGACTGCAGTTTATTGATAAGCCTTCTATGTGGGACACTATCAAAAGCCTTACTATAGTCTAGATAACCGATGTCTACTGCACCTCTGCCATCTATTATTTTAGTCACCCAATCTAAAAAATCAATAAGATTAGTTTGACATGATCTCCCTGAAGTAAACCCATGCTGTTTTTCATCTTTCAATCCATGGGATTTTAGATGTTCCACAATCCTCTCCTTAAGTATGGTTTCCATTAATTTCCCTACTATTGATGTCAGGCTTACTGGCCTATAGTTGTCCGATTCCTCCCTACTATCTTTCTTGTGAATGGGCACAACATTTGCTAATTTACAATCTTCTGGGACGAATCCTGTTACCAGTGATTGGTTAAATAAATCTGTTAATGGTTTTGCTAGTACACTGCTGAGCTCTTTTAATAGCTTTGGGTGTATCCCATCAGGCCCCTGTGACTTATTTGTATTAATTTTAGACAGCTGACTTAGAACCTCTTCCTCTGTAAAGACACATGCATCAAATGATTCATTAGTCTTCCTCCCTAACTGAGGTCCTTTTCCTTCATTTTCCTTTGTAAAAACTGAACAGAAGTATTCATTGAGGCAGTCAGCTAGTTCTTTATCTTCTTCCATATACCTTCTTTCTTGTTTTTAATTTGGAAATTCCTTGTTTTAATTTCCCTTTTTCATTTATGTATCTGAATACTGTCTTATCACCTTTTTTCACTGACTGAGCTAATTTCTCTTCTGCCTGTGCTTTAGAAGCTCTTATAACTTGCTTAACCTCTCTCTGCCTAATCTTATAAATTTCCCTGTCATCCTCGTTTTTTTTTTCTAATTACTAAATGCTATCTTTTTGTTTTTAATGATTTTGGCCACTTCTGCTGAGTACCACAGTGGTCTCTTCCTTTTTTGCTTTTACTGACAAGCCTAATGCAATTATCTGTTGCCTTCAATAGTGCCACTGTGAGAGATGGATTTATTATTCTATGCATATATAATGCGAATATTCTGTAGTACACATTTTTGTCCACTAGATGGCCGCAAACCATATGTATGAGAAGGTCAATAAGGGAGGGGGAAGAGGGGATTACATTACAGTCTTCAATCATACCTAGGAACTCAGTTGAAGTTGCAGAAACCACTCCTATCAGGTTAAGGAGCGAATAGTCTCTTCTTAAGGAACACCCCCTTAGTGATGTCATGTCTACTATTTAAGTCAATGTACTGTGAATAAAGGGTCTCTTCTACCATGGCTCAGGGAAGATGAGAAGATGCTTTCATGAAACCACCTAGTGTGTCTGGTCTCATTATAAAGCTGTATGGCATGCACATACTTATACTTCTAATTGATTTGGCACCACACAAAGAAGAAGGAGAAGCGCATGAATTGCGCTAACAAATGGCGCCCATGAGTGGGGCAGACAGCTTGCGTAACTTCCGATTCAAACGCCACGAGAGCGACTTAAACGGAACCATCAGACGAGATCACATGCCGGCAAGGTAAGAAAGCTTTATTTCTTACGAATCTCCTCTGAAACTTCCGCTTTTGTGGGTTCTCAAGAGTTGAATTGGTGTTATCGCGATAGAAGGGTTCAAATTATAGCTGATCTGTCTGTTAGAAAGAACCTGTTGAAATATTCCTTCTTTGTGTGGTAGAACATGCTGGAACTAAACGGAAGTTGTTAGACAGCTGAGTCGGATATCCTGTGACGTAGAATTGGATCCCAGCCAAGGTTCTGACGAGAATTTTGAGGAAAGGGTTAACACCAATTGTCATAGGCAATTGGAAGTTATTAAGATTTTGTATCCCGGTGAATTGACTAGGGGTCTTCACCAAGAGAGATTGTGGGCTCAATACTATTATCTTCGTGTAACTACAATAATGGGAAATTCTAATGTTGCAGGACAGAGTGAAGAGATATTAACAGCGGCTCAGTTGATGCAAGAAAGAGAAGGAAAAGTTTCAGTTAGGAATAAAAGTTGAAAGCATTCTGTCATATTAAGTAGCAGCGATTTCCGGTATTATCCGGAAATATGCAATTTTGTGTAAAAGTTCCCCCTAGAGTTTGCAAATGCAGTAGGAGATAGATTAAATTAAAGTTTGTGGAAAAGTGTAGATGGAAAGTTAAAAGAAATTGAGAAGAATGGACAATATTGGTTTAGTAAAATGGAGGATTTGGGTGTGATAGGGAACAAAGAACAGGACAGTTTGCCATGTGGTATCCCTTCCCCCACCACATCTGTTGTAACTTTAAAAAGTAATCCTGGGTCTTGTGGTCCAACAAACAATACTATTGCTTTTTCTGTCAGCCCCTCCTCTACACCATGTACTGGAATGTGCTAATCAGCACCACCCACTGTGCCTTCTGCTCCCTCTTCCTTAGAACATCAACCCCCCCCCCCCTTATGGGGGATGGGAGTGTGTGTGCAAGCACAGAAATGCTGTTGTTTGTGGATCTCAAAGACAGGACACAATTCCTATCATAGTTTCCAACACTGGATTATATCCAGTGATGTCTGAAAATAACCCTTCCCAATTGTATGTCCCATCAGTTAAGAAGGTACCTGCAGTAATTGCCCCTATGATGCCTACTAGAAATATTCCAGACCAATCTACTCAATCTAGGTTGCACCTATTCTAAATCCTTATTCAGATATGAGTGAAAGTGTAGGGATATCTGCATCATTATATGATGTATGACATATACCACACCCAGTAGTAACATCAATTTTGCCATGATGAATAGAATTCCCAATTCAGAGAACTTACTTATGCTGCTTTATAGAAAATTAGTTAAAATATGGAGAGTTTTCTCATATTATTTATGAGATTTGGAAAATTTAGTCCAATGTAGAGCTGGGGATTTAATGCATAGTGAAGATAATTGAGTCTGGGAGGAAGTGTTTAGATCATCAGTCAGTCACATTGTCATCAGGACAGAGAGTGTGGAGAAAGTTCTCACTAGACTCCAGGAAAGTTGGGTGGATTTGGATTTTTGAGATTACCTTAGCTATGGATGAGAAAATCCTAAGTGCTGCCTTTGTGGATGATCTTGAGAATCATCTAGAAAGGTCTAGTGTTGGCTAGGCTTGAGAGAAGTTCATTTTGTCCCTATTTTGTCATATTGTTAAAGTTAAATCAAACAAAGACCTAAGGCGGGCGTGGCTGCCTATCAGTCCTCCCCACAAGGGGGGGAGGAAGACTTAGTATGTACTTGCCCACTTCCTCGCCCGTGGGAGGAGCTACAAATGTTCAGCCCCTTCAAATGAAACACCCATAGGGAATTAACAACCCAGAATCAAATACTGGATCCCTATTATTTATATAATCCTTAGGATCTAATTCCATTGCCTCATAGCAAACATGTTCCATGATCTCTCAGGGCTAAGGGTAGTGTCACATGTGTAGGAGCATCTAGTAATGCAATTCCTACTCCTCTCACCAATTAATCACCGTCTTAAGGGTGTGCAAAATTAGATCCAATTACTCTGCTGCATCTGGAAGAAGGGAGGCTGGGAGTAGTAAATACAAATACTTTTTCCCACCTCTGTAAATAAAGTGCTTTCTGGGAGTAGTAAATAAAAATATAAAAATTCAAATTCAAATTTAATGTCTCCATCCAATTAATAACCACATTTTTGAGTTTCTGGTAGATCATTTCAGGTTCCTGGAAGATGGATCATCTCGGACAGGATATGCTGTTCCTACTTAATCTGATGTTGTCAAGAAAGAACCACTCCGTCCAGCAATGGTAGTGCAGGAGACAGAGCTGAAGACACTCGCTGAGGTTGGTAAGATGGCAAGAGGGTAAGACTACTAACATCCAGGTATGCCTTCGGTATCACTCATTATTATGGTCTAATCTAGTGAAGCAGAGATTTTGTTTGATCCATGGGTAAGCCCATCAATAATGATTGCTGAGTGTATGAAAGATGTTTGATGCCCTTATGCTGCCTGAGAAGGTAGAGGCTACATTATTACCTGAAGTCTACGCTAAGTGGAAATCTATGTGATACAGGATGGCTTAAGGCCAGTGGACTTCCAAAAAGTTTGCCTTTTTCAGATACAGGCTACAGAGGCTGAAAGGAAACATCAAAGGATAAAGGTAGAAGTGATGATAGGACTCTGGAGAGTTGGTAATAAACTCTTCCTTCAGAGGGCACTCTACCTAAAGAGGATGGATTTAGAACATGGGCAAATCGAGAGAGAGAAGGTGTGATTGGGTTCTGTGGTGGATGGCTCCTGGGTTCAACAATGCTACCACTAGGTTAGTTGAAGGTGAATGCTGTAATAATGATGGGAGAACTATGGGAGTTCCAGGAAGGCATATGCCAAGGTCATCTTACCCATTTCAGAGACTGCGGATTGACTACATTCAGAACAAAGATGGAACAGTGTGAATATGTCTGTGTCTGTATTGATCTCTTTCCAGGATATTCAGAGATTTGGCGTGTAGCAAAGGCTACAGCTAAAAGATACTGACTGAGGTGAGAGTACCTACCCCTGGGGTTTTTCTCCCTCCGATATACATCTAACCGGAAGATAGGCCTAAGTCCTTATGAAGTACTCTTCGGGAATGCTCCTGGATTAGGTGTCTATTTCCCCAATAGTTCCAGATGCAGCATAGTAGTTTTCCAAATTATGTTGTCTGTTGCACAAGTTATTGTCTAATGTGTATTTCCAAGTTTTAGTGGTTTCCTAGAATCCAGACTGTATAGAAGCGATTCATTCTTTACAATCAGGAGATTGGGTAGTGGTGAAACAAGAGACGGGTGGAAAGTCCTAGAGCTACGGTTTGAAGATCTACATCAAGTCCTGATAACCACCGCCATTGCTGTCGAATTGCAAGGAGAAACTGATCGTATTGCAATCAAGTGCCAGGACTATAAGAGCCATAATGTTGTTTCATGCCTTATTGTTTGTTCCATATTGTACAAAGGGGAAATCACAGTCAAATCAAATTCCAACGGTGATATATTATCAAGATGAGTCAGGAACAACTAAGCTGACTTTTGCAGTATAGTGGACTGTAAGACAGATGACAGGACACTTGGTTTTGGTCTGATAAGTACATCTGTGTGACTGGGACTGACCCAGTCTATGGTAATTGTGTTTAAATATGACCATACCAACTGTGGATATTGGAAATTAACAGAATGGAGTACTAGTCTGAAGTGTTGGGAATATAAACCAGGGGAAACTACCTCTAGAGCCAGTAAAGGTGAAGGTTTGTCGCAAAGGATGACTATTCTGAAGGGAACACCACCAAACAGTTGTAAACATGATGAATGTAATCCTCTGTTCCTGTCCATTAGAAATCCTATCTAACAGGATTCGGGGATATATGTGTTAGGAGCATGTGTAAAGTGACAAAGATCCCCTAGGCAAATCTAGAATGTTGGTAAGAGAGAAACCTCAAAGTTCAGTAGCATCTGTGGCTCCTACATCCTTACCTATAATTGACATTAAATATTTGGCCAAATTTAAAATAATATGACAAACTGACCTTAGAGACAGGATTATATACAGGAAAGCCCTTTGGTGTTTTCCCTCCAGGATATTGTTCTTACATAATTCAGCTGAAGAAGACAAGTAGTGACTCTAACGTTTACTCTGACAGTTGGTTTATCAACCAAAATGATCAAAACACAGATATCTGGTGATAGTGTGGAGATTTGAAACTCCGACCCAGGATGCAGGTGGAATGAAGTGGTCAATGTACCCTGATCAAGTCCTGATCGGGTAATAATGCCATTTGTTCTATTCTCACCTCCTGAGTGAGATCAAATCAGAAAACATTGTCCAGTCACGACTAAGGAGGTCACTCCCTACATCCTTTGACTCACATGTATACATTGATGCCATAGGAGTCTGTAGAAGAGTTTCTGATTAATTTAAAGCTAAAAGTCAGATAGTTGCAGGATTCGAGTCATTAATTCCCATGATTAGTAGTAAAAAAAAAAAAAAATTAATAATAATTTTGATTGGATTAACATATCTATTGTCATCAACAGAGATTTGTGAATTATATATGTGATGCTGTTAAGGGAATGGTGGAACAACTGAGCTCTTTTCCAGTGATGACTCTACAGAACCGACTGGTCCTTGACAGCAGAAAAAGGAGGGGTCTACAGGAACTGCTGCATCTACATTCCGGACAACACTGCCCCTGATGGAAGGATCACCAAGGATCTGAAGAAACTGATGGACTTTATCAAATGAACTGATGGGAAAAATTCTGAAATTAATATCAAGGCCAGAATAATGTTTTGGGAACTGGTTCAGTGACTACAATGTTATTAGAATTTGGTTTTAACAGGCTGTCATATAGTTCTACATTTTAGGAAAATTGTTTTTGAAAATGTATAATACATCCATGCCCACACTATGTATATGTGCTGTGCCCCTGTCAAAGACACAGATTATTCCATCCTTAAGTAAATAAAACCTTGTTGATGGTTGCGGGGTAAATAGGACAAGGTGAAGGCAAACCCGAAAGGGAGTTGAGGGGACCTGGTGAAGCAATAAGGAAAGTCCAGCTCTTCGCTGTTTAGGGCGTTGGGAGAGTACCTCACTTTGCCTGTTCACCTCTGGTCTATTTCCCGCAAAAGGAGGGATTTGTGAGAGATGGATTTATTATTCTATGCATATATAATGCGAATATTCTGTAGTACACATTTTTGTCCACTAGATGGCCGCAAACCATATGTATGAGAAGGTCAATAAGGGAGGGGGAAGAGGGGATTACATTACAGTCTTCAAATATACCTAGGAACTCAGTTGAAGTTGCAGAAACCACTCCTATCAGGTTAAGGAGCGAATAGTCTCTTCTTAAGGAACACCCCCTTAGTGATGTCATGTCTGCTATTTAAGTCAATGTACTGTGAATAAAGGGTCTCTTCTACCATGGCTCAGGGAAGATGAGAAGATGCTTTCATGAAACCACCTAGTGTGTCTGGTCTCATTATAAAGCTGTATGGCATGCACATACTTATACTTCTAATTGATTTGGCACTACACAAAGAAGAAGGAGAAGCGCATGAATTGCGCTAACACCACTATTAAGTAGTCCCATTTCTCCTGGACTCCATTGAAACTGTTCCAGTCTGATAGAGACTCGTATACCACTAATCTAATTTTAGAAAAGTCATTTTTTTTTTATCTAAAACTTTTGTTTTTGTGTGGTGTGACTCAGTCACTGTACTTATAGTAAACCACACTGACTGGTGATCACTAGATCCCAAGCTTTCTCCTACAGTAATATCAGATACCAAATTCCTAAATCTAAAATGGCCTCCTTCTGGGTTGGCTCCTCAATTACTTGCTGTAGAGATAATCCCAGTAGTGAATTTAGAATATATGTACTCCTGGCAGAACTAGCTATTTTGGTTTTCCAGTTTACATCAGGAAGATTAAAGTCTCCCATAATGATAACTTTCCCTTTCAATGTCATTTTAGATAGTTCCTCAACTAGTAGATCTTCTAATTCTTTGACTTGGCCAGGTGGTCTATATATCACACCTACACGAGTTACCGTATGAATATCAAGCTGCAACGTAACCCAAACTGACTCTAAATTGGTCTCGCTAACTTGTATTGTATTCGATTATATGCTATATATCACATACAGGGCCACCCCTCCCCCTTTCTTGCCCTCTCTGTCTTTCCTATATAGAGAGAACCTTTGTATTGTTATATCCCAGTCATTACTCTCATTGAACCATGTCTCAGTAACAGCCACTAAATCTGTATTCTCAGATGCAATTTTAGACTCAAGTTCATTGATCTTATTCCCTAAGCATTTGTAGACAAGACTCTGAGCTTGTCATTTCTTAACCTATGTGCTACTGGCATCTTCTGGCATTGTTCCGGGGGGCAGTAAAACTGATGGATTATCCCTCTTTTGCCCCCCTTTCCTAGTTTAAATGCTCCTTAGCAAATACTTTGAACTGTTTACTGAGGACATTCGTTCCCTTGAGAGAAAGATGCAAAAAATCTTTCTTGTACAGTTCTTTTCTGTTCCAACTAGATCTAACATGAGACACAAAACCAAACCCTTGGTTCCGACACCATTCACCATTCCTTAATGCGTATCTGCCTGTCATGCTGAAGGTTATGCACAGACAAAACTGAAGAGAATGAAACAGTCAATGCAACCCGCCGTATATCATTACCAAGTGTGTGAAAAGCTTCCTTCACCTTTGAAAACTCATTGCAAGACAGATCATTTGTCCCAAGATGGACAATAACATCCACCTCCCTTTCCTGCTTTGCTTGCCTAACAATATTAAGGATACGTCATCTGTCCCTGTTAGCGGTAAGATAGGGAGACATTTCACAAAACCATTTTCCTCAAACTTCACACCTTATTATAGAATCGCCCACCAACAGCTGCCTACTTTCAGTCCTCACCTTATCCTTTTTGTCTTTGCAGTCTTGCATACCTTAGGCATAGTTTTGTAATACAGTTTTTGGCAGCTCAGCTTGTACAAGATGCCTGACTTAATAATGCATCTCAAAACCACTGCAATCTCCCGAGAAAACTGTGTTTGGGTTTGCCTCATGGTTCACAGCTGCACAGCACAATGCCGTTCAAAAGCTACATGTTTGCTGCTACTCATAGTAGATCTACCACAGTTTTCGACCCAAAAGATTAAAAATCCTGTTGTCACTTTACCATTGCAGATTGCTTTTTACTGCAAATCCCTATCTGCTACTCCACACCTAGCTGATCATGTATACAGCTTTATCACAGCAGTATTTTATATAGAGCCTTAAAGAGGTATTTTCGCTAGGATATGCCCCCATTGTCTGATATGTGCAGGTCCCACCTCTGGGACCCGCACCTACACCGAGAATGGAGCGTGGAGAGTGGTGGCTGGAGGACCCCAGGAAACCACAAAGCGCTCTCCCCATGCAAGTGAATGGGAGTGCACCGCGCTTACGCAGTCGTCGCTCCCATTCATTTCTATGGGGCCAATGGAGATTTTCGGCAGCCGCATAGAAATGAATGGAGGGCTCAGGGCAGCTGCGCATGCACAGTGCGCCCTTCACCACCTTTCCCAACTCCGTTCTCGGTGTAGGTGTGGGTCCCAGAGGTGGGACCTGCACCTATCAGACAATGGGGGCATATCCTAGAGCAGGGGTAGGCAACCTCCGGCACGGCAGCTGTTGTGAAACTACAATTCCCAGCATGCATACTTCAACTGACCTTCTCAGAACTCTCACAGAAATGAATGGAGCATGCTGGGAATTGTAGTTTCACAACAGATGGAGTGCCGAAGGTTGATGATTCCTGTCCTAGAGATATGCCCCCATTGTCTGTGATGGGAATACCCCTTTTAAAGAGGTTTTCCAGTACTGCAATATTTATAGCCTACTCTCAGGAGAAGTCATCAGAATCTTATTGGTGGGAGTTCGATTCGCAGTACCCCTGCCGATCAGGTGTTTGAAGAAGCCACTGTGCTCCGGTGCAGCACCGTGGCATGTTTACAGCATACCGAGTGCCATCAAACGTATAGTGGCGGTGCTTGGTGTTGCAGCCCAGGTCCATTCACCTGCACATAAGCCATGTGACCAATGAACTTGACATCACCGGCCTAGGACGAGGCTGTGATGCTCACTGGAGTACCACGGTTTCTTCAAACAGCTTGAGGGGCCAGATGTTGGACCCCCACTGATCAGACATTGATGATCTATCCTGAGGTTAGGTCATTAATATTGTACTCCTGAAAAACCCCTTTAATAAGACAGAAGAAGATATATGAGCACTCTACTGTACCTCCCAATACTTATGATTTAAGAGTTTTTTTGCTGACAGATGTATGACAGTTTCCATCTTGACATGTTCCATCGGATTCCATATTTATGGAGGAATTCTCCCCTAAAGGCATTACCTCATTGTAGGGCCTATACAGCAGCTTTGTATAAAAGGAAGCATGCAGGCTCTGAGCACAAGGGTCTGCCGTGAGCATGAGTATGAAATTCATAAAACCTGACAGATTCATAAAACAAGAGACTAGAAGACAGTCCTGGGACAGTCCCACTAATCGCCTTGCTCCAAAATGTGTATTTTTGTGGTGTTCCTGGGAGGTTGAAGAGGTAGAGCCTAAATGCCCAATTTTTATTTGTTGGTAAGTATGGTTTGGTAATAAGTAGGCTTGATATTTCCGACCTCTTTACACATTAACCAAAGTACACTTAAAGGGGTCGTCCGACTTAAGTCAAAGTTAAAAAAGAAGTGCTGCTCACCATTTTCCTACCCTGCTTCTCCCTTCTCTTACTCCAGTTTTGCAGTGATGTTGTCATGTCATGTTCCTGGCTGCAGCGGTGATGTTCAGGTCACACTAGGTCACTGTGCAGCTGGTACTGATTGCCTGAAGTAGTGACGTGGTGTGTACGGGACGTCACTGCTTCACCTAGGAAAAAAACACCAGTTTGGGAGGACTGGAGCGCAGCAGGGAACAAACAGAGGTGAAAAGTGGTGTGTATAACTCCTTTTATTATTTTAGCACATTTACAGCTGCTGACAGTGTTTTAACTTAACTTGGACAACCCGTGTAAGATTTGAAGGAGCACTGAGTATAGGAAAGGGCAGGGGACGTACAGATTGTGTTTACCTAGCTATTTTGAGCATCTAGTAAATGTTTGAAACAGTCTAATAGATAAGAGAAAGGGCTGTTCACACACAGCGTCTTTTGATGCCAGAATTTTGGAATGAATTATGCACCAAAAAGCCATCAGGGGCCGCATAGAATCTGCCTTCCAATGGTTTCATTGGCCATACTGCCATTTGCACAGCTGGCGGTTTAAAGCCGTGAGTGAGCCAGGAAAAGACATGTGCTTTTTTGGAGCGGTGTCAGGGTGGACACCGCTGGGAGCAACAAAGGGTGTCTATTCACAATTTTGGCTCCATTCTTTATTCTGAAGATAGCCAAATCCTTAGGGTACGTTCACATGTAGCGATTGAGATTAGGCTAAATCCGCATTGGAAAAAACACAATGCTGTCCTGATGCAGTTGTGATCTTTTTGGGTGAAACATGTAAAAAAAAAAATATTTCATCTGTAAAAACAGCAACTGCATCAAAATCACAGTCACCCACACAACTACTTACAGTTTACGATCTACATAAAAACTGTGCCAATACATAATGTAGGCCTTATTTATTAGACTTTTCTAACAGCAGAACTGACTTGTTGTACATAGCAACAAATCACAGTGCAGCTTTTTCATTTATCTCATATCTGTTTAGAAAATGAAACTTGCTCTGTGATTGGTTGCTATGCTCAACGTGGCCCGGTTTTCTGTACAGCGTTTTTTTTATTTTTTTTTATGAGGTCCTCATCTCGCACTGATTCTACATTAAACTCAGTATGATGGTCCGGAACTAAAAAGTATCTGAACAATCGAGGTCTGAACACTGAGACCTCCATCTATCATGAGAATGGGGGTACCTTAGTCTCCTGAGTCAACTTAGAGAAAAAAGACAATGCAACAGTACTCTGCAAACCAAATAAAGTACAATAATGCCATAGTTATAAAAAATATTCAGGTGCTAATGCTTATTTTATAAAGTGAGATGCTTGGCAAATGCATTTTGTACAAAACCACTTGGGCCCGTCTGCCAAACGTTAAGGCGATCTCTGTAAGACGGAAACCTAATACTAAATACTACCTGTTATGCGCCGTAATGGCCGCCATAAAGTTCAGGAAGTGTTGGTTCCACATGCATGCTGGGTTCACTCTTCCTTTTACCATTTTTGGTGCCATAATGGCCTCCATTACTTCCAGAGAATGCAGGTACCAACATGTATGCCGAGACCACTCCATACCTCTCCTGGTGCCAGACGGCTTCCAATGAATGCAGTGCGAGAAGGCGACAGCTTTATACTTAAACTAATTAAAATCAACCTATGGGGCAGACAGGCTAGTCAGGAGCCTGAGTCAACTGAGATACGATCATGCATGCGCCTTGCCGCTCCATTCATCTCTATGGGACTGCTGGAGATTTGCAAGTGCTTGGTTTTTCTTCAGAAATTACATAGATATGAATAGAGCAACAATGTATATGCAGAAATGATGCTCCATCTGCTTGGGGGACCCAGGGTCCCCTGTTCTTGTGATCAATGGGAATCAGATACCTACTATCCCCATCAGTTGGAGCAGTGCTGTAGTAATGAACCCCCCTCCACTACACAGATGGCAGTGCTGTGTACTTCCAATTCCGACTTACGGTGGCAAAGCTACGCCTAAGCAGTTGATCGGCGGGTATGTGGGATGAAGGTCAGTTAGCGATGACCTATCCTGAGAACTGTTCATCACTTAATGAAATACAGTTGCACCTGTTTGACAAACCAGTTTTTTTTTCCTTTTTGCCTTTTTTCTTTAGACATCAAGCTGCATACAATGCAATTATGTCTATAGATTTTAAATCACCTGAACTTATTGACTGAACTTATACTATGTTTTTTGGGGTTCCGAAAAGCCTAGTGGACAAAGCATTTGAAGATGCTAAAGATTAAACATTGCAAATTATTTGATTGCTTGGCATCATATGACATTATGTAAAGGCAATTATAAATATATATTACCTGAAAGTGGCAACATAATTCTTTCCAAGGAAAAAGCCAAACACAAATATTAATAAATAGGTCTTCATTTCCAGCAAGATGTGACTATGTTTAAGGTCAGAAGCCCGAATGTTGGCAGATCACAAGCTTCTTCCAGCTCACACTTGTGGGAGTGTTTACTCTTCAGTTAAACTTTAAAGTGCAGTGTCCACATTGCTACACCAGTCATTTATTTTAGAAAACTTGCCTTTTCAGAGTTTCACATTGTTGCCTCAACACAATGAGACATAGATGAAGTATGTGATACTGAACAATCACAGATTTTTTAAAACAAAGGTTCAAATCCCATTAGCAAAGCTTACAGATTTCTAAGCAAAAGACTGTTAAAAGGGTGTTTCGAGGAGATATAAAAAAACAGGACAGAACATGATAAAAATAACAAGGAATAATTCAGTCCACTGGCCCACCAGAGTACCACGGTATCCTCTGGTGGACCCACTCTCTGTTCTGCTCCAAAGGTCCAGGAGAAAAAATAATTTTGGAGATGTCTTTGCAGACAATTAAATGCCACCAGGGTCTATTTCTTTGAACCAAAACTTATTAGACATTATGGATAATATGGGGGTTGGGCGCCATGAATAATTTCCTCTGGTGGGCCCAAGGAACCCCAGTCTGACCCCGGAATTATTACTTACCTCCTCCGATCCTCCACTTCTGTCATACCACTGCTGCTCCAGTCCCTGCTGCCCTGCACTTCTTGTCCTGACTTGACTTGCAGAAAACGTTAGGAAAGGCCTGCCCAACCACTCACTAACCTTAGTCAGGGGTATTGTATGGTCCTTCTCTCAAAACTCCCTTCTACAGATAAAATCTTTGTTTTCCTTTCTCTGCTTTTCACACAACTGCCTCGAAGACTTCTGCTGTGCATCCCCCATATTTTGAAATTGGCTCAACAAATCAGTTTTTTCCCATACCTCCCAATCATCCTGGATCCTTCTGCGTCCTGAGTACACAGATACAATTGAATAAAATGACAAAGCAGAGAGCTGTCAGCTCCCTTCCCCACTATTCCCTGGCTTGTGGTCTTTCGTGCTCAGCAGGCAAGATCACGTCACTGCATTTTGCCTTCTGCTGGGGAGAGGATGATGTGCTCCGTTCATCTGGGAAATGGGGCTAGGTGAGTATTACTATTTGATTTTGTTACAGGACAGGGGCAGCACTACTATAAGGGGTGTATAACTATTGTGTGGGGGACCTAAGGGGCATAGCTACTGTGCGGGGGCACTATAAGGGTATTCTACTGTGTTTGGACAATGAGGGGGGATAACTACTGTGTAGGGAACAAAGGGGTCATCACTACTGTTAAAGGGGCACAAAGGGAGCATTCTAGTGTGTGGGGGCACTAAGGGGTGTGTGAAGGGAGCACTAAGAGAGCATTCTACTGTGAAAGGGTCATTCTGCTGTATGGGCATACTATAGTGGCATTACTTTTGTTTAGGGGCACCAAGAAGGCATAACTACTGTTTGGCGGTAGTAAGGGGGTATCACTACTGTGAAGGGGGCACTAAGGGATCATTCTATCCTAAAGGGGACATAACAACTGTGTGGGGGCACAAAGGAGATTGGGGGATTGGGCGCCTATAGAAAGGCATTGGGTGGCGTTTGAGGCATGGCTTAGAGTTAGAAAAAATTTGCCCTCCTTGGGCTTTTCTAAAGTTGGGAGCTATGCTCTCCTTTACCTTACCTTTTACATTTAAAAGCAAGAAAAATCTACAACAATACCTTACAATAACCCTGCTGCCACTACACTATTATCTAAGCAGCTCCTACCCACAGTACTGTCTTCTTCCCCCTTCCCCTGTAGATTGTAAACTCGCACAGGTCACCCTCTCTACCAGTCTATCGCTCTAATTTAGGCATGTTTATTGTTTTTTTAAAATTTTTTATTCTATGTTATGTATTAAAACCCACCCTGGAATTAATGGTGCTTTAAAATGATAATAATAATAATATCCCAAGAGAATTTTCACTTATAGTTTTCAAATTTCTTAGATATCCTGAGCAATTCAAAAAAAAAATTGATAAGTATGGGGCACGTCAAATGCAAGTTTTCAGTTCATGGAAACAGAGGTTCAAAATTACTCTCTCGCCTGATTAAGGGACAGAGGGTTAAGGCTCACATAGCATGTATTAAGTCTGATAAAAAGCGCTCCCTCACGACAACACCAGCAATAGCTGAAGATTTTGCTTCCTTTTACTCATCTCTCTATAATCTACAGACGGACAACCCTACAGATCTTCAACAGAAGATTGACTCTTTTCTAGAGCCAGTCCCAGTCCCTCGCCTCACGGTCTCGGAGAAAGCCGATTTATTGACTCCCGTATTGGAGGAGGAAGTCAGGGAATGTCTCTCTGACAGCCCATCCGGTAAGAGCCCAGGACCTGATGGGATTCCCATCTCATACTATAAAAAATTTCAGACGGTAATGATCCCTCAGCTCACCAACTTGTGTAACTCTTTATTAGCAGGCTCCCCCCTCCCACCACAATCCTTGATGGCACACATAGTAGGTCTTCCAAAGGAGGGGAAAGATCTAGTTTAATGTAGAAGCTACAGACCCCTATCCCTTTTAAACGCTGACGTGAAAGCTTTGGGCTAAGATCCTCAGCCAGCGGATTGCTAAATATCTTCCTCAGCTTATTCACAAAGATTAGGTGGGTTTTGTGAGGGGCAGAGAGGATAGACATAATATTAGCAGAGTGTATCACGCTATCCACTTCGCCAGGTCGAAGAAAATTCCATTGATGCTTGTGGGGACGGACGCGGAAAAAGCCTTCGACCGAGTAAACTGGGCCTTTATGAAAAATACTCTTACACTTCGGCTTTCCATCCGCAATCTTCTCTTTATATGGGAGGCCCACAGCCAGGGTCATGACAAATGGTTACCTCTCTGCCCCTTTCAACATCACTAATGGGACTCGGCAAGGCTGTCCTCTCTCCCCTACATTGTTTGTCTTGGCATTGGAGACATTCCTTAATAAGATCAGAGCTTCTAACAGAATACGCGGACTGACGGTTGGATATTCCACCCATTCCGTAGCGGCCTTTGCTGATGATCTTTTACTATTAATAACTAATCCAGAAGAAGCGCTTCTGGAGGTCATGCAATTTTTGGAGGAATATGGGGGGGTCTCCAATTTCAAGATACAGTAAATTTAGAAAAATCAGAAATACTAAATGTCTCGATGCCAAAAAATAGAATAAAGAAACTAGTGCCCCTTTTCCCCTTCGGGTGGCCGGATAACTCCATCAAATATCTGGGGATCCAAGTTCCCTCAGACCCCTCTAAGTACTATAACTTGAACTACCCCCCTCTCCTCACCAAGAATTTTTTTTTCCTGAAATCTATTAAAATCCATTACCTATCCTGGTTAGGAAACCTACTCACGACTTACGCCCTTCCGCAGATATTATACACATTGAGAAGCCTACCCATAGATCTCCCTGATAAGTTGTTCAAGGATTTCCGCTCTCTCTTCTGCAATTTTTTGTGTCCAACAAAAAACCTCAATTCTTTTACCCCCTCCTAATCCGGAAAAAAGCGAGAGGAGGCCTCTCCTTTCCAGACCTTAGAACATACCATCACGCAATACAACTAGAAAGGTGTACTGCCCTAGCTGACCCCTCTAACAACAAACTGTACCTTGACTTAGAGCGCAGACTGCTAGGTAAAAATGGAGCTCACCTACTGTGGGTGATATCCCCAAAGAAGGGTAGGCCTCACCTCATCAGTGATCTCACACGCTCTTTATTATGTTACTGTAGGAAAACAGTTGGTCTCTCTATGCATCATGGTTCGCTCTCTCCATTAGCACCGCTGTCTGCCCTACTTTTTAAGAGGTGGAGCTAAAGAATGCCACCAGTGTTGGCACACATTCACTGATATCAGAATGTCTGTCTTACGAAAGACAACAGATCTCGGATCCTTTATTGAAAGCGTTAAATCACGAATATCAAGTCCCCCAACTAAACCCCTTAGTCTCCAAGGACATAGAAATTACTTGTAAGGAATATATGAACAAACATGAACAGCCCCCCCTAGACCCCACATGGTTGGAAAAACCTCTCATTGAACTCCACTAGACCACCCCCAAAGATCCTCTCCTATTTATACTCTCAACTACTCTTAGACCCCTCCTCAGATAAACCGACGTACCTTAAAGCTTGGGAGTGGGAACTGCAAATAAGCATCTCAGACTCAGAGGCCAAAAGTATATTAGCACATTCCCATGGATTTTCTAGAAGCATACGCTTACAGGAAAACTCCTTTAAAATCCTCACACGGTGGTATAGGACTCCCGACTTTTTATATAGAGCAAATTTACTTTCAGATGACTTATGCTGGAGATGTCGTGAGGGAAAAGGCTCGCTCTCGCACATTTGGTGGTTTTGCCCATCCTTAAAGTATTTTTGGAGAGAGGTGGAAGGCCACATTAACAACATTTGTAAAACTAACGTATCACTTACGCCAGAACTTATTCTGTTTTGGAAACCTCAGTTGGATGTGACACCTTCTGCTGGTAACTTGCCCACACACCTCCTAGCAGCAGCAAAGATTCTGATCCCGGCGTGATGGAAAGAGACAGAACCCCCAAAAATTGGGGATTGGTTAAATGAAATACATCAAATCTGCCTTATTGAGGAGTTGGTGGGGTGGAATATGGGCAAGAGAGCCACCTTTCTCAAAACCTGGCAAGCTTGGTTGGATTTCCATACTAAGAGAATTGAGATAGGCTCTGAGTGAGGCCCACTAATTTACAGATCATCCCCCCCTTCATTTTTTACTTTCCCCTCCCACTATAGGGAGATATTGAGTTCATCTCGCCCTCCTTCTCCATTGACATTGGTATCACTAGGGGCCAAACCAGCCCCATTGTCCTCGCTGCTCCTGGGTTTTTGTAGACATTCTTTATATTAAGGGATCCAGACTTAGCTTTAGTCTTAGCTAAATCTGAGTAACCGTGTGCTTATCTCATGTAAGGGGTTAAGCACCCATTTTGTGAAACACTATTTATACTTGCCAATCTATGCATAAGCTAAATACCCTGCCTTTCCTCCTCAGGATGTTATTACTTTTTTACATTGTCATATATGTATTCTTTATGCCTAGTGACATTGTGTATGACTGATATATACAAGTTGTAACTTCTTGTCGCGCATAAAGCGCATTATGAATATGCTTTGTTCTCAATAAATAAAGAATTATAAAAAAAAAAAAATTTCAAGCACCTTTTTAGGCTATACTTATTACATGAACAGGCACAAATAAAACTAATACATTAGCATTTATGTTCCTATAGTGTTTTTTTTTTTTTGTAAAAATATGTAGTACTCATTTTTAAAAGCCTCTCAAGGTGGCAATACACCTTCAATAGCTGTAGTCGATATGCTTTCCAACCACCCGATACACAGGCGCATTCGATTTGGCCATCAGCAATCCCTCCTGATCTCATTATACACATATACGGGTGGGTTCACACTAGCGTTAAGGATTCCGTTATGGCTTTCCATTATAACATGGTTTTAACGGAAAATAACAGAATCCATAAGACGGAAGGACGGATCTGTTCTTCTGCCCATAGACTTTAAAAAGGCATTCCATTTGCTTTCCGTCCTAATAGAAGTCTATGGGAATCAAAATGGATCCGTCTCGTTGTTGTAATGCAAGACGGAAAACAAAGTCCTGTCGACAGGCTTCCGTTTTGCATTCTATCTGGGCATTCCGTTATAACCATCTTACCCAGCTCTGGAGGAAATAAAAGAAGATTGCACAGATTGGTGAGTGCCGCCTACCCAATTTTTTTTTGTATGTTTTCAAGTTTACTTTTGGGCAGAGCACCGCCAGGTTGCTTTAGTATATACCCCACTTGCAAAAAGGGACATAGCCAGTACGGTGGAGGAAGTTAAACACAGTGCCACTCAGACTATTTTCTATTACGTTTCGTTTTTTGCATGAACTTTGCTATTTATTGTGTATGGGAGTAGAGCACGCGTAGAATAATCCTCAATATGGAAGTCACAACAGAAGAAATGCACATGGGGGTGACAGAAGGCAGAGAAGGGATGGACACATACTTCATGCAGTGCAACCAAAAAGACATACTTGAAACACTGAGCACCAAGGCTCTAGAAATGAAGGTAATGCAGTTGGCGGAAAAAGAAGTACGCCTCTATTGGACAGTTGGTTCCCTCAAATCCTATAAAGAAAGTAACCGAGTCACTAGGGGCCTTCAAATCTATAAGACCTCTTTCACACGGACCCATTCATTTCTATGGGGCTGTGCACATGAGCGGTGATTTTCACGCATCACTTGTGCGTTGCGTGAAAATCGCAGCATGCTCTACTTTGTGCGTTTTTCACGCAACACAGGCCCCATAGAAGTGAATGGGGCTACGTTAAAATCGCAAGCATCTGCAAACAAGTGCAGATGCGGAGCGATTTTCACGTACGGTTGCTAGGAGACGATCGGGATGGGGACCCGATCTTTATTATTTTCCCTTATAACATGGTTATAAGGGAAAATAATAGCATTCTTAATACAGAATGCTAAGTAAAATAGGGCTGGAGGGGTAAAATTTTTTTTTTAAAAATGTAACTCACCTTAATCCACTTATTCGCGCAGCCTGGCTTCTCTTCTGTCTTCATCTTTCCTGTGCAGTAGGAAAAGGACCTGTGGTGACGTCACTGCGCTCATCACATCGTCCGTCACATGATCCATCACAATGGTGATGGATCATGTGATGGACCATGTGATGAGCGCAATGATGTCATCACAGGTCCTAGTCCTACTGCACAGCAAAGATGAAGACAGAAGAGAAGCCGGGCTGCGTGAACAAGTGGATTAAGGTGAGTTACATTTTTATTTATTTTTTAACCCCTCCAGCCCTATTTTACTAAGCATTCTGTATTAAGAATGCTATTATTTTCCCTTATAACCATGTTATAAGGGAAAATAATACAATCTACACAACACCTAACCCAAACCCGAACTTCTATGAAGAAGTTCGGATTTGGGTACCAAACATGCAGATTTTTCTCACGCGCGTGCAAAACGCATTAAAATGTTTTGCACTCGCGCGGAAAAATCTTGCATTTTCCCGCGACGCACCCGCATACGACTTAGGCAGAGTCTTTGATTGGAGTTATAAAATGCAAGTAAAAAAAACGTCAACAGCAACGCCGCAAGAGGAGCGACTATTGGACCACGGACTCTGATTCCAATATCTCTGATGATCCAGTGACCCATGGAGCATCAAACATCGTTGGGACCAGCCAAGAAAAATGCCCTTTAGAAGGAACGTCAGGAGGGGTAGAAGCAAAAGGAAGGACAAGAATGCAGCATGGACACAAAAGAAAACAAGTCTCCTGGAGACAATAGTTGAAGAAGACGAAAGTCATGCCACACAAAACTTAGTAGTCAATTTGACCGGCTCCGAGTTACCACCAGACTGTGAGAGGGTGCTCAATGTAGTGCTCAATTACAGCCTAATGGAGCAGTTTGACCTGGTCATCTTTGAGATAGATTTCTTTAAGGCCATAAGAAAACTGAACTTGAATAGGTTGTTAAAAAATGTTCCAGTATCATTAAGGGAGGCTTGGGAGGGGTAGAAGACAGTGGCCATATGACCATTGGGGTTCAGCATGACCGCGGGCTTCAATTCTACTGAGATTTCTTGTTTGGAATGGATGACAAGCTCAACATGTGATACCCCTACAGACACTGGTCCAGGAGGAGTTTACAGGGGCAATTAGGTCTACGTTTAATCCCCCCTTGCCCGCCGGTAGTAGTATAGATATATTCAGACGAAAAGTGCTTGAAGGGGTGAAATCCCTGGTGTATCCCCAAGCACGCAAAAATTTTGATATAGGGGAAGAAAAAGCCCTGAGATGGCTACAATCCCGTGATGATATGGTTATCAAACCGGAGGACAAGGGGGGCAACGTGGTCCCGATGACCAAAGATTATTATCTGACAGAAGCCTGCAGACAACTAGAGAACAATAATGTATATGAGGAATTGAAAACAGATCCCACATACAAAATCCAGGGCTATTTGAAGAGCCTATTACATAGGCATACAGAGCAAGATGTACTGTCACGTAGAACAGCTGAGAAACTGTTACCCCTGTTTCCAAAAAAAAACACATGGTACTTTGTACCGAAAATTCATGTCACTGACCCATCCACCTGGTAGACCTATAGTCTCGGGGGTTGGGTCAGTGACTGAACCTTTGTCTAAATACATTGATTGGCTGCTTAGACCTATGGTGCAGCAGGCCCCTTCACATCTCAGGGACACGGCTGATTTACTACTGGCACCGGAATCCTTCCAGTGGCAGAGGGGATTTCAGCTGGTGTCCCTGGCTGGGGAAAGCCTGTATACGACTATCCCACAGGATGAGGGCATAGAGGCAGTGATGGAAGTCCTAAGTAATACTGACAAAAGGGCAGTCTTTTTGAACTTCATCAGGGAAGCACTAAGCCTTATTTTGAAAAACAATGCATTCAGATTTGGGGATAGGTGGTAGAGGCAAAAGTTCGGTACCGCTATGGGTACCCCTGTCGCATGTACATTCGCTAACTTATATCTGGCAAGATTTGAGGATAAGTACATATACTCAACTACCAATCCCTTCCTTCCCTATATACAAACATATTTTAGGTTCATAGACGATATACAGTATTTATAGTGTGGTCAAGTACAGAAACAGGGATTTTGTAGAGTACCTTAATCAAGATAACAAGATGAATGTGCTGTTCACGTATAAATTTGGGGGCTTACAGCTCGACTTCTTGGATGTATTAATAACAGTGAGGGATGATGAGCTGGTGACTGAGGGGTTTCGTAAGCCAACAGCCACCAACTCGTTATTACACTATTCCAGCTATCACCCATATAGCGTTAAAAAAGCGGTTCCATGTGGTCAGTTTGTGAGACTGGGACGTATTAACAAAATAGAGGAGGATTTTAGGAGGCAGGCCCTAAACTTAAAGGGACGCAAACCTAGGTCAACAAAAAAAACTGTCAGAGTGAGGGATAGTAAGATGGAACATCAGCAGGCCAATTCACCACCCTTTGTGTTTTCCTTTAAATATAGCACCATGGCTGATCAAATTAAAAAAATAGTCAGAGATAATTGGGATATGTTGGAAAGTGATGATAACCTCAGAGATATAAAAGGGACCCGTCCTATAATAGCGTTCAGGAGATGTCACACATTAAAAGATAGGTTGGTCCCACACATTAAAAGATAGGAAATCGTTGGTGTGGCAATTGCTCTTGTTGTAAGTTTAACCCTCAGTGGAGTTCTGTCCTTTGGTGGGTTACAACACCATGTCAACACTTTGATCACATGTAAAAGCAAATTTGTGGTTTACCTGATATTGTGTATATGCGGTGGACTTTATATAGGGAAAACTATTAGATGCCTGTATGAAAGAATTCGAGAACGCATAAATTCAATTGCTACACGAAATGGGTGTCCACGCCTTATTAACCATGTCAATATTGAACATGGAGGAAACAGTGATGTGTTAAAGTTCGCAGGCATAGAAATTGTACCGCACCCCCCACAAGGGGGAGACAGACATAAAGAGCTTCTCAGGAGAGAGAGCAAGTGTATTCTGCGCTCATGCACAATGGGCGCCCTAGGGTTAAATTAAAAAATTGATATGGGTGTGTCATATTGCAGGGTTTTGTTTTTAAAATTGTGTGTTTTGTAACACGGTAAGGAATGCCGGGCTCGTGGTTACGTCATCAGCGGGCGCCGCACTTCGGCGCCGCTGGTGACGTCACACATGTGAGATGTGCGCCGATATTCAAAGGCTGGTGCAGTGATGCCACTATGTTGTTTGGCCTGAAGAAGCGCTTATGCGCGAAACGGCTGTCGCCTTATCACCTGTGTCAGCACTGCATGTGTGTAAGTCCGCCTCCAGCCATCTTATGTACTCAGCTTTTATGTATCCAGCCATCATGCACTCAGCCGTGTGTATTCAGCAATGAGGTATTCAGCTATGATGTACCCAGCTCTGGAGGAAATAAAAGAAGATTGCACCGATTGGTGAGTGCCGCCTACACATTTTCTTTTTGTATGTTTTCAAGTTTACTTTTGGGCAGAGCACCGCCAGGTTGCTAGAGTATATACCCCACTTGCAAAAAGTGACATAGCCAGTGCGGCGGAGGAAGTTAAACGCAGTGCTACTTGGACTATTTTCTATTACGTTTCGTTGACCATGTTATAACGGAAAGCCATAAAGGAATCCCTAACGCTAGTGTGAACCCACCCTATGCTGTATTTTCAATAGGGATCGTAGAGGAAACAGCTTCTGGACTCCCCTGGATGTGTCTTACTACTTGAGAACAAAAGGAAAAGATATGTTGAAATTCAGCAGCCTGATCCTTCTCTCACTTGAAATCTGCTGTTCAAAGAGAGTTTGAAGGAACCTATACACATTAGGTAGTCGGCCTGTAACGCCAAAATCTCCCTTCAGAACAAAAAGATCTGCTAAATTAACATTGGTCAAGCATCTGATGCACATTAGACAGTAACCAGTCCTTCTGAAATCGCCAAGTTTGGCTGACCTTATTCTAATGTGTTTGGTCATCTTAACTAGTCATTGCATAAGCGTCAAATACATTCACTCACATCAAAATAAGGATGGTCTGTATTTTCTCCCACTTCAATGAATAGATATTAGCCACTTTGTGGATATATTTTGTATTTCCAGTATAGGCTTGGTATTGCTCCACTGGACAACACTGACTCCAATCCAAGACTGAATCCAAGACAATTTCCAATAAATTAGTTACACTTGTGATGTGATAACAAGTAAATTAAAATGTATTTTTCATTTCTGAGTCAGTGCCAATCATGGGTTTTGGCAGAGGGACACTTAGAAAGGTCATCTTAAGCAAATGTTTGCCTGCAAATTGATCTTTGCACTCTTTAGCTTGCACGTTACCACCAGGTGAGCATATTTCCATATAACAAAGAGCTTTGCTTTGTTTTTATAGAAAGCAGAAATTAGACAGGACATCTCATCAGCTATTAGTGAACTAGATTTTTTATGATGGATTACATAATAAAGTGTCTCAGGTTGCTTAGAATGAGCAATTTGTGCATATTCACACTCTGTCATGTACTGTTAAGGCACAGAGCGTAGGCAGTTAACACTCTGTGCCGTAATAGTACATCACAGCGATGGTGGGGGCTCAGGTGCTGGGCCTGTGCCACTGCTTGAAGGAGCCAGCTGTATTATACAGCTGACACTCATCTCTCATTGCTGGGATCAGAGATAAAGCCAATCCCAGCAGTCAAACCCCTCAGATGCCATAGTCAATAGCAACAGTGGCATCTGAGAGATTAATTGTGCTGAGTACTGTCGTGGCAACTAAGGGGGTTCTGAAGGACACCAAGCCTGCCATATCCTGGCCGGTATTAGATCCCCCTGGCACAATCCAATAGACAGTCTGTCAGCAGCACTGTTATTTCTGTTATTTTCAGCATTTTTGGGTAACTCCATACTTTTTTGCCACTTACACTTTATAGGCAATTTTCTGTATGTTGCAGCCTAACTTTTCTATTTGCCTTATCAGGGGCCTTGTACTATGGTTGGGGACTTGTCTTGTACACATTGAAACCCACCGTGCAATCCTTGATTAGTAAGTATTTTTAAATGTCAGCTGTTTGTGGCTTTCTTTTTATGGTACCAATAAAATCCATATGATTTTAATAATTTTTCTCTTGGTGTGCTCCATTTATAGATGTGTGCTTTGGTTTAGTTACATTTTATATTTTTTAGGACATTAGAAGGCTTATAATTTTAGAAGCAATTTTTCAAATTCAAAAACCAACTTTTTTAAGGATCAATTCAGTTCTGAAGTGATGAAGAGCGGCTGAAGAGTTTACATAATTGAAACCACCCATAAATTACTGTATTTCAGAAATTACACCCCACAAACTATTCAAAACTGAATTTAGAAACTTGTTTAGCCCTTTAGATGTTCCAGATGAATTGAAGTAAAATTGAGACATTTTTGCCATAATTTCCTATGTCATCATAAAAAAAAAACAGGAAGGGTTAACAGCAAAAGAAGCCTTAATATAGATCACAAGTAGTACAATTTTATTTTTATTAATTTGCCCAGCTCTCTGCTGCACATTTGTTTAAATGCTGCTAGGGCTTGCAGTGGGTGGAATTACCATGTAAAGAACTTCATTACCATGATTCCTCTCCATTCTCACAGACATTGCCTCTATTTAGCTATTAAGCATTAATTAAGTATGATAAGTACAATCCCCCCCAAAACATAGAGCCAGAGAGAAGTGAGGATACCAGTTATGTGATGTGTGATTACCCATATATCAGGGAGTGGGAAGGGGGAGATAACCGAGCTTTCAGTGTACAGAACATCACACAAGCAAGAAATAAACACCAGAAGCATTTGGACCCTCTCACTTCCCCAGCCTGCTGGAGATGCCACGAAGAGGTTGGCACACTCTCACATATATGGTGGTCGTGCAAGGGGGTCTCCCAGTTCTGGACTGCGGTTAGTAGTATATTGCAACAAATATGTCCCTCGGCCCCTCCTCTCTCTCCGACTTTGGTATTACTCAATGTGCCTTCAAAGGACTTCCCCCTGCACAAATACTCTTTATTAGCACACATGTTGTCGGCTGCCAAGCTTTTGATCCCCCTACATTGGCTCTCGACACAAGCTCCTTCAATTGAAGAATGGACCCAAAAGGTTCATGAGATCTGCAGGTTCGAGGAATTAACTAGTTGGGAGACCCTCTCGCACGACAAATTTATTGGCCTCTGGGGTCCGTGGCTAAAATGGCTGGGAGACGGTGACGCAGAGCATGTGTCCCTCCACTGTGACCCAGTAGTAGTAACTACTCTTAATTAGTTAACCCCCTTGAGTTGCATACGCCTCTAATGACTGTCATACTTATTTAGTCATATTAGTAGTTATGTCTCAGCCAGCTATTTGTCTGATTTTATGTTGTCCTCGCCTGCTCCCCTCCTGTCCCTTTTTGACACTTACTAGCTATACCCTCACGGGAACTTGTTCCTTATATGCCATATTTACCATTCATGTCATGTCTGCCTAAACAAGTCTAACTTAACATATTGCTTATCTTTCTATTTTGCTGTACCTACATATTACAATTTTGTATCTTATATGCCTTCCTCGATTGTTGGGCTGTCGCCCGCATTATGTTATTGTCTTTTTTATCATGCCTGTTGTGATAAATAAAGATTTGTTTAAAAAAAAACAAACACCAGAAGCATGGCCATGTGACTGTATGTGAGACTGGCTTACAAACCATACATTAATAATTGATAGATCTTACTTCATGTAAACCATGCTAAATTCATGTTAAAGCCTCTTTTTTAGGGTTACAGGAATGATACTGGAATGTGGACTCATTCTGAACTGATATCACAAACTAAACTCTAAACAGCTTATAGAAACGTAAGTACTTGGGACAAAACAAATGTACCCTATGAGAGCTCACTGAAAAAAATATACTCTATGAATTATCTGGATTTCAAATTCTTTTCTGACATGCTGTATTTTATGAAAATAATAGGAAAACAGCCTGTATTAGTTTTCCAGTATGAGCGGTAATTGAACTAGATCAGCGACTACAGGGAACCATTTAGATTAGAGTAATGAACAAATATATGAAACATGATACAATGTCACAATATAATTTCCTACTGTGATTAAATAAAGTACATGGCAATAATGCAAAGTCAATAGAAATCTAGGGGATTCATATTGACACACTGTAGGTCCATGTCATAAAAGGCTTTGGCTTTCTCGTATGATAATGTAAAGCAGCATCGTCCCACTAATGGGCCCAGGACTGCTAGTGTGTCCTTCACATCATTTCCATTTTCTGATATCATGACGTTTAATGTGGCCCTCGAGACTATATATATCATCATAATACGGTATTACATATAACAGTGAGTTGCAGTTGCCTGGTCATTTCCATACCACCATTCACTGACCCTTAGGCCTCTTGCACACGACTGTATGGCTTTTTCAGTATTTTGCGGTCTGCATTCAGTTTTTTGCGGAATGGAACAGCTGGGCCCTGATAGAACAGTACTATCCGTGTCCATTATGCAGACAATAATAGGACATGTTCTACCTTTGAACAGAACTGAAAAACGGAAATACAGAAACGGAAAGCATACGGAGTACCTTCCGCTATTTTTGCGGATTCATTCAAATTAATGGTTCCGTATACGGAACGCAAATGGAAAAAAAACATTTGTGTGCAAGAGGCCTTATGCTATCAGTGATAGGATAGGTCAGAGGATAGGTCATCAGTATGAAAATCTCAGACAACCCCTTTAAGTCACAGCCAACTTTACAGCTTTCCATATATTTTTAAACCAAAACTATATACATAATGAAGGCCTATTCAGACGGCCGTAGTGCTTTGCAGATCCACAAAACACGGATGCCGGCCATGTGCGTTCCGCAATTTGCGGACCGCACATGGCCACAACCATAATAGAAAATGCCTATTCTTGATTGCGGACAAGAATAGGACATGTTCTATCTTTTTTGCGGAGCCGCGGTACGGAATAATGGATGCAGACAGCACACGCTGCATCTTTTGAGGGCCCAAAGAAATGAATGGATCCGCAGACCTTCCACAAAATTGCGGAATGGGTGCGGTTCCGTTCATACGGCCATGTGAATGAGCCCTAACTCTGCATTCAAAGAATCAACCAATAAATTAGATCAGCCATAAACTCAGCCTAAACTACCTTAACTCCTTGACGACCTCTGGCGTCGCCGCATCCAAAAAAAGCCCTTAGTAATAAAATATAAAAATATTTAGCCCATACGATGAACGGCGTAATGGGGAAAAAAATCTAATTGCCAAGTGTTCAAAAAGTCTTACTCACCCCAAAATAGTATCAATGAAAAGTACAGATTGCCCTGCAAAAAATTAGCCCCCACACAGCACCATAGAATTTTTTTTTCCAGCTCTCCACTATAGCATATGCAATATTAAATGGTGCCACTAGAAAGTAGAATTTGTCCCCCCCCAAACAAGCCTTTATATGGCTATGTGAACGGAAAAATAAAAAAAGTTACAGCTCTGGGAAGGCAGGAAGTGAAAAACAAAAGCAAAATAAGAAAATCGTTGGGTCCTCTAAAGCCTCTTTTACACGGGCGTCCTGCATTTGCTTCGGATGAGTAGCGTGTGCATTGCGAGTGCGCACGCAATTTCAGTCAGTTTTGACTGCGATTGCGTTGCGTTGTTCAGTTTTTATTGCGTGGGTGCAATGCGTTTTGCACGCGCGTGATAAAAAACTGAATGTGGTACCCAGACCCAAACCTGGACTTCTTCACTGAAGTTCGGGTTTGGGTTAGATGTTCTGTAGATTTTATTATTTTCCCTTATAACATGGTTATAAAGGAAAATAATAGCATTCTTAATACAGAATGCTTAGTAAAATGTCGATTGAGAGGTTAAAAAATAAAATACATTAACTCACCTCATCCTCTTGTTCGCGCAGCCAGTATCGTCTTCTTTCAGGACCTGCCAAAGGACCTTTGATGACGTAATTTTCTATCTTTATTCAGCAGGATCTGCGCTGACGTCACCACGCTCACCACGTGGTGAGCGCGATTACGTCATCAAAGGTCCTTTTGCAGGTCCTGAAAGAAGAAGAAAGAAGACGATGTCGGCTGCGCAATCAAGTGGATAAGGTGAGTTAATTTTTTTTATTTTTTAACCCCTCAATCGACATTTTAGCAAGCATTCTGTATTAAGAATGCTATTATTTTCCATTATAACCATGTTATAAGGGAAAATTATACAGTGAATTTACTTTAATGAGGTCCGGGGTTGCTCATCCCTATCATCTCCTATCAACCATGCGTAAAAATTGCACATATAGAACATGCTGCGATTTTCACGCAACACGCAGCCCCATTGAAGTGAATGGGTCCGGATTCTGTGCGGGTGCAATGCGTTCACCTCACGCATTGCACCCGCTCGGAAAACTCGCCCGTGTGAAAGGGGCCTAAGGCTAGGTCTACACGACGACATGTGTCGCGCGACACATAGGGCACAACTACACTGCAACATGTGTTGCGAGACATTTTGTCGCACCAATGTAACGCGACAATTTTTATAATTATAGTCTATGGTGTCGCATTGTCTGAATTATGGACAAGGATAGGACTGTTCAATTAGGGGGCAGCTGTTCTATTCTGCAAAATACATAATGCACACAGCCGGTATATGTGATTTGTGGATCCGTGATTTGCGGACCGCTTAACACGGCATGGCTGTGTGCATGAGCCCTTATACTGAACCAGGACATACCCATAATTTCACCCAGGCAGCCCCCTGATGTTAGCATTGGAGCATTACATGCTCCGATGCGCTCCCTTGCCCTGCGCTGGATCGCGCAGGGCAAGAAATCTTTTATTCACCATAACACACTGCCGGGCGGAGGGTAGGGTTTTACTGGCTAGGGCAGCACTAAAGCTCACCCATCAATGCCAGTGATGTCACCGGGCTTCCTGGCAGCCCTATGGAGAGCTCGGTTCATCACCGGAACTCCAGAAAATGCCTTTGCCCTGCGCGATTTAGCGCAGAGCAAAGGAGAGCATCGCTATAAGGCCCCTTTCACATGGGCGAGATTTCCGCGCCTGGTTACGTAATGAGCCTAGAGCTGTATTTATGTAATGAGCTTGGTTCTGGTGCTGTATTTATGTACCATGCTTGGTTTTGGTGCCGTGAGTCTGGTTCTGGTGCTGTATTTATGTAATGTGCTTAGTTTTGGTGTTGCATTTATGTAGCATGTTTGGTTTTTGTGTTGTATTTATGTAATAAGCTTAGTATGGCATCACTACTACATGAATGCACTGCATCCTCTAAGTTCACTGGTATGGGACTTCTGAATATAACCGAGCCAGTGCTCAACTATTTTCGAAAGTCTCATAGCAGTGAATTGAGGGGTGCTATTAGTGTGCAGCTTGCTTTACATTTACCATTTTTTACATTGCATCAGTTCCCAGAGAATTTATTGGTTCTGGTTAGGGATCTCTGTAGTTAACATTACAAGTGCTTTAAGGCAGGGACTGGCTGGGAATTTAAAGTGGCCCTGAAAATTTTTTTTTATTGGCCCCATGTTGTAGGCGAGTCCAAATTGACAGAAGGTGAGGCAACACAAGTAGGCAGGGTCAGCAACATCATAGTACGTAATAAAGTCCCAGCAGACCCATATACCACAGTGCAGCACAATATACTCTCTGTGGTGGCCATCAATAGCTGTCATTTTCCGTCCCCCTCCAGTTGCCTCTGATTAAGATAAGTAGCAGGGGGCTAAGGAGGTTAGATGTGGGCCACAACTGTTGAATTCAAGAAGGCATGTGCTGTCACTGGCTGGGTACATGAGTACCTGATTCTCACAGCGTTAATTACTGCCGAGAGCTTATTATTAGTGTTGATTGAACCCGAACTGCAAAGTTCAGGTCCGTACCGAACTTTGCGAGTTCGGGTACCTGGACCTGAACCCGAACTTTGCAGCAAAAGTTTGGGTTCGAGTTCGGTGTTCGGGCATTTAATAAAGCTTGTTGAAAGGCTGCAGGGCAGCCAATCAACAAGCTTTTAAGCTGTGGGCACTTAGAAGCCATCACAGCCATGCCTAGTAATGGCATGGCTGTGATTGGCCGGTGCATCATGTGGCCCAGCCTCTAAACAAGCTGGATCATGTGTAGCACCGCCCATCAGCTCTCAGTAGTGAAGGGACAGAAAGCAGGCAGCTGAAGTGATGAAGAGTGTTATGAATCTGGCTATTTATTCTGTGGGTGACCTATAGCGATTTTATTGTGTGTGCAATGCACCATCTTTGTACCCCTGACACAAAAATATAATAGTTAATCCTTCTGTTAGTTCGGGGGGTTACATATTCCAATTTTTGGTGTGAGGTAATATAGTTAATCTGTCTGTTAGTTCAGTGGGTGTCCTCAAAGAATGAGGAGAGCATCAAATAAAGGACGTGGCCCCGGTCGTGGTGCTGCTGGTGGAGCTCCTGTTGCAGGGAGAGGACGTGGTCGATCTGTGCCAGCTACATGCCCAAATGAAGCACCTTACTCCGGTGCACGTAGGCGACAGAACGTTCAGCGTTATTTTGTAGGCCCGAATACCGTCTCTAGCTTTCAAATTTTGAGGGGGCACACTGGGGGCCAGGACAAAAGTAGGGGGGGCAGCTATAACAACGATACATTTACACAAGTACGCTTAGAAATGCTGCAATACTTTACCCAATACCTAAAACCGCAACAGGGAAGAAAAGTCCAGCTGTCTGTGGATGACACTTTTATAGAGAGGGGGATCTGTGGATGACACTGCTATGGGGGGGATCTGTGGATGCCACATACCGTATATAGCATCTTATGCTATATGTGTCATCCACAGATCCACCCCATGACAGTGTCATCCCCATTTCCCCCTCCATAACAGTGTCATCCACAGATCTCCCTCCCCGCCTCTCACAGGAGTGTACATATATAAAATAAACATATTTAACATGAACACTTACAGTTACTTGGCTTGGCCCTTGGGGATCTCGGACGCCACTTCCACACTTTGGCCGGGGGCTCGGCGGAGCTGATGATGTGTTTTATCCTAATGAGAAAGATTTCATAATAAGGATTTGGAGAAGGGACAGAGGGATAGCAGAGCAGGGGGAGGCTGGTGCTGCTACTAGGGGGTCATACCATGGGGGAGTAATAAAGCCCCCCCCCCCCAGTAGAAATAATTCTCCTTATAATGTGCAAAACATACCCCCTTATGCCCCCAGTTGAGCTAATGTCCCCCATAATGTGCCAGTATAAAATACCCCTATATAGTGCCCCAGTAAATGCCTCCATAGTGCTCCTCTCCCCCCTTCCTGCTAGTGCCCCCCATAATGTACCAGTATAAAATACCCTTTCTTAGTGCCCCCCGTAGATGACTCCATAGTACTCCTGTCTCCCCTTCTCCATAGTACCCGCCATAATGTGTCCCAGTATAAAATGCTACTGTACAGAGCCCCCCATATAAAACACCCCTTCTTTGTGGCCTCAGATGCCCCTATAGTGCCCACCAATAATGTGCCAGTAATAAGTTCCCCTTAATAATGTGCCACTGCCAGTAACAAGAGCCCCCCAATGTGCCAGTAATAAGCCCCCATCACGTGCCAGTAACAAGAGCCCCCATCACGTGCCAATAATAAGCCCCCCCATTACGTGCTAGTATAAGCCCCCCATCACGTGCCAGTAATAAGCCCCCCATCGCGTGCCAGTAATAAGCCCCCCCATTACTTGCCAGTAATAAGCCCCCCATCACGTGCCAGTAATAAGCCCCCCATCACGTGCCAGTAATAAGCCCCCCATTACGTGCCAGTAATAAGCCCCCCATTACGTGCCAATAATAAGCCCCCCATTACGTGCCAGTAATAAGCCCCCCATTACGTGCCAGTAATAAGCCCCCCATCACGTGCCAGTAATAAGCCCCTCAATGTGCCAGTAATAAGCCCCCCATCACGTGCCAGTAATAAGCCCCCCCCATTACGTGCTAGTAATAAGCCCCCCCCATTACGTGCCAGTAATAAGCCCCCCATTACGTGCCAGTATTAAGCCCCCACATCATGTGCCAGTATTAAGCCCCCCCATGTTCCAGTATTAAGCCCCCCATCATGTGCCAGTATTAAGCCCCCCATCATGTGCCAGTATTAAGCCCCCCCATCATGTGGCAGTATTAAGCCCCCCCATCATGTGGCAGTATTAAGCCCCCCCCATCATGTGGCAGTATTAAGTCCCCCCCATCATGTGGCAGTATTAAGTCCCCCCCCATCATCATGTGGCAGTATTAAGTCCCCCCCCCCCCCATCATGTGGCAGTATTAAGTCCCCCCCATCATCATGTGGCAGTATTAAGTCCCCCCATCATCATGTGGCAGTATTAAGTCCCCCCCATCATCATGTGGCAGTATTAAGTCCCCCCCATCATGTGCCAGTATTAAGTCCCCCCCATCATGTGCCAGTATTAAGTCCCCCCATCATCATGTGGCAGTATTAAGTCCCCCCCATCATCATGTGGCAGTATTAAGTCCCCCCCATCATGTGCCAGTATTAAGTCCCCCCCATCATCATGTGGCAGTATTAAGTCCCCCCCCATCATCATGTGCCAGTATTAAGTCCCCCCCCATCATCATGTGCCAGTTTTAGGTCCCCCCCATCATGTGCCAGTATTAAGTCCCCCCCCATTGTAATAAGCCCCCCCATTGTAATAAGCCCCCCCCATTGTAATAAGCCCCCCCAATGTGCAGTAACACTATTGTAAAAAAAAAAAAAAAAAAAACACATACTTACCTCAGTGTCAGCGATGCGATGCGATGCAGACTCTTCCTGTGTCCCGCGCTGTAAGGCTCAGGCGGCGCGATGACGTCATCGCTCCGCCTGCGCCGGCCTCTGATAGGCTGCCGGCCTAGTGCCTGCAGCCTATCAGAGGAAAGGGAAGGGACACGCCTCTCCCTCCCCTGCACCTCCGCTGGCACAGGCAGATTACAATGGAGATGAGCGCAATGGAAGCGCTCATCTCCCTGTGCCCGGCGGCGGCGACGGCGGCTCACTTAGGGCGGGGGGGCATTTTAGTTGGGGGGGCACATGGGGGGGCACAGCATGATGTAGGGGGGGCCGTGGCCCCCTCTGGCCCCCCCCTGGCGATGCCACTGCCGAATGCCGGTGTACGAATGGTGAGGCCAGAACAAGTGGAGGCAGTAGTAGATTGGGTGGCTGACAGTGCCTCCAGTTCCTTCACATTGTCTCCCACCCGGTCCCCTGCTGAAAGCGCAGAGTTGGCACCTGCATGGGCATCTGTCTTTCACTTCACCTCCTTGCAAATCAGGCAAGCAGTCTGAGCCCCAAGTCATGCAGCAGTCCCTTATGCTTTTTAATGACTCTGCTGGGCAATCCACCTAGCCCTTCCCCAGAAGTGGAAGAGATTGAGTGCACTGATGCCCAACCACTTATGTTTCAGGATGAGTACATGGGAGGACCACCGCAGCATGTCTCTGATGATGACGAAACGCAGGTGCCAACTGCTGTGTCTTTCTGCAGTGTGCAGACCGGCAAGGAGGGCAGGGGTGAGGAGTGGGTAGAAGATGATGTGGAGGATGATGAGGTCCTAGACCCCACATGGAATCAAGGTCATGTGAGTGATGTGTGCAGTTCGGAGGAAGAGGTGGTGGTCACACAGCGCCAGCCGCACAGCAAAGAGGGAGCAGGGTGCAAAAGCGGAGCGGCCGTCCCCTAGACAGTATGCCTGCTACTGCCCACCTCACCCGGGGACTGAGCACACCAAAGCCAGCTCCAAGGAGTTCCCTGGCATGGCAGTTCTTCAGACAATGTGCTGACGACAAGACGCGAGTGGTTTGCACGCTGTGCAATCGGAGCCTGAAGCGAGGCATAAATGTTCTAAACCTGAGCACCACCTGCATGACCAGGCATCTAAGTGCAAATCAGGCAAGCAGTCTGAGCCCCAAGTCATGCAGCAGTCCCTTATGCTTTTTAATGACTCTGCTGGCAGGGTTTCCGTTGGCCATCCACCTAGCCCTTCCCCAGAAGTGGAAGAGATTGAGTGCACTGATGCCCAACCACTTATGTTTCAGGATGAGTACATGGGAGGACCACCGCAGCATGTCTCTGATGATGACGAAACGCAGGTGCCAACTGCTGTGTCTTTCTGCAGTGTGCAGACCGGCAAGGAGGGCAGGGGTGAGGAGTGGGTAGAAGATGATGTGGAGGATGATGAGGTCCTAGACCCCACATGGAATCAAGGTCATGTGAGTGATGTGTGCAGTTCGGAGGAAGAGGTGGTGGTCACACAGCGCCAGCCGCACAGCAAAGAGGGAGCAGGGTGCAAAAGCGGAGCGGCCGTCCCCTAGACAGTATGCCTGCTACTGCCCACCTCATCCGGGAAATGAGCACACCAAAGCCAGCTCCAAGGAGTTCCCTGGCATGGCAGTTCTTCAGACAATGTGCTGACGACAAGACGCGAGTGGTTTGCACGCTGTGCAATCGGAGCCTGAAGCGAGGCATAAATGTTCTAAACCTGAGCACCACCTGCATGATCAGGCATCTAAGTGCAAAGCACGAACTGCAGTGGAGTACACACCTCCAAAATCACAAAAGATCTTACACTCCTACTGCTTCCTCTTCTGCTGCAGTCTCAGCCTCTTCCTCCCCCTCTGGAGTGACAGTGGCACCTGCCACCCCGCAAACAGAGGATGTGGCAGCAACACCACCACCACCGTCACCAAGCATCTCCACACTGTCCCATGGAAGAGTTCCGCTGTCCATCACCCAAACACTGGAGAGAAAGAGGAAGCTGTTGCAGAAAGTGCGGGCCGTCTGTGCGCGCTTTTGGCATTCTCACCCTGCTGCTGCTCGCCTGTCTGCGCTGCAGCGTAACTTCGGCCTTCCCACTCACCGGCTCATATGCGACGTACCCAAAAGGTAGAACTCCACCTTGCACATGCTGGAGAGAATGTGCGAGCAGCAGCAGGCAATAGTGGAGTTTAAGCTGCAGCACGCACAGGTGAGTCGTTCTGCGGAACAGCACCATTTCACCACCAACGAGTTGGCATCCATGCGGGAAGTGTGTGCAGTGTTGCGCTGTTTCGACTAGTCCACCAACATGTCCAGTGCTGATGAAGCCGTCCTCAGCGTTAAAATCCCACTTCTATCTCTCCTTGAAAAAACGCTTCGGGTGATGATGGAAGAGCATGTGGCACAGGAGGAAGAGGAGGAAGAGGGATCATTTCTACTGTTATCAGGCCAGTCATTCACAAGTGGCTCAGAGGGTGGGTTCCTGCATCAACAGAGGCCAGGTACACAACTGTCCAGCCAGGAGACAGTTCTGGAGAATAAGGAGGAGGAGGATGAGGAGGAGGAGGAACCGTATTTACAGCAGGGTGGCACCCAAAGCAGCTTATAGGCATTACTGGAGTGTGGCTCTGGGGATACAGAGGACACAGACAATACACCTCACACAGAGAACAGCTTGTCGTTGCCTCTGGGCAGCCTGGCACACATGAGAGACTACATGCTGCAGTGGCTGCGCAACGACCGCCAAGTTGCCCACGTTCTAACCAGTGCTGATTACTGGGTGGCCACCCTGCTGGATCCCCACTACAAGGACAACGTGCCGTCTTTAATTCCATCACTGGAGTGTTTTTCGGAAGATGCGCGAGTACAAGGGCATGCTGGTAGACATGCTGCTGATGGCATTCCCACCTGACAGCAGGGGCTCAGTGGAAGCACAAGGTGAAGGCAGAGGAGGAGGAAGAAGTCGCCAACGCAGCTGGGGCACCGCCAGCTCCTCAGAAGGGAGGCTTAGCATGGCCGAAATGTGGAAAAGCTTTGTCAGCACGCCACAACAACCAGCACCACCAGCTGATATGGAACGTCTTAGCAGGAGGCAGCATTTCAGCAACATGGTGGAACAGTACGTGTGCACACGCCTACACGTACTGACTGGTACTGCCTTGTAGGTGCTGGCCTGCCCTGCGGCCAGTGTATTGTCCAAACGTGTGTTTAGCACGACAGGGGGGGTGATCACAGACAAGCGCAGCCGCCTGTCCACAGCCAACGTGGACAAGCTCACGTTCTATAAAATGAACTGGGCATGTATCTCACGGGACTTGTCCGTACATTGTGCTGAATAGACAAGTATACCGACTGCACCAGCCATTGTTATACTCCAGCGAACTTTCTCTTTGCATTCTCTTTTCCATTTCCCAATGTTTTGGGGTCTTCCCAAATTTATAAAAAATAAATAAATGAATTAATAAATAAAGGAAAACAAAAAAACAAAAACAGTCTTGGCTATCTCCTCCTCTACCGCCACTTCCACTTCCACTGCTTCGTCTACCGCATCCTCAACCTCCCACTCCACTTTGACCTCCGCCTCCTAGTTCAAGATTATTATATATATTTTTTATATTCTATGTTATTTTAAGTCATTTCCCTATCCACATTTGTTTGCAGGGCAATTCTTCTGCTCTTACCCCCATTTTGCTCCCTTTCCCAGCCCTCTAGCCCTTACTATGACTATTTTACAGCCATTTTAGTGCACCAAAGTTCGTCTCCCCATTGACTTCAATGGGGTTTGGGATCGGTTTCGAGTTCGGGTCAAGTTCTGGTCCAGAACCCGAACTTTGACCCGAAGTTCGGCCGAACCCGGCGAACCCCAACATCCACGGGTCTGCTCATCCCTACTTATTAAGTACCTGGCCGGTGGCCCTGAAGAGAGCTTGGGTGGCTCCCTTTGGCATTGGACCACCAGGAAATTTCCTTGTAAGTTCTGTGGCCAGTCTGCCCCTGCCTTATGG
This sequence comes from Bufo bufo, assembly GCF_905171765.1. Lineage (NCBI taxonomy): Eukaryota > Metazoa > Chordata > Amphibia > Anura > Bufonidae > Bufo > Bufo bufo. The sequence goes on from NC_053391.1 coordinate 550,866,860, forward strand.
TGTAGAGATCTGTTCACCTTTGTAGCAGTAGGCACGACCCTGATAATATCAGCTTCTTTCCCAGGTGGCTGATAAAGCTTGCACCTTTACTGAATAAACAATTGCAAAACACAAAATTCAGGATGTGGCGCCACTGACAAGAAGTGTTGAAACAATTTCAATACCGAATAGGTATCTTCCCCAGGCCATAAGGAAGATGCCAATTCAGTATAAAAACACATTGCCATGTATTACCATTACAGGAAGCATTACTGCTAACAGTTGTTTGGACACTTCTTGTCAGCAGCACCCACATCCTGAGTTTTGTGTTTTGTAATTGTAATCTCAATTACGTGATTTTTTGCAAATGGCACAAATTTTATTGGTCATCCAACACATTCACAGGAATGACACATAAAAATGTGGTAAAATACATACATACAATCTAACTATGATCTACAGCATTATTTCTTTTTTACTCTTTTGTGCACCTGGACGTGACTGTCACATGTGCTCTAGGAGTGTACTGAGCTGAGGCCTATTTATACATGGCAGGTTCCGGCAGTGTCATACATAGAAACATAGAAACTTAGAATGTGTCGGCAGATAAGAACCATAAGGCCCATCTAGGCTGAGTTTTTCTACCGTTATCTGAGGCATGTCTGTACTGTATGTACTGCCTCTTGGAGAACATATGCTCCTTACAAGAGCACCACTTGACAGCGTATAGAGTTCACTATGGATCCATACCACAAACCGATACTGCAGTCTGGGCACTGCCATGTGGATCTGTATACACAGTACTGTCATGTGGCTCTGTATACCTGAAAGAGCCGTATCCTATATTTATATAGTTTGGTTTTCTAGTCATGTGCCAAAGTAAAAGGTTATTTGGCTTCCGCATTAAAATTACTCTGTAACGTTGCAGGTGGATGGGTAAAATGACACTAAGGGTACAGCCACACTGTCAGGTTTCCTGATGTAGTTTTGAAAGCAAAATATCAGGAGTGGATCTTAAAAAGAGAGGAAATATAAAGGACAGATATCATGCCTCCTCTTTTTTTAATTTATTCCTGGTTTTGGCTTTCACCTTTCAGAGTGAAAGCCTTCAGAATGTAGCCAGTGACCCAAGGACATGGATGACACGTCACTGCTGCAGCCACTGATTGGCTGCAGCAATTATGTGCGGCCTCGTTAACAGGATGTTGATTCCCAGAGACCTGGGACGTGCAGAAGCAGTAATGGAGCCGGAACCCAGCAGCGGGGACCAGGTAAGTTTGAACATCACCACGGGTCCGTCTACTCTGAAGATTCTGGTAAAAAAAAGTTTTAAAGTTGGATATAGAAACGTAGAAACATAGAATGTGTCGGCAGATAAGAACCATTTGGCCCATCTAGTCTGCCCAATATACTGAATACTATGAATAGCCCCTGGCCCTATCTTATATAAAGGATGGCCTTATGCCTATCCCATGCATGCTTAAACTCCTTCACTGTATTTGCAGCTACCACTTCTGCAGGAAGGTTATTCCATGCATCCACTACTCTCTCAGTAAAGTAATACTTCCCCCTCTAATTTAAAACGATGTCCTCTTGTAGCAGTTTTTCTTCTTTTAAATATTCTCTCCTCTTTTACCTTGTTGATTCCCTTTATGTATTTAAAAGTTTCTATCATATCCCCTCTGTCTAGTCTTTCTTCCAAGCTATACATGTTAAGGTCCTTTAATCTTTCCTGGTAAGTTTTATCCTGCAATCCATGTACTAGTTTAGTAGCTCTTCTCTGAACTCTCTCCAAAGTATCAATATCCTTCTGGAGATATGGTCTCCAGTACTGAGCACAATACTCCAAATGATGTCTCACTAGTGCTCTGTAGAGCGGCATGAGCACCTCCCTCTTTCTACTGGTAATGCCTATCCCTATACACCCAAGCATTCTGCTAGCATTTCCTGATGCTCTATGACATTGTCTGCCTACCTTTAAGTCTTCTGAAATAATGACCCCTAAATCCCTTTCCTCAGATACTAAGGTTAGGACTGTATCACTGATTTTATATTCTGCTCTTGGGTTTTTACGCCGCAGGTGCATTATCTTGCACTTATCAACATTAAAGTTTAGTTGCCAGATTTTTGACCATTCCTCTAGTTTTCCTAAATCCTTTTCTATTTGGTGTATCCCTCCAAGAACATCAACCCTGTTACAAATCTTTGTGTCATCAGCAAAAAGACACACCTTACCATCGAGGCCTTCTGCAATTTCGCTGATAAAGATATTAAACAATATGGGTCCCAGAACAAATCCCTGAGGTACCCCACTGGTAACAAGACCATGGTCTGAATATACTCCATTGACTCAACCCTCTGTTGTCTGCCCCTCAGCCACTGCCTAATCCATTCAACAATATGGGAGTCCACGCACCAAGACTGCAATTTATTGATAAGCCTTCTATGTGGGACAGTATCAAAGCCTTACTAAAGTCCAGATAAGCGATGTCTACTGCACCTCCGCCATCTATTATTTTAGTCACCCAATCAAAAAAATCAATAAGTTTAGTTTGACATGATCTCCCTGAAGTAAACCCATGCTGTTTTTCATCTTTCAATCGATAGGATTTTAGATGTTCCACAATCCTCTCCTTAAGTATGGTTTCCATTAATTTCCCCACAATTGATGTCAGGCTTACTGGCCTATAGTTGCCCGATTCCTCCCTACTACCTTTCTTGCGAATGGGCACAACATTTGCCAATTTCCAATCTTTTGGGACGACTCCTGTTGCCAATGATTGGTTAAATAAATCTGTTAAAGGTTTTGCTAGTTCGCCGCTGAGCTCTTTTAATAGCTTTGGGTGTATCCCTTCAGGCCCCTGTGACTTATTTGTATTAATTTTAGACAGCTGACTTAGAACCTCTTCCTCTGTAAAGACACATGCATCAAAAGATTCATTAGTCTTCTTTCCTAACTGAGGTCCTTTTCCTTCATTTTCCTTTGTAAAAACTGAACAGAAGTATTCATTGAGGCAGTCAGCTAGTTCTTTATCTTCTTCCATATACCTTCCTTCTTTTGTTTTTAATTTGGTAATTCCTTGTTCTAGTTTCTTTTTTTCATTTATGTATCTGAAGAATGTCTTATTGCCTTTTTTCACTGACTGAGCTAATTTCTCTTCTGCCTGTGCTTTAGAAGCTCTTATAACTTGTTTGGCCTCCCTCTGCCTAATCTTATAAATTTGCCTGTCAACCTCGTTTTGTCTTTTTTTTATAATTACTAAATGCTATCTTTTTGTTTTTAATGATTTTGGCCACTTCTGCTGAGTACCACAGTGGTCTCTTCCTTTTTTTGCTTTTACTGACAAGCCTAATGCAATTTTCAGTTACCTTCAATAGTGCCACTTTTAAGTAGTCCCATTTCTCCTGGACTCCATTGAAACTGTTCCAATCTGATAGGGACTTGTATACCACTAATCTAATTTTAGAAAAGTCAGTTTTTCTAAAATCTGAAACTTTTGTTTTTGTGTGGTGTGACTCAGTCACTGCACTTATAGTAAACCACACTGAGTGGTGATCACTAGATCCCAAGCTTTTCGCTACAGTAATATCAGATACCAAATTCCCATTTGTGAAAACTAAATCTAAAATGGCCTCCTTCCGGGTTGGCTCCTCAACTACTTGCTGTAGAGATAATCCCAGTAGGGAACTTAGAATATCTGTACTCCTGGCAGAACTAGCTATTCTGGTTTTCCAGTTTACATCAGGAAGATTAAAGTCTCCCATAATGATAACTTCCCCCTTCATATTTCCTCAACTAGTAGATCATCTAATTCTTTGACTTGGCTAGGTGGTCTATATATGACACCTACACGAGTTACCTTATGATTATCAAGCTGCAAGGTAACCCAAACTGACTCTAAATTGGTCTCGCTAAATTGTATCAAATTAGATTTCATGCTATCTTTCACATACAGGGCCACCCCTCCTCCTTCTTGCCTTCTCTGTCTTTCCTGTATAGAGAGAACCCTGGTATTGTTATATCCCAGTCATTACTCCCATTAAACCACGTCTCAGTAACAGCCACTAAATCTATATTCTCAGATGCCATTATAGCCTCAAGTTCATTGATCTTATTCCCTAAACTGCGAGCATTTGTAGACAAGAATCTGAGCTTGTCATTTCTTAACCTTTGTGCTACTGGCATCTTCTGGCATTGTTCCGGGGGGCAGTCGGACTGCTGGATTATCACTCCTTTGCCCCCCTTTCCTAGTTTAAATGCTCCTTAGCAAATACTTGGAACTGTTCACTGAGGACATTCATTCCCTTGAGAGAAAGACAGCTGACACTCACCTGCTTTGGCCATGATCGGAGAGGACAACATTCCTGGCCATTTAACCCTTCAGATGCTGTGGTTGATAGCGACTGTGGCATTTGAGTGGTTAGACAGAGAAAGTGTGCTCTATCTGTCCTCAGATGTCCCCTACATGCTGCAAAATCATGAGGTGCCAGTCAGTGGTCATGTCAGACAGAATCCTTCTGGAGGCTCCCAGGCCCCCAGAACTCTTACCACCATGGTTTTCCATGGTTTTTACTATGCATACATTTTACACATATTATGTGCTTAGTGTATAGTGGATTATGCTTGGGAACCTATTTTGATTTGTTCAGGCTGAGTACAAGGGTTAAAAAAGTAAAGACTCACCTGTCACCAGTGGTCCGGTTTCAGAACTGAGCTCCATTCCCCCTTCCAGTCCCTGCTGGGTATGCACAGATATGTCACGTGACTGCTGCTACCACTGATTCTACTGATTGGCCAGCAGTGGTGACGCATGTATAGATGGTACGTCACACCTCCAGTCCAGTGGGAACTGCATGCACAGGGAGTCCAGCACTGGATCTGGAGTGCCAGTGACTGGTGAGTTTTTCTTTTTAACCCTTGCTCCTAGCTTGCACATATTAAAAGGGGTTTCCCGTCTCAGAGAACCCATTTAATTGGCTGTGCTTTTTATTGGTCAGTATAGAGCATACAGGAAGGATGGAGATCTCTACAGCATCATTTTTCAAAGTCTTAGATAGCTGTATTTTGCTGCACACAGTTGATTTTCATCCATCTTTATTTTTCTTGCTTTAGATTGATGTGAGGAGTATGTGGAGATATGATTTTTTCTGTCATCTGGCAGAGGAAATCAGCTGCACAGGTAACACTGCCTCTCAGAGGATCAAGTGTTTACATTTCACACTCCCTGCAGCCAGCCTACAAGCTAACTCATCTAATAGGACGGCCCGCGTGGGGGACCTGAGCTGCTCTTCTACCTTAAATAAATTCTCTACACATCATGGAACCAGTGGTTCATAAGGAATTATGAAATGACCGTACATCTTAGACATACACCGTCTACGTTTTTGAGAACCTGGGACTGAGACGGACGCTCTCCCACACTTGGTTTGCTTATAGGACGCAGGCAAGGGGAGATACAGAGAACTCCTAGTAGGAACCAAATAACAGCGCTGTGTCTCCAAATGCACCAGCAGTCCAGGCGAATAGATTGTTACCAGAACCATCTCCCTACGACTTTCTGGTGAGGAGCTATGAGCCATAATATGTTTTTTGGACTTCTAGCTACCAGGCAAAAGGGAGGGGGAGTGACCGACTAAGGGTTAAAGTACCCGTGCAGGGCAGTGGCCATGGTCTTTTCTGAATGGAGGTCACGCTGTGTAATGTGTTTGGAGGCCCCTGGAAATCCTGCTTACATCACCGCCTCCCATGTGACTATAGCAACCAAGAATACCACTAAGGATTACAGCATTAAAGGACCAGATATTGTACCATCATCTGTATTTGCATGTTGGATTATTGTATATGATCTGTTTTTATATAGTGTTATGTCTAGTGTGCCCTTAAGGCAATTAAATATATAATTTTATCTTGCGTTGTTCTTTGTCTTGATCCACGAATCCCACATTCTGTGTCTCGGTATTGCATTATATGCTACCTGGGTTGGTTTCTGACCCGATATAACCCGGTTAACGGACCAGGCTTATATCAAACGAGGAACTGGTGGCGGTCTACTGGGCTGGCAGTGCTCTGTTTCACTGGGGCAGTGAAAGGGCTCTTTCAGCTTGTCAGGGTTGTGAGCGAGTGTCGTGCCACGCCATGGCTCACCCTCTCTCACTCCCCGTGACCGTGTGAACAGCGGGTGTCAGTGTAAACTGTGCCAGGCTGACCTTACATACTCCCAGGGAGGGCGTAACATCACGTCTTGGTAACCAGTAACGAAACCGTACCATGTGATGCCAATGTGCAGTGACGTCAGATGAGGCTGCGAGGTGCGGTTCTTCACAGTTGATATTTTGTGGTTTGGAAAAGAATGATCAACGTTCCAAAGAGGTTTTGGCTACTCTTCGATCTTGATCACTTAACAGCTGTCGCACTCAAGGATTGCAGTGAGATTGCAGCGTAGCGGTGCCAGCACAGAAATGAATGGTTGCGGTGTGACTCACATGTGTGCCACGACCCAGAATTCCATAAATTCAACACTGCTAGATTTTTTTCAATGCTGGGGTCACGGTAGAGCACAAAAGTGTTTTGATTTAGTTGACTAAAACATTCAGTAGTCTCTAAATCACTGGTGTACATCCTGCAGCCCAGGGACTACATGCTGCTCTTGATACTGTTTTCTGCAGCCGCCAACCATCTGATAACAGACAAGTATGTCTATATCTTTCGGTTGCCCAGATGTATTTTTCATGTATTCTCCCATTAGATGGGAATCCTGGAGGTGTAACCCAAGGATCTCAAGTCTCCTGGACGTTCAGGGAGTCTCCTGCTATTAGATAGCGGCTCCCTGACACCCTCATGTGAAACAATATATCCCGGAAAGGTTTACTGATAACAGAGCAGAGAGACAAGAGAAGTGACAGGACACAGAGTTTAGATTACAGGTTGAATTAACCCTTTAGGGTCAAATTGGCTTCTCAAGGAGATATATATGTTAAAGGCATCCCTTCTTCTGTCTCATTCAGTAGCTACAGTTGCAAGAAAAAGTATGTGAACCCTTTGAAATTATATGGATTTCTGCACAAATTGGTCATAAAATGTGATCTGATCTTCATCTAAGTCACAACAATAGACAATCACAGTCTGCTTAAACTAATAACACACAAAGAATTAAATGTTACCATGTTTTTATTGAACACACCATGTAAACATTCACAGTGCAGGTGGAAAATGTATGTGAACCCCTAGACTAATGACAACTCAAAGAGCTAATTGGAGTGAGGTATCAGCTAACTGGAGTCCAATCAATGAGATGAGATTGGAGGTGTTAGTTACAGCTGCCCTGCCCTATATAAAACACACACCAGTTCTGGGTTTTCTTTTCACAAGAAGCATTGCCTGATGTGAATGATGCCTCGCACAAAAGAGCTCTAAAAAGACCTACGATTAAGAATTATTGACTTGCATAAAGCTGGAAAGGGTTATAAAAGTATCTCCAAAAGCCTTGCTGTTCATCAGTCCACGGTAAGACAAATTGTCTATAAATGGAGAAAGTTCAGCACTGCTGCTACTCTCCCTAGGAGTGGCCGTCCTGTAAAGATGACTGCAAGAGCACAGCGCAGACTGCTCAATGAGGTGAAGAAAAATCCTAGAGTGTCAGCTAAAGACTTACAAAAGTCTCTGGCATATGCTAACATCCCTGTTAGCGAATCTACGATACGTAAAACACTAAATAAGAATGGATTTCATGGGAGGATACCACAGAGGAAGCCACTGCTGTCCAAAAATAACATTGCTGCACGTTTACAGTTTGCACAAGAGCACCTGGATGTTCCACAGCAGTACTGGCAAAATATTCTGTGGACAGATGAAACCAAAGTTGAGTTGTTTGGAAGAAACACACAACAATATGTGTGGAGAAAAAGAGGCACAGCACACCAACATCAAAACCTCATCCCAACTGTGAAGTATGGTGGTGGGGGCATCATGGTTTGGGGCTGCTTTGCTGCGTCAGGGCCTGGACGGATTGCTATCATCGAAGGAAAAATGAATTCCCAAGTTTATCAAGACATTTTGCAGGAGAACTTATGGCCATCTGTCCACCAGCTGAAGCTCAACAGAAGATGGGTGTAGCAACAGGACAACGACCCAAAGCATAGAAGTAAATCAACAACAGAATGGCTTAAACAGAAGAAAATACGCCTTCTGGAGTGGCCCAGTCAGAGTCCTGACCTCAACCCGATTGAGATGCTGTGGCATGACCTCAAGAAAGAGATTCACACCAGACACCCCAAGAATATTGCTGAACTGAAACAGTTCTGTAAAGAGGAATGGTCAAGAATTTGTCCTCAAAGTTGTGCTCGTCTGATCTGCAACTACAGGAAACGTTTGGTTGAAGTTATTGCTGCCAAAAAAGGTTTAACCAGTTTTTAAATCCAAGGGTTCACATACTTTTTCCACCTGCACTGTGAATGTTTACATGGTGTGTTCAATAAAAACATGGTAACATTTAATTCTTTGTGTGTTATTAGTAAAAAAAAAAGTAAATGAGGCGCACAGGAACACACAAGGACCAAGCAGAGGTGCACTCAGTAAAGTGGACTCACCCAGTCCACTAAAATAACGTAAAACTTGTGATAAATGAACTGGGCACTCTCAGGATACAGGGATCACACAGATATTTATTAATATATAAGGCAATAGAAACGACAATAAAAGAGAGAATATGGCCCTCCTGTAGGAAAGCTATGTATAAAACAGCACTTGCTCACTGTCACTGTCACTCTGACTCTAGATGGGTATTATAAACTACACATGGCATATTCTTGCAATAAAACGACAATAAAAAGGCACATCATAAATTGTACAGTTAAAACGCATACATATCACAGATGTTGAATGTTCACTGGAAAAACTACAAATGCGAGTTGTTCCCCAACTCACTGGCAAAGTTCTGAAGCTCCAAGGTAACAGTTAGAGGCATCGTGACGTGATAGTCCCACAACAAAACAGGTATAGCGGCGTCCCGCTCTATATTCAACCAGTAGCGTCCCACTGGGCTAATAGCATTTAAGTCTTGTTAAATCTCTTGTCAGCAAATATTTGATGAAAAAGATAGTCGTACCGGAAAGGTTCTCCTCACCACTTTTTCGCTACACACCGTCGCTCTGCTGGGTCGTGTTTTTAATTACCTCCAGACTTTTTTGAGCGGTCAGGTTGTTGAAATCCCACGTAGGTAAAAGTTTGGCATGTGCAGCCCGGTCTCTGCTGTAGGCTGTCACGGATTCCTTATACTTGAACCTTATCGTGGTGTTGAGCAGTATGGTGCGAGGTTCCGGCACTATCTGTTGGTCCTCACTCCTTAAAAATTCGGCGTCCTGTTAGAGCTAGACGCGTTTCGGGGCTTAAGATTGCCCCTTCCTCAGTAGCTCAAGGAAGCTATTAGAGAGTTCCACTGTTAGGGCCCTACTTTTGGTCTTGTGCACACTAATACTTTTGATATATAATCCTCTAGCATATGCCTTCATGGGTTCAGATGCAGACCTTATATTGTGACTAAAAAAGTCTACAATGGCACTAGAAATTGCAGTACCTGTGTCCACTAGATGAAGCCAGAACAGGTTCAGATGCCATAGGGGCCTCCGATTGTGTCCCAAGTTCCCTAGACGCAGCTGTAACAAAACCGAAGAGTGATCAGAGATGCTGCAGGGAAGGTAAGTGACCTCCTGAGTTATAGCGATTAAGAATGGAGATTCAATCACCAGGTCTATTCTGGACAGTGAGTTATGTGAGGAGGAGTAGCACGAGTACTGCCGCTCCCCCTGGTGCATAACTCTCCATAGGTCACATAAATCAATCTCCGCTAGCAACCTAGCCAGTGAGGTGGGGGAACTACCCGGCCACAGGCAGCTGGATCAAACTTATCAAGGAACCTGTTCAGATACATATTAAAGTCTCCCATCAACAAAATGGTACATTAGGGAATTTAGCTGCAAATGCTATAATTATTTTCAGAATCTCACTAAATTACGGTGGGGGAATGTACACCGCCACCAATATCAGACTAAAGTGGAATATGGAGCATTCAACACATACAAACCGTCCCTCACTATCAATACAGGTATCTCTAGCAACAAAGGGAAGAGTTCTACCAGGATACTAACTCCTCACGCATGTGTAGAATATCCATCCATGCCTTATGAATCAGATGGGTTTTGTCGGGAGTAAGATGTGTTTCAGAAAGACAGAGGATTGCTGGTTGGCAGGGGCGTAACTAGAAGTGACTGGGCCCCACAGCAAATATTTGTAAGGGCCCCCCCAGCGCGCTTCGCACCTCCCTCCTCCTGTGTAAACCCCACTCCTTTGGCACAGTGTAGCGGTATACTGTATATTGTGGGGCACAGTGTAGCGGTATACTGTATAATGTGTGGCACAGTGTAGCGGTATACTGTATATTGTGGGGCACAGTGTAGCGGTATACTGTATATTGTGTGGCACAGTGTATGCTATATGTGTATAACATAAACATATTTCATATGAAAACTTACAGTTACTTGACTTGGCCCTTGGGGATCTCGGACGCCACTTCCACACTTTGGCCGGGGGCTCGGTGGAGCTGATGTTGTGCTTTATCCTAATGAGAAAGATTTCATAATAAGGATTTGGAGAAGGGGTTGAGGGAGAGCAGAGCAGGGAGAGGATGGTGCTGCTACTAGGGGGTCATACCATGGGGGAGTAATAAAGCCCACAATAATGCCCCCCCCAGTAGAAATAATTCTCCTTATAATGTGACAGTGCAAAAATACCCCCTTGTAATGCCCCCAGTTGAGCTAATGTCCCCATAGTGCCCCCATAATGTCCCAGTATAAAATACCCCTATATAGTGCCCCCAGTAAATTCCCCCATAGTGCTCCTCTCCCCCCTTCCTGCTAGTGCCCCCCATAATGTACCAGTATAAAATGCCCCATATATAGTGCCCCAGTAGATGCCCTCAGTGTCCGGCCTCTGATAGACTGCCGGCCTAGTGTCCCCCATAATGTCCCCCAATAATGTGCCAGTAAGTGTCCCCATAGATGCCCCCCATCATGTGCCAGTATCAAGTGCCTCTCTCCTCCCCCCCACATGTCCCAGTATCATAGTGCCATCTCCCATCCCCCCAATGTGCCAGTATCAAGTGCTTCTCTCCTTCCCACCCCCATGTGCCAGTATCATAGTGCCAAACCCCCCCATGTGCCAGTATCATGTGCCTCTCTCTCCCCCCCCATGTCCCAGTATCATAGTGCCATCTCCCCCCCAAAAAAAAGTGGCAGTATCAAGTGCCTCTCCCCCCCCCCCATGGCAGTAACAGTCGGGTATTAAAAAAAACCAAAAAAACACTTCTACTTACCTCCATGTCAGCGATGCGATGCAGCCTCTTCCTGTGTCCCGCCCTGTATGTCCATATATGGAGTCAGTGCTTGTATTTCAGAAAAGTTTCTGCTGGGATTGGAACCCACGACCTTTAGAGGCAAAGCACCTAACCACATGACCATAAGAGCTGCCTTGCTGCTGACTGAAAAAATATGAGACTTCTACTGTTATAGCTGGCTAAGTCTACATCTATACACAACACACCCAGCTGCCCCAACACACCCAGCACTGCTATATCTCTATATGACAGCTGTCTCAGCACACTCAGCTCTGCTATATCTCTATATATGATAGCTGCCCCAGCACACCCAGCTCTGCTACATCTAATATACATGACAGCTGCACCAGCACACTCAGTTCTACTATATCTCTATGTATGACAGCTTCCCCAGCACACCCAGCTCTGCTACATCTATATTTCTCTAAGTATTGCTATACAGTAGATAGATATATAGAGATATAGCAAAGCTGAGTGTGCTTGGGCAGCTGTCATGTGTATAGATGTAGCAGAGCTGGGTTTGCTGGGGCAGCTGTCATATATATAATAGATATAGTAGAGCTGAGTGTGCTGGTGCAGCTGTCGTGTGTATTAGATGTAGCAGAGCTGGGTGTGCTGGGGCAGCTATCATATATAGAGATATAGCAGAGCTGAGTGTGCTGGGACAGCTGTCATATAGAGATATAGCAGTGCTGGGTGTGTTGGGGAAGCTGTCATGTGTATAGATGTACACTTAGCCAGCTATAACAGTAGAAGTCTCATATTTTTTTTCAATCAGTAGCAATGCAGCCCTTATGGCTGTGTGGATATATGCTTTGCCTCTGATACATGGTACATGGAGGTTGTGGGTTCAAATCCCAGACACATCAGGAGACAGTAAGATCACATTAGCGAGGGGGCCTGGTCCGCTGCGGCTATTTAACTAACTTGAAAATAAACTGTCACCCGGGGCGCCGGGCCCCGAAGCAGCCGCTTCTCCGGTAGTTACGCCACTGCTGGTTGGTGTATTTGCAAAGTGTGAAAGACAGCAAGTCTGGCCTAATCCCCGCACATTCCAAGCATTAATCTTAAGGGTACCCATCATCAAACCATTTCCAGAAACCATCTCCAGCCCACCCAAACAAACCAGCTAACAAAACAGATATTTCTCCCTGCAGTGGAGAAGCTGGGGTAAAAGAGATTCCTGAATGTAGATACAGACTAACAGATCTAGCATAGAATCTGCTTTAATAGTGCTACTGCGGCGCTGGGACCTGGCAGAGCTCAATATTGTAACCTGCCGCGGTACAGAACAATATAAACAAGCTGAAAGGAAGTTCATAAAAAAACTCCCCCTGCCCAGTGCAACATTTATCCAACAGAGAGTCTTATAAGGAACTGGTATGAAACCAGCTAACCCACAAAGTATTGGACGCAGCTCAAATACCACATAGAGTCCACAGTGTTCTCAAGGGTTGCCACGGAGATCCTTCTCATGAGCGTCTAGCCACTGGCACGCTGCTGCTGGATTATCAAACATATGCGTCGTATCCTCTGCCACCACACGCAGTCTGGCAGGGTAGATCAGCGAATAGGGTAGCAAAACAGCAGGTAAACGGAAACATTTACAGGAGATTTAGCCAGGAGCTCCACACCATGCGTCTGCTTACATGCCCGGTCAGTCCATACCCCACACAAAGAAGACACTTGCCAAATCTTTATAGATCCCATCTTTTATTCGACATAGAAATCAGACCTCAAACATTTTTGATGCTACTCAGTAAGTACAGCAATTATAACAGGACAGTAAATATTGAATGAACTATTGTTCATATGATTTGATGTGTTGCTATGCTCTTACCTTCATTTGCAGTGTGTTGCTATGCTTCAGTAACCCTGCAGAAGTCCATTTGGAATGTGGGCTCAAGAGCAGTATTATGCTCAGTCTTTCACCTCTCTCCCCCCCCCCCCATTTATGATTTAGGGAGGTCAATTTAAAGGGGTTGTCTCACTTTAGCAAATTACATTTATCATGTAAAGAAAGTTAATGCAAGGCACTTACTAATGTATTGTAATTGTCCATATTGTCTTCTTTGTTGGCTTCATTTATTTTTCCATCACATACACTGCTTGTTTCCAGGGGTTATGGCCACCGTTCAGGGCAGATATGAGGTTGGCGGGACAAGAGTTGCTATGTGCGAGTGCCTATGCCCTCCCTTGGTCCTGGCTGCCATAGAGCCCAGTGCCTTTTCCTGTAGTGTGCAAACACGACCACCACTTCTGGATTGCAAGGTGGTCATAACCCTTGAATACGAGCAATGTATAATGCAATGGAAAAATGAATCAAGCCGGCAAAGGAGGCAATATGGACAATCACAATACATTAATAAGTGCCTTGTATTAAGTTTCTCTACATGAAAAAATGTCATTTGCTGAAGTGAGACAGCCCCTGTAAGGGTTCAAAGTTTTTCTCCTGTTGACTTGAAGTGAGGTGTGAAGCTGTAATTATCCTGCACTGCGGCTATTATGTATCGGGCTGAATATCTGACAATGTAAAGGACAATATGGCTTATTTACCTCAATATGTGCAGGCCAGATACCTGATAATCATCTATTTATCACTGATGGTTCAGTAAGGGTGGGTTCACACTACCGTTATGCCATTCCGTTATAGGTTCCATTTATAACGGAATATAATGGAATGGCCAGACGGAATGCAAAACGGACGCCTTTAAGAGGCATTCCGTTTTGCTCTGTTCTAGTAGAAGTCTATGGGCAAGCATAACGCATACATCTGGTTTCCGTTATGCAGGATGGAAAAATCCATCGTGCATTTTTCCATCCTGCATAACGGAAACCAGACGGATCCGTTATGCTTGCCCTTAGACTTCTATTAGGACGGAGAAAAACGGAATGCCTCTTAAAGGCTTCTGTTATATTCCGTTAAAAACGGAACCTATAACGGAATGGCATAACGGTAGTATGAACACATCCTAATCTGTATTTCCGAACTACTGTATCTGCCCTCGTTCCCTGGCCTGTTCTCTCCCCTGGAGCAGGCGTGATGCAGTGATCTTATCGCGCCTGCTGGGCTGACTTTTAGTCAAACATATGGGCCTGTGGGCTCTCATGCTCATCTCAGCAGGTGCGATGACGTAACTACATCGTCCCTGCTGCTGAGGAGAGCATGATGTGCACTGTTCATTATGGGAACAGCGCTAGGTGAGTATTTGTTTATTTTATTAATACTATGGGGGCTTCATTACTGTAAGGGCGACACTAAAAGGGCATAACTACTGTGTGGAAGAACTAATAGGCCATTATACTGTGTATGGGCACAAAGGAGGCATTCTGCTGCATAGAGGCATAACTACAGTGTGGGGGCACTAAGGGGCATCTAGTATGTGGGGGCACTAAGGGAACATTCTACTGTGGGGGCACTAATAGGTTATTACTACTGTGAAGGGGCACTAAGGGAGCATTCTTCTGTGAAGGGGTACTAAAGGGGAATAACTACTGTGTGGGGCATTAAGGGGGCATACAGATCTCGGGCAGCATACTGTTTTTATTTTCATATTTTTTACATGTCTGAGTGGATGGGGGGTTGTATGGTGAACGTGGATGGCCTTGACTAGCTGTGGGAGGTGGGTTGCGGAGAAGTTGTTCATAGCAAAAAAAAAATATTATGGGGCCAAGCCTTTTCTAGTTACACCCCTGCACTGTAGCTAAGCTGTAGTCAAACATCACAGCTCTCTCCTAATGGAGTTAATCTAAAATCAGTGAAGTGATCCTCTGTAGACATTGACTGAACAGTTGCTTTAAGTATTAAAGAGGACCTATCACTGGTCCTGACATACCCATGTAAATAGCTGGCAGTGTAGTGCATACTGAAGGCATGTTCCTCTCCGTTCCCCTGCTGTGCCCCTGTTCTGGTGTCCTGTCTGGTATGTAAATCCATACTATCGGTACAGGGAGGAGCAGACAGCAGTGTTTCTTAATCGCAGCGGAGAGCATCCCAGCCAGGGAGAAATCAAAGCTCACCTCAGCCAGCTACCGTAGTTATATGACAATGTCAGGACCGGTGAAAGGTCCTCTTTTACAGTGTGCTGAGTAACTGTCATTTTCAGTGTGGTTTGATTGGTGGATGTTGTTGGGACAACACTAAAACCAAAGAAGACAAATGTGAAGGCATTGCAAAGTGATGTTCCATGAGTTTCTAATACCAGAACACTGCTTCCTTTATTCACAGGGTTCAGGATATATAAGATAAAAAAGTGCTCATTTAGAGATGGGCATCGTAAAGGGAGTCTGTCGCCTCTAAAATCGGTTTCACAGTAAGCATACTTCCATGTAGAGTAGGTGCCATGAAACATAACCATACCTTTCTTCTGAAAATCCAGTTCTCTGATCCTGAGAAACTTGTCTTTTTTATGCAAATAATGTTTTTGGTATACTATGGGCAGGGCTCCACCATAAGGCTGCGCAGCAACTCCCCCTCTTGTTTGATTGACAGTCCCTGAGATTACAGAGATGGTAGCTGGGATGCACGGGAAACCAAAAAACTTTTTGGTATAAAAATAATAAAGACATTTCTTTCAGGACTAGAGGAACAGATTTCCACAAGAAATGTTATATTTTAAAGGATATGCTTACTTTAAAACAGATTTTGGAGACAGACTCCCTTTAACTAATGGCTATGAAACTGCAGAATAGGTCAGAGATCTATTCTTATCGCAGATCCACCACACTACACTAAAAACTATCACTTTAATCACATAAAGATGACATACCAGACATGTTTTTGTGACAGGATACTAACACATTGAATTCACATAAGAAAATTAAATAATTTTATAGCATACTAAATTGTTATAGAAACATGCTTATAGGAACTCGCCATATATGACAAAATTGTTTGGCCAATTGCAGGTAAAGAACTAAAGTTAGATGTGGACCTTTGATAGCTGTTAGCTAAACCCTTGTTCATTCAACAGCTATACCTTTAGATCTTGCTATACATATTCATGTTCGGTTCAGCTAAGCGCGCATGTGGTCTCAATAGGGAAAAGATAATATGTCTCTACCAGACATCCCCTTAAGAACAATGCATCAGGCATGGTAAAATTCAAAATTCATGATCCTTTTTCGCCCACCTTTTGCCGGATGAACGCAGGGCAAACATCTAACAAACTTAGATGTTCAGTTGGTCATGGCAAAATCAATAGGTGCGAAGAAGAGACCAGTATAGCTGTGTGTGCGGGACCAGGATGGAACACCTCAAGAGCTGAGACATGAGATCTCATGAAATTGTTCACCCAAATGTGTAGCTAGGTATGAAACGTGTCTTGCTCTCATTGTAGGCATTTTGGAAATATAAGTGGCCTCTATACCCTTTAAGCCCTATATATTGACTCTTTTATAGCCTTTATAAGTTGGGTTCGAAATCTGTTGCTGGCAAAATAGTAAAGTATAGGATTGACGCAACTATTGAAAAAAGCAAAGCAAATAGTAAATGGTATTAACACATTAAGATTCTGAATGGTTCCACAGTTGCTAATGATACCAAAACGAGCTAACCATTTCAAGATGTTCAAAATGTGCAATGGCAGCCAGCATATCAGGAAAGCAAGCACCATAGATACCACCACCTTTAGGATTTGGTCACTTTTGGTTTTCTTCACCTTTTTCTTTGCAGACTCCAGAATTATTTTATACATCATATAATAACAGATTCCTTGTATCGTGAAAGGTATCACAAAGCCAACCACATACTTCATTAAGTCTGCAAATATTGGCCAAAACAAACTGTTCGGTGGGTATCTCATGCCACAGACAATGTGCTGAGAAACGTACGAATAGTAGGTCTGTCGAAAGTAGATTGATGGGATGCTCATCACTAAAGCTGAAACCCAAATTAGAAGAGTAACAATTTTAGCTTTGGTAAGAGTTCGCTTTTTGAGAGACTGCATTGGACGTACAATCCCAAAGTAACGATCTATACTGAGGCACGTAAGCAGGAAGATGCTGGCGTACATGTTCACTGATGACATTGCAGCACACAATTTGCACATTGTAGGACCAAAGATCCACTTGTATTTTCCAAAAAGATCCACTGCCCATAGTGGCAGTGTGGCAACAAAGAACAAGTCTGCTATAGCCAGGTTCACAATGTAGATATTGGCCACTGACTTTCTCTGGAGGCAACATGACAGACCCACTACTATGGTCATGTTTCCAATGATGCCTACTATGAAGATGAGCAGGTACAGTATGGGGATAAGAACAAAGTGATAGGCAGCACCATTTTTCAGATTTGAGCAGTTTGACTGGACAAGAGCACTAGGAGTCTGGAGAATAACATCAAGTGATCCAGCTGATGCATTTGAAGATAAATCCATGATCAGGAAGAAGAAAATATGTCCCAAAACCTGAAAGAAATATAGTTTGTGAATTTGTGTGTATTTTTATGTAAATAACAGGGAATGGTCTGGTTTCTATCACATACTGCATGTGAAAAACATATTTTGCAAGGCATGGCAAACCAGAGATCAGGAAATACCTCATATAAGCCATTTATACCTTATACCCATTTGAATCATTCTTGATGGGTACATTAACAGGGGCGTAACTTTAATTCATAGGGCCCCATAGCAGAATAAGATGAGGCCCCACCACCTAGTGTAAGACAATTAAAACATCAGCATAAGCAGTAATAATTAAAGGTATGTATAATAGCACGATATATTAGAAAAACCCTCATAATTGCAAAAAGACACCATATTGTTATTTCCCACAAAAAGGTACAATATTTTTGCACCTGATTGAGCAGGGGTGGATATCAACAGCAAAAGGTTCTAGGTGTAAGAAAGGTGTGCATGCTCTCTACAGCCTAACATGTGATTTGTCAAGAAAGAGGTCTCTTCTTTCTGGAGATCTGAGGGTATTCAAGTGTTAAGACCCCGTTCAATATGTTAAAATAGTTTGCCCAACTTTTAGTATCCTTTGAATATGTCATAAATGTCTAAGATGAGAAGTTATATCCTTGCAATATTCCATACCTTGCGTTTTCCGAAAAATCCTTAAAGAGGTTGTCCAGCCTTTTTTAAGTGATGGCCCATTTTTGGAATAGGCCATCACTAGCTGATCGGTAAGGGTCTGGCAACCTACACCCCTGCACATCAGCTGTTTGGATGTAGCTCCATCACTGAAAGTTGGAGCTGGAACTACACTGTGCCAGTGAAGTCAATCGGAGCAGAACCACAGTGACGAGTGCTATCCACTACAATGTTGACAGTGCTCTGTAGCTCCAGCGCTGACTTCTGGTGATGTAGCTACACAAAACAGCTAATCAACAAGGGTGCAGGGTTACCCCACCGATCAGATAGTGATGGCCAATTCTGAGGATAGGCCATTACTTAAAAACGGCTGGACAACCTCTTTAACATGATAAAATTCTCACTACAGAGTAAAACAAAGCAGTAGATAAGGTTTGAAAATGAATCTGCAAAGATTTGGCCTTGCCTTCAAATGTTACATAGGTAAACAATGCCTGTCCCCATACTGTCTACTTTTAGTCCGCAATTGAGCCATTGATTTATATGACAACCAAGAAGCAATATGCTGAACCACCTGTGAGCCTTGTGTGCCTATTATGCTCTCAGATTAGTCCCAATACAACAGATTTAAAAAATTTGTAATCTGAGACAAACTGGTTTCCATCCAACATCCATCCAGTGAAAGAGGTGTACTGTCTTCTTCTGCACAATGCGCACATACCCAAAGAAACTGGACTCTTCTCCTGGTCACAACTCAGGTAATATACAGTCAGGTCCATAAATATTGTGACATCGACACAATTCTAACATTTTTGGCTCTATACACCACCACAATGGATTTGAAATGAAACAAACAAGATGTGCTTTAACTGCAGACTGTCAGCTTTAATTTGAGGGTATTTACATCAAAATCAGGTGAACAGTGTAGGAAATACAACAGTTTGCATATGTGCCTCCCACTTGTTAAGGGACCAAAAGTAATGGGACAATTGGCTTCTCAGCTGTTCCATGGCTAGGTGTGTGTTATTCCCTCATTATCCCAATTACAATGAGCAGAGGTTCAGAGTTAATTTCAAGTGTGCTATTTGCATTTGGAATCTGTTGCTGTCAACCCTCAAGATGAGATCCAAAGAGCTGTCACTATCAGTGAAGCAAGCCATCATTAGGCTGAAAAAACAAAACAAAGCCATCAGAGAGATAGCAAAAACATTAGGCATGGCCAAAACAACTGTTTGGAACATTCTTAAAAAGAAGGAACGCACCTATGAGCTCAGTAACACCAAAAGACCCGGAAGACCACGGAAAACAACTGTGGTGGATGACCGAAGAATTCTTTCCCTGGTGAAGAAAACACCCTTCACAACAACTGGCCAGATCAAGAACACTCTCCAGGAGGTCGGTGTATGTGTGTCAAATTCAACAATCAAGAGGAGACTTCACCAGAGTGAATACAGAGGGTTCACCACAAAATGTATACCATTGGTGAGCCTCAAAAACAGGAAGGCCAGATTAGAGTTTGCCAAACAACATCTAAAAAAGCCTTCACAGTTCTGGAACAACATCCTATGGACAGATGAGACCAAGATCAACTTGTACCAGAGTGATGGGAAGAGAAGAGTATGGAGAAGGAAAGAAACTGTTCATGATCCTAAGCATACCACCTCATCAGTGAAGCATGGTGGTGGTAGTCTCATGGCGTGGGCATGTATGGCTGCCAATGGAACTGGTTCTCTTGTATTTATTGATGATGTGACTGCTGACAAAAGCAACAGGATGAATTCTGAAGTGTTTCAGGCAATATTATCTGCTCATATTCAGCCAAATGCTTCAGAACTCATTGGACAGCACTTCACAGTGCAGATGGACAATGACCCAAAGCATACTGCAAAAGCAACCAAAGAGTTTTTTAAGGGAAAGAAGTGGAATGTTATGCAATGGCCAAGTCAATCACCTGACCTGAATCCGATTGAGCATGCATTTCACTTGCTGAAGACAAAACTGAAGGGAAAATGCCCCAAGAACAAGCAGGAACTGAAGACAGTTGCAGTAGAGGCCTGGCAGAGCATCACCAGGGATGAAACCCAGCGTCTGGTGATGTCTATGCGTTCCAGACTTCAGGCTGTAATTGACTGCAAAGGATTTACAACCAAGTATTAAAAAGTGAAAGTTTGATTTATGATCATTATTCTGTCCCATTACTTTTGGTCCCTTAACAAGTGGGAGGCACATATGCAAACTGTTGTAATTCCTAAACCGTTCACCTGATTTGGATGTAAATACCCTCAAATTAAAGCCTCATGCACACGACCGTTGTTTGTTTCCGCGTCCGTTCCGCCGATTTTAGCGTTTCTGATGCGGACCCATTCATTTCTATGGAGCCGTTGAAAATGCAGATAGTCCACCATTTGTTATCCGTGTCAGTGGTCTGTGGTTCCAGTCCGTCAAAAAAATATAACCTGTCCTATTCTTGTCCGCGAAAAATGGTTGGCGGACCCATTCAAGTCAATGGGACCGCCAAAAATGCGGATGCACAACCGTCTGTCATGCGCGTCCGCGTCCGTTTTTGTAGAATCATTATCCTGGGTGGGGATATTAAAATTACACTTAATTTACCTTCCTTTATTTTTGGCGGTCCGTCCCAAAAAAACAGAAGACACACGGAAACACAACGCCCAAAAAAAACGGCAACAGAAACGGAACAACAGATCCCCAATTTGCGGAACGGAAAACAACAACGGTCGTGTGCATGAGGCCTAAAGCAGACAGTCTACAGTTAAAGCACATCTTGTTTGTTTCATTTCAAATCCATTGTGGTGGTGTAGAGAGCCAAAAATGTTAGAATTGTGTCGATGTCCCAATATTTATGGACCTGACTGTAAAAGTTCTTTTACTAGTAAATGCTGAAACATCTGTCTGTGACAGACATGCTGGTGGTTTAGTAGCCCCAAACCTGGTGCCAGGCTCCATTTAATGCAGTTTAAATCTATCTATCTATCTTGTAATAGAAGAATGAGACAACACTCCAAATGCGGTGAAAGGACGGTATACCCACTTTATTCACCCCAAACACAACGTTGGCTTGGGTTGGCTTTCTTGGTTTGAGAAACGCCTCATTGTGCTGGGCTGAAACGTTGTGTTAGGGGTGAATAAATCAGGTTCACCACCCTTTCACCATATCTGGAGTGCTGCCTCATTCTTCCATTACTATCCAGTAGCTTCCAACCCACAGCCTGGAGGGACTGCACCCATCATCTCCATATTTGTCTAGTGCTGCTGTGTTTTGTGTTTTAGTATCTATCTATCTATCTTCTATCTAGCTTGTCTATCTATCTATCTATCTATCTATCTATTATCTATCCTATCTATCCATCAACAAAAAACAAGCAGCGCTCCAGGATCTTCAAATGTAGAAGTGTTTAATTTCTCTGTGCTGGAGCCATTTCAAGCTGTCTGACTGTCATACATAGTCTAACATATGTTTCTTTAAAAACAACATACATGGGTGAATAGATACATGCATGTTTGAGTAAACATTACATAATCCAAAATAAGTTTTCTAGATGATGTTGACCATTTGTGCATTTCTCCAGGTGGCATATCAGAATAAACTATACAGTAATAATTATTTAGTTAGACTAGTGACATTTACGTGAGATGAGAGAATTAATTCTACAATTTTACCCACATTTTTCTGTATATTCTGATTCTAACAAATCCGAATGTTGTGTGATATGATTAGGAAAAATCAAGATGAAAGAGCGAAAGACTTTTCCAGGCAATTGGGGCACTTTCAATTTGTGTGGAATTTATTCAGAACTAATCAGACGGCTGATTCAGTTGAATTGGACCTGAATAGAATTTTAAGAAATTCGCTCTTCTCATATCATCACTTTTGTCCATAAATCCTTAGCAACAGCAGTATGCAAACTTCAACTGCATAAAATTGGTTAGCAGATTAGTATACAAATGAATAACATCACAATTTCTCCTTAACGAGTCACTTTGAATAAGATAATACATCTGCAGGTTTTTATAAGGCAAAAACTTACCAAACCACATAGAATCAGTGCTGTGGGTAATAAGTTCTTGCTGTTCCCTGTTATTAGCTGCAGATCACAGACATCTGTAACAGTGTGACAACAGCTGAACATCGAGCTTTGCTTGCAAATGACCACCATGCATATACAGACAATATTTCTAGTTGATCTCCAGCATTTTCCATAGTGTTATTGAAGAGCTACTTTGGCTTTCTTCTCTTCTTTCTATTATTGACCAGTGTAGAATTTCCAGGACATCTAGCAAGCTGACAGCTACTTTGTCTTTATGCTGTAATGGATCACTGGTCTTATCAGCATCTGGGTGGAGTTTATCTGTCTGCCTACAGCAATAATAAACCATCCTTTTAGGTAATTTGTACAGAATGTAGTTTTAATGGACCGTGTTCAAAATACAGTGCATCTGTCATTATTAGAGATTTCTACTCTTGACCCTAAACCAGTGGTGCACAGCCTTTGGTCTGGGGGCCACATGTGGCCCCTGATGTAATTCTGTGACGATCCTAACTGATATCAATAGATGGGCTGCGGACCCACAGTTCCAACTAACTGGTTTGACTTTAGGCTATTCTTGAGGGCCTTGTCCTATCGTTCTCCTGGTTTTTACTCTTTAACCCTTATACAGGGATCTGGTCTTCAGACCAGAGGAGAGCCACAAGGCTGCTACCTTGGTGTAGTTGGCAGCTAACACATTGGAGCGGTCAGGGCAGGGAGCTCAGGGTCAACACTGTGAACAGGCATGAGTCAGGTCAGGCGGCAGAGAATCCCAATCCAATAGACAGGCAGAAGTCGGTACACAAACAGACAAATGGATATAGCTCTTTTACAGGGTCAAGCAGACCAAAGGACCTGGCAGGATCTACATATAGAGACCTATTGCTCAGGAAACAGAAGGAAACAGCCAGGTATATATAGAAGCAGCTAATTAGCAATTATACACAGCCATACAGCAGCTTAAAGATTAGGAGAAGATTAACCCTTGGAGGGTTACACACTGAGGTTCAAAGAATACAAATCCTAACACACACAGGACAATGATGCCCTAGCCTGCTGCCACAGTGCCTGAATTATGACAGACACAGGGTGAGTGGAGCAGCACCTATGCCCATCCATGACATCGGGAAAGCAGCAGACAGGGGCTACCTGTGTAACAACAACCATCTAGTTGCTTTCCACATCAGAATGTGGCACACAACTCAGGATCGGAGGTAAAATTATAATGATGCAATGAGTAGCTATGTTTGGTCCATGCCCAACAATTGGCTGCCTGACCCCTGTTTGAGGTTCTTGAGGTCACTTGTACTATAAATTTATGTAAAGTTATGCGAAAAGTTAGTGACCACTTAAGTTCAGACACCCCCCGCCCCCCATTGAAAGGTGCCCTAGAAGTGAACAGCAATAGTCTGGGCATGCTTGCTGGCCTCTGTTTTCTAATTATATGGTTTGTACATTGGACAGAAATGTCCTTTGTTATCTTGATTAGAGATGAGCGAATTTCTCACAAATTCAATTCGGTCTGTTTGCAGAATTTTCCAAAGATTTGATTCGATCCAAATTTATTTGTGGCGAATCTCATTACAAAACAGCTATTTCCTAGCTGCAGAGAGTCTGTATAGTGGTGTAGAACACTGTGCCTTACAGTAACATGCATAGGGAGTCTGCTGTGGTAGTGAAACAATACTGTGAGTCAGTATGACACGCATATGACAGGCGTCGCTCTTAGAATCACTGCACACTTCACTTATTTGGGCAGTTATGGGGCCAAAACTGACCAAATATCTCAAGTGTGAACTCAGCCTTACAGGTCAATGTTTTCGCCAGGTATAAAGAACTGTGCAGAAGCCAAAGATCCTACTATAACGTGAAAGAGCGCTGTCACGATCAGTGTGGGGGGAAAACTCCACACTGAACACAGGAGGGAAGGGGAACAGTAACTGGGCCTGGAAACTAGGGAAGAAACAGGTCACCTCCTAACCAACCCTAACTACCTATCAATATAAATAGACCCTGAAGGTAGAAATATTCATATGCAGGATACCTAGGCCCTTATTTCCCTATAAGGCCCTGGAATAAGGTTAGGACCAGAGACAACCCATTCCTCCCCAGATGGACGAATGGAAGTCTCTGTCTCAGGCACAGATACAAACAACAGGGAAGAAAACAAACACAAACAAACGTGACACTTAACTTCTGTAGAGACGGACGAGCAGGAACACCAGAGACGACCTTACACCAGCTCAGCCAAACCCAAATTAAGCTATCTACCGCATAGTCAGAAGGGTGGGGTCAGACTGTAAAGGGTAGAAGTGATGACCACTGAGCAACAGCTGAGAAAAGGGAAGTGGTCATTAACCCTATCAACACTGAATCAAGAGAAATCAAGGAGGCTGTTAGATTCCTCCACGCTCAGCCAGTCTCCTTGATTTCCTGACATCAGTCACCTGAGGGACTGTGACAGTATCCCCCCCATCTTCTCCGGGTGACCTCCGAGCACCCAGGACCGACCCTATCAGGATGGGCTCTGTGAAAGGCCTTGACCAGACGATTTGCATTAACATCGGCTGCTGGAACCCACATCCTCTCCTCTGGTCCGTAACCCAGTGAATGAGATACTGGAGGGATCTACAGAGAACTCGGGAGTCCACAATCCTGCTGATTTGAAATTCTAAATTACCGTCCACCATGACAGGAGCGGGAGGCAAGGAGGATGGCTGAACAGGTTCGACACATTTCTTCGACGACTTATGAAATATGTTATGAATTTTCAAAGCCTGAGGAAGTTCAAGACGGAAGGCTACAGGGTTAACAATGGCAGTTATCTTATATGGACCAATAAATCTTGGGCCCAACTTCCAAGAATGTACCTTAAGCTTAATGTTTCTTGTGGACAGCCACACAGAATCACCCACTCTCAGGTCCGGACCATTCATACGTCTCCTGTCAGCCACACGCTTATACCTGTTGCTCATCTTTTCCAGGTTATTTCAAATTTTCCGCCAAATCGAAGACAAAGAAGAGGAAAATCGTTCCTCCTCAGGAATACCATAAGTTTGAGAACCAGAAAATGTGTCAAACTGCGGATGGAATCCATATGTCCCAAAAAACGGCCACTTATCAGTGGACTCCTGTCTATGGTTATTAATGGAAAACTCAGCTAACGACAAGAATGAAGACCACTCCTCCTGGTTCTCCGAAACAAAACATCTCAAGTAAGTCTCAAGATTCTGATTGGTGCGCTCCGTCTGTCCATTCGACTGAGGATGAAAAGCCGAAGAAAAAGACAATTGTACCCCCAGTAGAGTACAGAACACTTTCCAGAATCTGGAAACAAACTAAATCTCCCGATCAGACACCACATCAGAGGGAATTCCATGTAGTTTCACAATGTTATTGACAAACACCTGTGCAAGAATTTTGGCATTAGGTAGAGCAGGCAATGCTATAAAATGCGCCATTTTGCTAAACCGATCAACTACCACCAGGGTCACGGTTTTTCAAGAAGAATTCGGTAAATCCGTGATAAAGACCATGGACAAATGCGTCCAAGGTCTGGACGGGATGGGTAACGGAAGAAGAGATCCAGAAGGCCGAGTATGTGTCACCTTAGCACGAGCACAGGTATAACAGGCTGACACATAGTCCTCAACACACTTACGCAGCCCCGGCCACCAAAATCTGTGCGAGATGAGATCGACAGTGGATCTACTCCCAGGGTGTCCAGCCAAGACAGTACAGTGATTTTTCTCAAATACCTCCAACACCTTAGCCTCAAGATCAGGATATAGGGCAGATATGACTACCCCTTCAGACAAAATAGGACTAGGATCTTTAGAATCACCCCCCCCCCTTCCCTGGAAAGCTGGGCGACAAAGCATCCGCCTTGACGTTCTTAACCCCAGGGCGGTAGGTGACAATGAAGTTAAATCTGGGGAAAAACAGCGACCATCTGGCCTGCCTTGCATTCAGTCGTTTAGCCGACTCAAAGTAAGCCAGATTTTTGTAAACAGTAATTACCATAATAGGATGAATTGCTCCTTCCAACCAATGGCGCCATTCTTCAAAAGCCAACTTAATGGCCAGCAATTCCCTATTACCCACGTCATAATTTCTTACAGCAGTCAAGAGTTTTTTAGAGAAAAAAGCACATGGACGCCATTTACTAGGTGAAAGACCTTGTATGAGGAATATGAGGCCGGCAGGGGAGGGGGCGGCTACAGGTTAAAAGGCTTGTGCTAGCAAGCGGGCATGTCTTTTCTCTGAAGGAGGGTCACATCGTGCCATGTGTTTAGAGAGACCTGCAACCTGCTGACATCACTGCCCTCCATGTGACTACAGCAAAGAAATCATCACAACCCAAAAGGACTCATCCATCTGGTAAACTGACTTTTGCTCTGTTTAATCCTGTTTGTACCATACCACCTGTATTTGTAACCTCAGACCACTGTATATATCTTTGTGTTTATAGTGTTAGTTCCAGTGAGCCCTTAAGGCAATTAAATATATAATTTAATCTTGTGCTGTCCTTGTATCTCGATCACGAATCCCCACGTCCATGTATCGGCCTAGTAATACGCTACCGCGGGTTGGTTTCTTACCCTATATAATCCATTAGCGGACCGGGCTTATATCAAACAAGAAACTGGTGGCAGTCTTTCCGGGCTGAGAACGCGCTGTTTCACTGAGGCAGTGAAAAGGCTCTCTCAGCTTGTTGCCTCTATGTGCCCGTGTGGACAGGAGGAGTCTGTGAAAACTGTACCAAGACTGACCTGACCCGCTTTTTCAGGAGGGCATAATGTCACGCCTTGGTAACCAGTGACCATACCGTATCTCGATGGCTCTATGTAGTTAACGTCCGATGTCAGTCGGGGTACGGTATTCATCACACCTTGCGACAAAACTTCTCCCACCCCTACCTCGGATCCGGCAACCTTTACAAGGAATGGCTGAGACACGTCCAGTTGCACCAGAATAGGGACTGAAGCAAAACATTCCTTCACAGCAGAAAAGGCTTGTAATGCCGCCTCAAACAGAGAAATCGACCCCTTATTAGTCATGTCTGTTAACCTCTTACGGACACATCACGTACTGGTACGGCATGTTTCCCGAGTCCTTAAGGACACATGATGTACCGGTACGTCATGGGTTTAAAACGCGATTGCGGCGTGGCGGGGGTTAATCGGAACAGGATGCCCGCTGAAATCATTCAGCGGGCATCCTGTCACAATGCGAGGGGGGGTCATGTGACCCGTATCGGCAATCGCAGCAAACCGCAGGTCAATTCAGACCTGCGGTTTGCTGCGTTTCCGGTCCATTCGGGTCTCCGGTGACCCGATGAACCGGAAAAGGACTGTGACTGGACCAATCACAGTCTGAGCATTTGGGAGAGGCGGTGCTGGCTGTGGTGCTGATGGCCGCTGTCCAGGGTGCTGATTGGTGCTGGAGAGAGGCGGGAGATTCAAACTCCTGGCGCTCCTGTCTCCCCTCCTCTTCCTGTTTCAGCACCTGCACCGTCCAGCACCGTCCTCACCAGGCTCCTGCGATCCCCCCATCGGCACCCATCACCCTCCTGCACCCATCATCCTCCAGATGCAGAGTGTGTCACAAGAGGGGGATACGGAAGGACTCCACCACTCAATGTGACACTTGCCCCGATCATCCGGGCCTCTGCGTTATCGATTGCTTTAGGGAGTATCACACTTCCATGGAATACTACATTTTTATAATCCCCAACAGTCCCCTAGAGAACATAAAAAACTATGGCTCTCAATTAATTTTTTTCCAAAAATATTACTTTTAGTGCAGGCATCCTCAAACTGCGGCCCTCCAGATGTTGTAAAACTATAACTCTCAGCATGCCCAGACAACATACAGCCATCAGCAGGGCATGGTGGGAATTGTAGTTTTACATCTGGAGGGCCGCAGTTTGAGGATGCCTGCTTAGTGTCTCCAAAGTCTGAGAGCCATACATATTGGGCATCGCCGCGTCCGTAAAAATCTTCTCTATAAAAATAACATTTAACCCTACTCCCCCGGATGAACAGAGTTAAAAAATTTTTTTAAAAGTATAAAAAAAAATCCATTTTTTGTCACCTAACATCACAAAAAGTGCCTTATCTAGGATAGATTTGGCTTTTACAACGGCTAACTTTATCAACAGGATTCTCCATATGAAATATGAGTCACACACGATTTCAGATCACTCCCCAGTCCTCCTAGTAATAAAAAATCTGAAGGTTGTGGGGAGACCCCGCACCTTCAGACTGAACCCCCACTGGCTTAACATACTTCAAGACCAGGGAGCACTGGGGACTGACCTGGAAGAATTTTGGAATTTCAATGTTGGTACTGCTCATGAGCATTACGTCTGGGACGCCCTAAAAGCCTTTATTCGAGGCATTCTCTATTCTAAAATTCAAAAAGCCAAAGCTTTGTATACTAAGAAGGAGAATGATTTGGAACAGCGGATATACATCTTACAAGGGAAGGTAGCTATGGATCAAGGTGCAGAGGTACGGTAGTCTTTATGTAAGGCAAGGGAGGAATACAACCGCCACCTACAGGATAAATGACAACAGAAGATTTTTTTTGCAGGGCAAAAACAGTTTTGTGAGGCAGGTAAGCCAGGGAGATTATTAGCCTCCCTGATTAAAAATCAGCAAACTACCACTATAATTAGAAGCATTAGATCGTGTAAGGGAAATATATGTACAGACAGAGTGGATATCGAACAAGAATTTCTTAGCTATTTTTCTACATTATATAGATCAGAGTTAAAGGATCGACAGATTGACCATGGGATATTCTTAGATGGGATTACTCTCCCCTCCCTCTCCCAGGAGGACCGCCTGATGCTGGAGACTCCTCTCCAATTGATGGAGTTAGAAGAGGCAGTGAAAGCAGCTAGAAATAATTCCTCTCCAGGGGCAGATGGCCTTCCTTTTGAATTGTACCGGGCGGTATAGTGATGTGTTGCTACCGCGTTTACTGCCGGTATTGAGTGCGTCTTGGAAGGAGGGCCACCTACCCGTATCAATGACTGAAGCTATTATCACATTGGTCTTAAAAAAAGGGAAAAGTGAATTGGAGATGGAGTCATATAGACCCATCTCCTTACTTAACACGGATTATAAAATTGGTGTTAAGGCACTTGCTAATAGACATAAGAGGGTAATAGCTAAGTTAATTCATACCGATCAAACAGGTTTTATACCAAAGCGCTCAGCTCAGACTAACATTCGAAGAACTGTAATGAATATCCACCTGGGAGAGGCAGAGGACCGCTCCATCCTGTCGTTAGATGCAGCTAAAGTGTTCGACAGGGTGGAGTGGGAGTTTTTATAGGGGTACTAGACAGGGTTGTCCCTTATCCCCTCTGTTATTTGCGATTTTTTTAGAACCCCTGGCATGCCGAATTAGACGGGATACGCATATTTACGGCTTTGGCTGCCAGGATCTGCAGGACAAAATTAGCTTGTATGCCAACGATGTTCTTATATATTTAAGGGATGGATATCTAGCTTTGCCCTATGTGATGCGGATAATAAATGAATTTGGCGTCTTCTCGGGATATGAAGTGAACTGGCAGAAGTCAGCTCTGCTCCCACTAAATAAAACACCCCCAGTTAGGGTTGGGGAGGTCAGATGCTTAAGGTTAACAGACTCACTGGAATATTTAGGGGTTCGGATTAGCCCTATGGTGAAGGAGTATGCCAAATTGAATATTATCCTATTGATAGAAAAAATAAAAAACAAAGTATACCGTATGTATGGCAAAAGCTGACGCTGGGGCAAGCAGATAGAATTGCTTTAATTAAAATGGTTCTCCTCCCACAAATATTAGACCAATTGATGCCCTGCCCGATTTGGATTGAAGACGTACACTTTAAATCTCTAGAAAGATTGTTCAACGAACTAATATGGGGCAGGAAAAGAGTACGTATTAAGCAGAATTATCTATGGCTAGCAGAGGAGAATGGTGGTGTGTCCCTCCCTTGCCTACGGGGCTATTTTTTAGCCTCTCAGATACAGTGGTACATCTCTGCACCTTTCTACACATTCTCCAAACTTCTTGGAAATTATAGGGGGCCCCAGCGGGACATATTCAGCATCTTAGAAACAGGATATATGGGAAAGATGGGGAAAAAATGTAGTATATCGCACTCTATGCAAATTATATGGAACTCACTTAAAATTACCTTAGGAATCACGCATTTATTAAAATTTACTCCTATATGGTATAATGTGCACTTTATGAATTTAATAAGATGGAGGATACTGAATTCTGGGAAAGGAAGGGAATAACCAGGGTTGAGCAATTGATACACAATGGGGAAGTCAGGACCTTGGCGGAGATACTTGGGCACAGAGATATTAAAACAATAGATAGGAATAAATACGCTCAGATTAAGCACACATATATATGCACTAAAGATAAAGAGGTGTTTATGGTTAAGTCACATGAATTTATAGATTGGTGCTTTAACGTATATCAGAATACTACGTCCATTTCACTAATCTACAGTAAATGGAGAGCGGAAATGGCCAAACTGAATAAGTTCAGAAGTGAGGTTAACTGGGGTCAGGATATTGGTAATAATAAGATACTAAAATGGGAACTAATCTATAGGAACGTGCGAAAAACTTCTATATCTGGGAATCACAGGTTAATTCAGTTTAGGATCCAACACCGTTTATACTACACACCCGCCTCTCTTTCACGGTTTTATAAGGATGTCTCAGACAGGTGCCGCAGGTGTCAGGCCCAAGGTGCAGATTTCATACATCTGGTCTGGGCATCTAATTCAGGCTTTTTGGAGTAAAGTTCTTTTCCGACTCCGCAGATGCTCTTCATGTGAGGCTGAGATAGATATAATCACCGCGGTCTTAGGCACCTCCGTATATGATGAACAGGGACGGGAAAATCTGCTCTGGATGAAGGCACTTATGTTGGCCAGGGTAATAATTGCTAGGAACTGGGGTTCAAAAAACCCCGTACAGATATCTGAATGGTACCACCTGGTCGATAAGGTGAGAAAATATGAAAACATTTCTATTCATAACAAGAGTCAGAAAGCTAGATGGGATAGAACTTGGCTGACATGGTTGTAAGGTCTAACGCTGCTGTAGATGTGCCCCCAGACAGCGATAATGAGGGAGGGGAAGGGGGGGAATTGGGTTTAACTGTGTTGTTTGTCTAGCACTCATGATAGAAAAATGTACCTTAATCGTGCATATTCTGTATTGTAATTTTGTAATGTTATGTTTGTTAAATTTTCTTAAACTCCTATGTTATGAAGGAAAAATAAAAACTAATTTAATAAATAAAATAAAAAAAATCACAAAAAGTGTAATAGCGAGCGATCAAAATGTCATATGCACCCCCAATTAGTGCCAATAAAACCGCCATCTCATCCCGCAAAAAAACATTACATTAGATAGTCGCCCAACAAAAAAAAAAAAACTGTAGCTCCCAGGCTAGGGAGATACTAAAATATTTTTTTTGGGTTCCTAAAATGTATATATGTAAATGTAATATAGTGTAAAATCTAAATAAATTCTAAAATGTAGACATATTAGGTATTGCCGCGTCCGTAAGAATCTGCCCTATAAAAATAACATTTGACCAAACAACTCGGATGAACAGCGCTAAAAATATAAAAAAAAAACTGTGCCAAATTTCCATTTGAATCCTTTTTTTCCGGTAATAAAGCAAGGGTTAACAGCCAAACAAAACTAAATATTTATTGCCCTGATTCTGTAGTTTGCAGAAACACCCCATATGTGGTCGTAAATGGCTATATAGCCACACGGCAGGGCATAGAACGAAGGGAACGCCATATGGTTTCTGGAAGGCAGATTTTGATGGACTGGTTTATTTACACCATGTCCTATTAGAAGCCCCCCCTGATGTAGCCTAGACTAGAAACTCCAAAAAAGTGACCCCATCTAAGAAACTACACCCCTCAAGGTATTCAAAAGTTACTTTACAAACTTTGTTAACCCTTTAGGTGTTCCACAAAACTAAATAGCGAGTGTAGAAACAATTTTAGAATTTAAATTGTTTGTTACCTTGCCTCAAAAAAGTGTAATATAGAGCAACCAAAAATCATATTTACCCTAAAATAGTTCCAAAACAACAACCACCTTATCCCGTAGTTTCCTAGATGGGGTCACTTTTATGGAGTTTCTACTCTAGGGGTGCATCAGGGGGCTTGAAAGGGTACATGGTATAAATAAACCAGTCCAGCAAAATCTGCCTTCCAAAAACCATATGGCGTTCCCCTTCTTCTATGTCCTGCCGTTTAGCCAAATAGTAGTTTACGACCACATATGGGGTGTTTCTGCAAACTACAGAATCAGGGCAACCCATATTGAGTTTTGTTTGGCTGTTAACCCATTTTTTCCAGTAATAAAGTAAGGGTTAAAATGGAAAATTTTCCAAAAAATAGAAATTCCAAAATTGTTTCTCCATCTGCCATTAACTCTTGTGGAACACCTAAAGGGTTAACAAAGTTTGTAAACCCAGTTTTGAATACCTTAAGGGGTGTACTTTCTTAGATGGAGTCACTTTTTTGGAATTTCTATTCTAGGGGTGCAACGGGGGGCTTGAAATGGGACATGGTATAAACAAAACCAGTCCTGCAAAATCTGCCTTGCAAAAACCATATGGCGTTCCCCTCCTTTTATGTCCTCCCGTTTGGCCAAACAGTAGTTTAGGACCACATATGGGTTGTTTCTGCAAACTACAGAATCAGAGAAACCTATATTGAGTTTTGTTTGGCAGTTAGCCCTTGCTTTGTTCCTGGAAAAAATTGATTATATTGGAAAATTTTACAAAAAATCAAAATTCTTCAACTTTATGTCCATTTGCCATGAAGTATTGTGGAAGACCTAAAGGGTTAACAAAGTTTGTAAAATCAGTTTTGAATACCTTGGGGGTGTAGTTTCTAAAATGGGGTCATTTTTGGATGGTTTCTATTACGTAAGCCTCACAAAGTGACTTCAGACCTGAACTGGTCCATAAAAAGTGGGATTTGGAAAATTTCATTCCCAAAATGATACAAACATGAAGTAGACATATGGGGAATGTAAAGTCATCACAATTTTTGGGGGTATTACTATGTATTACAGAAGTAGAGAAACTGAAACTTAGAAATTTGCTAATTTTTCAAAATTTTGGGTAAATTTGGTATTTTTTTATGCAAAAAAAATTTACTTTTTTGACCCAATTTTAGCAGTGTCATGAAGTAGAATATGTGACGAAAAAACAATTTTCAGAACGGCATGGGTAAGTAAAAGTGTTTTAAAGTTATCAGCACTTAAAGTGACACTGGTCAGATTTGCAAACAATGGCCTGGTCCTTAAGGTGAAATAGGTCAAGATGAATTTACAGTAGTAGTTGGTGAATCCCAAAAACCACATAAGCGCTTTCAGATTTTCAGGTCAATCCCAGTCCAACATCGCACGGATTTTCTCGGGATCCATACGAAAACCTGAGGATGAGAGCAGGTAATCCAGTAATTGCACTTACTGAACAGCAAAAACATATTTTTCCATCTTCGCATACAATTTATTCTCTCTTAAGATCTGTAACACCTGTCTCACATGATCCTTATAAGTCTGAATGTCTGGAGAATAAATCAGTATGTCATCCAGATATACGGTACAACAACAAATCTCCCCACCAGATGATGACAGATGTCATTGATAAAATGTTGAAAAACCGCTGGAGCATTGGTTGACCCAATAGGCATGACCAGATTCTCAAAATGACCCTCAGGGGTATTAAAGGCCAGAAAAACAAACAAACCAGCACCTCCATAATAAGTAAATATGAGAACGCAGGTGCATGCTACCTTGGCTGAAACACAATTGGATTAGTAGAACTACAGGTAACAGCACTCTGCTAGTCAATTGCACAAAGATATAAGCAAACACTGTCGTCTGGTAGATGGGCCCGAAATATTTTTGATCAATTATATTCGCAAAGGGTATTAAAGGCCGTCTTCCATTCGTCCCCCTCTTTGATCCTTACCAAATTATATGCCCCCCTCAGGTCCAATTTAGAGAACACCTTGGCACCGACAATTTGATTAAACAAATCGTGAATCAAAGGAAGGGGGTAAGGATCACGGACGGAAATACGGTTGAGCTCACAGAAGTCCAGACATGGTCTAAGGGTACCACCTTTTTTTTTTACAAAGAAAAATCCAGCAGCCACTGGCGATGTGGATGGTCTGATATGACCCTTCGCCCAGCTCTTGGTGATATCCTTTCGCATAGCCTTTCTTTCGGGCTCCGAAAGATTCTACAACCGAGATTTGGGCAGTTTAGCTCCAGGAATAATATTGACGGGACAATCATACTCCCGATGCGGGGGTAACTCCTGGTTACCACTCTCAGAAAACACATCAGAAAATTCAGAAATGAACGAGGGTACAGTTTTAGTGGTGACCACAGAGAAAGATGCATTAAGACAGTTGTCCATGCAAAAATCACTCCAATTGAGAATCTGTCTCACTTGCCAGTTGATGGTAGGGTTATGTTTGCTTAACCATGGTAAGCCCAAAACCATCGGAGCAGGGAGACCCTCCAACACATAACATGAGATGGATTCCTTATGGAAATCACCCACTCTTAAATGGATGTCATTTACCACCTGCGACAGGTATTTTTGGGTAAGAGGTGCAGAATCAAACTGTCCATCAATCAGGTTAACCCCTGCCCCACTGTCGATAAATACCTTGATTTCCACAGTTTTGGACTCTAGCGCCACCTCGGCAGACAGGCGAATTCAGGTACTACCAGTAAATGACAAAAGTGCGTTTTCTTGCTACCCACCCACACCACCAATAGTAATTTGGGGATTAAGCGTTTTTTTTGTTTGTTTACACCTTGACACTGAATGTAAAAACAAATATTCACGAAATGTCCCTTTTTTCCACAACAAAAACAGACTCCCTTCATATGACCAGAGCTCTTACCATCAGTCCCAGGAGTAGCTCCCCCCAACTGCATAGGCTCCTCACAAGGTGTAACCACAGGTGTCTCTTTACCTTATTTGACAGTACGTCCTGAGGGTGAAGACCCTTAGATCTCCCCCTCAGGCGTCTATCCAGACGTACAGCAAGGGACATAGCTGCTTCCAACGACTCAGTACAATAGATTTCCGCAGAGCGCTCTCCCTGCCGTAAACCACGAAACTTGGTCTCAGCCTGAGAGATCCAGTCCAGGTCATCATAAATAAGACCCAAGGCTCTAAAAAATTAATCTACCGACTGGAGGGACGGTGATCCGGTCGGCAGAGAAAAAGCCCAAGACTGTGCATCATCCTTAAGCAAAGAAATGATCATACCCACATGTTGACACTCATCCCCAGAAGAGTATGGACGCAGCTTAAAGTCGCAACTTACACGATTCCCTGAACCAAATGAAATTGCCACTTCCCCCAGAAAATCTGTCCGTGAGGGCAACCTTAGGTTCAGGGCAGGCCTGATACCCACCATCGGAACCAGCCACCTGTGGTCTCTGAATCCGTAAGACTGTCGCGCGGAGGTCAGCTACCTCCAATGACAGTCTCTGCAGCTGTTCGACCAGTGCAGACATAGGATCCATAGCTGCACTGACCTGAGCAAAATGGCGGTTTTTAGGGTGGTAGATAATGTCACGATCAGTGTGGGGGGAAAACTCCACACTGAACACAGGAGGGAAGGGGAACAGTAACTGAAACTAGGGCCGAAACAGGTCACCTCCTAATCAAGGCCCTAACTACCTATCAATATGAATAGACCCTGAAGGTAGGTATATTCATATGCAGGATACCTAGGCCATTATTTCCCTATAAGGCCCTGGAATAAGGTTAGGACCAGAGACAACCCATTCCTCCCCAGATGGACGAATGGAAGTCTCTGTCTCAGGCACAGATACAAACAACAGGGAACATAACAAACACAAACAAACGTGACACTTAACTTCTGTAGAGACGGATGAGCAGGAACACCAGAGACGACCTTACACCAGCTCAGCCAAACCCAAATTAAGCTATCTACCGCATAGTCAGAAGGGTGGGGTCAGACTGTAAAGGGTAGAAGTGATGACCACTGAGCAACAGCTGAGAAAAGGGAAGTGGTCATTAACCCTATCAACACTGAATCAAGAGAAATCAAGGAGGCTGTTAGATTCCTCCACACTCAGCCAGTCTCCTTGATTTCCTGTCATCAGTCACCCGAGAGACCCTGACAAGCGCACTCCTTTTACACCGTCATCAGCTGATTCCACATAGATTTCTACAGAACCTGTTCTATTAAATGCTTATACAAGTAGAGCCCTGTTGACAGAGTGGAGAGGGTGTCAGCAGTAAGTTTGTGTTGACATCACTGATTATTTTGCCCTTCCTCTGATCCATCAGAACAATAACCCCAAAAAACGGATCCTGTCTGTTGAGCATCTGCCTTCACTCAGTCAGCATTTGGTCAGTAATCCATCAGTATTGCTAAAGCCAAAAAAAACAGGAGTGGATCCAAAACAGAGATGACACGTGAATGGAATATTTGCATGTCTTCCATGTTTTGTACCTACTCCTGCTTTTGGCTACCAGATCATAAGCCAATTCTGATGCAAAGTAGGGACCATGTCATACAGGACTTACAGCTGCTACATAAACAGGATCCGTTGTGCTTCTCATTTTTCCTTCCTTCTGACAGATCAGAAGAATGGTCAAATAAATGATGATATCAACCAGGCCCAAAAAATAGTGGCCCAGTTATGGAGTGGGGAGGGTGGGAACAGCATGAGAAGTCCAGAGTGTGGCCCAATGACAGAGCAGCATCAGAATAGTAGCTGAAGCAGGTAGCCAGAAGAAACATGTCTCTTTTGACAAAGTGTAGGTGTGGCACCATGGATGATCTAGTCTGATGCCTCAGGAACTGGTGTGTGGAAATCCTGGCTGACCCACGCCTGATTCATCTTCACAAAGGTCAGTTTCTCCACATTTTGGGTGGACAGGCAGGTTCTCCTTGGGGCAACTATGGCCCCCACCTCACTAAACACCCGCTCTGATGCCACGCTACTGGCCGGGCAGGAAAGCTTATCCAGGGCAAACTCAGCCAGTTGCGGCCACAAATTGAGTTTGGCTGCACAGTAGTCCAGGGGATCTTTGATGTGGGGTGGCAGGGTGCAGTCCAAGTATGCCACAACCTGCTGGTTCAGGTTCTGCTCTATTTCTACCTGCTACTGCTGGTGAGTAGATTCCTCAGTAGGCGGGTGAAGAAAACTGCTCATCAGCGACTCTGGACTTAAGTTGCTGCTTATGGAGCTGGTACTGCTCCTTCCCCACCCCCCCAGCAGCCATGGCAGTGGAATGTGAGCACAGAGGGCCCCCCAGTCAGACTTACGTGAGGAAGGGCGATGGCGCACATAGGCAGTGGCAAACTAACTATATAGGATGTCTCGATAGTAGTTCAGTTTGTCCTCCCTCTCATTGGCTGCAAAAAAGGCCCCCATTTTGGACCGGTAGAGAGGGTCTAACATGGTGGAGAGCCAGTAGTCATCCCTCTGCCGAATGCTGACAATTTGGCTGTCACTATGCAAGCAACTGAGCATGCATCAAGCCATTTGCGCAAGTGACTCAGAGGGACTCCCTGCCTCCATCTCCACTGCATACAGCCACGGTGTGTCTGGGTCATCTGCCTCATCTC
The DNA here is from genome assembly GCF_905171765.1 of Bufo bufo. Taxonomy (NCBI): domain Eukaryota; kingdom Metazoa; phylum Chordata; class Amphibia; order Anura; family Bufonidae; genus Bufo; species Bufo bufo. The sequence goes on from NC_053391.1 coordinate 550,905,010, forward strand.
CCTCATCGCCCTGTTCTCCTCCATCTGCTCCTGCTCCTCCTCTCCTGTCACCTGTGTAGAAAAACCACCTATTTGTCTACACATTGCTTGTGCTCAAATGTCCTCCTCCTCCTCCTATAGTTCAGCCCCCACAGGGCTCACGTGACATGAGATGTAGTCACCACGTCTCCTGTCCCCTGGCCAGATAAATTAAGCAGCATCTGTTCCAGGACATGAATCAGTGGAATGACGTTGTTCATCCCGTAATCCTGGCGACTGACAAATAAAGTGGCCTCCTCAAAGGGCCCGAGCAAACGGCAGGTGTCAGCAAGTTACACAGGGGAGTACCTCTGTCCGCCGGTATCATCAAGAAATCTTTTATGGCCTTTCTCTGTTCATATAATCGGTCCAACAAATGGAGGGTGGAATTCCAACAGGTGGAAACGTCGCATATCAGCCTATGTTGGGGGATGCCGTTCTGCCGCTGCATCTCAAGGAGGGTGTGCTTTGCGGTGTACGAGTGGCTGAAATGCATGCAAATTTTCCTGGTCATTTTCAGGATGTCTTGCAGATGAGGCGAAGACTTCAGGAACCGTTTTACAACCAGATTGAACACGTGCGGCCATGCAGGGAGAATGGCTCAGACCTCCTTGACGTAGCGTCAACACCATGTTCTCCCCGTTGTCGGTCACCATGGTTATGATTTTGAGTTGTCAAGGAGAAATGCAGTGTCCCACTTATGTGACCGTGGGCACAGCAAACATATCTTAATTATGTATTAATGTCATGTGATATGACTGTATTTTGTATTTTATCTCCTGTCATATTCTCCATGTCACAATGTGATTCTATATGCAAATATCCTTTAGACAGGCCTAGTCAGGGGGCACTACACTTGTTTGTCCACAAGATGGAGCAGTGTCAGTGAGTATAAATAGCTTAGCTCAGACCTAAGTTAGGCAGAACAAGTTGAATTCAGTTGGCTGGTTGAGGTCAATCCAAACCAGTTCAGATGAGCTCAGGTCTATCCAAGTGAGAGTTCAGTTCAAAGCAGTTCTCTCATGAGCCTACAAGCAACAGCAATGTAGCTGAATATCTGTAGGGAGGCATATTCCTAGACTCTCTGCTCTGTCCCTGTCTGCTTCACAGTCCAGGGTTAAGGCCTGCAAGTATTCTATCTAGAGGTGAGCAATCCACTCCTATTGATCGCCCTTCCAGGGTGACCAATGTCTAAACTGTATGCAGCCGAGTATTTAAGGAATTATCACGTTTATGCAAGACAAAGGATTAGCAAGATAGTCATTACCTGAAGACTTATTAGGAACCTTTGAAGTAGGTGTAGGAGACAGCAAGAAGCATCCACACCTCCAGTTCAAATCCTGAGGACAGTCAGGCTAACTGTCAGAACAACACTGGAATAGAAGTTTCAGGATTCAGAAAAGCACCTTTAAACAAGGATTAGGATCAGGCTGGAGTTTTGACCAGTGTAAGACTTTCATATTATTACAAGCCTAGTCTGAGCAGTAGCTTTCTTATGTATTACAAGAGCCTGTACTTCATTGAGGATTTGCATTTCCCTTTCCCCGTATGTATGGAAGATTGTGCTTAATGAGGGATTGTATCAAGAGACTGTTTTAATGCATTGTATGTGTTGTTATCAAAAGTCATCTTTAGTAAAGTTCCATTTTGAGTTTCATCCTGCTTGCCTCAGACTCAAGTTCCTCTATTAACACTAAAGTAAATGGTTGTACCTCCATACAAAAGGTACTGGCGTCACGACTACAAGGGACACTGGCACATTAATACAGACCACCAAGGGCACCTCAAACCAACATCTGGCCAGTGTTCCTTACATCAGAGTGTGCCCCAGAGAATACTTGTGCAGTTCTCCTTTTCACTTATGCGAGCCTGCCCAGGGACGACATAACCGTGAGTAACCAAAACTGTATTTACCTTGGCCCACCTATTGCTCACACCGTGACCTCACACATAATTCCCCTGCAAGGTCTGGCATACCGCAGAAAGCCAGTATTCCATTTCTTCACGAAGGACGTGGAGAAGTTCCTCCCCTGTGTGACTCGGTTCGCCTAGGTAAATTAGGTGCAAAACAGCGTGACACCGCCGTGCCCTGCAGGAGCACTGTGAATTGTCCCTGCAGTGGAGGCTGAGGACACAGTGAAGGATGAGGAGGCAGAGGCAGACATTGTTGCAGGACCAACGGCATGAGAATGTGGAGGCGGAAGCGGCGTCACCTGGCCAAGTTGCTGGTGTGGCTGGACAGGAACCACATTTACCCAGTGGACCGTAAAGGACATATATTGTCCTTGACCATAGTCACAGCTTCACGCGTCGGCGCTGCCGTGCACTTTGGTAGGCACCGACAGTCTCAAGAACTGGCCCACCTTCTGTTCTACATATGTGTGCAGGTCTGGTACTGCCTTTTTCGCAAAGAAATGACAGCTTGAGACTCTCCACCTCGGCTCGGCACAACCCATTAGTTCTCTGAAAGGTGCAGAGTCCACTACTTGGAAAGGGAAGGACTGCAGCACCAGCAACTTGGCCAGGAGCACGTTCAGCTTCTGCACCGTTGGATGAGTGCACGCATACTGTTGTCTCTTGGCAATTGCTTTGTTGATCGATTGCTGACGAAATGACTGATAAGGAGTAGGAGGATGAGGAGCAGGAGCATCAGGACCAGCAGATGATGGGAAGGACAGACAGCTCCCGTCGGCTGAGGTGGTGGAGCCTTGACTGCATGAAATTGGGTGCGTTCCACTGGGTGATTCAGCGATTGCTGCTGCAGGCTGGACCACCATATCAGAGCCATGCTTCTCTCAGGCCATTTTCTGGTGATGCTGAATGTGTTGACGCAGGGCCATGGTACCAACATTGGCACCATAGCCACGCTTCACCTTCTGCCCACAAATTCGGCAAATGGCCATGTTCACCTCCTCCGGCGGTTTAACAAACAATTGCCACACAGCCAAGTATGGCATTTCCCCCACAATACTCAGCGCTGACTGCCTGCTAGTGCTGCCTCTGTGAACCCCTGCACCGCTACTTTACTGGCAGGTAGGCTCCTGCAAAGCGGGTGGTCTACCCTGGGCACGTTTGGCTCCCAACCTCCCACTGCTGCCTCACAGTACCCTGCTGACTCACAGCCACGCTACCACCCTGCTAGCTCAGCCGCTGCCTCTCTCGCAAGCTGCCACCCTCTTCCCCTGATGATGATGAGGATGATGAAGCCCCTTCTTTACCCAGCTCCCAAGTGCGATCGGCTACATCATCATCATCCGCTACTGTCTGCACATCATTGATGTCCCCCTCAACAGTCTCAGGGCCAGGAGCCTGACCGCTCACAACACCTGCTACCACATGACTCTCATCTTTACTATTTGCCCTCCTACCGGAGGAACCGGCAGATGTCTCCTCCAGATCTTGGCTGGGCAGTAGCTGCTGACTGTCCTCTAGTAGCTCGTCCTCGCTTTAAAGTGGAGCCGAGCCTATATAATTCTTCTCGCACTGAGAGAACAGAAAATGACAAAGGCAGGTTGAGGATAGTTGGGGGCACAGGGCCTGCTCTCGGCCATGCCAACTAAATGTCGTGTCAGAGGAACCCACCGACTCTTGGCTGGGGGTGTCTGATGTCACTTTAGACGAAGTTGAAGACCGAGTCAACCATTCAAGCACCGCTGAGTTGCTGGTCAAGACACGACTTCTAGATGACACTTGGAGCTCAGGCCTCTCGCTGCGACACCAGCTGCCACTCCGCTTCTTCTGCTGCTACTTGCCTACGACAGAAACATTTTGGCCACTGTCCGTTCCCTTTGAAGGGCCTGTCACCTGTCTGTCTGGCATACTGTATAAAAAAAAGAAAATTTATATAATACATTAAATGGCTTATACATAAATGGCTGTAGTACAATGTAACTTCACCACAGAATGGCAATTAAGACGTATTCATTTTCCTATTAATAAACCCCCGCAAAAAATATAACAAACAAAATTCTCAGCAGAACGGCTAATAAAACTTACGTATATGCCCTATTAATACACCCCGTAAATGGCTGTAGTACAATGTAACTTCACAGCTGAATGGCAATTAAGATTATTCTTTTTCCTATTGATAAACCCCCTAAAAAATATAACAATCAAAATTCACTGCAGAACCGCGAATAAGATGTACGTATATTTCCTATTAATACACCCCGTAAATGACTGTACTACAATGTAACTTCACCACAGAACGGCAATTAAGACGTATTCTTTTTCCTATTAATAAACCCCCCAAAAAATATAACAATCAAAATTTGCCGCAGAACGGTTAATAAGACATAAGTATATTTCCTATTACTATACCGCGTAAATTGCTGTAGTAGAATGTAACTTCACCGCAGAATGGCAATTAAGACATATATTTTTTCCTACTAATACACCCCCCAATTTTTTTTTAATCAAAATTCACTGCAGAACGGCTAATAGGACGAAGGTATATTTCCTATTACTACACCCCATAAATGGCTGTAGTACAATGTAACTTCACAGCAGAACGGCTATTAAGATGTATTTTTTTCCTATTAATAAACAACCCCAAAAAAGTATAACAATCAAAATTCACTGCAGAATGGCTAATAAGACAGAGGTATATTTCCTATTACTACACCCCGTAAATGGCTGTAGTACAATGTAACTTTACCGCAAAATGGCAATAAAGACGTATTCTTTTCCCTATTAGTAAACCCCCACAAAAAAATATAACAATTAAAATTCACCGCAGAACGGCTAAAAAAACGTACGTATATTTCCTATTAATACACCCCGTAAATGGCTGTAGTACAATGTAAATTCACTGTAGAACTGCAATTAAGATGAATTATTTTTCCTATTAATAAACCCCCCCAATAAAATATAACAATCAAAATTCACTGCAGAACGGCTAATAAGACGTATGTATATTTCCTAATAACCCTTAGGATACTGGAGGTTTTTTCGTTTTTGCGTTTTCATTTTTCTTCCCTATTTTCCTTGAGCCATAACTTTCTTTTATTTCCAGTCACATAGCTGTATAAGGGATTATTTTTTTGCGGCACAGGTTGTACTTTACAATGCCGCCATTAAGTGTGGCATAAAATGTAGTGGGAAGCGGTAAAAAAAATTCCAAATGGGGTGGAATTGGAAAAAAACCGCTATTCCTCCACCATTTTACTGGTTTTGTTCCAATGGCATTTCGTTTATGTCAAAACTGAACCATGCCCTTCATTCTCTCTTGTCAGTATGATTACAACAATACCCCACCCCATATGTATAGCTTCTTTATGTCTAAATAGTGTAAAAGTAAATGTAAACTTTGATTTAAAAAAATGATATCACCATATTCTGACCCCCATAACTTTTTTATACTTATGTCTACTGAACTGTATAGGGGCTCATTTTTGCAGAACAATCTGTTGTTTTTATTGATACCATTTTGGAGTGTGTGTGACTTTTTGATCACATTTTATTAGTTTTTTGGATAAGAGAAGCAATGAAAAAATGGGAAATCGGACATTTTGACACTTTTTTCCATTACGCCATTCGCTGTATTGGAATTTTTTATTCTATTTTAAAAGTATGGGCGTTTTCAGTTGTGGTGACACCCATGATGTTTATGTTTATTGTTATTTAGGTATTTATTTTGTAATTATACGAAAAGTGGGGTGATTTAAACTTTAATATTTTTTTATTTTTTTATATATTTTTTTAAAAAATTTAAATTTTTTGTGATGATTTTGTGGCTCATATATGAGCCTAAAAATTATGTTTTTAAATTTTTCATTTCGGTCTATAAGGTATTTTTTTAAATGGCATTCAAACTCAATATTGATAATTTCTTATCCTGACCTGCCATCTGGTGGCCAAAATAAGAATTGCAACATGAACACTTTCAGCCTCGCCAGCGAGGCTGAAAGTGTTCAGCCCAACTACAGATGCACCCAATTGGCCACACAGGGCATTGGTAGGAAACCTGGAAGTGCGATCTTGTGGGTTTTTGCGCATTTAGATGCCGTGACCTCACTTGATCACGGCATCTAAAGCATTTATTACCGCGATCGGCATTATTGTCAGTCACGGTAATTAGCCGCAGGTCTCTGCTGTTTATAACAGCATAGATCTGCCGGTCATGGCGCCCGCTGCACGTGCGAGCGGGTGCCATGTTTACACATCGCTCCAGCGCCGTACACGTAGCGAACGGTTTAATACACCCCATAAATGGCTGTAGTACAATGTAAATTCACAGAAGAATGGCAATAAAGACATATATTTTTTCCTATTAATACACCCCCGTAAAAAGAATAACAATAAAAATTCACCGCAGAACGGCTAATAGGACGAAGGTATATTTCCTATTAATACACCCCGTAAATGGCTGTAGTACAATGAAACTTAACCGCAGAACAGCAATTAAGACATATTCTTTTTCCTGTTAATAAACCCTCCAAAAAAAGTATAACAATCAAAATTCACCTTAAGAACAGCTAATAGGACATTTGTATATTTCCTATTAATACACCCCGTAAATGGCTGCAGTACAATGTAACTTCACCGCAGAACGCCAATTAAGACTTATTCTTTTTCCTATTAATAAACCCCCCCAAAAAGTATAACAATTAAAATTCCCAGCACTACTGCTAATAGGACATATGTATATTTCCTATTAATACACCCCATAAATGGCTGTAGTACAATGTAATTTCACCGCTGAATGGCAATTAAGACAATTATTTTTTACTATTAATACACCCCCCAAAAAAAAAAAATAACAATCAAAATTCACTGTAGAACGGCTAATAGGACATACGTATATTTCCTATTAATACACGCCGTAAATGGCTGTAGTACAATGTAACTTCACTGCAGAATAGCAATTAAGACATATATGGTTCCTATTAATACACCCCCCAAAAAAGTATAACAATGTAAATTCACCGCAGAACGGCTAATAGGACATAAGAATATTTTCCCTCGTAAATGGCTGTAGTACAATGTAACTTCACAGCTGAATGGCAATTAAGACATATATTTTTTCGTTTTTTTTCCCTATTAATACAACCCCCAATTTTTTTTTGAACAATGTAAAATCAATGCAGAACGGCTAATAGGACGTACGTATATTTTCTATTAATACACCCCGTAAATGGTTGTATAGCTATGTAACTTCACCGCAGAACGGCAAGACGTATTATTTTTCCTTTTAATACAACCCAAAAAAACTTGTAAAAAAATGTAAAATCACTGCAGAATGGCTAATAAGACGTACATATATTTCCTATTAATACACCCCGTAAATGGCTGTATCACACTGCACTTGCACCCCAATAACAAGCAAGGTTTGTGTCACTACCAGAGCTTTGAGACGTTCTCACAGCTCTGTTTCTCCACCCCTGTGATGATGTCACTACTAGAGCTTGGAGGAGTTCTCTCTGCTCTGTTTCTCCGCCCCTGTGATGAGGTCTTTACTTTCTGTTTCCTTCCTCCCAGCTGTTCCTCCTGTGTTTGATTTCTCTGCCTTTAAATCACCCCTCCTCCTTTGTAGGGTGCGGATTATATTTCTCATTTGAGTTGTATCTCTTGCTTGAGCATCTTCACTTGTGTGCTATCATTTCACTGGACCTGTGTTCTGCTGCAGCAAGTACTCCGGATATTGCCAGCTGTCTTTGGATGTCTTCACTGCTGCTGCAGCTCCTTCAGTTAAGTGTGCAGACATTGTGTGTTTCTGTTTGTTTGTTGACTGGATCCGAGACGACCCCGGTTCCGTCCATATACTGAGCAGGGCACCGGTGGCCGTGCCCCTTCCACTATTGTAGGGGTTACAGTGGTCATCAGTCTTAGGTACGCGGGCATGCCTCGATCCACCATTTGGATCTGGGCATGTGCTTAGCAGCATAGGGAGAGCTTTGAGGGTCTGACAGGGGTCACCCTTTATCCTCCCTAGTTTGGGTCCGGTCAGTAGCTCTATTTACTGTGTATGCTCTTGTTGCTCACATACAGCCGTGACATTTTGCTGGAATTACTGAGCTATCATATAGTGCAAACAACCTAAAAGCAGAAGTATAATGGCAATCTGGATCCCCAATTAGTGCAGCAAGGTGTAATAGAATCGCTCCTATTACCCAGGCTGTACACTCACCTATTGCACCCTGTTCTCTTTTTATAGTTTGGATAATGCCTACTATCCTTTCCCTACACCTTGCATAATCTTTCCCTGAACTTCTAAATCGATTTTTCAGCACAATAAAGTCTTTTCTAGCACTGTCCCTAGCGCCTGTCACACCTCTCCTTGCACTAAGTACACTGGAAAATGGCAAAATCCAAGATGACTGAGGCTATTTATACGGCTGTGACAACACAGGGGATGGCTGGCTGCTGACTGGCTGCATGCATGGCATTGTGAGTGATTCCTCATTCCCAGAGTTCTTTGCTCCATGTCCTAACATGTGCAGCAGCCATTTTAGGAAAAAATATGATTCATTACCACGAAGCGTGAGGAAATTCGACTTTGATGTGAATCAAATTTTTTCTGAAATTCGGATCGAATTCCACTTCGTCAACTTCGATTCGCTCATCTATAATCTTGATTATAGATTTTACAGCTAAGGGGTGTATTAGATGGTCAGATTTTCTACAGCATGGGGATGAGCGATGCAATGTTGCTGGGGAGATTGCTGCATGTAATAGCAACATTATCCTCAGCAAGCCTGGCTGTAATGAGCACAAATAGACAATATAAAAAGTTGATTAGTTCTCATTTAAAGGACTTTTTACACTGGCTGATGCATGGTGATGAATGAGATCAATCTCAAAACTGTTTATATCCTCGTGGTAGCGCACATCTTTTTCAAGGCTGTTTTACTCATGCTGATAATCAACTAAACAAGAATTCACAAGAACCCCTGTCCCATCAATGTCCTGTGCAAAAATGTCAGCAAAAAACAACCAAGCACTCCTTTAATGGCTGATAAGTATTTATACCTCTTGAACTTTTTTTACACTTTTTACGTTACACTCACAAACTTAAATGTATTTTATTAGGATTTTATGTGTATGTGTGAAGTGCAATTACAGCTGCAATTATTTTGGGGTATGTCTCTACCAGTTTTGCACATCGTGGCTGAAATGTTTGCCCATTTTTCTTTGCAAAATAGCTCAAGCTCAGTCAGATTGGATGGAGAGCGTCTGTGAACAGCAATTTTCAAGTCTTTTCACTGACTCTCAATGGGATTTAGGTCTGGACTGGGCCATTCTAACAGATGAATATGCTTTGATCTAAAGCATTCCATTGTAGCTCTGGCTCTATGTTTAGGTTCATTGTCCTGCTGGAAGTGCAACGGGCCCACTGGTGTTTCAGCGTCTGGGGTATCCCTCGCCCCTTAGGAAGTTTCTACGAAATATGTCACTCTTGTAGAGTAGAGATGGCCTTGCGGTTCGCCCAGCGGTCGTTTCGCTGCGAACTTTGCTCATTCGCCGAACAGGCGAACATATGGCGATGTTTGCCGGCGCCATATTTTTTGCATTGTGCAGAACTTTGACCCATGACACATCCATCAGGTAGGACAGTACAGCCAATTGAGACATTTTAGCACATGGACACACCCCCTACCCTATATATAAACCCGATCTGGCCGCCATTTTACATTCAGTCTTTTGCCAGTGTAGGAAGAGGTTGCTGTGTGGAGCAGGGACAGACTGTTAGAGACACCAAATGCTAGCTAATAGAGCCACAAAAGTCCTTTTAAGGACTGGAATAGGTTTGCTATCGATAGGTGTGACATACTGAGGGGTGTAATATACTTATTATATACTTTCTAACATAGAAAGTATATTATAGTGCATTTGTATTATGCAGCAGTTGTGTGCGGTTCTGCTGCGATACTGCAGCTATACAGAGGGACAAACGCTATGGAAACAACTAATTGCAACTGGTGTGATATACCAGTTGCCCCCAAAAAATCTGATTGAGGCAGGGGTGAGATATACCTAGAATATAATTTCTATATAGTGCATTTGTATAGTGCAGCATTTGTGAGCATTTCTGCTGAGATACCGTAGCAATACAGAGGGACAAACGTCATTGGAACAACTAATTGCAACTGGTGTGATATACCAGTTGCCCCAAAAAAAATCGGATTGAGGCAGGGGTGTGATATACCTAGAATATAATTTCTATATAGTGCATTTGTATTGTGCAGCATTTGTGTGCGGTTCTGCTGAGATACCACAGCTATTCAGACATTTTGAACAACTAATTGCAACTGGTGTGATATAACAGTTGCCCCCAAAAAAATCTGATTGAAGCAGGGGTGTGATATACCTATAATATAATTTCTATATAGTGCATTTGTATTGTGCAGCATTTGTGTACAGTTCTGATGAGATACCGCACCTATACAAAGGGACAAACATAATTGGAACAACTAATGCAACAAGTGTGATATAACAGTTGCTCCCGAAAAAATTGGATTGAGGCAGGGGTGCGATATACCTAGAATATAAACACAATGTAATATAGATGCTCACCCGTCTACTGTCAAACAAGGTGCTCAAAGTTTAACTGACTCATCCAGTCAAAAAAAGAGAGAAATTGAAATATTGTTGGATAGACTGGCACACTATATCTGGTAGCAAATAGAGAACAGACAAATGGTGTTAGATGATTAGTAATTTATTATCTTGATATAGAGAAATAAATATATGAAAGTCTATATTAAAATTCATTGTATAAACAGTCCTACATACAGAAAGTTTATACACATATGTCTCAATTTATTAAGGTAAAAACTGATATTAAAATAGTGAGGGAATAGTAAAAATGAAAGAAAAGATAAAAAATATATAGATGTAAAAAAGGATAATATAAACTCAAGATGGTGGCTCACTTCAGGCAGGGTTCTGGATTGGGTGCTGCTAGCCCAGTATAGAGGAACACCCACCCTCTAGTAATAAGTAATAGAAAACACCAAAGTTAGGGCGAGCACTCAACACTTGGACCACAAATAATGGTGTGAATAAAATTTAATTAAATCACAATTATAACACGTGTATGGTATACAATAAAAACTACAATTGACTTATAAAATATACAAGATAAAATGAATAATACTGGATTCCACACAATGGAGTTGCTGTGTATAATCAGTCCCTTGTATTCCAAAGCGCTGAAATACAAATGTATCTGAATCATATAACTTGTTAATAATGTTGCGCTTCAATGTCCAATGCGCACACTCAAGTTAGTATTGAGGTTTCAAGTTCTTGCGCACTAATCCAGTGTTGGTATAATCTGGCAATTCACATATGGGCCGTACGGCTCCTACTCATATAGTAGTACGCACCTCAATGTCTTTGAGCCCAAGTGGTCACTGACGAAGGGAAAGGGAGTTCCCGAAACGCGTCTGGGCTGTACACCTGTGAAAGAAGCACCTCCGCACCTTATGCATGGCCATGCTAAGAATATCGTAATACACGAACATTTGGATATCCAGGACGCAGAGTATAGAATCTGATATTCATTGCTCTCCACTGTCCGGACGCAAATCACGCCCGAAATCCCGCGAGACCTGGGACCAGCAAACTATAGGAGCTACAAGCGAGACGCCGGAAGTGTTCCACGCTGCTTACCTACCTCTCACGTCCATAGAGGCGCCTACGGGACATATCAATGAGAAGGTAGGAAGACTCCGTTTGTGAATTTTATGTGATGGGCATGATACCGGAATAAGCGCCACAACCTTACTTTATACAACTTGGGCTTAAGGACATTGAGGTGCGTACTACTATATGAGTAGGAGCCGTACGGCCCATATGTGAATTGCCAGATTATACCAACACTGGATTAGTGCGCAAGAACTTGAAACCTCAATACTAACTTGAGTGTGCGCATTGGACATTGAAGCGCAACATTATTAACAAGTTATATGATTCAGATACATTTGTATTTCAGCGCTTTGGAATACAAGGGACTGATTATACACAGCAACTCCATTGTGTGGAATCCAGTATTATTCATTTTATCTTATATATTTTATAAGTCAATTGTAGTTTTTTTTGTATACCATACACGTGTTATAATTGTGATTTAATTACATTTTATTCACACCATTATTTGTGGTCCAAGTGTTGAGTGCTCGCCCTAACTTTGGTGTTTGCTATGTAAAAAAGGATATTGGTGTGGAGATATAAATTCACGCCTCAGAGGAAAATAATTGTGATAAAAGAGCAATAATGACTCAGTGGTAAATCTTTTTGATCAGTAGAAAGTCTTTTTGTTCAGAAACTTAATGCAGTCAATGATCTGGAGGGTTGGTAATAGTCAATATTCCAAGATCTAGTGGTAGTCAATATTCCAAAAATTAGGAATCAATGTTCCAAAGAGATAATAATTGATCCAGCTGGGGATTCCAGTTGGTCAACAGAAAGAAAATGGTATAGAAACTGCTGTGGGCCTATGTGGCCAATATTCAGAAGTCTATAGCAGGCAGGTGTTGTATATATCGTTCCTGTGGCGTCCCACAGGAAGATAACACACTGTCTGCTGTTACCTCTCTGATGTCTTCAAAGATCACTGGCCGATGTCTGTTCTAGCAGCAGTCTGCTCTCCGGCTGTGCGGCAGGGACGGCTTCCATGTGGTGTTGGGCTTTGCGTGCTCACAGCGCTGGGCGTCCCACGTGGCCTTATGTTGACTCGACGTATCACACGCTTCTGAATGAGTTCAGCGTGTCACGTGGTTGCTCTGCGCTAATAGTATATGCTAGGGAGGCTGTAGTGGATCTGCGGGCAGTGATTGTATGTGGAAGCGCTTCCTGTATTGTCCTTTTACTGTTTGGACATGGGGGTATCGTAGTACACCAGACGCGTTTCGGGGTCTAAACTGACCCCTTCCTCAGTGGTAACCCGCAATTGACTGTGGTGCCCTTTTTATCCACTCCCTCCAATAAAGGAATAGTTTAATCTCAATTGAGCAAAGCTGTTTTTAATGATACAATAATAGGTGTATCACTTGTTAATTGATTGTTAACTTGTTCTTATAATCAGCGTAATTTTCTTGGGTTTAACCCTTGAATGCAATGATTAAATGTACATAAAATGGAAAATCATTTAAAAATAAAAGCATAAAATATAAAAGGGGATTTTTTGTGAAAAAAGGGTTTTATGGTAAAAGAGTTTGTATTCAAGAAGGGGAAAAAACTTGTTTGAAAACTTAGGGGTGCCTGAGGAAGCCAGCAGAGCCTGGCGATACGCGTTGGGCTTGTTTTCCCTGTCCACCACGCACACTCCCACCATGTTACTTCCATGATAAGTATTTTACCTATATCATTCATGTTGATGGATTTCATGCACTTTAATTGTATCTTACTTACTCATGTGGGATGATGCTCATGTTTTTGTGGTAGAGTCAGGGTGGCGTGTGGTACGTATTTGGTCCAAATAGCCATGATTTATTGTATACAATGATTTTAATCTGTCTCTGTTGTGTCTGTTGTCTTGAATAAATTTGATATATTTTTTAGATGTGCGGCTCTTATCTTGGTATTCTTTTTTTCCTTCAATATGTATATAAGTACTTATAACTGTAGACAAATTGTCATGGGAGTTTCAACAGCCTGTAAGGTATCTATAAATGTATATAGTCGATGTATATAGTAACTATATATAGTAACGTATATAGTGGCGTCATATTTTTCACTGCCTGATAATTACTGTGTAGATCTGTGTCTTCACTAATGGGTGAAAAGGGGGCGGGGCCCCAGACCAAGGGGAGATCGGAGTGCTGATAGAACAGCCAGACTCCGATTTCTCATCGGCCCGGGGCAACCAGCCCATGATCTACAGGAATCCAAATAGTTAAAGTTTGGCATTTAGGCCTTCAGGTAAAAGTTTATTAAATTCGAAGATAAAGAGTGATTCCACACGGGACATTTTTGTGATGTGTTCTCCTCCCTTCCAATTTTTATCGATCTTTTCAATTGCTGAGAAGGATGTGCCTCTAGGGCAGTGGTCGGCAAAGTGCGGCTCGCAAGCCACAAGCAGCTCTTTAGAACCTTCAATGCGGCTCTTTGCTGTGGGCTGGCGGGTGGGCGGCCGCGCAGCCATATCGCACCGCTCAAGCCGCTTGCAAAATGTCTGTCATGCGCCTCCTGCCCCGTCTGTCTGCTCCTTCCACTTTATGAATGAAGCAGGCAGGCGGGGCAGGAGGCGCATGACGAAGGGTGAGATGTCACGCTGCGCACAGCAGCAGAAGGGTGGGCAGCGCGGCTCTAGTGAGGAGGGGTGGAGTGGTGAAGAGGCCGCCGCTCAGGAGACTTAGAGCGAAATGTCCTGCAGCAGAAAGGTAGGAGCTGCCCCCGGTGTGTGCCCAGCGCCGGGCACTGCACCGGCCCCGCCGCAAGTGTCCCTGCCTCCTCCCTTCCCCCCTCTAATACATTACTTTACTTACTAGAAGGCACTTATGGGGGATATCTGTGGAGGGCACTTATTGGGGATATCTGTGGAGGGCACTTATGGGGGATATCTGTGGAGGGCACTTATGGGGGATATCTGTGGATGACGCACTTATGGGGGATATCTGTGGATGACGCACTTATGGGGGATATCTGTGGATGACGCACTTATGGGGGATATCTGTGGAGGGCACATATATAGCATCTTATGCTATATATGTGTCATCCACAGATATCCCCCATAAGTGCCCTCCACAGATATCCCCCATAAGTGCGTCATCCACAGATATCCCCCATAAGTGCGTCATCCACAGATATCCCCCATAAGTGCGTCATCCACAGATATCCCCCATAAGTGCGTCGTACACAGATATCCCCCATAAGTGCGTCATCCACAGATATCCCCCATAAGTGCGTCATCCACAGATATCCCCCATAAGTGCGTCATCCACAGATATCCCCCATAAGTGCGTCATTCACAGATATCCCCCATAAGTGCGTCATCCACAGATATCCCCCATAAGTGCATCATCCACAGATATCCCCCATAAGTGCGTCATCCACAGATATCCCCATAAGTGCGTCATCCACAGATATCCCCCATAAGTGCGTCATCCACAGATATCCCCCATAAGTGCGTCATCCACAGATATCCCCCATAAGTGCGTCATCCACAGATATCCCCCATAAGTGCGTCATCCACATTACATCCACATCTGCAGACAAGTTTAATAAAAGTAAAAAATGATAAAGATAAAAGGAAATAATAATCAAGATCCAAATAAAAGAAAGTACATATAAAAGTATGTAAAAACACACTCTGGGCTCATGCCCAGGAATGTAAGGGCGCCGTGCCTGTGCTGCGGACCGCAAATAGCGGTCCGCAATGCACGGACACAGACCATGGGGCAGCTGCATGAGGATCGTGGACCCATTCACTTGAATGGGGTTCGCGATCCACATCCGACTGCCCGCACCGCAAAAAAGTAGCGCATGCTGAAGTGAATGGGTCCATGATGCGGGCTGCACACGGCCGTGTGAAGCCCGCATCATGGACCCATTCACTTCAATGGGTCCAGGATCCGGGATATGAGTGCTACAGAGTGCTTCCGTGGTGCTTCTGGCTGTGCTTCCGCACCGCAAAAAAAGTAGTGCATGCACTACTTTTTTGCGGTGCGGAGGCACAGCAAGAAGCACCACGGAAGCACTCTGTAGCACTCATATCCCGGATCCTGGACCCATTGAAGTGAATGGGTCCTTGATGCGGGCGGCTCACGGTCGTGTGCATGAGCCCTAATAGTCCTCACTGGTACTGTTGACGCAATATTTTAGGTTTTAAAAATGTGGCTCTCGAAAGAAATTTAAATCGTGGTTTTGGCGATATTTGGCTCAGTTGACAAAAAAGTTTGCCCACCACTGCTCTAGGGTCTTGATTATGGTATCTTTTAAAATGGCTTGACAGTGAGTGTTTATCGTATCCTTTCCAAATGTTGTTAACATGTTCTGCTATCCGTGTTTTTAATGATCTCTTTGTTCTCCCCACATATTGTTTCTTGTACAGGCATTGAATGATATACAGTCAGGTCCATAAATATTGGGACATCGACACAATTCTAACATTTTTGGCTCTATACACCACCACAATGGATTTGAAATGAATCGAACAAGATGTGCTTTAACTGCAGACTGTCAGCTTTAATTTAGGGGTATTTACATCCAAATCAGGTGAACGGTGTAGGAATTACAACTGTTTGCATATGTGCCTCCCACTTGTTAAAGGACCAAAAGTAATGGGACTATTGGCTTCTCAGCTGTTCCATGGCCAGGTGTGTGTTATTCCCTCATTATCCCAATTACAATGAGCATATAAAAAGGTCCAGAGTTCATTTCAAGTGTGCTATTTGCATTTGGAATCTGTTGCTGTCAACTCTCAAGATGAGATCCAAACAGCTGTCACTATCAGTGAAGCAAGCCATCATTAGGCTGAAAAAAACAAAACAAAGCCATCAGAGAGATAGCAAAAACATTAGGCATGGCCAAAACAACTGTTTGGAACATTCTTAAAAAGAAGGAACGCACCGGTGAGCTCAGCAACACCAAAAGACCCGGAAGACCACGGAAAACAACTGTGGTGGATGACCGAAGAATTATTTCCCTGGTGAAGAAAACACCCTTCACAACAGTTGGCCAGATCAAGAACACTCTCCAGGAGGTAGGTGTATGTCAACAATCAAGAGAAGACTTCACCAGAGTGAATACAGAGGGTTCACCACATGATGTAAACTATTGGTAAGCCAGCCTCAAAAATAGCAAGGCCAGATTAGAGTTTGCCAAACAACATCTAAAAAAGCCTTCACAGTTCTGGAACAACTTCCTATGGACAGATGAGACCAAGATCAACTTGTACCAGAGTAATGGAAGAGAAGAGTATGGAGAAGGAAAGGAACTGCTCATGATCCTAGGCATAACACCTCATCAGTGAAGCATGGTGGTGGTAGTGTCATGGTGTGGGCATGTATGGCTGCCAATGGAACTGGTTCTCTTGTATTTATCGATGATGTGACTGCTGACAAAAGCAGCAGGATGAATTCTGAAGTGTTTTGGGCAATATTATCTGCTCATATTCAGCTAAATGCTTCAGAACTCATTAGACGGCGCTTCACAGTGCAGATAGACAATGATCCAAAGCATACTGCAAAAGCAACCTAATAGTTTTTTTAGGGAAAGAAGTGGAATGCTATGCAATGGCCAAGTCAATCACCTGACCTGAATCCTATTGAGCATGCATTTCACTTGCTGAAGACAAAACTGAAGGGAAAATGCCCCAAGAACAAGCAGGAACTGAAGACAGTTGCAGTAGAGGCCGGGTAGAGCATCACCAGGGATGAAACCCAGCGTCTGGTGATGTCTATGCGTTCCAGACTTCAGGCTGTAATTGACTGCAAAGGATTTGCAACCAAGTATTTAAAAGTGAAAATTTGATTTATGATTATTATTATTATGTCCCATTACTTTTGGTACCTTAACAAGTGGGAGGCACATATAGAAACTGTTATAAATCCTACACCGTTCACCTGATTTGGATGTAAATACTCTCAAATTAAAGCTTACAGTCTGCAGTTAAAGCACATCTTGTTTCCTTCATTTCCAATCCATTGTGGTGGTGTATAAAAAAATTGAATTGTGTCGATGTCCCAATATTTATGGACCTGACTGTAGATAATATTGGTGCTAGTGCAAGTGAGGACTTCCTTAATCTCATGTGAAAAGTTGTTTGTGGTGGAGCAGATCTTATCTGTCTTCTTTGGAAAAGAGGTAAGTTTGCAGTTGCAGCATCTGTTGCATCTGTAGAAACCTTTAAGTTTGAAATAGTTACTGATTGGGTGTTCTTGTGTTTTGTTTTTATGTGGTTTGATAGAGGATGCAATCTTAAGGCCTAGATTTGGTGCTTTGCTGTATGTAATTAGTGGGTTGGTGGGAATTAATGGGCCTATTAGTTTGTCCCTTAAAATTTGATGCCAATGCTTCTTTATAATGTGTTCCACCTTCTTGTATTGGACATTATAGGGAAGTATGATCTGTAAGGAGTTGTCTTTCTCTGTGTTATTGTTAACATTCTTATCGTTAGTATGGTGGGTCTAACAATGTCTTTTACTTTAGCTAGGGATTTCTCTAACTCATTTATTGGGTATTGTTTGGTTATGAATTGCTCCTTTAATATATTGGCTTCCTGTTCGAATTGGTGATCAAGTGTACAATTTCGTTTCAGACCTCTGAATCGACCTGTGGGGATGTTGAGGAGCCATCTCGGGAGATGGCAGCTGGAAAATAGGATAAAGCTATTTCTTGCTGTAAGTTTTCGATAAGTGCTACAGATAAGTTTGTTATCCTGGATTTCAATTTTTAGGTCCAAAAATTCTATTCGGACTCTACTGATGTTAGAGGAGAACCGTAAGTTTAGTGCATAATTGTTGATCTGTTCAAGGAATATCTGAAGTTCCGTCTCACTGTTTTGCCAAATAAAAATGATATCATCTATGTACAGTACAGACCAAAAGTTTGGACACACCTTCTCATTCAAAGAGTTTTCTTTATTTTCATGACTATGAAAATTGTAGATTCACACTGAAGGCATCAAAACTATGAATTAACACATGTGGAATTATATACATAACAAACAAGTGTGAAACAACTGAAAATATGTCATATTCTAGGTTCTTCAAAGTAGCCACCTTTTGCTTTGATTACTGCTTTGCACGCTCTTGGCATTCTCTTGATGAGCTTCAAGAGGTAGTCCCCTGAAATGGTTTTCACTTCACAGGTGTGCCCTGTCAGGTTTAATAAGTGGGATTTATTGCCTTATAAATGGGGTTGGGACCATCAGTTGCATTGAGGAGAAGTCAGGTGGATACACAGCTGATAGTCCTACTGAATAGACTGTTAGAATTTGTATTATGGCAAGAAAAAAGCAGCTAAGTAAAGAAAAACGAGTGGCCATCATTACTTTAAGAAATAAGTGGCCTATTTCAAGCGGAACAAATTGAATACTTAGCAGAGGGAGTCAGCTACATTTTAAGGTCTGTCAGTCAGCCGAAAAATTGGGAAAACTTTGAAAGTAAGGGCTATTTGACCATGAAGGAGAGTGATGGGGTGCTGCGCCAGATGACCTGGCCTCCACAGTCACCGGACCTGAACCCAATCGAGATGGTTTGGGGTGAGCTGGACCGCAGAGTGAAGGCAAAAGGGCCAACAAGTGCTAAGCATCTCTGGGATCTCCTTCAAGACTGTTGGAAGACCATTTCAGGGGACTACCTCTTGAAGCTCATGAAGAGAATGCCAAGAGTGTGCAAAGCAGTAATCAAAGCAAAAGGTGGCTACTTTGAAGAACCTAGAATATGACATATTTTCAGTTGTTTCACACTTGTTTGTTATGTATATAATTACACATGTGTTAATTCATAGTTTTGATGCCTTCATAGTCATAAGAATAAAGAAAACTCTTTGAATGAGAAGGTGTGTCCAAACTTTTGGTCTGTACTGTATCTCTGCCATAGGACCAGGTATGTCCCCAGTCTAGGTTGGCTATAGTAATCTTCCCATTAGGAAATAAAGAGATTTGCATAACTGGGGGCGAACCTGGTCCCCATGGCAGTAACACTAGTTTGTAGGTAAAAATCTGTGTTAAAAGCAAAATAGTTGTTTGTTAAAATGTAGATGACTCCCTCTGCTAAGTATTCAATTTGTTCCGCTTGAAATAGGCCACTTTTTTCCAATTGGGTAGTCATGAAGTTGATTCCTTGTTCATGGTCGATAATGGTGTATAGGGACTGTACATCTAAAGTGCCCAAGATCCAGCTGGGGTTGTATTCTAGTTCTTCTATTATTTTACTCACCTGGGTAGTGTCCTTAATGTCTTTTTTACTACAGGTTGTAGGAGCCAATCTATATATTGCGAAAGGTTGGATGTTAGGGACCCAATGCCTGTGATGATCGGAGGTCCAGGCGGGTTTTCTGGGTCCTTGTGTACTTTTGGTACACAGTAAAAGACTGGTATCTGGTATTGTGTGTTCAGTATAAAATTGGCTTCCTGGTCTGATAAAATGTTTTTCCTTGTTCCTTTTTGGCAGAGGTCTTTAAGGGTTTGTTTATATTTTTCGGTGGGATCTTTGGTTAGTCTCATGCAAGTGGTTAAATCTAATAGTTGTCTCCTACATTCTTGATTGTAATTTTCAGTATCTAGAATAACTATGGCTCCTATAATATAATTTCTATATAGTGCATTTGTATAGTGCAGCAATTGTGTGTGGTTCTGCTGAGATACCGCAGCTATACAGAGGAACAAACACCATTGGAACAACTAATTGCAACTGGTGTGATATACCAGTTGCCCCCCAAAAATATGATTGAGGCAGGGGTGTGATATACCTATAATCTAATTTCTATATAGTGCATTTGTATTGTGCAGCATTTGTGTGCAGTTCTGCTGAGATACCGCAGCTATACAGAGGGACAAACGACATTGGAACAGCTAATTGCAACTGGTGTGATATAACAGTTGCCCCCAAAAAAATCTGATTGAGGCAGGGGTGCGATATACCTAGAATAGAACTTCTATATAGTGCATTTGTATAGTGCAGCATTTGTGTGCGGTTCTGCTGAGATACCGCAGCTATTCAGAGGGACAAACATCATTGAAACAACTAATTGCAACTGGTGTGATATAACAGTTTCCCCCCAAAAAATATGATTGAGACAGGGGTGCGATATACCTAGAATATAACTTCTATATATACAGAGGGACAAACGCTATTGGAACAACTAATTGCAACTGGTGTGATATAACAGTTTCCCCCGCCAAAAAAACTGATTGAGGCAGGGGTGTGATATACCTATAATATACTTTCTATATAGTGCATTTGTAGTGTGCAGCATTTGTGTGCAGTTCTGTTGAGATACCGCAGCTATACAGAGGGACAAATGCTATTGGACCAACTAATTGCAACTGGTGTGATACACCAGTTGCCCCCCAAAAAAACTGATTGAGGCAGGAATGTGATATACCTATAATATATTTTATATGTAGTGCATTTGTATTGTGCAGCATTTGTGTGCGGTTCTACTGAGATACCGCAGCTATACATAGTAACATTGTAACATAGTAACATAGTATATAAGGCCGAAAAAAGACACTTGTCCATCCAGTTCAGCCTGTTATCCTGCAAGTTGATCCAGAGGAAGGCAAAAAAAAAAAACTGTGAGGTACAAGTCAATTTTCCCCACTTAAGGGGGAAAAAATTCCTTCCCGACTCCAATCAGGCAATCAGAATAACTCCCTGGATCAACGACCCCTTTCTAGTAGCTATAGCCTGTAATATTATTACACTTCAGAAATTCATCCAAGCCCCTCTTGAATTCTTTTGTTTTACTCACCATCACCACCTCCTCAGGCAGAGCGTTCCATAGTCTCACTGCTCTTACCGTAAAGAATCCTTTTCTATGTTTGTGTACAAACCTTCTTTCCTCCAGACACAGAGGGTGTCCCCTCATCACAGTCCTGGGGATAAATAGATGATGGGTGTCACAACCAGACAGCTGAGAAGCTCTGACAGGAGCCGTCCAGATCCTCCTCCTTGAGTTTCTTTGTTTTGGTTTCTGTTCCTCACCTCGTTAGGCTATCTCAGCTGTCATGCAGTCAGACTCATTACCTTCCTTTAAATTCCTCCCCATAAGGTAGTAGGGTGCGGCTGATACAACTTCCTGGAATGTGTGTGCATGCTGTTCTCAGCTCCCAGCTACCAGTTCCCTTTCCACAGTCGTCTGCAGATAAGTTCTGTTTATGTATTTATTATTTTCTGTTGTCTGGATCCAGGTGACCCTGACTCCCTCCGTGTCTGTGTAGGGAGCCGGTGGTCGTGTCCCCTCACTATTGTAGGGCCTTCAGGTTAAGATAGCCGAGGTACGTGGATATGCGCCCATTCACCTTTGGAGTCGTCGCATAGGCTGAGCAATAAGGGAGAGCGGCAGGTCGATTGCAGGGGTCTCCCTTTTTGTTCCTTAGTTGTGGATCCAGTGAGTCATCGTTTGTATTTGTATCATCTTGTTTCCTGTACACCATCCGTGACATTATCAGCCGCCAAAACCGTCTCAAGCATGGATCCGGTTACACTTTTGGCTGAACGCTTTCAGGGTCTTGCTTTGGAGGTAGCTGATCTCCGTAAGACTTTTTCTCAGTTTCAAGTGACCGGTTCAGCTTGCGTTCATGGAGTTTGTGCTGAGCCTAAGATTTCGCTCCCGGATACGTTTTCCGGAGGTAGTGAGAATTTTGTACGTTTTAGAGAGGCTTGCAAACTCCATTTTCGCCTTCTTCCCCATTCTTCCGGTGATGAAGAACGAAGGGTGGGCATCATTATATCGCTGCTCAGGGGTAATGCTCAGTCCTGGGCCTTTTCGCTGCCGGAGGGGGCACGGCCCCTCCGTTCAGTGGATGAATTCTTTTTAGCCCTGGGTCAGATATATGATGATCCGGATCGTATTGCTCTGGCTGAGTCTAGACTACGTCTGTTATGCCAGGGTAAACAATCCGCAGAGATATACTGCTCAGAATTTCAGAGATGGGCAGCAGATACGGGTTGGAATGATGCTGCACTCCGAAGTCAATTTTGCTATGGTCTTTCAGAGGGATTGAGAGATGCATTTGCCTTTCATGAAAGACCTACCTCCTTGAATTCTGCTATGTCTCAGGCTGTTCGTATTGACAGGCGTCTTAGAGAGAGAGGAGAGATCTCTCCTTCCTGTCATACTCAGTCCCGGGACAGTGCAGCGGTGTCATTCTGTGCACAGGGGTCTCAGTCGCTGTCAGCCCCTTCTGAGCAGGAGCCCATGCAGCTGGGGTTGATTGCCTCTGACAATAGAGGATTCAGCCCGCAGGGGAGGGTTTGTTTTTGTTGTGGAGGTATAAATCATCTGGCAAATGTTTGTCCCTCTAGGAGATTCAGGCAGTTTTCTGGGAGTAATAAAGAGACAAAAAGGAAGAAATCTTTTAAGAATGTTCCGTCTGTTACTATTGGCAGGCTTGAGGCGGAAATTGAAGGTTTTCCTTTTGCTTGTAGTTCCCGTTTTGTCCTGCCTGCTAGGGTGGCGCTAGAGAGCAAGAGCATTTTTTGTGAGATTTTTGTGGATAGTGGAGCAGCTGTCAACCTCATTGATAACCAATTTGCAATAACTCATGGTTTCCAGGTATGCACTTTGGGAAAACATATTCCTGTTTTTTCTATTGATTCAGCTCCACTTTCTCAGAAATCATTAAAGGGCATAGTTCACAATATCCGTTTAATTGTGAATGATGCTCATGTTGAGGATGTGTCATGTTTCGTCCTTAGCGGTTTGCCTACTCCTCTAGTGTTGGGGCTACCCTGGCTCACTAAACATAACCCCACCATTGATTGGCAAGCGAGGCAAATAAATGGTTGGAGTAACTTTTGCAGAGAGAATTGCCTCATAACATCTATTTCTGAGGTTTCTACTAAAACTGTACCACCTTTCCTCTCTGAATTTTTGGATGTTTTCTCTGAGAGTGGAGTTCAGGGTTTACCTCCGCACAGGGAGTATGATTGCCCTATTGATCTCATCCCAGGTGCCAAGCTGCCTAAATCTCGTTTATACAATCTTTCCCAACCTGAGAGGGTCGCTATGCGTGCTTATATCTCTGAGAGTCTGAGAAAAGGACACATACGACCCTCGAAGTCACCTGTTGCCGCTGGTTTTTTCTTTGTTAAGAAAAAAGATGGTTCTTTAAGACCTTGTCTGGATTTCAGGGAGCTGAACAGTATCACTATTCGTGATCCTTATCCGCTTCCTCTAATTCCGGATTTGTTTAACCAGGTTGTTGGGGCGAAAGTCTTTTCCAAATTAGACCTAAGAGGGGCATACAACCTGGTTAGGGTCAGAGAAGGAGACGAATGGAAGACGGCTTTCAATACCCCTGAGGGCCATTTTGAGAATTTAGTTATGCCTTTTGGTTTGATGAATGCCCCAGCCGTTTTTCAGCATTTCGTCAACAGCATTTTTTATCATTTAATGGGAAAATTTGTATTAGTGTATTTGGATGACATTTTGATTTTTTCTCCTGATTTCAAGACTCATAAGGAACACTTATGTCAGGTCTTACTCATCCTGCGGGAGAATAAATTATACGCGAAACTGGAAAAATGTGTGTTTGCGGTTCCAGAGATCCAATTTCTGGGGTTTCTTGTTTCCGCTTCTGGTTTTCGCATGGACCCCGAGAAGGTTCGCGCTGTGCTTGAGTGGGAGCTTCCTGAGAATCAGAAGGCGCTGATGCGTTTTTTGGGCTTTGCTAATTATTACAGGAAATTTATTTTGAATTATTCCTCTGTTGTTAAACCACTCACTGATATGACCAGAAAGGGGGTAGATTTTTCTTCCTGGTCGGTCGAGGCGCGTAAGGCCTTTTCTAATATCAAGGAGAGTTTTGCTTCCGCTCCCATCCTAGTGCAACCTGATGTTTCGTTACCCTTCATAGTTGAGGTTGATGCTTCTGAGGTAGGGGTGGGTGCGGTCTTGTCTCAGGGTTCCTCTCCTGCCAAATGGCAACCGTGTGCCTTTTTCTCAAAGAAGCTCTCCTCCGCAGAGAGAAATTATGATGTGGGAGATAGGGAATTGTTGGCCATCAAGTTGGCTTTTGAGGAATGGCGCCATTGGCTAGAGGGAGCCAGACACCCTATTACCGTGTTTACTGATCATAAAAATCTGGCCTACTTGGAGTCAGCCAAGCGTCTGAACCCGAGACAGGCCAGATGGTCTTTGTTCTTTTCAAGGTTTAATTTTGTTGTTACGTTCCGCCCTGGGGTTAAGAATGTGAAGGCAGATGCCCTATCACGTTGTTTCCCGGGAGGTGGGAATTTTGAAGACCCGGGTCCCATTTTGGCTGAAGGTGTGGTGGTCTCTGCCCTTTTTCCTGAATTGGAGGCAGAGGTACAGGCAGCCCAGTCAGAAGCTCCTGATCTTTGTCCTCCTGGGAGGTTGTTTGTGCCTCTCGCTTTGAGACACAAGATTTTTAAGGAACACCACGATACGGTCCTTGCTGGGCACCCGGGGACAAGAGCCACACTGGATCTCATTGCTCGGAGATTCTGGTGGCCTGCGCTTCGTAAGTCGGTTGAGGGTTTTGTGGCAGCTTGCGAGACTTGCGCTCGTGCCAAGGTCCCTCATTCACGGCCATCATCTGTCCATGGACTTCATAACGGACTTGCCTCGTTCCTCGGGGAAGTCTGTGATTCTGGTGGTGGTGGACCGTTTTAGCAAAATGGTGCATTTTATCCCTTTTCCTGGTTTGCCCAATGCTAAGACGCTGGCGCAGGCATTTGTTGACCACATTGTCAAATTGCATGGGATTCCTTCAGACATAGTCTCTGATAGGGGCACGCAGTTTGTTTCCAGATTCTGGAAGGCTTTCTGTTCTCGCTTGGGGGTTCGCTTGTCATTCTCTTCTGCTTTCCATCCGCAGTCGAATGGCCAGACAGAGCGTGTCAATCAGAATCTGGAGACATATCTGCGCTGTTTTGTGGCGGAAAATCAGGAGGATTGGTGTTCTTTTTTGTCCCTTGCTGAGTTTGCTTTAAATAACCGTCGTCAGGAGTCCTCTGATAAGTCACCATTTTTTGGTGCATATGGGTTTCATCCGCAGTTTGGGACTTTCTCTGGAGAGGGCTCTTCTGGTTTGCCTGATGAGGACAGATTCTCCTCCTCTTTGTCATCTATTTGGCAAAAGATTCAGGATAATCTAAAGAACATGAGTGAGAGATATAAGCGTGTGGCGGATAAGAGACGTGTGCCTGGTCCGGACCTGAATGTTGATGATTTGGTGTGGCTGTCTACCAAGAATATCAAATTGAAAGTTCCCTCCTGGAAGTTGGGTCCTAGGTTTATTGGGCCTTACAAGATCCTGTCTGTCATCAATCCTGTTGCCTACCGTCTTGATCTTCCTCAGACTTGGAAGATCCATAACGTTTTCCATAAGTCCTTATTGAAACCTTATGTTCAACCGATTGTACCCTCGCCTTTGCCTCCTCCTCCGATTGTTGTTGATGGAAATCTTGAATTTCAGGTATCTAGGATTGTGGATTCTCGTCTTGTCCGCGGTTCCCTCCAGTACCTCGTTCATTGGGAGGGTTATGGTCCTGAGGAGAGGATGTGGGTCCCAGTGACGGACATTAAGGCCTCTCGTCTCATCAGGGCTTTCCATAGGTCCCATCCTGAGAAGGTGGGCCCTGAGTGTCCGGAGTCCACTCCTAGAGGGAGGGGTACTGTCACAACCAGACAGCTGAGAAGCTCTGACAGGAGCCGTCCAGATCCTCCTCCTTGAGTTTCTTTGTTTTGGTTTCTGTTCCTCACCTCGTTAGGCTATCTCAGCTGTCATGCAGTCAGACTCATTACCTTCCTTTAAATTCCTCCCCATAAGGTAGTAGGGTGCGGCTGATACAACTTCCTGGAATGTGTGTGCATGCTGTTCTCAGCTCCCAGCTACCAGTTCCCTTTCCACAGTCGTCTGCAGATAAGTTCTGTTTATGTATTTATTATTTTCTGTTGTCTGGATCCAGGTGACCCTGACTCCCTCCGTGTCTGTGTAGGGAGCCGGTGGTCGTGTCCCCTCACTATTGTAGGGCCTTCAGGTTAAGATAGCCGAGGTACGTGGATATGCGCCCATTCACCTTTGGAGTCGTCGCATAGGCTGAGCAATAAGGGAGAGCGGCAGGTCGATTGCAGGGGTCTCCCTTTTTGTTCCTTAGTTGTGGATCCAGTGAGTCATCGTTTGTATTTGTATCATCTTGTTTCCTGTACACCATCCGTGACAATGGGAGAGATCTCTGTACTGTCCCCTGATATATTTATACATAGTAATTAGATCTCCCCTCAGTCGTCTTTTTTCTAAAGTGAATAACCCTAATGTTGATAATCTTTCAGGGTACTGTAGTTGCCCTATTCCAGTTATTACTTTAGTTGCCCTCCTCTGAACCCTCTCCAGCTCTGCTATGTCTGCCTTGTTCACAGGAGCCCAGAAGTGTACACAGTACTCTATCTGTGGTCTGACTAGTGATTTGTAAAGTGGTAGGACTATGTTCTCATCACGGGCATCTATGCCCCTTTTGATGCAACCCATTATCTTATCGGCCTTGGCAGCAGCTGCCTGACACTAGTTTTCACTGCTTAGTTTGCTGTTTATTAAAATTCCTAGGTCCTTTTCCATGTCAGTGTTACCGAGTATAGAGAGGGACAAACGCAATTGAAATAACTAATTGCAACTGGTGTTATATACCTGTTGCCCCCCAAAAAAAGACATTATGGATCATAGCTCCTCATTGGAAGGTCATAGGGAGATGGTTCTGGTGCCAACGGATCTGCCTGGAGTGCTGGTGCATTTGGAGACCAAACACTGCGTTCTTGCTGCCCTCCATCTTGGCTATGTTAAAGATAATACAAACAGATCCGTTCTGAACAGATGCAGACGGTTGTATTATCTGAACGGATCCATCTGTGCAGATCCATGACGGATCCGCACCAAACGCGATTGTGAAAGCCTTAAAGTGAAATTAAAGTAGGATGCACACAACTAGAAACCATTTGTAACAGAACGGCTCAATATTTTTAACAAAGACCAATTGAAATAATGATTTTTAGCTCCCAATGAGGAAAATGGAATCATAAAAAATTGCCTCCGAAGGAGTACATAGCCTTTAACCCTTAGGATATCGGAGGTTTTTTCATTTTTGTGGGAAATTTTCATCCCTGTCTTCCTGGAGTCATAACTTTTTTATTTTTCCATTCACATATATATTTGACGGCTTGTTTTTTGCGGGCTGAGTTGTACTTTCTAATGCCACCATTTAAAATGGGATACAATGTAGTGGGGAGCGGGGAAAAAATCCAAATGGGGTGTAATTGATGAACAAAACGCAATTCCTCCACAGTTTTACAGGTTTTGTCCCTACAGTGTTCCCTATGCTGCAAAACTGACCTGTGCCCTTCATTCTCTGGGTCAGTACGATTATAAAGATAACACAAATGTATAGGTTTTATTGGGGTTATTTATCAAACTGGTGTAAAGTAGAAATGGCTTAGTTGCCCATAGCAACCAATCAGATTCCACCTTTCATTTTTGACAGCTCCTTTGGAAAATGAAAGGAGGAATCTGATTGGTTGCTATGGATAACTAAGCCAGTTCTACTTTACACCAGTTTGATAAATGACCCCATATATGTTTAAATACTGAAAAATAAATTAAAACTTTAAAAAAAAAAAGTTTTTGTTACATCACCATATTCTGACCCCCATAACTTTATTAGAGTTATGTCTACCGAGCTGTGTGGGAGCTCATTTTTTGCTGGATGATCTGTAGTTTTTATTGATACCATTTTGGTATGTGTGTGTGTGTGTCTTTTTGATCACATTTTATTCCGTTTTTTGGGGTAAGAGAAGCAATGAAAAAATGGCGAATCTACCATTTTGATACTTCTTTCCGCTTCGTTATTTGCTGTATTGAAAGACCGGCACCTCCATGAAGCGATTTGGGATGGCGGTCTTAACCGCTAAGTGCGTGCTTCTGGGTTTTTCATCATTTATATGCTGCGGTCGCGCTTGACCACAGCATCTGAAGGTTTTAATGACTGCGATTGGCATTATTGCCCACGGCGCTGGTATCAAAGGGGTTCTCTGAGTTACAGCTATTGATGATATCCTCAGGATATGTCATCAATAGGGTTGAGTGAATCCAAACTCGGGTTCTTTAATGAGCCTCAAACCCAAGTTCAAACTCAGATTTTGAAACATTAATGTATGCGTAGAAACTAATTATAACTGGCCAGGCACGAGACTAAACAAGTCTCACGTTACTGGTGGTGAGAAGAAGATTACCTCAGCGGAGCCAATACATTGTAAGGCTGTACGCATCGCATATTATTAATGAAGTTTAAGAACGTATCAAGTTCGGATACAGCAATCCAAACTCGCTTCGCTCAACCCTAGTCATCAATATGAAATTGGTGGGGTTCCAACATTGAGTAACCCCATCGATCAGCTGTTTCAGACTGCTGCAGTGCCTGAAACTAACAAGGTAGGGAGCAGAAGCAGAAGGCTCCATACACTGTGTAGTTTCTTGCATACTGAAGTACCCTACACAGTGTATGATACCGTCTGCCCACAGCTCCATACACTGCAGGTTTCTGGTGCCGCATCAGCCCGAAGCAATGATCTGATATTGATAACCTATCCCCAAGATAGGTCATCATTATCTGTAGCCTGGAGAACCCCCTTAACTTGTCAGTCCAGTTTTGATTGTATATAGTGGTTAATATGAGTTATTAGGCCTCTTTCACACTTGCGTTGTTGGGATCCGGCATGCACTTCCGTTGCCGGAGGTGCCTGCCGGATCCGGAAAAACGCAAGTGTACTGAAAGCATTTGAAGACGGAACCGTCTTCCAAATGCTTTCAGTGTTACTATGGCACCCAGGACGCTATTAAAGTCCTGGTTGCCATAGTAGGAGCGGGGAGCGGGGGTGCGGTATACTTACAGTCCGTGCGGCTCCCGGGGCGCTCCAGAATGACGTCAGAGCGCCCCATGCGCATGGATGACGTGATCCATGCGATCACTTGATCCATGCGCTTGGGGCGCCCTGACGTCACTCTGGAGCGCCCGGGGAGCCGCACGGACGGTAAGTACACTGCTCCCCCGCTCCCCGCTACACTTACCATGGCTGTCAGGACTTTAGCGTCCCGGCAGCCATGGTAACCACTCTGAAAAAGCTAAATGTCGGCTCCGGCAATGCGCCGAAACGACGTTTAGCTTAAGGCCGGATCCGGATCAATGCCTTCCAATGGGCATTAATTCCGGATCCGGCCTTGCGGCAAGTGTTCCGGATTTTTGGCCGGAGCAAAAAGCGCAGCATGCTGCGGTATTTTCTCCGGCCAACAAACGTTCCGTACCGGAACTGAAGACATCCTGATGCATCCTGAACGGATTACTCTCCATTCAGAATGCATTAGGATAATCCTGATCAGGATTCTTCCGGCATAGAGCCCCGACGACGGAACTCTATGCCGGAAGACAATAACGCAGGTGTGAAAGAGCCCTAAGTGTGATAAAAACAAGCACAGCATAACAAAACCATCATTTTTATTATGTATCTTGAACTAGTTTTGAGACAAAATGTAATGATAATGAGAGCTGCCATTGTTAATAACATCAGGAATGCATTAAGGCTCCTTTACACTGTCCAAACATCGTGCAGGTCATTGCTAGCAAAGGTTCGTAGGAGCGCACGTTGCGATGATCTGCCTGTGTAAATAAAGGTGCCGCTCGTTCATTGGGAAATTCAAACTTTCATGCAGTCACCTAAATCATTGTTTGCCAGCAGCAGATCATGCCGTCTAAAGACGCTTTGCTGCCGGCAAACAATGATTCTGTATGCGGATAAGTGATGGCATTAATGATCGCTCCTCCCTATACTGTAGAGAGGATCGCAGCATGTAATAGCTGTGGTCTCCTTCAATGACGAACAGGCCATGGCCGGGAAGGAACGCTTCCTTCCCAACAATCGTATATTCAACTGAGCAGTGTAAAGGGGCTTTTACTGTTTTTCTTACCAATAGGACTGTATATCTTTGTATAGAAAGCGATGATCTCACCAAATGTTATATTATATCTACATTTTCATTTTTTTCCAATAAAATAAATTTTCTGTGTTGGTTTGGAATGAAGGCGATTGGTTTATACAAGGCAGCTTTAGGCATAGTATGTATGTCACTAGCTTTTTAAACTTTAAGTCCTCTCCCCATGAGACAAGCAAACACTGTCATGACCATCTTTGGCTTCACCTCCACCAAGTCTTCAGGCAAAGCATAAACTCTTGCACCAATCTTCCTCGCCATTGATATAGCATATCTGCATTGAAAAGGCAACAATATGTTAAATCCATGACAATGACAGCATATGATCTTTAGAACAGTTTTTGCGCTGGTTATCTGAGTTTACAATATAATAATTTCCCCTTGCACAATTAACATTATGGTCATAAAAGGGAAAGTATTCTATTGTACCGCTTCCTTTCAGCATTTACAAATTTCTTGGTGTACCTGTACAATCCATTACAACTTGGGCTACACGGTGACATTTCCAAAAAGTGGGTGGGAGGGGGCACAGCTTGACCAATTTAACAAAATGTAAGCCAGACAATGGTGCACATTGCACCAGAAATCTACTCCTTGTTTGAGTAATTTTCAGTCCTGGAGCACAGGCAGCCAGATGAGCACCACAATTATTAAGAGGTGTATGGCTTAATATATGTGGCATATCTCACCCCAGCACATGACAAATTAAGACCGGCGTACACAAAGCCAGTCTTAATAAATTACCCCTACTCTCTTTAACCGTAATATGGGATATCCATCAATAGATTTGATAAGTAATACTTAAAGGGTAACTTTAAAAAAACTTTTGGCACTTGGTGGGGGTCTCAGTACCTCCATCAATAAAAATGCTCTGTCAAACATTTAATACAATGATTGGTACCTTTAAATAATATTATTAATAATAATAATAATAATAATAATAATAATAATAATAATAGTATTTAATCATATTCCACACAAAACTAGAAAAAGTCAAAACAGGCTCAAACTTATTTGAAAAATTCTATGTGTAGTGAACCATTCAGCTTGTACATACTTAGCATTATTGAGTTTCTCATCATCATTTAGGTCTTCTGTTTTCAGAATGTCATAGTTAATGGATCCAGGCTGAATAGCATCAATTAAATCCAAGACTGGCATGCTGGTGCTGATTTTACCATCCTGTTTATATGCATATAACAATTTGTATTATTAATACATTTAGCAACACATTAGGCCTCATTTACACAAATGTATTTTTTCATGAGTATCAGGCCTCTTGCACACGAACTGTGTGTGCGTTCTGTGGCCGTATTGCGGACCGCATTTGCGGATCCGCAATACACGGGCGCCGTTCCGTGGGCATTCCGCAACACGGATGCAGACCCATTCACTTGAATGGGTCCGCAAATCCGGAGATGTGGAACGAAAGCACGGAACGGAACCCTACGGGAGGACTACAGAGTACTTCCGTGGGGTTTCGTTCCGTACTTGCGTTCCGTAAAAAGATAGAACATGTCCTATCTTTTTGCAGAACAGCTGGATCGCGGACCCATTAAAGTGAATGGGTCCGCGATCTGCTGCGGCTGCCCCACGGACGATGTTCGTGCATTGCGGCACGCATTTTGATAATTTATATTAGAGAACTAATATTAATCCAAGGAACCATTTTTACATGGGTTTGTATAATATGCCTGCATTTAAAAAAATATATCAGCCAATAATTATATCTTTGGAAATACTTCCTCCTGCTGTTCAATTAATGACAGCAAAGTAATGCCTCATTCCCACATCCGTGATGAAATCCGTGATAAGATGGTGAGTGATAAGATGTCTGTGAAGGATCTGTGTTTGGGTTTTTGCTCTCTGTGTGTAATCCGTGTTTCAGCAAAAAATTGAATTCTCATAGCTTCTCCTCCTAATGGTCTGCGAAACACGGATGGCATCCGTGTTGTGTCCGTGTTTTTCATGGACCCATAGACTATAATGGGCGTGATAGATCTATGAGCACGGACAAATTAGAGCAGGCATGCTTAACCTGCTGCCCGGCAGCTGTTGTAAAACTACAACTCCCACAATGCCCTGCTGTAGGCTGTTCGGGCATGCTGGGAGTTGTAGTTTTGCAACAGCTGGAGGGCCGCAGCTTGAGCATGCCTGAATTAGAGCATGCTTCCGTGCTAAAATTATGGACCCACAGACAGTGCTAAAACATGGATGTGTGAATACACACATTAAAATGAATTGGTACATGTTTTTTTCCATGGACAACACATACAGCACATGCCTGTGAGTCACTGACGTGTGAATGAGGCATGAGAGCTACATACGCAGCTGTTCCCGAATGTTTAAGAAGGCTGACTTCCCGGAACACTTGGAGCACATGCACAGTATTGGTGTGGCAGAGAGCGGCGCCTTTGCTGCACCATGGCATGGCACAGCTGCTTGCATATATGGGCAGTCTTTATACCGGTCTATATGCCGTTTCCTGCAGTGCAGTAATGTTGCAGCTTTTTCAATGTAGAAGGTTAAAGTTCTTATAGAGGACCTGTCACCTCTCCTGAGGTTTTAGTAACTACTTGCATTTCCCATGTAATGACAATTTTGCAGCATCTATTCCTATGACTGTATGTTGTTCTGTACCTCAGTTATTGCTACTATAAGTTTATTAATGAACCTGCCACTGGGTTTTACCAATGGGGGTATGTCCCTGCACAGTCTGATACTGTCAGCAATCTTCTGGTAGCAATAAATGAGGAATGCATAGAGGTATATAAATAGATGTTCCAGAATCGTTATTGCATGAGAAGTAAAATTATTTAGTAAAACACAGATCAGAAGAGGTGACAGGTCCATTTCTTTGTGACAGCACAAACCAGTTAGACAGAAAATGTATTGTAGAGAGATTTCCTCTCATACAATCATACCACCTCCAGTATCTGTGACCCTAAAACTTGTCATCAGTCAGTTCTAAATTATAGTAAGCCTGAGCACCTCGCTACAGAACTGATAAGTATTGAAGCACTTCTTTAAAAAAAAGAAAAAAAAAATCTGCATAAGGATAAGTTCCCATTTCTCTAAGATTTATTGTGCTGCATTTTACACTTTTTCCCTTTTGTCCTTCAGTGAATAATATTCAAGATTTACCTTAAAGCCAGAGATGGTCGTTGACTTTCCAGCCTGTTGGAGAGTTTTATTCACCCAGGAAATGATTGTGTCATCATTAACTTTCTGACCTCCTCCAATGTCCGCCAGTATATTCAATGTATATCTTTAAGGTAAAGTAAGTGCAAGAAGTTAATAATCTGAACTGTTAACATCCTAGTTGACAAAGACATCTATTTTGTAGGTTCCTCTAACTTTTAATGTGGTAGTGCCCATATGATAAAAGATATGTATAATTAAATGATAAGCCCTATTTCTCCCCTCAATCCTAACCTTAGACTAACCTTAAACTTAGGCTATGGACACCTGTTGGGACATTTTTTAATCATTGGATTTAACTTATTTTGGGCTAAAAATCATTTTATCAATTGGCCTTTATTCAAAATGTTCAACAGTTCTAATTTCTCTCTGCCTCACACTGAATCCGTCAGGGAGCTGTCCTAATGGCTCGATCTGCCATCTTTATTTCTAAACTCCTGACAGCTGATAACCAATCATTATAGCTAAATTAGTATCAATTTGATGGTTTATGAGTTGTCAGGAGTTCAGAGATAAGGGCTACAAATCAACCCATTAGAGCTACTCCCTGACAGATTCAGTGTAAGGCAGAGAGCAATAGTCTATAGATGTAGTGGGAGTTAAAGCTGTAGAGGAAAAACTGTTAAAAATCTTTAATAAAGATCAATTGATAAAAGATTTTTAGCCCAAAATTAGTTAAATGCAATCATTAAAAAAATGCCCTCAAAGGAGTGCATACCCTTTAACTCAAATACATGACATGGAGATCTGAGGAACGTTCTGTTTTGATTATGGGGTAAAAAAGCAAAAGCCTTGAATACTTGCCAGCAGTCCTGTTTTTTCACTAAACTGTCCAACAAAAGAACCCCTAACATTTACTACATACCTTCTCATTAACTGCCACATCAAAGCAAGCGTGAGTGTCCGATTTCCCTCATGCAGGTCCTGTCCAGCTATGCCAACCAGAGAGAACTTGGCCTTGTTCTTCCCCAGGTCTACGGCATAATTACAGTTTTCAAGCTATAAAAATATTAAGATAAAATTTTAAAAGAGACAAAGTGCAAAAGATGTTGGCTACAAACCCATTTAAAAAATTTGGAGATACAACTTTGCTGCACTATTCCACCAGTATTTCAAATTTGCGAGGTGAGAATCTAGGGTTATTCGAATAGCAAATGGATTTTTATTGGAAAAATGAGGTACAAATGTTCCACCATGCACTTTAAATGCTGCACACACTATCCGTGGGAAATGTAGCAAATGATACCTTTTTCATTTTCTCTCCCAGTTTAGGGTATGGTGGCTTATTCACTTTGCTCCAGTCTACGGGAACCTTTATCTTCTCATACAACTGGAATATTATGAGGGCATCTGAAAGGTCACTGTAAAAAGGCACATTAATTAATGAAATAAGACAAAATATCAAAATCCCTCCTCCAATATGACTTGCTATTTGTCTGTTGTCCAGCATCAGAAAAATGCTTTGTTCCAGAAGCAGCACGCACCACACCCATCCATAGATTGTGTCTGCTATTGCTGCTCACCCCACACAACCTGCGGACAGGGGTGGTGCTGATTTTGGAACAAAATGGCCATGTTTTTCTGATCCTTAACAACCCATTTAAAATGTTTATGCCTGGACATTCATACAGATATCACCAGCAGTGTATGGTACCATTATTTCCTCTGCAGATCTTACCTATACAAATGATTGACTCGTGGATTAACCCCAAGTGAGTTGATCCAGTTCCTGAATGTTCTTTCTTCTCTTGTTTCACCTGTACAAATAATTCAATACCTTGTATGTGATATACTATTTAACAAGAGTTCTCATCATAATTCCACTTTACTTTTAATTTAGCTGGCTTGTTTCTATTGCCTGTGTTGGTGAGGAAAAGCCACTTCTAGTGTACTAGCGGGCCTGCACAATAGTGAGTATCACCCTGCTGCACATGTACAAGAGGATGTGGGAAGCAGCACTGTGCTACTAAGAATGTATGACCATCAGCACTGAACACATCTGGTGGACATTCTAAGAGGGAATCAAAGAAACACCAGTGGGTGCCACAACACATCTCTGACAGCAGTTCAGACAGAAGAATTGTTTTCAAATAAATCTAATTGAGATTTATCTTTTATAAAAATAATCAGCAGGCACTCAACATCTGTATTTCACACATAAATAACACATTTATTATTATTTAAAATTTAAAATATTAAAATAAATAAAAATCTTAAAAAAGAAAATGGATAACAATATACCTTAATATACCTTAATTGTGCACACAGTATAGAAAGTTAATAAACATATGTTAATATATAATATATAATGGATAAATGTGGTAGAGTCAATTTATAAAAAATCAATTAAATATTCCAATAAAAAAGATCGATTGAATAGTCAGATAAAAAAATCGGATAAGTGGTCGAATAAATAGCAGAGAAGTGTCTTTAGATTATTTCATATAAAATTTTCGGATATTACAGTATATGAATATAATTTTGAAAATTCACTAAGTATACTTGTCTTCTTATTCTTATGGGTAATCCAACATATTCCAGTGTTAAATTAGTTGCAGAATGTTCATAATATATTATAATTGCTCTAGTTTCAGTTGATCATTTTTAAGCCACTGAGGAAGAGGTGAGGTCACCTCGAAACGCGTCTGGCGGATTAAAGGAACCAAACTACAGACCAAATCATCCTGCAGGATTAAAGATCAAAGAATCGAAAAAGTAAGGATCATACAAGATTTCCAACAACTTCATCTTTTTTCTATTCAATGCCATGTGAGATGCTGACAGCTGAACGAAATCAACACATCACATAGACAAGCGCTCTAGACCTGGGTGAGTAAGCTTAAAGAGGACCTTTCACCGATTCTTACCCTATGAACTAACTATACAGACATGTGGAGCGGCGCCCGGGGATCTCACTGCACTTACTATTATCCCCGGGCGCCGCTCCGTTCTCCCACTATGTCCTCCGGTATCTCCGCTCACTAAGTTATAGTAGGCGGAGATTCCAGTCACTAAGTTATGGTAGGCGGAGTCTGCCCTAGCGCTGGCCAATCGCAGCGCAGAGCTCACAGCCTGGGAGGTTATTTTCTCCCAGGCTGTGAGCTCTGCAATGCGATTGGCTAGCGCTAGGGCAGACTCCGCCTACCATAACTTAGGGAACGGAGATACCGGAGGGCATAGCAGGAGAACGGAGCGGCGCCCGGGGATAATAGTAAGTGCAGTGAGATCCCCGGGCGCCGCTCCACATGTCTGTATAGTTAGTTCATAGGGTAAGAATCGGTGAAAGGTCCTCTTTAACTGTGAGAGGGACGCCTCCACAGCAAAGCACAATCGAATTTTATAACAAGACTATCTATACTAAACTATTAATTCGAAAATCACCCACTGATAAACTATATAGCTGCAGTGCTCTATTGTGAATATCAGATCTTCCATGGTATAAATCAAGGAAATCTATGAAAAATGATCAACTGAAACTAGAGCAATTATAATATATTATGAACATTCTGCAACTAATTTAACACTGGAATATGTTGGATTACCCATAAGAATAAGAAGACAAGTATACTTAGTGAATTTTCAAAATTATATTCATATAATATCCGAAAATTTTATATGAAATAATCTAAAGACACTTCTCTGCTATTTATTCGACCACTTATCCGATTTTTTTATCTGACTATTCAATCGATCTTTTTTATTGGAATATTTAATCGATTTTTTATAAATTGACTCTACCACATTTATCCATTATATATTATATATTAACATATGTTTATTAACTTTCTATACTGTGTGCACAATTAAGGTATATTGTTATCCATTTTCTTTTTTAAGATTTTTATTTATTTTAATATTTAAATAATAATAAATGTGTTATTTATGTGTGAAATACAGATGGTGAGTGCCTGCTGATTATTTTTATATTTACTTACTTGTTAAGAGATTGGGTGAATCACTTGCAGCAGAGCACCATTACCGCGGTGTCAAACAGAGTGAGCCACTATAATTCACAATTCAAGTATACGAGATTTATCTTTTGCCTAATCTAACAGAGAAATTATGGCCAATATATTATTGGGAAACCACCTCTGCATGATCATGCCATTAAAGGGGTTGCCCGGGTTCAGACCTGAACCCGGACACAACCCGATCTGCACTCATTCACCATGAACGAGTGGAGCATCGGAGCTTTTCATGCTCCGATACTCTACCTTGCCCTGTGCTGAATCGCGCAGGGCAAGGGAATTTTCTTGAGATCTGGTGACGTACCGGTCTCTCCGTGGGTAAGCTAGGCACAGGCTTCCACCTAGCAGTGAGCTCGATGACATCACTGGCACTAATGAGCGGTTTTTAGCGCTTCCCTAGCCTGTCTAGGTCAGCACTAAAGACCGCCCATCAGAGCCAGTGATGTCAAAGGGAACACTGCTAGGCGGAAGCCTCCGCCTAGCAGTGTCCAAAAGTTAACAAAGAGCCCTTTCCCTGCGCGATGCAACGCAGGGGGGAGCATCGGAGCATAAAAAGCTCAGATGCTCCACTCATTCATGAATGAGTGCAGATCAGGTTGTGTACGGGTTCAGTTTGAACCCGGACAACCCCTTTAAGGATAGACAAGTAAGTTACACACACAGGGGCCGTACATGTATTAAACGGACAGCAACCGGAGTGAAAAATTACCCAATAGTCAATGGGTTTAAGCACATGGGCGGTTTTCTAACTTTTGCATTCTTCATGCAAGAAAGACCCCATGGGACATTGTTTTTTTTTCTTCACACGGGACTTGCCCATTCAAGTCAATAGGTAAGTGAAAAGAGAAAAGAACGTAACAGAGTGACAGAAAACACACAATGGAGGGAAAAACATCAGTTTTTCACTGACAGAACTTGCTCGAGTTTAATATTGCTTGTGTGCAAAAGCCCGAACTCAGTAATTCAGCAAATGTATTGTGATTCTATATATTGCCTCCTTCGCTGGCTTGATTAATTTTCCCATCAAATTTTACATTGCTCGTATCCAGGTTTTGACCACCCTGTAATCCAGCAGCAATGGCCGTGCTTCCACACTATAGAAAAAGTACTGGCCACCCTGGTGGCTGGAACTTGGAGAGTACTCATACTCTGGTGCCTTCTCCTGTAGTGTGCAAGCACGGCCACTGCTACTGGATTGCAGCGTGGTCACAAACCCTGGATACAAGCAGTGTATAATGTGAAGGAAAAATGAATCAAGCAGCAAAGGATGCAATATGGACAATCACAATACATTAGCAAGTGCCTTGTGTTAACGTTGACTACATGATAAAGATCATTTGCTGAAGTGAGACAACCCCTTTAATGACAGTTTTCATTCAAATTACATTTTATTAAGAGCCATTTTACCCTCAATTGAGCTCCAGTCAATGTCCTGGTTTTCCGGCTTCTGTAAAGCAGGGTATTTGTTAAACAAGTTGGCAATGAAAGCCAAGTTAAGCTTTGGATTCCCTCGCACAACATCTGTGGCTGTCACAAATTGGCGACAACCCAGTCTGTCTGCCTGTACCAGCATGCACTCTGCTCTCTTTAGGTCTTCCTTCTCCTGCAACCAGGAAATATGAATACAGAAAGGTCAGTTCAGAAACATAGCCATATGTATAAAATGATTCTCTTTTAGGCTCCATGCACATGGCAGTGTCTATATTTCGGGTCGCAAAGTACAGATACTTTCCATGCGCACTCCGCAGTTTTCTCAGTTCCACCAATAGAAAGGGCTGTTCTTATCCCCAATAAAGACAAGAACAGGAGGAACATTCATAGGGTCTGTAAAACATACCGCCGTGTGCATAGCCACATAGAAATGAATCTGTCAGTGTGTTAGCTGGAAAAATTGCTGATATCACATGGATAAACAATACAGTTGTGTGCATGGGACCTTAAAATGAATTTAGATTATTATTTGAACTGTTATTTTATAAGAATGTTTTCCTACACTTTTCACGAAGTCACTAAAAATGTTACATAAAGCTGCAATGTTAACTGTATCTGTTAGCAATGGCCACATTGTAGTCACATGAATACAGGATACAATAGCCTCAGGATACAAAATTTTCAGCACACAATAGTCTTCCCTGGCCCATCATAAGTTGAAACCAGACTCAACATACAATGCCTCAGACTCAGAACCAACGAATTGTCATGGCCATGTTTTTGGTAAAACACCTGTATTGGTTGTCTGTATTAGTTGTCTAAAAGCTCCTCTTTATAGTAAAGTGGGGTATTACATGTTCTGTACCACCCTCTGTGCCAGGAAAAGCTGCTTATTTGGATATCAGATGAGGGCAGCTCATTTTTGTTTTCTGGTACACTTTGTATTATACAAGACCCTGAAGAAGATCCTGTCCTCATCATAGAATGTAATTTACAGCTTCCAGCATCTATTCCTTCCTGTTATACAGTGCCTTGAAAAAGTATTCATACCCCTTAAACTTTTCCACATTTTTTCATGTTACACCCACAAACAAATGTATTTTATTGGGATTTTATGTGATAGAACAACATAAAGTAGCAAGTATGTGTGAATTAAGATTAAAATGATACATGATACAAGCTTTTTGATAAATAAAAATCTGAACAATGTGGCGTGCATTTGTATTCTGTACCCTGATACCCCTAAATAAAATCTAGTGTGACCAATTGCCTTCAGAAGTCATCTAATTAGAAAATAGAGTCCACCTGTGTGTAATTCTCACTGTAATTACAGCTGTTCTATTAAGGCCTCAGAGGTTTGTTATAGAACATTAGTGATCAAATAGCATCTTGAAAACCAAGGAACACACCAGACAGGTCTGGGATAAAGTTGTGGAGGTGTAAAGCTGGGTTAGGTTATAAAAATATATCCCAAGCTCTGAACATCTCACGGAGCACTGTTCAATCCCCATCATCCGAAAATGGAAGGAGTATGGCACAACTGCAACCCTACTAAGACATGGCTGTCCACCTAAACTGACAGCCCAGGCAAGGAGAACACTAATGA
The DNA here is from genome assembly GCF_905171765.1 of Bufo bufo. Taxonomy (NCBI): domain Eukaryota; kingdom Metazoa; phylum Chordata; class Amphibia; order Anura; family Bufonidae; genus Bufo; species Bufo bufo. The sequence continues at coordinate 550,945,850 of NC_053391.1, forward strand.
GAGAAGCAGCCTAGAGGCCCATCTTTTTAGCCTAAATTCAAAACGCTATGTGTGGTGGAAAACTAACAATGTACATTACCCTGAACACACCATCTTTTTTCAGCAGGGACAGGGAAGCTGGTCAGAGTTGATGGAAAGATGGATGGTGCTAAATACAGGGCAATCCTGGAGGAAAACCCGGGAGAAACTGCAAAAGACTTGAGACTGGGATGGAGGTTCACATACAGTCAGAGCAACAATGGAATGGTTTAGATCAAAGCATGTGTTAGAATGGCCCAGTTGAAGTCAAGACCGAAATCCTATTGAGAATCTGACAAGACTTGAAAATTGCTGTTCACAGACACTCTTCATCCAATCTGACTGAGCTTGAGCTATTTTGCAAATTGGTACATATACCAAAAGACTCGCAGCTGTAATTGCAGCAAAAGGTGTTTCTACAAAGTATTGACTCAGGGAGGCTAAACACAAATGCATGCCGCACTCAGTGTGATTGATGCAGACCGGCAGTGCCACCTGGCATTCTATTGTGTGGAACAAATGCACGCCGCACTTTCCAGATTTTTATTTTTTAAAGAATTTTTAAAACCATGTATCAATCTCTTGTGTGTCCAATCTGACTGAGCTTGAATTATTTTGCAAAGAAGAATGGGCCAACATTTCAGCTAATAGATGTGCAAAACTGGTAAAGAGACATACCCCAAAAGACTTCCAGCTGTAATTGCACTTCACACATACTTGTAACTTTGTTTTGGTCTATCACATAAAATTCCCCCAAAAACATTTAGGTTTGTGGGTGTAACGTGAAAAATTGTGGAAAGGTTCAAGCGGTATCAATACATTTTCAAGACACTGTATGTAAGGGCTTGCTTATTCTGTCCTACTTATCCGCTTATTTTTCTTAATTCTTAATTTCTCTTATTTTGGAATGACATTTTGGCGTTTGCCACAGAGTAAAGGTAAATTTCCATGGCCTGAATTTTGGGCAGATTAACGTGAACGAATGCTCCTGTGAACCCTTGTTCCCGACAATCTGCCCATGTAAATGTGCCGCTGATCACCCAATAAACAAACAAAACGCTAGTTCATCGGGTGATCCTGTTGTTCATGCAGTCACATCAAATATCGTTTCTGGGGCAGCAGATTGTACTGTCTAAACAGCGATCTGTTGCCCAGAAAAATTGCAGCTGTATGGAGTCGAGCGATTGAAATAGCGATCCTTTGTCGTCATACCGTGAAGGAGATCGCAACATGTAAATGCAGTGGTCTCCTTCACTGAACCAGCGGCCGACTGTCGGAGAGGATCACTTCCTTCCCGACAATCGGCTGTACATTGTAGCATGTAAACCCGCCTTTATGGATTCAAGTTACATTGATTTCAACTTACAATGCTTGTCCTGAAACCAATTAATATTAAGGGACCACTTGTATCTCTACAACACAATGATTTCTTTATCTATATCATGATAATACGGCATTATTCATGTGTGTACCCTGAGCTTTTATCAACACATGGTTCATTTAAATAATATTTACAATATTTCTAATTATTTTTTCAGATTATTATAATTGCAATTATTATCTCATCGTACAGGCAGACGTATTGAATGTGATGATGTGCTCGCTGTAATGCTGTAAGATATGATTATGTTGGAAAATAAAATTTTACCCTAAGTCCATTGGTATCAATGACAATAGCTGGTACTCCTTCTTCATCGCCTTTGGGAGCAACTTGATTAAGCAAATTGTAATAAGCTTTGGAATCCTAAAAAGAACAGACGAAGATAATCATCACTACCATAATGTAATTCAGTAATTATTACTCTGTATGAGGCATTTGGTTTCTTTCACAATATTCCTTCCTGGCTGGTAAATTGAAGAACTATGTACGTATACAAGCAGTATATGATGCTACAATAAACGTTTTGCTTGTCTCCCTCACCCCCTCATCATAAGTCAGTGATATAGGTAGAATAGCAAACAGAAGGACTATGTTACTCGTGAAAAAATGCCTTCCCCATCTAAAATGTCCCCACAACCTGCTTAGACAAGGCATGAGCCATTGCAAGAACCACCACAGATATCATGCAAGCTTATAAAAACTGTCAGTCAAGAGCACACAGGGGAAAGCACCCAAAGCGTTTGTATCTAGGATCACTGACAGTAGAGACCCGCGAGGAGAAAGGGCAAGGGACGTTCTTGTTAATATATGAAATCACTTAACCCCATATTGAGCAGCAATGATTACTGTGACTTTTCAAATCCCCGTCATGATATACAAAGATAACTCTAACACAGAACAGAATTTATTTTAAACAGGACATACATTAAAGGAAATTTCCATCAGTATTAAACCCTCAAGGAACAGGACAATTTTTGTCTTTGTGTTTTTGTTTTTTCCTCCCCACCTTCCAAGAGCCATAACTTTTAAAAATTTTCCATTCACATAGCCAAATGGGGGCAAGTTGTATTTTTAATGGCACCATTTATTTAAACTGTAGCTTTCTCTATCCCTTGCTGCTGAATCAACTGGGAAAAAAATTATCAGTGGCAGGGAGAAAGCCAAAAGCTCATGAATATCAGCACTAACTGGCATGTGCTAAAGCTGTTAACCCCCTTTACGGAGTTAGGGTCCATTCACACGTCCGCAATTTCGTTCCGCATTTTGCGGAACGGAATTGCGGACCCATTCATTTCTATGGGGCAGCACGATGTGCTGCCCGGATCTGGAATTGCGGATCCGCACTTCCAGGTCCGCAATTCCGTTCCCGAAAAAAAATAGAACATGTCCTATTCTTGTCCGCAATTGCGGACAAGAATAGGCATTTTCTATTAAGTGCCGGCGATGTGCGGTCCGCAAAATGCGTAACGCACATCGCCGATGTCCGTGTTTTGCGGATCCGTGGATCCGCAAAACACACATAGACGTGTGAATGGACCCTTAAGCTGTATTTTTTATCTTGAGGTAATGTCACCAATAAAACCTAGCCACTGACTACTCAGAGGTTTTGGGTAACCTTAAATGGACATACATCAAAAGCAGAGATTGAAAAGAATAAATTACAGGTTTGGCTGAATCACTTGCCATTAAAGGTGGTTTCCAGCCTAAGAGCTGACAACCCCAATGGCAACTTGTGACCAAGTTAATAAAAACAACCCACTTGTCTTCAGTCCCGCCATTCCCACAGCGCTGTCCTTTTCGCTGCTGCTTCCAGTCCAGCCAATCACTGGTCTCAGCAGTCACATTTGCAAGAATGCCATGCCACCATTAAGGCCAGTGACTGACTAGACATGGTAAATTAAATGGTGCCCTTAAAAAAATACAACTTATCCCACAAAAAATAAGCCCTCAAATGGCTATATAAATGGAAACTTTAAAAAGTTATGGCTATTGGAAAATTAAGAGGAAAAAACTAAAAATGCAAAAACAAAAATGGGCCCGGTTTTTTAAACTATATATCCCTATCTGCTCAACTTCCCTGCTCTATAACATGCTGCCTGGAGATTATGATGCATTTTCATGGTGACAGGTTCTCTTTAATTTAAGGACCACAAACCATTATGTGTCGTTGGACACAAAGCCATAGTGTCAGAAAACTAAACATTTGCACTGGTGTAGAACAAATATTGGAAAAAGGTTCATACTATTCCTCATTGTAAATCCATTCATTATTCCTGGCTAACAGACAGTGATTTCTATTAACAAACATTAGATACAATGTATCCAGCTTATGAACCTAGTAACATAGTAATCATACACTAGAAGGTCTTGTATCACAAGGAAATATTCATCATGGAGTTCAACAAATATCTTACATGGGTTCTCCGGGAATTAAGAAAATGAAAATACTTAAATGTTACTTTATTATAAGTATATTACCAAATACCTTTCATTATTTATAATGGCTCATTTTGTCTAGGGAGCAATCATCAGGGGGAAATAAAATGGCCGCTGTCCTATTAGTGCACACAAAACCTGTCTTAATCACACAGGAGGACAAGTTACTTCAGAGAATTGAGGTAAAGAGCTGCGTCAGCCTCCTCTCCAAGTTTATACCAGAGTTTTTTGCGTTTTCGTATTTCTTCCCTGTTTTCCCAGAGCCATAACTTTTTTATTTTGCTGTGCACATAGCTGTATGAATGCTTATTTCAATGTAGTGGGTCACCTCTAGTGGAAGCTTTAAGGGGTTTTCTGAGAGTTTTCTACTGATGACCTATACTATGTATAGGTCATCGGTTTCTGATGGGTTGGGGTCCAATACCCGGGACCCCTGCCGATCAGCTGTTTGAGAAGGCAGTTCCTGGTAGTAGCTTCAGCTTAGTCTAGGCCATCAAGTTCATCGGTTACATGTACTATGTGCAGCTCAGCCCAAATGAAGTGAATGAGGCTGAACTGTGACTCCACAGCCACTATACAATGTACAGTCGTGGCCAAAAGTTTGAGAATGACACAAATATTAGTTTTCACAAAGTTTGCTGCTAAACTGCTTTTAGATCTTTGTTTCAGTTGTTTCTGTGATGTAGTGAAATATAATTACACACACTTCATACGTTTCAAAGGCTTTTATCGACAATTACATGACATTTATGCAAAGAGTCAGTATTTGCAGTGTTGGCCCTTCTTTTTCAGGACCTCTGCAATTCGACTGGGCATGCTCTCAATCAACTTCTGGGCCAATTCCTGACTGATAGCAACCCATTCTTTCATAATCACTTCTTGGAGTTTGTCAGAATTAGTGGGTTTTTGTTTGTCCACCCGCCTCTTGAAGATTGACTACAAGTTCTCAATTGGATTAAGATCTGGGGAGTTACCAGGCCATGGACCCAAAATGTCAAAGTTTTGGTCCCCGAGCCACTTAGTTATCACTTTTGCCTTATGGGACGGTGCTCCATCGTGCTGGAAAATGCATTGTTCTTCACCAAACTGTTGTTGGATTGTTGGAAGAAGTTGCTGTTGGAGGGTGTTTTGGTACCATTCTTTATTCATGGCTGTGTTTTTGGGCAAAATTGTGAGTGAGCCCACTCCCTTGGATGAGAAGCAACCCCACACATGAATGGTCTCAGGATGCTTTACTGTTGGCATGACACAGGACTGATGGTAGCGCTCACCTTTTCTTCTCCGGACAAGCCTTTTTCCAGATGCCCCAAACAATCGGAAAGAGGCTTCATCGGAGAATATGACTTTGCCCCAGTCCTCAGCAGTTCATTCACCATACTTTCTGCAGAAGATCAATCTGTCCCTGATGTTTTTTTTGGAGAGAAGTGGCTTCTTTGCTGGCCTTCTTGACACCAGGCCATCTTCCAAAAGTCTTCGCCTCACTGTGCATGCAGATGCGCTCACACCTGCCTGCTGCCATTCCTGAGAAAGCTCTGCACTGGTGGCACTCCGATCCCGCAGCTGAATCCTCTTTAGGAGACGATCCTGGCGCTTGCTGGACTTTCTTGGACGCCCTGAAGCCTTCTTAACAAGAATTGAACCTCTTTCCTTGAAGTTCTTGAGGTGCAATCTTAGTAGCCACAATATCCTTGCCTGTGAAGCCATTTTTATGCAGTGCAATGATGGCTGCACGCGTTTATTTGCAGGTCACCATGGTTAACAATGGAAGAACAATGATTTCAAGCATCACCCTCCTTTTAACATGTCAAGTCTGCCATTTTAACCCAATCAGCCTGACATAATGATCTCCAGCCTTGTGCTCGTCAACATTCTCACCTGAGTTAACAAGACGATTACTGAAATGATCTCAGCAGGTCCTTTAATGACAGCAATCAAATGCAGTGGAAAGGTCTTTTGGGATTAAGTTAATTTTCATGGCAAAGAAGGACTATGCAATTCATCTGATCACTCTTCATAACATTCTGGAGTATATGTAAATTGCTATTATAAAAACTTAAGCAGCAACTTTTCTAATTTCCAATATTTATGTAATTCTCAAAACTTTTGGCCACGACTGTACAGCACTGTGTTTGGTGAGCAAAGAGAAGGCTTCAGTGCTACTACGAGCACTGCTACCATTTCAAACAGCTGATGGGCGGGGTCCCGGTGTGTCAAAATTTCCACCAATCAGATACTGATGACCTATCAGGTCATAGGTCATCAGTAGAAAAGTCTCAGAAAACACCTATGTGTCACGGCTGAGGATGGGGGAAATCCTCAGCCGTGCGGTGACGGAAGATGTCCAGTCGCTACTCGCCAGGCACACAGAATCAGGGAGCATGTCACCTCCTGTCGCGTCCCTAACGCTGACCCTGTCTCCTACCTGCATGGGCCGACCTTGATGGTAGGAGGACCCATGCGCAGGAACCTCGGATCCCTGACTTACCCTCCGACCGGTCCCTGGGCTAAGGAGCAGGGTAAGACAACCCACTCCTCCTAGGCACGGAGGAGCAGGAGTCTCACTGGCCAAGCAGCATGAAGAAGGGGGATACATGAACATGACTATGGATAAGACAGGTGAACCAAACATTTCCAACCAAACCTGTCTCAGCCTTGCTGACTGGAACCCGTGCTAAGGAAAGGCTGTCCACACAGACAAAGGTAAACAGCACACACATGAAGACACACAGGGACCAGGACATCCATAGCTGCACAAAACACAGAGACACAAGACATCAACAACACATCACGGTATTAGAACTTATGACCGGAAGGGTGGCCCTTACAAGAAGATGGAAATCACAGGAGGCTGCAACAGCAAAGCATGACTGAAGCAACCTACTGAGCCATGCCAAAGTGAGAGGCTTTATAGGCCTAAGAGGCCACACCCAACGGTCAGACACACCCAGTGACATCACACACACTGGGAAGGGAGTTAACCCTTCCAGCACCACAGGAAAGGGAAAACACCAACTTAAAGGGAAAGTGTCCAACACAACAAACACACTGTGGTTGTTGCCGCAGGCAACAACATGGGTGGCAACCGTGTCCTGGGAGTCAGCCCCAAGGCCGGGACACTGCCACCACATGTACACAACGACAAACGTTGCCACGGGCAACCACAGTGCAGGAAAGGTGTCCGTGCACACCACACACTACACAGAGTGCACACAGACAAAACGACAGTGCATACATACACGCACACAAACTCCAAAGGGACCGCACACATACCTGTTGTCCGCGGCAACCGCACTTGAGGCAAACAACATCAAGCGTCAAGCTGCGGTTGAAACAACAACCCAAACTGCGGGCAACTGTATGCGGCTCCCAAGGAGTCACGGCCAAAACCGTGGCCGTGACACTATGTCTGCCAGCGCCATATTCTTTTGCATTGCGCCAAATTTTTTACCCATGACACATCCATCAGGTGGGACAGGACAGCCAATTGAGATGTTTCAACACATGGATACACCCCCACCCTATAAAAGAACCCGATCTGGCATCCATTTTCATTCTGTGTTTTGCCAGTGTAGGGAGAGGTTGCTTTGTGGAGCAGAGATAGGCTGTTAGGGACACCAAACGCTAGCTAATAAAGCCACAATAGTCCTTTTAAGGACTGGCATTGGTGAGCTATCGATAGATGTGATACACTGAGGGGTGTGATACACTTAGAATATACTTTCTAACATAGAAAGTATAATATAGTGCATTTGTATTGTGCAGCAGTTGTGTGCGGCTCTGCTGCGATACCGCAGCTATATAGAGGCACAAACGCTATTGGAACAACTAATTGCAACGGCTGAGATATAGCAGTTGCCCCATATACCTTCTTCCACAAAATACTGATTGAGGGCTGCGATATATCTGTTGCCCCAAATAAACAGGGTGGTGTGATATAACTGTTGTGGCAAAAAAAATAATTGAGGGGTGTTTTATACCTGCTTCCACCAAATATTGATTATGGGGTGCGATATACCTGCTTCCACAAAATACTGATTATGTGGTTTGATATACCTGCTTCCACCAAATATTGATTGAGACCTGCAATATACCTGCTTCCACAAAATACTGATTAAGGGGTTCGATATACCTGTTTCCACCAAATATTGATTGAGGCCTGCGATATACCTGCTTCCACAAAAAACTGATTAAGGGGTTTGATATAGCTGCTTCCACCAAATATTGATTGAGACCTGCGATATACTTGCTTCCACAAAATACTGATTAAGGTGTTTGATATACCTGCTTTCACCAAATATTGATTGAGGCCTGCGATATACCTGCTTCCACAAAATACTGATTAAGTGGTTCGATATACCTGCTTCCACCAAATATTGATTGAGGCCTGCGATATACCTGCTTCCACAAAATACTTATTAAGGGGTTTGATATACCTGTTTCCACCAAATATTGATTGAGGCCTGCGATATACCTGCTTCCACAAATACTGCACTTCTATAGGGACTTAGGTACAGGGTCATTATGAAAATAACAGGCAGAAGAAGAGGCAGGCCGTTCCGCAGGGGTAGTAGGGGTCGAGCAGGTGCACCAGGCCGGAGCCTAAGTGGGAAGTTGGAAAAGACACGTGTGATTACTTCAAAGGGCTCACCAGAGTTGGTTAAGTGGCTCACTCAGCCTTCCGCTTCTGCACCCTCCTCATCCTCTATATCTGCACCCTCCTCGCTCTCTGCTGTGGGCACCCCCAAATACACCACCACCACCACCATAGCCCCTCCTCTCGAGTCAGAGGAATTATTTTCCCATCAATTCCCAGACCTTACGGATTCTTGACATCGGATGAGGAAGAGAAGGTAGCAAAGGCCGCCACCCAGCGGTCTGACGACAGTACCCAGATCAGCCCAAGAAGGGAAGTCCCCGCTGTTGCTGTCTACTCCGAGATCTCAAATGTCAGTGGGGGTGAAGGTGACGATGATAACGTGTCAATGGACGTCACGTGGGTGCCCACAAGAGAGGAAGAGGAGGGGAGTTCAGAGGGAGAGATGGAGCAGCAGAGAGGGAGGAGAAGGAGGAGAAGCAGGCAGAGCTCGCAGGGCACAGTAGGCAAAAAGCAGACTGAGAATGTATCTTGAGCGAGCCATCTACCATGCATGGTCACTTCTGGCACTTCCAGGACGCCGACACATGGCTCCGCAGTGTGGGCTTTTTTTAACGTGTCAGCTGCTGACAATAGTGTTGCCATCTGCAGCCTGTGCTGTCAACGCATAAGTCGCATCTAGGGGTGACCGCCTTAAGAAGGCTCCTGGCCTCCCATCACAAACCTATATGGAGCAATGCTGTCAGAACACACAAAGCCACACTCCCTGTGCTCCACGTCCTGCCTCTTCTCCTTCTCCTCTCTCCTCCCATTTGTCCTCCACTACACCTTCCACCATGCCGTTGTCACGTTCATCTGGCAAAAGGCAGACTTCTGTGGCCCAATGGCTGACCACTGGCTTGTCGGAATTGCTAGCCCGCCAACTACTGCCATATAAACTGGTGGACTCGGAGGCCATTAGAAAATTTGTGGCCATTGGCACACCGCAATGGAAGGTTCCCGGAAGGAAATATTTCCCCCAGAAGGGCATCCCAGAGCTATATGGCCACGTTCAGCGGCAAGTGAAAATATCTCGGGCACACAGTGTCGGTGCCAAGATACATCTGACCACAGACACGTGGTCTAGCAAACACAGGCAGGGAAAGTACATAACTTTTACTGCCTACTGGGTGAACATTCGAAGGGCCATCAAGCATGTAACCGGTGGCTTCCGTGTGGATTTGGTGTTACCGCCAAGGATTGCATGTAGGCCTGCCTCTTCTTCTCCTCCTCCTACTCCATCCTCCGTCTCCTCCTCGGCTGACTCCTCCTTTTCCACTGCTACCGCCTTTTACGCTGCACCCCCCAAGCTCCCCAGAACCTATTCCATGAGATCACCAAACTGGTCAGGAGACTTTTCGGGGATCCCTGGTGTTGTCCGTGGCTGGGGGGAGGAGACGGAGGACGACATTCTCCTGGGTGATGAGCAGGAGCCAGGGCGCTCCACCGCTTCCAATTTAGTGCAAATAGGGGCCTTCATGCTCCAGTGTTTGAAGAAGGACCCCCGTATAAAAAGCATAAAGGGCAAGGACCAGTACTGGGTGGCAACGTACTTAGACCCCTGGTACAAACACAAAATGGAGGACATGTTACCAGCATCACAGAGGGCTGGGAGAATGCAGCATTTCCAGGCCTTGCTGTGAGAGATGCTGCATTCTGCTGTTGCGGGTGCTGGCAGAGGAATTTCTACTCACAACTAAACAGGTGCAGGTATCAATCCTAACACGCCTGCAAGAAGAGGGCAGTTTGAAGATGTGTTGGTCACTTCGTATATGAGATCATTCTTGCAGCCAACCCATCGACAGCCGCCCTCCGGATCCAGCCTCAGGGAACCCCTAGACCGATTTGAAGATGTGTTGGTCACTTCGGATATGAGATCATTCTTGCAGCCAACCCATCGACAGCCGCCCTCCGGATCCAGCCTCAGGGAACGCCTAGACCGACAGGTGTCCGACTACATCGGGTTAACGACTGATGTGGATGCTCTGAGAAGAGAGTAACCCCTGAACTGCTGGGTGTGCAGGCTTGACCTGTGGCACAATTTTCCATAGAACTCTTGGCTTGCCCCTTGTCGAGTATCCTGTCCGAAAGGACGTTCAGAGCAGCAGGGGGGATTGTGACCGATAAGCGCACTTGCCTAGCTCACGACAGTGTAGACTACCTCACATTTCTAAAAATGAATGAGGCATGGATCTCGGAGGAATTCAACACCTGTGACGATCACCTGTATTTGAATTTCCTCATGCCAGCCCACACATATCCGCCACCACCCAGAACAAAGAATGGTCCTTGTCTTATGTATATACAGTGGCATAAAAGGCCTTCACTGTCAGGTGATTACCTAATTTTTGGGGCCTGTACTCCAGTGGCCTACAGTAACATTTTTATCCAGTGACCGCCTAATGTACCTCCCCACATAATCACAAGTTCTTTTCTGTCAGGTTAATGCCTAATTTCTGGGGCCTGTACTGGCCTACAGTAAAATTTGTATCCAGTGACCGACTAATGTACATTCAGCCACATAATCACAAGTTCTTTTCTGTCAAGTGAATGCCTAATTTTTGGGGCCTGTACTCCCGTGGCCTAAAGTAAAACTTTTCTAGGCTCCAGCAGGGCACATTTTTGAGAGTTTCCCTTTGAGATGCATAAAAATGGCCCCTGATTAAAATACATATTTTTTGTGGGAATTTTTGCCAATGATCCCCCTCTGGTATGTCACTGTCCATGTTGTGGGACTATTTGTGAACTTCTAGTAATTATTTGGTGGCTGCAAATATGACCTGAAGGTTTTTTAGGTTCGCCTGCCAATAAGGTCAATGGGGCCCGCCGCGAACGCCGATGTTCGTCCATCACTACCTGTAAGTATAAATGATTGGGCATGTTGAAGTCTCCTCCAACATCTAGGACACTCCAATACACTATAGATGATAGTCCCAGAAAAATAACCATCTTTCATCTAATGTATATGAGGCCCTTTCTTCTTGTAATTGGGTGACCCACAATGCTGAGTCCTTGATGCATTATTTTAATTTCTTTAGAAACAGCCTTCATTTGTTTGCATGACTTCCATACAGAACATACCTTGATATCTGAACTGAAGTTATGAATTTTGCTGCATCCAGCATTCTCTAAGTGGTAGTTGGCCCATCTTAGAAGTAGCTCTTCTGGAGAAAGCTTCATGAGATCCTCTAAACTCTCACCATCCCGTAACAATGCTATCAAAGCTGGACAGCACAAGATATTTAGATTAGTACAGAATGATAATGCTTTACGATACTAGAGCTCGCCACATGAGAGACACCCGCAGATACCAACAGAATCAGTCAATGTTCTGATATACAGTATAAGGCCTCATGCACTCGACCGTTGTGTGTTTTGTGGTCCGCAAATTGCGGATCTGCAAAACACGGATGGCGTCCGTGTGCGTTCCGCAATTTGCGGAACGGCACGGACAGCCATTGATATAACTGCCTATTCGGACAAAAACGGACAAGAATAGGACAGTTTATATTTTTTTTGCGGACCACAGAACGGAGAAACGGATGCGGACAGCACACGGAGTGCTGTCCGCATCTTTGCAGCCCAATTAAAGCGAATGGGTCTGCATCTGAGCCGCAAAAACTGCGACTCGGATGCAGACCAAAACAACAGTCGTGTGCATGAGGCCTAAGGGGGGAAAAGGTATGGGGTATATTGGATCATTGAGAGGTGCCCGATAAAGGCTTATTCCCACCTTATTCAACAGTCGTGTGTACATGTGTATGGCTGAGCTGGGAGAAATAGCTGTCAACTGGCAGCGCTCTCAAGTGTATAGCCAGCTTAAAGGGAATCAGCGATCTCCCCATCCAAATGTTTGCATAGATCATAGTTGTGGTTCATCTGATTAAAATGCTCCTTTATTTTGTTGATTCAAGGCTCTGTTCCTGAATTATGATGCTTAACGAGGACATTACTATTGCTCTTGTTGCACCCAAGCTCCGATACCTTCTGTGGCCAGACTATCCCTGGCTGCTTTTATTGACCGGGCCAGGCAGTGTCAAAGCAGTGGGGGAGGAGCTGACAACAGAAAGGAGTGAAGCTTGGGTGCAACAAGAGCAACGGTGACACCCTCATTGACCAAACGCCTAATTTGCATATTAAGAAAAGGCATCATAACTTGGGAAAGGAGCCTCGGATCAGCAAAAGAAAAACTGTGTTTTAATCGAGTGAACTACAGCTATGTGTCTATGCAGACAGTTGAATAGGGAGGTTGCTGGTGACAGATTCCATTTAACTCTCTAAATTACCTCTAATGTACTATATTCCATATATGTAATCCAAACAAAAGGATTATACTACTTGGAAATCATCTAATACAAGTATAAACATGATATAAACAGAGACATTCATTAAAAGTGCCATTTATCCAACCATTTCTGGCCAGAACATTTGTAAAGTGCTAATTTCACAAAAATGGCACTCAGACATATGTGACTTTGGTGCAAGTACTGCCCTTAACATTACATTTCTACAAAATGCAACTTTGCTTTATAAATTTAATGTAAACTTTACATTTTGTAAAAGCTGTCTATTTTATATACTTATAATGTCATTAAAAAAGGCCAGGACACAATAACAATGTACTGAAAAGCTAGTACCTTCATTCCTGCTCAGCTCAATGTCTGCAAACAGGCCAATCTTGATAACCTGCCACAGAAGTCCCAGCACCAAGTATGGCTTCCCTTCCTTTAAGTCTTCTGCACCAATGTTAACTACATGACAACCAATGGCCGATGCTGAATTCAGAGCCAAATTCAAATTTTCCTGAAACACAAATAAAAGTCTAAAATTAATTATTAATTCAATTCAACCACAAAATGATTCAAAGAACAGATAAAAGGGGTTAGTTTATGAAGCAAAGGGGTTAGTTTATCCCTGCTCATGCCACTTTTTTGAGGTGGTGGGAAAAAAGGGTGTGTGGTGTGGGTGTGGAAGAGGGCGGGGCATCAGGCCCTTCTCATTTATAATTTTCTACGCCTATTTTTGGCATAGAAAATGACTTAAATCTATACCAGTAAGGGAGCTGACGCAGATTTAAGTAAATTGGCGCATATGCATAACTTAGGCGCATCAAGCAGGCGCAGGATTATTAAGACCGGCATCTAAAACGCCGGTCTTAATAAATGACCCCAAAAGTGGTCATAATAAGACTATATCTACGAGTACATATACGATGGTAAAAAAAAACAAAAACATAAATCACAGGCACAGTATGTCTGGTACATAAGCATATAGATTTTGATATTGTAATTTATTTAACGCAAGATACTACTTGACCCTGACATTTTGTCCACCTTCCACCTCTACGGCTAAGAAACAGAGTGCATGCTCTGTTTGGATGTAGGGAAGTGCTCAAAATATTGGGGTAGATTTCTCAAAACTGGTGTAAAGGAAAATGGGCTTACTTGCCCATAGCAACCAATCAGATTCCACCTTTCATTTTTCACAGCTCCATTGGAAAATGAATATGATTGGTTGCTATGGGCAACTAAGCCTAGTTTGATAAATCCCCCCCATTGTTTTCAGTACACTTTAAAATCATAAAAATATGTGGATACAAATATAACTAACAGGTTGCCCACATTACCTATACATATAGAGGTCATAGACATAACTGACCACAGGGGGTTAGAGAAGTTGGACTCCACACATTCAGTTGAACCAATTAAGAGAGCATTTACTTGGAAAGAAATTCATATTGGATTGAAGTGTTTTGTTTTTTAAATGGGATCCAGTCCTGTTTTATGATTGGATCCAGTCCTGTTTGTGTTAGTAAATACAGTATTAGGCTACATTCACACGACCGTATGAATGGGTCCACATGCATGCCGCAATTTGGGTGCGGACCCTTTCATTTCAATGGGGCCGCAAAAGATGCGGACAGCACGCTGCCCCGCCAAAAATATAGAACATGTCCCATTCTTGTCCAATTACGCACAAGAATAGGCATTTTCTATATAGCGCAAGCCCTGTGCCAGCCAGGCAAAAGTTGTGTGAAAGAGGCCTAAGGATTTTAATGAGAGGTGTAAAGAAACAGTTTGACGTATGGAACACTGCCAGCGAAGGGCAAAAAATATGTTGTAGGAAGCATTTGCCAGTTTCAAAGCTCTAGTTTAAGCTAGTTAGGCTAGATCTGCAAGATCTCAATGTTGTGCTGCTACATCATTGCTAATGATAGTAAATGATAGTGAATGTGATCACATTTCGAAATGCAAGTTATCGTGACCAAAATATGACAGGGGATAAAATGTGAAACTTGGTTTCAATGCAATTACATTTATCACCATTAGTTGAGATATAGCAACTCGAAGTTGTGATCTTAATGTTACGCAGCCAAAGCTGCCATGTAGCTCTAGCCTTAGTTTTCCAGGAGTAAGGCTACTTTCACACTTGCGGCGGTCTGTGCATGTGGAGACCGGAAGGATGGATCCAGCATTCCTGTATTTTGAATGCCGGATCCGGCACTAATACATTCCTATGGAAAACAAATGCCAGATTCGGCATTCAGGCAAGTCTTCAGTTTTTTTTGTCCGGAGATAAAACCGTAGCATGCTGCGGTTTTATCTTTTGCCTGATCAGTCAAAATAACTGAACTGAAGACATCCTGATGCATCCTGAACGGAATGCTTTCCATTCAGAATGCATGGGGATAAAACTGATCAGTTCTTTTCCGGTATAGAGCCCCTAGGACGGAACTCTATGCCGGAAAAAAAAAAAACGCTAGTGTGAAAGTACCCTAAGATATTGATGACGCATGCTCAGGATAGGTCATCAATGTTTGAAGAGGCCCTCCAGTGAGCGATACAGCCTTTTCCTAGGTCAGTGACGTTACGGTCATCAGTCACAGCAGTTCAGTCCCATTCAAGTGAATGGGCCTGGGATGGAAAACCAAGCACACCTGCTATATGGTAAGCCTTAGGAAGTGCTGCTTTGCTTTCTCTTCAAACAGCTGATATCGGACCCCCACTGATCAGATACTGATATACTGATGACTTAACCTGAGCATAGGCGATCAGTATTAAACTCCCAGAAAGTACCATTGAATTGAGTAATAAATTAATTTAGCCATAGATGTTATACTTTTACCAAATATCGCACTACACGGTTCACACTGCACTGAAATGCGGGTAGACACTGAGATCATCCACTAATGTGCAAACAGATCCACCCAGAATCAGAAACTGTCTCATGGATTGACAGTTTAGAATTATTTTTGCAACCACATGAATACAAGGATAATGGCCTTGCTCTTTGTCTGGTCAATATAGTGGGCTACAATAGGGAATGAACATTCATAGGAACACATGATCATTGCTCGCTTGTTAGCTGCATTTACATGTAGGAATCATCAGGATGTACGGGGATGAATGATCGTTACTACAATTTTTTGTCCCATGCAGTCTCCTTGTTTTTTGGCAGCACATACCTGTTTACACAGGACAAAGTCCTGCTGACGATCGAGGACTTTAGGTGCTGTATGAAAGACGCGATCAACCACCAAACAAGCATTTGATCATTTGTCTGGTAATTAGCACCACCTTTACACAAGGCAGTTATTGGAAATGGAGACCTAATAGGAATGTTTATACCCCATATTTGCCCTGATCCTTGGCCCGTGTTACAGTGCCCTTAGTGGTAATCTATCCATTTTACCTGGATAGTGAAAGGAGTTAGCTTCTTTTTGTTGATGGCTCGTTCATCAATTGTGTCTGGAACTGAGAGGTTGATCATTTTGCTGGAAAAGAGATATACTGTTAGATTGTTCCTTCCTATGCATGTGATAGGATCTGGAATTCTACAATTTAATTGACATATTAATATTGTCCTTATATTCTAACATGCTTAGAATATTACCAGAAGTATTAATGGTCTCTCAATCTTTTTCCATACTGAACATGCCAGACAAAAAATGTTTATGGTCTTTGGGTTTCACCTCCAATTAGTTGACACATTTTTTAAATTAATAAACTAAACTAATGCACATAAAAGTAGAGAAAACAAATAAACTTACCAGAGGACGATCCCATCCCCTACTGCATTGAAGAGGTCATCTGTGTCTGGGTTCATAGAAATCACATGCTTGCAGTCTGGATCTTTTTCTAAGGCCTTATTAATCCAGTTTACAAAGGCATACTTTTCTTCTTCTGCAACGTGAAAATAAAGATACAAACTACGGTATATGATTATTTTTTACTTAAAGTGGTATTCCAATTGTAGCACGTTATCCCCTATCCCCTATTACTGCTCGCACACCCACCCATGGACAGGGACTCCATAGCCCAGGGGATCCCCCAAAATGAACAAAGTGGCAGGTCAAGCATGTGCATTCATCTCAAAGGAAGTTCTGGAGTACAGCACTTGACTATTTTTGAAATTTCCTTTGAGATTAATTATATTTCAGTGTGCATGCTCAACTGGACGCTCCTCCATTTCAGGGGCCTCACAGGGTGTGGGGTCCATTCTGATGATTGGTGGAGCGTTCTCCATACTTAAACAAGTTCTCTGGGGTTTTAAAATTGATAGCCTATCTTCAGGATAGATCGTCAATATGAGATCGGTGGGGGTCCATCTCCCAGCGCTCCTGCTGGGGCCCTCTGTGAGCACTTAAACCTCTTCCTAGGCCATGTGATGTCACATTCATTGGTCACTTGGCCTAAGAATAGCCCAGTCCAATCACTATCCAATGGATGGTGCTGTGCTTGGTAAGCTGTGAAGAAGCCAAGGCTTCCTCAAACAGTTGGTCAGCAGGGTTGCCAGGAGTTGGACCCCTACCAATCTCATATTGATCATCTATCCTGAACAAAGGCCATCAATATGAAAATTCCATATCTCTAAATCTCCATAGCTGAACCTAGAATGAGAAATAGGAGATGTTTAGTGAGAAGAGATTGACTTCCTCCATCTGTTGCATTACCAAAAGACTACTGAAGGAATACTGCATTATATGTGTGTTTAGCCTGTGCTGTAGCTCATTATGAGTTTACATGAACTGGATTCTATCACCATCTGTGTTCTGATAGGTGCAACAAAAGGGAAGGCAGTATGGAACAGGTTACATTTTTCTGTAGAAGGGCAGAGAACAGATTGATGGTAGCAGCACACTGTCTCAAGTATAAAATAGATGCAGAAGTCCATCCAGACAGGTCAACCCTCACCCATCTATAGTAAGTAGGTTTATGTTCCTGGAGGGATACACCAAATGGAAAAGGATTTAGGAAAACTAGAGGAATGGTCAAAAATCTGTCAACTAAAATTTTATGTTGATAAATGCAAGATAATGCACCTGGGGCGTAAAAACCCAAGAGCAGAATATAAAATCAGTGATACAGTCCTAACCTTAGTATCTGAGGAAAGGGATTTAGGGGTCATTATTTCAGAAGACTTAAAGGTAGGCAGACAATGTCATAGAGCAGCAGGAAATGCTAGCAGAATGCTTGGGTGTATAGGGAGAGGCATTACCAGAAGAAAAACTGCTACAAGAGGACATCATTTTAAATTAGAGGGGCAAAGGTTTAAAAGTAAGATCAGGAAGTATTACTTTACTGAGAGAGTAGTGGATGCATGGAATAGCCTTCCTGCAGAAGTGGTAGCTGCAAATACAGTGGAGGAGTTTAAGCATGCATGGGATAGGCATAAGGCCATCCTTCATATAAGATAGGGCCAAGGGCTATTCATAGTATTCAGTATATTGGGCAGACTAGATGGGCCAAATGGTTCTTATCTGCCGACACATTCTATGTTTCTATGTTTTATGTTTGTAAGTCCAGGAGTTCAGAAAAGTGGAAAAATTTCAAAAAGTCTCATGCTAACATCCGGTGTCTCTTTTTAGCTGGAACTTCCTGTCACTATGACCTGGGAGATAATATCTTAAAAATTTGTATATTTGTTATAGATCTCTAGACAAATTAATATATTCTACTTTCCAGCCATACCTTTAAGTACGGTAAATTTTATAAAGTAAGAAAATAATCAGTGAAAGCAGCTACCTGAATAGGAATGCTGGGTGCCCACACTGGACTGCTCAGACGTGCCACCAAGTGCACAAATACCTTCTTTCTTGTTTATGGCCTTTCTGAATGTTTTGGCCACATCTGAGCTCTTGAGGTCATGAATAACCTACAAAATGAAGAGAAAAAAATTGTTGTAAACCTATTATTTGATGGAATAAATTCAGGACAATAAAAAAAATATCACATTGTGAATGTGCTACAAAAACAGTACAAAAACACATATCCCTAGCAGCACAGACCTTTACATTGAAGATATATTGCTAATTTTATTTAATGTAAGGAAATGGGGTGATGATATGTGCATATAAAATCAGATCTAGTTAAATGTATAAGTAACATCTGCCATGATGTTCTCCTCATACCAAAACTGTTTGCATATTTCTTAAACAAAATGACTAAAGGGTATTGTGTGCCCAATACAAAAAAGGCCACTTTCATATGGTCATCAGTATTCAGTCCGTATTTTTCATCAATATTTGTAAGGCTAGTTTCACAGATGTCGGACTCCCACTGATCAGATTCTGATGACCTATCTCTGGACAAATTTTTCAACAACTTAGAAAACCCCTTTAATTACATGTCTCCACTAAAAAACTGATGACTTGGCATCAATGCCATGCCATGTGACTACACAAGGAATATTGAATAATAATTGGTACATACTGTAGATGGCTGATGATGGTGCTTACACAGTCAATCCATGAATTAGGAGCAGCTATTCATCTGCTGTAAACACTAAAACTGAAATACTGTATAATATCGTAATGGGTTTTTCCAATAATTCAGGGTGTACTTACTGTGATAAATTCATTGAAACTAATCTTCCCATCTCTGTTGGTATCTCCTGTTTCCATAAAACTGTGGATTATCTCTCGTAGTTTATACCCAGGGAGAGGCAGATTAGCAGCTTTGAACATGTCATTTAATTCATTAGGACTTATGTAACCGTTTCCATCAGTATCTAAAGAGAAAACAAACACCTTACCTGAAGAGGGAGCATAGTTTTGGCTAGGGGGATATATTTATAAAGGGGTTTTCCAGACCAGTGATGGCCAGTTCGCAGTGTTCGCCAACGAACACATGCAGGCTGCCATCTTTAGTAAGGTTAGACTCACCCGTCCGGTGATGCACAGGTAAGCCCTTACCTGTGCCTGTGCCGCGAGCCGGTCTGAAATCAAATGCAGTCACCGGGAGCAGGCAGTTCCAAAAACAGCCCGATGAAGGCCCCCGGTGGCTGTTCTCGGAACTGCCTGCTCCCGGTGACCGCATTTGATTTCAGACCGGCTCGCGGCACAGGCACAGGTAAGGGCTGTGTCTAACCTTACTAAAGATGGCAGCCCGCATGTGTTCATTGGCGAACACTGCGAACTGGTCATCACTGTTCCAGACTCCTGATATTGATGACCTTTCTTCAGGTTAAGTCATTAATATCTGATGGGCTAGGTTCTTGCACCCACTCCCCCATCAATTAGCTGTTCCCTACAGGTTATGGTGCCAGAATTAGCACTTTGATTGGAGCCAGAAGCCCATATCTATTCGAAGTGTAGTGGCTGTATGTAAAGTGAATGGGAGCTGAACTGCAGTAACCCGGCATGCCTTCTACACTTGAATAGAGATGTGCTTCTAGTTCCAATTAAAGTGCTAGTTCCATTGCCGTGAGCTGCAGTAAACAGCTGATCATGATGGTGCGGGATATTGGACCCTCAGTGATCAGGTATTGATGATATACTGAGGATAGGGCATCACCATCAAGAGCCTAAGAAACCCTTCAATACCTGATGGTGAATGGGATATGACAAAGTCAAGGAACACTGACAATGGTCAGTGGCTACATTATAGTTTGTGCATGACATTGTCTCACTTCAGCAAATGGCATTTATCATGTAGAGAAAGTTAACACAAGGCACTTACTAATGTACTGTTATTATCTATATTGCCTCCTTTGCTGGCTGGATTCATTTTTCCATCAAATTATACACTGCTCATGTCCAGGGGGTTACAACCACCTACAATCCAGCAGCAGTGGCCATGCTTGCACACTATAGGAAAAAGCACCAGAGAGGCCGGTGCTTTTTCCTATAGTGTGCAAGCATGGCCACCACTGATGGATTGCAGGGTGGTTGTAACCCCTGGATAAAAGCAGTATACAATGTGATGGAAAAACGAATCAAGCCAACAGAGACAATATGGGCAATCAAAATTAGTAAGTGCCTTGTATTAACTTTCTCTACATGATAAATGCCGTTTGCTGAAGTGAGGCAACCCCTTTAAAATTAAAAATAGCAACTGTTTGCCATACTTTAAAGTTTTTTCTGTTCAATCAATGATGACCAATATTTCAGCTTTCAAAAGTTCAGTTCGCACCAAGTTTTATTCTTCTGTTGGAGTCGGTATTCCTCCGGAGCATTTCCCAAAGTTTACTTCCTACAGAAACCACTGCATAGACATAACTTGGCACATCTCGACCATTGAGTCCTATTGTACACAATTATATATTGTGTAGTTCCTTATACATTTGAATACGTAAGGGCAGCAGATCACGTTTTTCCATGCTATAAAAAATGTATGATGAAGCTCCTAATAAATATGTACTGAACATTGTTTAATATGGTGGCCCACAGAAATTTTTAGTATTACTAAAGTCTTGTATTACAAAATATTCTCACAGCATTTGTGGTTTTGTGGTTCATAAACAAGTGAAGAAATATCTTACCGATTTTGCTAAATGCCTCCCTGAGCTCCTCCATTTCCTCATCTGTGATTGGTCTAGGCTCCATGATGCCTTATATTCAGTTCTGCCCTAGATATAATACATGATGGTTAGTTGTTTCTTATAATAACTAAGCAAGATAGGTCAGTGATTGGCACTTTATCTTTGCAACACCAGGGTCCTGGGTTGAAATCTAACTAAAGACAACATCATGTTCTTCTTATGATCATATGGGTTTCCTCTGAGTACTCTCACACAACATCGAGGGTCATTTATGATGCTGCCTATATTAGGCATATTTCAGGCACAGATTACGGCGCAACAGTCAGTTGCACACAATCTGCAATATCTCCCCACTCACGCCAGGTCCAAAAAATTGGGCATGGTGTGGGTGGGGAAGGGGACGGGCCAGCTGCTTTAGGCGTAGAAAAAGGTCTAAAGGTAAGACAACTCAGAAGCTGTCTTACATTTAGAACTGGCGGAGGATCCGCCAAAGTTATGAAAAGGCCTCTTCTTAACTTCGGCAGAACCACTGCCAGCTCAGGGGTTTATTAAGACCGGTCTTAATAAATGTGCCCCATGATGATGTTAATAGGCTTAAAGTGTTTGATATAGGGAATTAAAATACCCCACTGAGGAGAGTGAGTGATGATTGACAACCTCCATTCATAGCTGAGGAATATGTTGATGTTATATAAACAACCTGTATAAATGAGTAACAAAATATTAATACATTATTTTAGGATGTAAAATATAAAACAAAAGTTTGGGCCCACACAGTACATTTTGGGAGAATTTCTATATTTGTTTTTGCCTAGAAATGAGCAAATTGATTCAAAATTAATTGTATTAGTTATGAATTTCTCAAAAATTCATCTGCCAAACAAATCCAAAGTTTTGGCAATTTGTTTTGGACAAAATATGCAAAAATGACGCCAGTGCTACTTTACTATGAAAATTGGTGGGTAAAATGACAGGCAGGATGAAGATGGAGGATCACATGACACTGGGAGAGGGATACTTGCCCTGAGACACTTACAGACAGCTTGATCAGTCAATCAGGTGCAGGATTCAAGCAGGTCTATTCTGTGTTCAACTTGTGACCTGAAAGCATGTGTCATGACTGTGTCTAACAAAAAGGTATTAGGCTACTTTCACACTAGTGGCAAGGAACTCCGGAAGGCTGTTCCGGCGGGTGAACAGCTTGTCGGATCCGTGTTGCCCCCGGACTACTGCTCCAGCCCCCCTGACTATAATAGGGGCGGGCTGGAGTTCCGGCGGCAGCACGGCAAACATGCCGAGAGGAGGCCGGAATAAAACTATGACATGTCGTAGTTTTATTCCAGCCGCCTCTCGGCATGTTTGCAGCGCTGCCGCCAGAACTCCGGCCTGCCCCCAATGGGGCCGGAGAGGTAGGGGGCCGGAGCGGTAGTCCGGGAGCACGTGTAATCTAGCGGCAGCACGGATCTGACAGGCTGTTCACCCGCCGGAACAGCCTGCTGGAGTTCCTTACCGCTAGTGTGAAAGTACCCTTACAGATACAAGCCAGTAATCTAGCTATGCTATAGACACTACAAGGAGATATAATTGGTTACATTTTAGGGTTTTATTGGGGAAAGCAGAGTATAGAGAGTGAGGAACTAGTAACTCTCAGTTGTCTGTTGTTTCATACTTGCTGGCAAGTTCTTACTAATTTTCATTAGTGAACCATGTCAATGGTATTTTACTGTAAAATTTTTATATGATGTCCCTAATGCCATAATAAAACTTTTTCTAATATACTTTATTAATTAATAGCACCGTTCACTTAAAACTGAGTTCTCTGTACACCGCTGACAGTTCAGCAGTGTACGTAGCAGGGACTGTGAAGTTTATGGATCGGGCCGCATAAGCAGGGAGTATGGGCAAGGACCACATATTGCTGCTCCTGCCCGTGCCCCCCGGAGGAATACTTAATCCTGGTGTAGCACATGGGTTCTCTGTAACCATGTGCTATGCCAGGATTAGCTGAGCGGAGTGGGCTCCTGCTTCTGCTCGCTCCGCTAAGCTAGGACAACTACATGTCAGCTCTTAGCTTAGAGGAGCAGGCAGAAGCAGGAGCCGGCTCCGCTCAGCTAATCCTGGCATAGTACATGGGTATAGGAGTTAGTAAACCTCCGGGGAAGGCATGGGCAGGAGCAGCAATATGCGCTCCTGCCTCTACAAACTGCTGCTGCAGGCCCATTCATAAAATGTATACTGCCCGTACTCCGTACACTGCTGAGCAGTCAGCGGTGTACAGAAATGTCTGTTTGCGACTGTGAATTAGGGGGCAAAAAGTATAATAAAAATACTAAATTAATTAATAAAGTATATTAGAAACACTTTTATTAGGGCAATAGGGACATCTTATTAAAATTTTACACAAAGGTTTAGGTTCTCTTTAAGTTAACATGTAGGTACAGCAAAAAAACATTTTACTGCAAAAACTGCATTACTAAACCCAATGAATACTGCACAGCCATGCTTTTAGACCCTTGTTATCAAAGCAAAATGGGGGAATGTTTTCCTGTTGCCAAAGGGGAGGCCAAATAGTTTTATCACCAGGACACACTGTGTACACAGGTTGCCACAGCTTTCGGCACGCAGACGCCTGCACCTGCATGTACTGGAGGCCCCTCTCCACCTCCCAAGTCACCTGCGACACATTGTCTCCACTACTGCAAGCAACAGAAGCTGCAGCAGCCAATTTTGTATAATAAACATGATAGAGCATGTTTTTTTATGTGCTGCACCAGGCAGTCACAAAATCAGAAATGGAGACGTACCACCTGAACAGCAAGATCCAGTCATACCTGGACTGTGGTCTCTTTCACCGGCACATACCATGTTCCCTGACCCCATGGACTACTGGGCAGGCAGACTAGAAGAGTGGCCAGAATTGGCTTTGTTTGCTTTCTTTATAATGTCTTGTTTA
Organism: Bufo bufo; assembly: GCF_905171765.1. Taxonomy (NCBI): domain Eukaryota; kingdom Metazoa; phylum Chordata; class Amphibia; order Anura; family Bufonidae; genus Bufo; species Bufo bufo. The sequence goes on from NC_053391.1 coordinate 550,970,033, forward strand.
GCCTCCAGTGTCATCTCAGAAGGGGTTTTCACCATGGTAAGTAGTGTCGTCACAACCAAATGAACAAAATTGTCTTTTGCCAGTGTACAAAACATAACTTTTTTCAAAATGAATGAGGCATGGATCCAGGGGGATATTTACACTATTCTGGCTGAGTCTAATGAATAGATCTGCTATTTATCATCAGCCCCATCATGCCACTGCTGCTGTCTGCCTGCCTTCCATAATTTTCCATATGTATAGCTTCTGTTGATGCTACTGCCACAAATGCTATTCTCTGCTGCTAATCCCTCTTCTTCCACTTCCATTACCCTTACTAACACTACCATTAGCCCTACACAACCACCACTACTACTACTCCACACACATATCTACTGCCTGGTCTGTTTCATGCTGTGCTGTTACTGCTGCTGCTACTATTGCTGACAGTTATTACCCCTACACATAACCCATTCCACATCCAGACTGTACTTCTGCTCCCAAACAAAAGGGAGAAGTTTTTCAGAATTGTTCAACTTCAGAGTAAGCCAATTGACAATTAACAAGTGTGTATAAATAAAAGTTTTCTGCTTCTGTTCACTCATAATTTTTGGACGCTTGTGCAGAACAAGCTACTGTTTCTTATGACACTAACATGTGTGTGTATACACAGGGACAAGGATATGGAAGCTTGGTCCCAACAAGCCACGGCTTTTTCCAATAACACCAGGTGTGTATAAACACCATCTGCGATAAAGGACAATTTTTTAAAGGGCTTCTGTCACCCCACTAAAGTCATATATTTTTTTTTGGGCTAGTTAAATTCCTTATACTGCGATATATGAATATATAATGCTCTTACTCACTTTCCTTCAGCAGTTTCTTAAAAAAACGGACTTTTATAATATGTAAATGAGCTCTCTACCAGCAAGTAGGGCGGCTACTTGCTGGTAGCAGCCGCATCCTCCTTTCATAAAGACGCCCCCTCCTCATGTTGATTGACAGGGCCACCGAACGCGCTCGTCCTCTGGCTGGCCCTGTCTGCGTTCAAAATCTGGCGCCTACGCCATACCTGTCTTCAGTCGGAAGTGAGTAAGTGAGTAAGAGCATTATATATTCATATATCGCAGTATAAGGAATTTAACTAGCCCCAAAAAAATAATGACTTTAGTGGGGTGACAGAAGCCCTTTAAATGTTTCTGATATTAAAAAGCATAACAAATGTGACTGCACATTGTTTTTAAACACGTTTGTTTCTTAACACTAACAACCATGCATTTACCCATAGCTATATATGTCAGTGCCATTCTGAGATTATTTGTTATTGCTGTCATTACGTTAAAGAGGGCAGGTTAGGGCGATAGAAAGAGTAAAAATATGTAAAAAAAAAATTTTAAGAGAGAATGGCAAGATATAAAAAATCTAGGTCTCAGATAGTCATGTACAAATCTTTAGGTAAACTATTTGATTTGGCCACAAATCAAATTTTTTGAAAATTTAAAAGAAATGGACACTTAGTTAATTTCAAGAAGTTTGCTTATCTCTATTTTTATCCAAAAGTGGAGATCCAAAAATAGGAGAGCTATAAGCCTTTCCTTTACAATTTTTTTTATGTGTAGGACACATTGCTAGTTTAGTATAAATAAAAACATACATAACATAAAAATGTTTAATTGTATCAAAATATCTTTTCACAAAATAACATTTTCAGCTCTCATGTAGTCTGACAGATTCTGAAAAGTTGATGACATATTCCATACTCATCCTAGGTCAATCATTGCCATCAGGCAGAAATTGGTGCAGTAATTGGAGGTCAGTATGCTTGCCAAATCAAGATATGGAGACAGCATAAGGATAAAATGCTCCTTTCAGCAATCCCTGTTTGTAGACCAAACCCTAGTCCCATTTTGCGAAGGCTAGAATGAATGCTAAGAAGTATGAGAATTCTATTACTGCAAGGTGAAGCGTGTTTCAGCTATAACAACTCATGTATCTTTATATACTAATAGAAAAGCCACTAAAATCATTGTCTTGACTGCGCTTTATTTCCTGCATCTAAAGCGTGCTGTAAAGAACATAGATATCGTGCACGCCTAGTGCAGTATCAACCTGTAGCGTGCTCTCCTTCAATTCATTTGAGCTCTGTTGGCACAAGCAGAGGTAAAATATAGAGTAGGTGCAGCATATATATGGAGTCTGCCTTCCCTAAATTCACTGAAGGCCTGCTAGCACCAAAAGAGGTAGCATCTAGCATAGGTTACCACCGAAAAGAGGTCACATAGCAGTGGTGGTCTAGAGATAAATGATTTTGATCAAAATATATTTGCTAAGTACTACATTTTATATAGTGAATTGAGCAGTAGTTCATATATTCTATGTTTGCAGAGTGATGTTTCATTGTGCCTGGTTCTGTAAAGACTAAAGATATATTACCACACCTATACATTTTTGTGAGGCTAGTTCATCTTTAGATACATACAGTATATGTCTAAGAACAAGCGTGAACAAAAAATAAATAAGTTATGAGGCATGGAAAAGGATGGCTTGGAAATTATTATGTTATTATTGAAAATACACTAATCAGCTATAATATTTATGCTGGGCTCCTCAGCAGCCACAAAGCAGCCAAGGCGCTATCGCAACATTCACAACTTTCATTACTTGCGATCATTGCACCAAGTGAGACTTGGCAGATTCCATAGCATCTGCTTTATGGATGGGAGGTGAGTTTCTATACTAATTCCTATAAAAATGACATCAAGACTGTCAAAGGAATGAATAGAGACTATTGAACCACACAACAGAAGCTATATGATCCACCAGGGGTCACTTGAGTTAATGGCCACAAGTAGAAAATTATGTAAATATATCAATTATTTACTATGTTTTTTTTTTAACAATTGATCATTGTATACCAGTGGATTTACAAACATTGTGGACAAAAATATTTTTTCTGGGAGTGCCTTTAAAAGTTTCTGCTGCTAATGTCTTGGTCCCAGATACCTTCAGAAGACCTTCAGAGGTCTTGTTGTGCCCATGTCCAAATACATCAGTGCTTTTGTACCAAGACAAGCGCCACTTACACAACACTAATGTTTTTTGTTTTTCAAAATATTTTTTCTAACAATTTATAAACATGTCAAATGGGATAGTGTATGAATGGAGAAAACAATGTTGGTGAGTTCTGAGGATGTTTGGCTTCAAAGGCCAATAATTTTGGTCAATTATTTAGAGGAAGTTCAGGTTCAGGACATAAGCAAGATCAGGATCCTGGAGACCCAAAATAGAGGTAAGAATAGAGATTAAGACTATGACTTTTGTCTAAGCAGAATATACAAGGTGTGTTATTTGCTGTTCTTATTTACTGTTCTAAATTATTAATGTACAGTAGAATTGAAGAGGGGAAAGGTTGAGGTAGGAAGGAGGTGTGTTAATAAAGAAGAACATTTCAGACCACATGGGTTTGTTGTCATTAAATCACATTGGTTCATCACCTGTGATGGTTCTTTCTAGGTAGCAGATTGGGTCACTGTCACTAGTGGGGTACCTCAGGGGTCAGTATTGGGCCCTATTCTCTTCAATATATTTATTAATGATCTTGTAGAAGGCTTGCATAGTAAAATATAAATTTTCACAGATGACACTAAACTGTGTAAAGTAATTTACACTGAAGAGGACAGTATACTACTACAGAGGGATCTGGATAGATTGGAGGCTTGGGCAGATAAGTGGCAGATGAGGTTTAACACTGACAAATGTAAAGTTATGCACATGGAAGGAATACTGCAAGTCACCCGTACATACTAAATGGTAAAACACTCGGTAACACTGACATGGAAAAGGATCTAGGAATTTTAATAAACAGCAAACTAAGCTGTAGAAACCAGTGTCAGGCAGCTGCTGCCAAGGCCAATAAGATAATGGGTTGCATCAAAAGGGGCATAGATGCCCGTGATAAGAACATAGTCCTACCACTTTACAAATCGCTAGTCAGCCCACACATGGAGTACTGTGTACAGTTCTGGGCTCCTGTGAACAAGGCAGACATAGCAGAGCTTGAGAGGGTCCAGAGGAGGGCAACTAAAGTAATAACTGGAATGGGGCAACTACAGTACCCTGAAAGATTATCAAAATTAGGGTTATTCACTTTAGAAAAAAGACGACTGAGGGGAGATCTAATTACTATGTATAAATATATCAGGGGTCAGTACAGAGATCTATCCCATCATCTATTTATCCCCAGGACTGTGACTGTGACGAGGGGACATCCTCTGCGTCTGGAGGAAAGAAGGTTTGTACACAAACATAGAAGAGGATTCTTTACGGTAAGAGCAGTGAGACTATGGAACTCTCTGCCTGAGGAGGTGGTGATGATGAGTACAATAAAGGAATTCAAGATGGGCCTGGGTGTATTTCTGGAGTGTAATAATATTACAGGCTATAGCTATTAGAGAGGGGTCATTGATCCAGGGAGTTTTTCTGATTGCCTAATTGGAGTCGGGAAGGAATTTTATATTCCCCTAAAGTGGGGAAAATTGGCTTCTTCCTCACAGTTTTTTTTTTTGCCTTCCTCTGGATCAACTTGCAGGATAACAGGCCGAACTGGATGGACAAATGTCTTTTTTCGGCCTTATGTACTATGTTACTAAATTGTGGTTTGAAAACATTTATAAAATACTGGATTTAATATGGCTTAGAAGAATCGGAATTATGGTTTTCTACATGTCAAAAAAATTGTAATGAAGCATTAACCCAATACATTCATAATCTCCATTCACACGAGCCAATAATCATCCAGATTATCCGCAACGTCAGTTCCTGCGAAGGTCATTCCCAACAATCTGCCCAGGTAAATGTGCCGCCGATCACCAGATGAAACAGCAAAACGCTCGGGTGATCCTGTTTTTCATGCAGGCACCACCGATTGTAGTTTCTGGGCAGCAGATTGTGTGGTATAAACAGTGATCTGCTTCTCAGAAACCATGAATCTGTAAAAGGACGACCTTGTCCTCATACAGTGAAGGAGATCGCTGCATGTAAATATAGCGGTCTCCTTCACTGTACAAACAGAGGACTGGAACAGGAGGAACAGAATCGCCCCGTCTAAATCTACCTTTAGAAGGAATGCCAGTTTTTCTAGGAACAGATGAAGAGTTGGATGTGTTGGCTCCAGCAATGTTTAGAGGATGGTTTTGAGGGCTGCTGCTGGAATACTAAAAAGTAGCTTTTTCTGTACTGGATGAACTCGGGGGGTATTTGGCCAAAAGGAGCCTAACCAGGAGTGCGTGTTCTATTATAGGACAAATATGTTTTTGAGTAGAGCTGTATTCATTGTGCCAGAAGGACTGGATTATCAGGGAGACCCAGAGGCATAATATTACAGTTATAGCTAATCTCTGTATAATAATGGGTCCAGGGGCGTAACGATCGCGGTCGCAGGGAGTGCGACTGCGACCGGGCCCGGCGGGGGGAGGGGGCCCGCTGTACTAACATGTAATGAAGCGCTGTGAAGGGGCCCGGCATGAAGTACAGTGACAATGCCGGGCCCCGTCAGGGCGCTCCATTACATGTTTAATATGAGGCAAGGTGGGGGAGGTTTGCGCAGAGGGGGTGGGAGGAAGAGGGAGGACGCGCGCACTCACTCACATACACTCGGCCCGGCAGTTCTTGTCACTGCCGGGCTGTCTCCAGATCATCAGTGAAGCAGGAGCTCTAGCGCTCCCTCTGCTGGCCGCACATCGGGCTGCTGGCTGTGGGAGGAGCTCTGAAGGCCCGGGAAACTGCCTTTAGTACAGCCAGCAGTGCGATGTCAGTGTGGCAGCGCAACATCAGGGAAGAGGGTAAGTATGTGTTTTTTTTTATTTTCCTAACACTGCAGACTGGGGGGGAAGGGGGGGGGGGGGTTGATGGGCACAACTAGAGTGAGGGGGCACAAAAGTGGGCATCTCTACTGAGGGGGCACCTAATCTGCCATAACTACTGTGAGGGGGGCACATAATCTGGCATAACCACTGTGAGGGGCACATATGTGGGCATATCTAATGTGAGGGGCACATAATCTGGCATAACCACTGTAGGGGGGCACATATCTGGCATAACTACTGTGAGGGGGGCACATATAAAGGCATAACTATGAGATGGCACATATAAAGGCATAACTACTGTGAGGGGGGCACATAATCTGGCATAACCACTGTGAGGGGCACATATGTGGGCATATTTAATGTGAGGGGCACATAATATGGCATAACCACTGTAGGGGGCACATATCTGGTCATAACTACTGTGAGGGGCACATAGTCTGGCATAACTACTGTGAGGGGGAACATATCTGGCCATATCCACTGTGAGGGGCACATATCTGGGCATAACTACTGTGAGTGGGCACATATCTGGGCATAACCACTGTGAGCGGGCACATATCTGGGCATAACCACTGTGAGGGGCACATATCTGGGCATATCCACTGTGAGGGGCACATATCTGGCATAAATACCGTGAGGGGGCATATATTTGGCATAACTACTGTTAGGGGGCACATATTTGGCATAACTACTGTGAGGGGCACATATCTGGGCATAACTACTGTGACAGGAACAAAGGTGGGCATAACTGCTGTGAGGGGCCACAAGAAGGACATAACTTTTGTGAAGGGACCACAAGGTGGGCTTAATTACTGTGAAAGGCCACAAGATGGGCATTACTACTGTGAGGGGCCACAATGTGGACATTAGTACTGTGTGGTAGCACTTAGGGGAAATGTCCTAAATTACCCTGCTATACATTGGCATAGCTCAGTCTACCAGGCCAGCAGAGCGCCCCCAGCTGGTAGTTTCACAGGGGTAGTCACCATCCCTTCCTTATGTGATTATTCTTTTTTTTTCTATCACCACAGGGACCTTGTTCTGGATCCAGCGGACATAACACCGACGCCAGTGACACCCTGGATGAGGTAGGACCAGATTTTATTAGGATTGGGTGAGTGTAGCCTTGCATTGGGCTCTTTCACACGAGCGGATCCCGTGTGGCTAATCTGCTGTGTGAAAGAGAGCCAAGCCCCGCTCCGGACAGCAGAGACACCGAGCAGTAACATGATTGATAATGCTCCATGCCTCTCTATGATCGTTTTGCTACAAAATCACGGTGATCACTTTATCTCCCTGTGATTTTTTAGTAAAAAGGTCACAGAGAGGCACGGAGCATTATCAATCGTGTTACTGCTCCGTGTCTCTGCTGTCCGGAATGGGGCTTGGCCCTCATTCACGCAGCGGACTAGCCACACGGGAAAGCCATTAGTAAGAAAATCTGCCGCTTCTTTATAAAAATCGGGGGGTAGGGGGGCCCCGATACAAAGTTTGCACTGGGGCCCATAACACTCTAGTTACGCCACTGAATGGGTCACATGGACTTTTTTTAATAGATTAGGAATAGGATGCATTATTTGCATATAGGGAAATAATACATATAGTTAAATGTACGCATAGTATCATGCCCATACTGATAATCTTCCCTACGCTGGGCTGGGCTGGCCAAGGGGACATGATTAACCACCTCAGCCCCCAGTGCTTAAACACCCTGAAAGACCAGGCCACTTTTTACACTTCTGACCTACACTACTTTCACCGTTTATTGCTCGGTCATGCAACTTACCACCCAAATGAATTTTACCTCCTTTTCTTCTCACTAATAGAGCTTTCATTTGGTGGTATTTCATTGCTGCTGACATTTTTACTTTTTTTGTTATTAATCGAAATTTAACGATTTTTTTTGCAAAAAAATGACATTTTTCACTTTCAGTTGTAAAATTTTGCAAAAAAAACGACATCCATATAGAAATTTTGCTCTAAATTTATAGTTCTACATGTCTTTGATAAAAAAAAAATGTTTGGGTAAAAAAAAAATGGTTTGGGTAAAAGTTATAGCGTTTACAAACTATGGTACAAAAATGTGAATTTCCGCTTTTTGAAGCAGCTCTGACTTTCTGAGCACCTGTCATGTTTCCTGAGGTTCTACAATGCCCAGACAGTACAAACACCCCACAAATGACCCCATTTCTGAAAGTACACACCCTAAGGTATTCGCTGATGGGCATAGTGAGTTCATAGAACTTTTTATTTTTTGTCACAAGTTAGCGGAAAATTATGATTTATTTATTTTTATTTTTTTTTCTTACAAAGTCTCATATTCCACTAACTTGTGACAAAAAATAAAAAGTTCTATGAACTCACTATGCCCATCAGCGAATACCTTGGGGTCTCTTCTTTCCAAAATGGGGTCACTTGTGGGGTAGTTATACTGCCCTGGCATTCTAGGGGCCCAAATGTGTGGTAAGGAGTTTGAAATCAAATTCTGTAAAAAATTACCTGTGAAATCCGAAAGGTGCTCTTTGGAATATGGGCCCCTTTGCCCACCTAGGCTGCAAAAAAGTGTCACACATCTGGTATCTCCGTACTCAGGAGAAGGTGGGGAATGTGTTTTGGGGTGTCATTTTATATATACCCATGCTGGGTGAGAGAAATATCTTGGCAAAAGACAACTTTTCCCATTTTTTTATACAAAGTTGTCATTTGACCAAGATATTTATCTCACCCAGCATGGGTATATGTAAAAAGACACCCCAAAACACATTCCTCAACTTCTCCTGAGTACGGGGATACCAGATGTGTGACACTTTTTTGCAGCCTAGGTGGGCAAAGGGGCCCATATTCCAAAGAGCACCTTTCGGATTTCACTCCTCATTTTTTCCTGAATTTGATTTCAAACTCCTTACCACACATTTGGGCCCCTAGAATACCAGGGCAGTATAACTACCCCACAAGTGACCCCATTTTGGAAAGAAGACACCCCAAGGTATTCCGTGAGGGGCATGGCGAGTTCCTAGAATTTTTTATTTTTTGTCACAAGTTAGTGGAAAATGATGATTTTTTTTTTTTTTTTTTTTCATACAAAGTCTCATATTCCACAAACTTGTGACAAAAAATAAAAACTTCCATGAACTCACTATGCCCATCAGCGAATACCTTGGGGTCTCTTCTTTCCAAAATGGGGTCACTTGTGGGGTAGTTATACTGCCCTGGCATTCTAGGGGCCCAAATGTGTGGTAAGTAGGTAAATGACCTGTGAAATCCGAAAGGTGCTCTTTGGAATGTGGGCCCCTTTGCCCACCTAGGCTGCAAAAAAGTGTCACACATCTGGTATCTCTGTATTCAGGAGAAGTTGAGGAATGTGTTTTGGGGTGTCATTTTACATATACCCATGCTGGGTGAGATAAATATCTTGGTCAAATGCCAACTTTGTATAAAAAAAATGGGAAAAGTTGTCTTTTGCCAAGATATTTCTCTCACCCAGCATGGGTATATGTAAAATGACACCCCAAAACACATTCCCCAACTTCTCCCGATTACGGAGATACCAGATGTGTGACACTTTTTTGCAGCCTAGGTGGGCAAAGGGGCCCATATTCAAAAGAGCACCTTTCGGATTTCACAGGTCATTTTTTACAGAATTTGATTTCAAACTCCTTACCACACATTTGGGCCCCTAGAATGCCAGGGCAGTATAACTACCCCACAAGTGACCCCATTTTGGAAAGAAGAGACCCCAAGGTATTCGCTGATGGGCATAGTGAGTTCATGGAACTTTTTATTTTTTGTCACAAGTTAGTGGAATATGAGACTTTGTATGAAAAAAAATAAAAATAAAAAAATAAGCATTTTCCACTAACTTGTGACAAAAAATAAAAAATTCGAGGAACTCGCCATGCCCCTCACGGAATACCTTGGGGTGTCTTCTTTCCAAAATGGGGTCACTTGTGGGGTAGTTATACTGCCCTGGCATTTTCCAGGGGCCCTGGACCTGTGAAATCCTAAAGGTGCTCTTTGGAATATGGGCCCCTTTGCCCACCTAGGCTGCAAAAAAGTGTCACACATGTGGTATCGCCGTATTCAGGAGAAGTTGGGGAATGTGTTTTGGGGTGTCATTTTACATATACCCATGCTGGGTGAGAGAAATATCTTGGCAAAAGACAACTTTTCCCATTTTTTTATACAAAGTTGGCATTTGACCAAGATATTTCTCTCACCCAGCATGGGTATATGTAAAATGACACCCCAAAACACATTCCCCAACTTCTCCTGAGTACGGCGATACCAGATGTGTGACACTTTTTTGCAGCCTAGATGCGCAAAGGTGCCCAAATTCCTTTTAGGAGGGCATTTTTAGACATTTGGATACCAGACTTCTTCTCACGCTTTGGGGCCCCTAGAATGCCAGGGCAGTATAAATACCCCACATGTGACCCCATTTTGGAAAGAAGACACCCCAAGGTATTCAATGAGGGGCATGGCGAGTTCATCGAAATTTTTTTTTTTTGCCACAAGTTAGCGGAAATTGATATTTTTAATTTTTTTCTCACAAAGTCTCCCGTTCCGCTAACTTGGGACAAAAATTTCAATCTTTCATGGACTCAATATGCCCCTCACGGAATACCTGGGGGTGTCTTCTTTCCGAAATGGGGTCACATGTGGGGTATTTATACTGCCCTGGCATTCTAGGGGCCCTAAAGCGTGAGAAGAAGTCTGGAATATAAATGTCTAAAAAATTTTACGCATTTGGATTCCGTGAGGGGTATGGGGAGTTCATGTGAGATTTTATTTTTTGACACAAGTTAGTGGAATATGAGACTTTGTAAGAAAAAAAAAAAAAAATTCCGCTAACTTGGGCCAAAAAAATGTCTGGAGCCTTACAGAGGGGTGATCAATGACAGGGGGGTGATCAATGACAGGGGGGTGATCAGGGAGTCTATATGGGGTGATCACCACAGTCATTGATCATGCCCCTGTAAGGCTTCATTCAGACGTCCGGATGCGTTTTGCGGATCCGATCCATCTATCAGTGGATCCGTAAAAATCATGCGGATGTCTGAATGGAGCTTTACAGGGGGGTAATCAATGACAGGGGGGTAATCAATGACAGGGGGGTGATCAGGGAGTCTATATGGGGTGATCACCACAGTCATTGATCACGCCCCTGTAAGGCTTCATTTAGACGTCCGGATGCGTTTTGCGGATCCGATCCATCTATCAGTGCATCCGTAAAAATCATGCGGACATCTGAATGGAGCTTTACAGGGGGGTAATCAATGACAGGGGGGTGATCAGGGAGTCTATATGGGGTGATCACCACAGTCATTGATCATGCCCCTGTAAGGCTTCATTCAGACGTCCGGATGCGTTTTGCGGATCGGATCCATCTATCAGTGCATCCGTAAAAATCATGCGGACATCTGAATGGAGCTTTACAGGGGGGTGATCAGGGAGTCTATATGGGGTGATCACCACAGTCATTGATCATGCCCCTGTAAGGCTTCATTCAGACGTCCGGATGCGTTTTGCGGATCGGATCCATCTATCAGTGCATCCGTAAAAATCATGGGGACATCTGAATGGAGCTTTACAGGGGGGTGATCAGGGAGTCTATATGGGGTGATCACCACAGTCATTGATCATGCCCCTGTAAGGCTTCATTCAGACGTCCGGATGCGTTTTGCGGATCGGATCCATCTATCAGTGCATCCGTAAAAATCATGCGGACATCTGAATGGAGCTTTACAGGGGGGTGATCAGGGAGTCTATATGGGGTGATCACCACAGTCATTGATCACGCCCCTGTAAGGCTTCATTCAGACGTCCGGATGGGTTTTGCGGATCCGATCCATCTATCAGTGGATCCGTAAAAATCATGCGGACGTCTGAATGGAGCTTTACAGGGGGTTGATCAATGACAGGGGTGTAATCAATGACAGGGGGGGTGATCAGGGAGTCTATATGGGGTGATAACCACAGTCATTGATCACGCCCCTGTAAGGCTTCATTCAGACGTCCGGATGCGTTTTGCGGATCGGATCCATCTATCAGTGCATCCGTAAAAATCATGCGGACATCTGAATGGAGCTTTACAGGGGGGTGATCAGGGAGTCTATATGGGGTGATCACCACAGTCATTGATCACGCCCCTGTAAGGCTTCATTCAGACGTCCGGATGCGTTTTGCGGATCCGATCCATCTATCAGTGGATCCGTAAAAATCATGCGGACGTCTGAATGGAGCTTTACAGGGGGTTGATCAATGACAGGGGTGTAATCAATGACAGGGGGGGTGATCAGGGAGTCTATATGGGGTGATAACCACAGTCATTGATCACGCCCCTGTAAGGCTTCATTCAGACGTCCGGATGCGTTTTGCGGATCCGATCCATCTATCAGTGGATCCGTAAAAATCATGCGGACATCTGAATGGAGCTTTACAGGGGGGTAATCAATGACAGGGGGGTGATCAATGACAGGGGGGTGATCAGGGAGTCTATATGGGGTGATCAGGGGTGATCAGGGGCTAATAAGGGGTTAATAAGTGACGGGGGGGGGGGGGGGTAGTGTAGTGTAGTGGTGCTTGGTGGGACTTTACTGAGCTACCTGTGTCCTCTGGTGGTCGATCCAAACAAATGGGACCACCAGAGGACCAGGTAGCAGGTATATTAGACGCTGTTATCAAAACAGCGTCTAATATACCTGTTAGGGGTTAAAAAAAACACATCTCCAGCCTGCCAGCGAACGATTGCCGCTGGCAGGCTGGAGATCAACTCTCTTACCTTCCGTTCCTGTGAGCGCGCGCGCCTGTGTGCGCGCGTTCACAGGAAATCTCGGCCATCGCGAGATGACGCATATATGCGTGACTCTGCGCAGGGCTGCCACCTCCGGAACGCGATCCTGTCCGGAGGTGGTTAAACAAGAACTGTACTAATGATGCAAACCCTGGAGCATCTGTGAGCTACGAGGGCTCAAGGACGTGTGATGAAATCATTATCACAGGTCCTCAAACCCCTTAGTATAAATGACCTGCATTGATAAAACTTTTTGTTCGGCAGTTAGGAGGGTTCTTCACCCCCTGAGAGTATGGGGAAGGACTGCAGGAGAAGCATTTGCCTCCAACGCCAGCCTCGTTTCTCCTATCCTGTCCTATAACTCTGCAAGAGAGGTGAGAAACGTAAATGGAGACAATGCTGCTGCCAGGGGTAGTCAGGGGACAATGTGACTGCTGCCAGTTGGGAAATGGGGGTCAGGGGACAATACTACTGCCAGGTGGGAAGAGGTGGTCTGGGGACAATGATGCTGGGTATTCTGTGCTACACTATGGTTCTTACATGTATTTGGCACTGCTGAGAGGTATTTAGGCTGCACTATGGTATCAAATGCTGCTATGGAAGCATTTTGAGGTTTATCAAGGTACATGTTGCTATTAGGGAGGTAACATATGTCCCTGACCATGTGATTAGGCATTTCTTTGTTCCACTTTTATTTGCTTTTTGTTTATTAATGGTTTATATAGAGGCATGCCTGAGTACAATTTTTACCACGTTGTGCATTGCACACCACTATTTCAAACAATATTGTATGTGGGCTGGTGGGGTTTGTGTTCAAGGGCTGCTTTGTAATCCCAGTCCAGCCCTACATAGTATTCAAAAATCATAATGCTACATTCCTTGTTTTATGCTGGTGTATAACAGAGTCATTTCCTATGTAACTTCTCTGTCTTGCTTCTGCTCTGGTCTTTCCCTCACTAGGACCCATCTTACTTCCCTTTTATAGTTCTGCTTTTTTTCTGACTCACAAAAATGTGCTGTTTCGGCCTATTATGCATTGATATTTCTCCATGTTTGACTTGCTGTATACTTGTTGATACACATAGTATATATATATAAATAAAAAGCATGGTCTGCAGAACTACATATAGTTGCAGTGTGGGATGCACAATCTGGTTTTCCATATACACATTGGTCAGAACCCAAAAGAAACCTATACAAATAAGAGGAGAACATGTAAACTCAGTGCAGATGTCATACTGCCTATGCATGCAGTGACATGGTCAGCTAGAATATTTTTAATGTCTAGGTAAAAGTTGCCAGAGTTTTTTCCCCAACATGAGAATGCCCCAAAGTATAATATACAGTTATATTAAATAGAAATTTCTGGTAATCTATTGTTGATCCATCTGATTTATCTGGCTATTCTTGGCCATTGTCACATAACTACTGTTAGCCAATTTTCCATCACCCCCCATTCCTAAAAAACCGTAAACACAATTGGTCTACCACAATTTCCTCTTCCTTTGCAGATCTCTACAGTGAGAGAAATACTGATGCAGGAATGGGGAAAATGGCATTCAGTGCAGAGTTTTCAGCACCCATGGGTGTTCCAGGCTGATCAGGTAGCTGCATTCTAGGTGGCTACCTCCTGTGAGTTCATGCACTTTGTAAGCTAGTTCACACTACCGTTAAAATCTTATAGCAGCGGAACAGCCTGCCAGAGTTCATCTTATATGGCATAGCCAGAAAAGCGAGAGCAACACCAGGCATTGACTATAATGGGACCTGGCAGGGATCTAGCCTGCTCCTGGCATTAGTGCCGGGATTTGGCTGGCTCCGATGAGCCGAAATTATTGCTTCGCGAAGTCTCGAGAGACTTCGCATAATAACTTCAGAAATTAATTTATACTGTAAAAAAACATTTTCCAAACCCGGCTCATCGGAGCCAATACATTCTAATACTGTACAGAGCTCCTGCTCCGCACAGTATTAGAGCGAAGTTTTATGCAAATCGACTTTGGATGTTTCATCCAAGGTCGATTCACTCATCTCTACATGTGATGTCACAGCCCTATAAAAACTTCATGCTGCGTGGTCTCCGCCATTGTCCTGTGAGCTGAGAATAGGAAGAGATGTGACTGTTAATAGGACAATTTTGGAGAGGGAGAGTGCAGGGAGAGTGCAGGGAGAGTGCAGGGAGACTGCAGGCAGAGTGTATCACTGTACAGTGCACCGACATTCATAGTTAATCCGTTCTGTTAAGGATACAGTTACTGTGCCTCAATATTAAAGGCAGGTGTGATATATCGCCGTGTCTATCTCTGCTGCTGCTGACTCACAACCTACTGTGTCATGGGGCCACTACTGTCACCGTTACTGGTATTTATGGAGCAGGCTTACTGCAGCAGCCCACTCCATACATTCCCTCAGCCACCATGACAAACGGGTATACCTGATTTATAGTGATTTGTG
The DNA here is from genome assembly GCF_905171765.1 of Bufo bufo. NCBI lineage: Eukaryota > Metazoa > Chordata > Amphibia > Anura > Bufonidae > Bufo > Bufo bufo. The sequence goes on from NC_053391.1 coordinate 550,985,123, forward strand.
ACTAATTAATTCGTAACAAATAAAATTTCTTGGCAAACTTCGGCAAATCGGGCAAATCAAATTTCTCAAAACTTCGCTCATCTCTAGTGTTTATAACAGGGTTTACTCTACTGGGGCCATAACTATGGGGATAGAATGCTTTGTAAGGTAATAATTAGGATATTTTGAACCATGTGATTTTTTCTCTTTATGTGATTACACCCTTTTGTGTTTTTATATTTATTGTTCTTTTGGATTATGCCCAGGAAATGTTGCTTATTGTCCACATTATATTCCATTTTAGTTCCTACTGGTGAGTTAGGTCCTGTTGGACCAAAACGCCCAGTTAGGCTACTTTCACACTTGCGGGAGAGTGATCCGGCAAGCAGTTCCGTCGCCGGCAAAACGATCCGGCAAAACGTATGCCAACTGATGGCATTAGTAAGACTGATCAGGATCCTGATCAGTCTTAAAGATGCCTGATCAGTCAAAAAAATGCATTGAAATGCTGGATCCGTCTTTCCGGTGTCATCCGGCAAAACGGATCCGGCATTTATTTTTTTCACCTTTTTCTGGTATTTTGAATGCCAGATCCATGCTATGGTTTTCTCTTTTGCCTGATCAGTCAAAATGACTGAACGGAAGACATCCTTATGCATCCTAAACGGATTACTCTCCATTCAGAATGCATGGGGATATACCTGATCAGTTCTTTTCCGGCATTGGGCCCTTTTGACGGAACTCAGTGCCGGAAAAGAAAAACGCTAGTGTGAAAGTACCCTTATCTGTCAAATTTTGTGGTGTTTCTTAAATCTATGAACTCTAAGTGGACCAATTTCTGAACATATTAGGTTTTTTAATCATAAATAAATAAGATAACATATGAGCATCAATTTTTGAGTGCCGTGAAATTCCTTGAATTGTAGTGTAACACTGACAAGTCATCCACGAGCACCTACCCAATAGTACAGACCACACTTTTCTTCAGCTAATGCCAAAATCAGGCTGGATCACCGGCAGATGCCATAAGATTTTAAAGCTAGTGTGCAACTAGTCTAAAACTTGGTGTACACTCACCTCAAGGTTCCAGTGTTTCACTTCTTATTTTACTTGCATCCAGTGATAGCATATACTGAATGGTTAAAGGTTATGGACACCTTTGGGGGCAACTTTTTGTTTATTATTGCATTTTACTCACTTTGATCTACTCAATTGTCTTTAAAAAAATAATAATTCAGTTTTCCCAGTACAGCGTTCACTTTCTATGTAGTCACAGATTAGCAGGCTTTATGATTTACGGTGAATCCGTCAGGGAACTGCTCTGATGGCTCCTGGTCTGTAGCCCTTATCTCTAAACTCCTGACAGTTCATAATCAACACTCATAGCTAAATACTTATCAAACTAATAAGTACTGAGCTATAATGAGTGTTTATGAGCTGTCAGCGTGCTCAGGGCTACACATGAAGCATGCAGAGTGTCTGTCTGAGGGATTCACTATGAAGCAGAAAGCCTGCTAGTCTGCAAATACACAGAAAATGAAAGTTGTATTGGGAAAACCGTTGAATAAAACCAACTGAAAAAATTATATTTAGCCCAAAATGAGAATGCAATAGTAAAAGAAATGTCCAAAAGGTGCCCATAACCTATAAAGTGGTTGTCAGAGTTATTTTTTTGTTCTTTGTATGTTTCTTACTAATCAAATGTAAAGACTTTACCATGCACTTACTGCATCTGCAGGGGCTGCTTTCTCATATTTCACTGAGGGTCACATGACCTGTGATGTCAGCTTCTCTCCCTGCTCTGATGATGTTTCATGCACAAGACAAATGTTGGGTACAGGAGCTGACAGACTGGAGAAGTTCTGCAGAGCATTGTATAAGAACAGGTAGGGGAAAGATCAAGTATGTATCTGCAGTGTCATTGTACAGCTGAGACTATTAGTCCTAGACATATAACATGCTGCTGAATTTCCCTGCAGGCAGACATGTCACTCAGGACAGACTTATTCACTCCATTTGCAGAGCAGGGGGAGGGGCAGAGATTGTTGTTATTGCAGGTAAACAAAGGGCCAGAAGAGAACCAGGTAAATGAGGAAATATAATTTTTTTGTCTAAAACTTGCCTAACTTAGTTATTTATTGCTGCCCATCAGATTTACAGTGCTATATTTTTTTTTCAGAACTCAGACAACCCCTTTGGCCTCATGCACACGACTGTTGTTTTATTCTGTGTCCGTTGTGCCGTTTTTCGTGATTTTCTGCTGACCCATTGACTTTTAATGGGTCCGTTGAAAACTCGGCTAATGCACCGTTTGTCATCCGTGGTTCCAGTCCGTCAAAAAAATATAACCTGTCCTATTATTTTCACGGAAATGGTTCGCGGACCCATTCAAGTCAACGGGACCGCTAAAAAACATGGAGGCCCACAAGATTGTCATCCGCGTCCGTTTTTTTTCCTATCATTTGCATGGCAAACCTGTCTTAGATTTTTTTTTTACTTTCCTTCGTGTCTGGTGATCCTCCAAAAATAAAGGAAGATACACAGAAACAAAAACAGAAACGGATCACGGAAAAACGGAACCCCATTTTGCGGAACGGAACACAACAACGGTCGTGTGCATGAGGCCTTTAAGTTATACTTTACACTGAAATAGAATCAATGTGTTTTATGGGTCATGGCCACCACTGCAGTGCAGATACAAAGTGGCTCCTACTGTGCACTCCCACGTCCTGGCCACCATGGACGCAGGCACTTTTTGTTATAACGTGCAAGCATGGCCATCACCCTTCCTCCCAGAATAAAAGAGACTGTTGTTACCATCTATCCATATTTTGGCAGACAGCAGTACGGATTTTTTTGCCGACATAGACCACTATTGGAAGCGAAGACTATAGGTTGACTTTGAGAGATTGTTCCTAGTGCAGCTACATAATATAGGAATATTGTACTATCATCACACTGCCCTATTTTATTTTAGGCTGTTATTATCATCATCATATATTATATTTATCTATTTATTTATTTTCTTAGGCTGTATTAAACATTGTTGAAAATATGTATGGTTTTACTATTTTATGCATATTATCTCATTAATTTTACGAACGTAATAAATTCTATATGATCCCAATATATTGAGTGTGCCCGGTTACATCACAATATTACGTTTTACTTAACCACAGTGCTGGATTGATTTTCTATGCATTGCTTCACACGGATTGAGCTGTCTGGATCTCATGTACCAGGGAGGTGAGCTGATCAAACTTGTTTCTTCTATCATTGTACAATGCTTGGCATAAAGTTTTAGACGCTGGTCTTAATAAACCCCTAATCTGGTGGTAGAAGGCCGAAGTTATGAAGAGGCTTTCTAGCTGTCTTACATGTAGACCATTTTCTACGCCTGAAACAGGTGTAGAAAATGGTAAATGAGATGGGGATCCTGGGCTGTCCCCTTCCCCACCCAAGACACGCCCACTTCTTTAGACCTAGCGTGAGCAGGGAAAAGTCGCAGATTGCAGCGCAGCTACCCATTAAACCGCAATCTGCGTCTGAAATATGCATCATAAATGACCCCCTATATCTACACTGAGCAAAAATATAAACACAACACTTTCGGTTTTGCTTCCATTTTGCATGAGCTGAACTCAAAGATCTGAAACATTTTCTACTTTGCCGAGATAATCCATCCCACCTCACAAGTGTGGCATATCAAGATGCTGATTAGACAGCATGAATATTGCACAGGTGTGCCTTAGACTTCCCACAATAAAAGGCCACTCTGAAATGTGCAGTTTGATCAGCACAATGCCACAGATGTCGCAACATTTGAGGGAGCGTGCAATTGGCATGTAGAATGCAGGAATGTCTACCAGAGCTGTTGCCCGTGCAATGAATGTTCATTTCTCTACCATAAGCCGTCTCCAAAGGCGTTTCAGGGAATTTGGCAGTACATCAACCGGCCTCACAACCACAGACCACGTGTAACCACACCAGCCCAGGACCTCCACATCCAGCATGTTCACCTCTATGATCGTCTGAGACCAGCCACCCGGACAGCCGCAGCAACAATCGGTTTGCATAACCAAAGAATTTCTGCACAAACTGTCAGAAACCGTCTCAGGGAAGCTCATCTGCATGCTCGTAGTCCTCATCGGGGTCTGGACCTGACTGCAGTTCGTCGTCGTAACTGACTTGAGTGGGCAAATGCTCACATTCTATGGCGTCTGGCACGTTGGAGAGGCGTTCTGTTCATGGATGAGTCCCGGTTTTTACTGTTCAGGGCAGATGGCAGACAGCGTGTGTGGCGTCGTGTGGGTGAGCGGTTTGCTGACGTCAACGTTGTGGATTGAGTGGCCCATGGTGGCGATAGGGTTATGGTATGGGCAGGCGTATGTTATGGACAACGAACACAGGTGCATTTTATTGATGGCATTTTGAATGCACAGAGATATCGTGACGAGATTCTGAGGCCCATTGTTGTGCCATTCATCCACGACCATCACCTCATGTTGCAGCATGATAATGCACGGACCCATATTGCAAGGATCTGTACACAATTCCTGGAAACTGAAAACATCCCAGTTCTTGCATGGCCAGCATACTCACCGGACATGTCACCCATTGAGCATGTTTGGGATCCTCTGGATCAGCGTATACTACAGCGTGTTCCAGTTCCTGCTAATATTCTGCAACTTTGCACAGCTATTGAAGAGGAGCGGACCAACATTCCACAGGCCACAATCAACAACCTGATCAACTCTATGTGACGGAGATGTTTTGCACTGCGTGAGGCAAATGGTGGCCACACCAGAATGCAAAACTGTGCACATTTCAGAGTGGTCTTTTATTGTGGGCAGTCTAAGGCACACCTGTGCAATATTCATGCTGTCTAATCAGCATCTTGATATGCCACACTTGTGAGGTGGGATGGATTATCTTGGCAAAGGAGAAGTGTTCACTAACACAGATTTAGACAGATTTGTGAACAATATTTGAGAGTAATGGGTCTTTTGTGTATGTAGAAAATGTTTCAGATCTTTGAGTTCAGCTCATGCAAAATGGGAGCAAAACCAAAAAACAAAAATTTTGCTCACTGTATATGTAACTTTAAAATTATTTTCGAAACATGATTTTTTTGCTATCAATTATGAAAAGATGTTTAAAAGATTGCCGCACGTAAGGGTATGTCACATGCTACAGATGTATTGCAGACATTTTTGTGACTGAAGCATAAGGTCTAGGGATGAGCGAATCGACTTCGGATGAAACATCCAAAGTCAATTCACATAAAACTTTGTTTCAATACTGTAAGGAGCGAGCGCTCCGTATAGTATTAGAATGTATTGTTTCAGATGAGCCGAAGTTATTACTTAGCGAAGTCTCGCGAAAGAATAATAACTTCATAAATTGATTTCTACTGTAAAAAAACATAATAATATGCCTCATCTTAGCCAATACATTCTAATGCTGTACAGAGCAGTATTAGAAACAAAGTTTTATGCGAATTGACTTCGGATGTTTCATCCGAAGTCGATTTGCTCATCCCTAATGAGTTCCATACATGTAATTGGGGATCTTTCTACAACACAGGGGAAGATTTATCAAAACTACTGCAATGGTAAACTGGCTTAGTTGCCCATAGCAACCAATCAGATTCTACCTTTTATTTTCAGAGCTCTTCTGGAACATGAAAAGTGTGCAACTAATTCAGTTTTTCTTTGCACCAGTTTTGATAAATCTCCTCCCATGTGTGTAGAGTTCTGCAGACCTATTCAGATGAATGGGACAATTGCAGATGTTTCTGGAATAAATCTGCCACCTGTTAACCCCTTCCCAACCAGTGCTATACATGTACAGTGCTCAGGGGTGGATTGGTAATGTAACTTACTAGGAATTTTCCCGGTGGGCCCACATGCAGAGCCTGAAGTTCTCTTTTATTGAGAACCTGGTATCTACTTCTGCTCAGCTTTGGAGTCCCCTGCCTAACTCCATATATGGCTATTTCCACATATAAAGTCATTCTGTATCCCCAAACATTGTTAGCATTGTGACAGTGTATGAGGATACCCCTATATATTTAAAACATTTCCTGTCTCTACTTTTAAACTGTTAACATAGGGGTTCGCTCTCACACCCTCCGGCTTGAGAGACAGAAGCCTTACTAGTTGTGCTACAAAGCACACCACTGTCTACGGGAAGAATTTATCTTCATAAACCTTCATTAGTATGAATGTACAATGCACTGGTATCTACAGATACATCTTTGTATACCAGGACATTGGGATAACAATATAAGCCTTGTTTATTTAATAATCGCAAAAATAAAATAAATTACAATAATCACATTTTAGCTATCTCTCTTAAAAAAAACAAAAAAAATAAAAAAAATTAATTAGTAGTCCTGTACAATACTCTATATACCAGTACATTTTAGTTAGAAACATTATATCCATAGACCACAGTGTGCTCTGTAGCACACGTGGTAAGACAGTAGTCTTCAACACAAAATTCATGAGTTCATGCCCTGGGGTAGCAGCAAAAGACTGATATATATAGAGAGAAAAAGAGAGAGAGATAAAATGTGTTTTTTTGCAAATTATTTTACTCTATTACATTTTTGTCATCACTAACTAAATTAGACTTTTGCTATTATCCCAGTGTCCTGGTACACAGAGATGTATCTGTAGTAGTGTCTATAATAGAAAAAAAAATCAAAACTGCGGATTCGCCATTTTTTGTTGTTGCTTCATCTCCCAAACAAACTGCATAAAAATAGACCAAAATGGCATATCCCAAAATGGTATCAATAAAAACTACAGACTGCCCCACAAAAAACCCCACCTGCTTGGCTTGGCTACACCTTCTGTCAGTTTGGCTCCGCCTACATGTGGCCACTTCTATGTTTTTTTCCAGGGCCACTTTCAGTTTCCAATCTGCCCCGATGGACTTTAAAGATGGAGCCCACTCGTGAGCGGAATAGGCGCCATAGCTGCTGGGTGCCTATTGTTTGAAACTGCAGGCATCCAGGACTAATGTCTGCAACAGAGCCGATCGTGGACTTTTAACCTTTCTGTACAAGTAAAAACCTGGAAGTGGGTGCTTTTGGGTATCCCCTGGCTGCCCCCTGCGAGGATCGGGGGAGCCGGATGCAGTGTATAGCAACTTCTGTCCTCCTGAATGACAAGAGTCTGCCGCACATTAGTTCCTATGAAGCCCCTGCATGTGGCAGGGCTCCATAGGAATACAGTGTATTTCTCATACACTCCAATGCTAATGCATTGAAATGTATGAGAGAAGCAATATGATGATACCTGGGTAAAGGTATTTGTAGTTGATTGTTGTCCACTCCAATGTTGCTTATTAGCTTAGAAGTCCTTGTGTAGGACATTTCATTCAATATAGCAAGGTTTTTGAGCTAGGTGGAGCGCTTAGCAGCGTGTGTGCAGTGTGTGAATGCGTCTTGATAGCTACTGACGTAGTGTCAGACAAGTGTGCTGTGCTGTGAAAGCCTGTGTGTAGGAGCACAGTTACCTATTCCATTTAATCAGTTTTTGCAGGCAACTACAGGTAGTTTGCTTACATTAGTCTATCCCAGGCATCCTCAAACTGCGGCCCTCCAGCTGTTGCAAAACTACAACTCCCAGCATGCCCGAACAGCCTACAGGTATCAGCCTACAGCAGGGCATTGTGGGAGTTGTAGTTTTACAACAGCTGGAGGGCCGCAGTTTGAGGATGCCTGGTCTATCCACACATTGCCCCCCTATGTTCAAACTCTGCAGATATAGTTGTGGTGAATAGGAGATGCACATCTCCCTCACCCTGGCAGCAACTAAGTCGTCAATTCTTTGGGGTGGAAACAAAGTGTTTTAATTGTTTGTTATGGCTCACAGCCGTCTTATCATTATGTCGAATTAAAAGTGAAGTTTTAATACACACTTTAAGTTCCCTATGGGAACTATAAAAAAGTGTAAAAAAAAGTTTTGAAAAATAAAAAAAATAATATAAAAATTAAAATCATCCCCCCTTCTCCCAAATGTAAATAAAAATACATTAACAATAAAAAAAAACTATAAAAAATATGCATCATGGGCATCGCCACATGCAATAACGCTCGTACTATCAAAATATAAAAATAAATATCCATTATGGTAAACTGCGAAATGGAAAAAAGTCAAATGGTGTGGTTTTTTTTGTCACTTTACCTCCCACAAATAAAATAAAAAGTGATCAAAAAGTCATACACACCCCACAGATTTCCCCGCAAAATATGAGCTCTCACACAGCTCCATACACATAACTAAAAAAGTTATAGAAGTCAGAATATGACGACAAAAAGAAAATTTCAAGTTTCCCCCCCCGAGTATTAAAACGCAAGAAAAGCTATACATTAATCATACTGACCTGGAGAATGAAAGTAACAAGTTGGTTTTACCATATAAGGAATGGCGTAAAAACAATTGCGTAATTGGATTTTATTTCTAATTTTACCCTATTTGGAAAGAAAATTCCAGCTCCCCACTACATCGTATGCAATATTAAATAGTGGAATTAAAAAGTGCAACTTGTCCCATCATACGGCTATGTGAACAGAAAAATAAAAAAGTTATGGCCCCAGAAATGCAGGTAGAGAAATACTAAAATGCAAAAACAAAAAAATAAAATAAAAATTCTGCTGCTGAAAGGGCTAACATACCCAGAGGGAAATTTCACCATATAGTTGCACAATATATGAATTGCTGAATTTTTAGGTCACCTGTCACCAGACAGAACCACAGATGTTAGGGGCCCTTTAATCAGTTCTAAGACAAGGACATTTACCCCCCATTTACCCCCTTCCTAACAGATACATTTTCAATTTTTCCTACAGCACGTGTCTTTGAGAGACATAACTTGTTTTTCAGTTTGGTTATGTAAATCATTTATTGTACCTTTTTTTGTGATATATGGGGCTTTATTTTTATTTTAGCAAGTAGGTGAATTTATCATGGGAGTAATACCGTATTTGCTACTCCATTTTTCTGCACCCTCCCCCCCCCCCCCCCCCCCTTACTGGAGTGGCTTTGGGACTTTTCTGCAACTTCATTTGCTAACCACAGCACTTTACCACCAACTTTTCAAAACTGGAATGAGTGGTGTAAACATGCAAAAAGTTGCGAAAGGTTTGTGCAAGTGACCTCAAAAAGTCACAAAGGCCCTTTTTAGTGACTTTTTGAAGACAGAAGTCTGGAGTGCAGTTCTTGATAAATTCCCGCCAATGAGTATAATTGTTCATAAAATTATACTTTTACAATCACGTTTTGCAGCTTATGAAGTTTTCTAAAAAGTTTAAGTTTTTTTTTCTTAATTATTAGCAGATAGCTTTTACCTATTGGAACATGGAATATCATGTACACTTAGTAATCATGTCCCTAAACCCACATTCAAAAGATATGCTAGAATATGGCAGAATGATTTGCACGTCTATTTCCATTAATTGAAACTATAATTCTCACTACCTATTAGGAAGCAGGAATATAATTTATCAAATCCTGCCTTTACTTTTTTGTCTTCTTTGAATACATCATCAGTGTGGGAAAGAAATAGGTTTATTGGGCACTAATAATGCGAGATATGATCCTGACTGACATTCTGACACTATGAAATGGCCATTAGCTCCATTAGATAAAATATGCCAATTTGCATTGACAGAATTTTATATACAATTTGATATATATATACCGTGTGTTTTTTAGCAGTTCTATTGGTTCTCCAAACAAATATACATTTCTGGTGTTTCCAACAATGCAGTTGGCAAACTGATATAAGTCATGATTAAATTAATAATTCATTAAAAAACTATAATTTATCATCCGCTTCACATCTGCAACCAGACCACAAATAACCACGTTTTCAAATATAATTCACTCAATATTAATAAAAGCTCCGAGGGTCAACTTCAAATTTCACCCAAAAGGCTTCAGTTACTTCAATGGCAATCTTATTATGTTGTAAAGCAATACTTCATTTTACAGGATAATTTAAAAAGTCTTAAAATGGTGATTTTTTTTCCACTCTCTGATCACTGTTTGCTCTGACCACAAACTTCCTGTGCAGTTGTAGAGCTTGTGTCTCTTTGCTTACAGCTACATGAACTATCAGAGTGGCATACCTGATAATCCACTTTTGGACGGTTGCTTATAATAAATACATAGATAAAAAAAGGATCATTTTTGGATACATAATTCACACAATTCAGTAGGCAAAGGCTTACCTCCTTCAATATGTGGCTTGACACGTGCAATGCAAGAGGGATATCTCTAAAGAAGTTTGGTGCGCTCAGAAACGCTAGTAAAGCTTTATTTTGTGGTTAGTAGAAGGAAGTGACTGACTGAAATTATGACTTTATAAGGAAATGTCAACCGTTTAACCCTTCCTCTATTTCCAGAACCACCTGATTAGTCAAAAAGATGTTAACACCATTACCCACTTCCTAGCCTGTTGAGCGGCGTGCTTTAGCAATGCTAGGTGCTGTTTCTGTCTCTTGCATTGCACTGCTCACTCATCCTCTATGTATTATAGCAGCTTCAAGCCCGGTTAGACTGGACCACCAAAGTATCAAAGAACTCTCCAGTGGGTCAAAGAATCCTCCTGTGGGCCCAACGTGTAGCACGATAATGGGTTTCCAATACAATAATACCCCAAAGCTCCAGCAGAAGACAGCCCCTTGACCATGCAGCCAACCTCTTGCCACTTGGGACCATTTCTTGATCTACAAATAGCCAATTAGATCTTATTGATGAGATGTCCTCTATGATAACAACTAAAATTAAAAATGAAATTAGAGATAGACATATATAGGTAGAGATTAGCTCCCAGCATCATTTTCTCTGGTGGGCCCAAGTTGGTGAATGTTGTCACTACTTATTGCAGGGTTATGCTACACAGATCAGAACGGATGTCATACCAAAATTGTATTTGGTCCCTTAGGCTGATGGTTCATACCATCACACCACACCATCCCAGTAGAGGATAGTGCCTCTTGCCCTTAACGCTACTCTCATTGTAGGAGAAGGCCAGCATGACCTTAAAGCTGGGTTAATTGATAACACTGCTATGATTGTGCATTGATGTGAAGGGGGTTTTGCAAGTTAACACAATATATAAGAAAGAGACATAGGGCCCACCACCTCTATCATCTGCTGCATAGACTGTCTCTGTGTGGCTCTGTCTCTGTGTGGCATACATGTGGTATGTATTAAACTATATAATGATTCTCCATCTTAGGAATTACTACTTCTACAGTCTTAGATTTGAAAGTCAGTTGAATATCAACAATATAGAACATTTAAAGTCTTATCAAGTATATCTAGTCTCTTAGTGTTGCAATAAAAACATCTTGATTTAATGTAAAAAAAATAAAAATACAGGAAGTCATAAAAATGTGTTGTAAATCTATGAAGAAATTTCCAATAAATGAATCTTTTTCTTGTTCTTTGTCAGTTACAAATTTATAAAGAAGAGATGAGGAGCGTTGGATGGCATAGTTTTAAAAAAAACAACTTAACTTGTGTTGTTGGGACATTTTCACAATTGATTCTAAGATATTGTGTAAAGATTTGTGTTTTTGCAGGGGATTACTGATTGAGGAACCTTAAATTCAAGTATTGCAGAACTTGAAAGAACAGGCTGCTGCTTTGCCAGTCTTACTTTATACATATTTTAGAATGTGTTTCTGATTGTTAATAGATTTTATTATGTAATTAAACACAGATTTTGAATGTCAAAAGATTTTCATACGAATATGGACATAGAAACATAGAATGTGTCGGCAGATAAGAACCATTTGGCCCATCTAGTCTGCCCAATATACTGAATACTATGAATAGCCCCTGGCCCTATCTTATATAAAGGATGGCCTTATGCCTATCCCATGCATGCTTAAACGCCTTCACTGTATTTGCAGCTACCACTTCTGCAGGAAGGCTATTCCATGCATCCACTACTCTCTCAGTAAAGTAATACTTCCTGATATTACTTTTAAACCTTTGCCCCTCTAATTTAAAACGATGTCCTCTTGTGGTAGTTTTTCTTCTTTTAAATATTCTCTCCTCTTTTACCTTGTTGATTCCCTTTATATATTTAAAGGGAATCTGTCACCTATTTTGACCCTATTAAACCATAAAAATAGCAATGTGCAATAAAGAACCTTCTTACCTACATGTGTCCTCTTTCTTTTATTCATCTTTTCATTCTTATAAAAAAGCGATTTTTCTGATATGTAAATGAGGTTCCAAGGTGCCCAGAGGGGCGTTATTACTCTGCTCTAGTGCCCAGTAACGCCCCTCTTTAGTGCCCAGCCGGCCTTTCTTCCAAGCCCAGCACGCCTCCTCATAAATAAATGTCCTCCCACATACTGGCCGAACGGCGCCGCCCCCTCCCCACCACGTCATTTAATTTATTCACTTCATCGGGCGTTCCTTCCTCCTCTCTTGGCCTACGGTGCCGCCCCCTTCCCATTACGTCACATGTATTCATAGCACCGGCCCTCCCTTCCTCCTCTCCTGTCCTCAGAAATCCTGCGCAGGCGCAGTATCGGTGAGTGCCTGCGCCTGCACGATTCTCCTGTTCCAGAGGGCAACAGCCTCAATATTGTCACCAGGCATGCGCCGAGCCCAGTGATATAATCCGAGCGCTGTTGCCTCTGAGACAGGAGAGGAGGAAGGGAGGGCCGGTGCTATGAATACATGTGACGTAATGGGAGGGGGCCGCCGTAGGCCAAGAGAGGAGGAAGGAACGCCTAAAGAAGTGAAGAAATTAAATGATGTGGTGGGGAGGGGGCGGCGCCGTTCGGCCAGTATGTGGGAAGACATTTATTTATGAGGAGGCGTGCTGGGCTTGGAAGAAAGGCCAGGTGGGCACTAAAGAGGGGCGTTACTGGGCACCAGAGCAGAGTAATAACGCCCCTCTGGGCACCTTGAAACCTCATTTACATATCAGAAAAATCGCTTTTTTATAAGAATGAAAAGTTGAATAAAAGAAGGAAGACACATGTAGGTAAGAAGGTTCTTTATTGCACATTGCTATTTTAACGGTTTAATAGGGTCAAAATAGGTGACAGATTCCCTTTAAAAGTTTCTATCATATCCCCTCTGTCTCGTCTTTCTTCCAAGCTATACATGTTAAGGTCCTTTAATCTTTCCTGGTAAGTTTTATCCTGCAATCCATGTACTAGTTTAGTAGCTCTTCTCTGAACTCTCTCCAAAGTATCAATATCCTTCTGGAGATATGGTCTCCAGTACTGCGCACAATACTCCAAATGAGGTCTCACTAGTGCTCTGTAGAGCGGCATGAGCACCTCCCTCTATCTACTGGTAATGCCTCTCCCTTTACACCCAAGCATTCTGCTAGCATTTCCTGCTGCTCTATGACATTGTCTGCTTACCTTTAAGTCTTCTGAAATAATGACCCCTAAATCCCTTTCCTCAGATACTAAGGTTAGGACTGTATCACTGATTTTATATTCTGCTCTTGGGTTTTTACGCCCCAGGTGCATTATCTTGCACTTTAAAGAGGAAAGGGTGTCGGGACTCCATATATAGCTGTGTCCATATATGGAGTCAGTGCTTAGGGACACCCAGTGTATTTAAATCGAATTTAGCCTCTATTTCTGAAAAGTTTCTGGCGGGACTCGAAATCACAACCTTCTACATTACAGCCAATAATCTTAACCACTACACTATAGAGTTGCATACAAAAAATCCAACAGGTTTCAATGCATATTTAGAACCAAATAAAATACATGTAAAATATTCATGATGTTATAGGCAGTGAGTGTGGACCCACCAGTTTGCCTTTGGGCTAGTCCTGAGGGTATTATTCTGGCAGTTCCCTGGTTTTCACCCTTTATTCCCTATACAGGGATCTGGCCTTTGCTGCAGGGGAGCCACCAGGCTGCTAGCACTTGGAATAATACCCATATGATTGGCTGCTGACCCACTGAGCCCAGAGACACTGGGAATCAGGCAATATATGAAGTCAGGAAACAGGCAGAGAAGAAGAAGAAAATCCCTTTATTGTCCCTCAGTGGGGAAATTTTGGCATTACAGCAGCAATCACATTCACAGCAGGAGCAAAAATAAGAGTAATTAGAAATTAAAGAGTAAAAATACAAGAAAAACATAACAGAATTTTGGGAACAGTGGTGGTTATAAATCCTAACCGCTGCTAGTAGGAAGGACCTACGATAACGTTCCTTTATGCACCTAGAGGTCAGGGCAGGAAGACTACACGCAAATCCGAGAAACAGTCCAGAGGTCAGGCGGCTCAGAGTCACTAAAGTGAACAGGCACGGGTTAGGTCAGGTGGCAGAGAGTCAGGATTCTGGAAACAGGCAGAAGTTGGTACATAGACAGACACACAGAATATAGCTCTTTTGTAGGGCTTAGCAAGCAAATTAAACCAAAAGTAATCTATTGCTCAGGCCAGGGGTGGAATAAACAGCCCAGCATATGTAGGAGAGCAGATGAGATCATTAGTCAAACAGCTGAACACAGAACAAAAGGGAAATTAACCCTTGCAGTGCTGAAGGGTGAGGTTCAATGAACAGACACTAATACATACAAAGAAGGAGACTCAGCAGCCTGGGACACAGGAGTCTGGCAGCCGAGTGACTGATGCAGTGGACATTGAGTGTCACTGTGACACATGACTTCACTAGTATGCGCCTGTGAACTATTGGTACTACATTCACGACAGACATTATAGCATTAGTAGAGCTCTCTCTGACAAATCATGCATACAATTGTCCACTCTATGGTATACAGGTTATGCTATTGTTTTCTTCGCTGACGTATTTTTTTAATGCAGTTTTTTTGGTGCAGTTTTGGCAAGGATTTTCATTCTGGCCAGTAACTAGCTAGTCTGTGCACTGAACATTTCATAGTGGAAAGAGACAGTAGACATTTATTAACCAGTGTATCCCAGAAAACTTTAGTCAAAAAGTCGCAAAGTCCAAAGTTTGGAGCACGCTCCCACTTCAGCAAAATTCGGCAATTGTTTTTGTTTTGTTTTTTTGCAGGGTGTTTTGCACGTTTTCCAAAAAGTGGGCTGAGCTGTTTGAAGAGTGGGTGATGCAAGACATAGCTAGACCTGCTCATTTACTATAATCTACAGCAGGGAACTGGTGTACATTTTGCCTGAAATCTACACCAGCTCCTTTGCTGGCATAGATTTCAGTTCAGGCCAATGGACCTGCTCAGATGCGCCACAATTATTAAGACCTGCACCTCATAATAGTTGTGGTACAGTTATGTTCAAAATAATAGCAGTCAGACATCACTAACCTGATCAATCACTGTTTTTGGTAGAAATTATATTTCTACATGGCAAATAATTTACTAGCAGGTGTAGTAGAGTAATAGAAACCCAACAGTCATGACATGCATGCTGCAGATTCTCTGTAATTCAATCACTTATTGAAAGGGGCATGTTCAAAATAATAGCAGTGTGGAGTTCAATGAGTGCGGTCATTCATTCTTTGAAAAACAGGTGGCAATTATTGCCCTTATTTAAGGAAGGAAGGCAGCAAATGTTGTACATGCTGGTTACAGTGCATTTCTCTCTGAAATTCTGAGGAAAATGGGTCGTTCCAGACATTGTTCAGAAGAAAAGCATACCTTGATTAAAAAGTTGATTGCAGAGGGGAAAACATATAAAGAAGTGCAGAAAATGATAGGCTGCTCAGCTAAAATGATCGCAAATGCTTTAAAATGGCAACCAAAACCTAAAAGACGTGAAAGAAAGCGAAAAACTACTATTCGAATGGATAGAAGAATATCCAAAATGGCAAGGACTCAGCCAACAATCAGCTCCAGGAGAATCAAAGAAGGTCTAAAGTTACCTGTGAGTACTGTTACAATTAGAAGACGTCTATGTGAAGCCAAGCTATCTGCAAGAAGTCCCCGCAAAGTCCCACTGTTGAAAAATAAGACATGTGCTGAAGAGGTTACAATTTGCCAAAGAGCACATTGACTGGCCTAAAGAGACATTTTGTGGACTGATGAAAGTAAGATTGTTCTTTTTGGGTCTAGTGGCCAGAGACAGTTTGTCAGTCGACCCCCAAACACTGAATTCAAGCCATAGTACACTGTGAAGACAGTGAAGCATGGTGGCACAAGCATTATGATATGGGCATGTTTCTCATACTACGGTGTTGGGCCTATTTATCGCATACCAGGGATCATGGATCAGTTTGAATACATCAGAATACTTGAAGAGGTCATGCAGCCTTATGCTGAAGAGGAAATGCCCTTGAAATGGGTGTTCCAACAAGACAACGACCCCAAACACACCATTAAACCATCTTGGTTTCAGACCAACAAGATTTACGTTATGGAGTGGCCAGCCCAATCCCCGGATCTTAATCCAATAGAAAACTTGTGGGGTGACATCAAAAATGCAGTTTCTGAGGCAAAACCAAGAAATAGAGAAGAACTGTGGAATGTAGTCCAATCATCCTGGGCTGGAATACCTGTTCACAGGTGCCAGAAGTTGGTTGACTCCATGCAACACAGATGTACAGCAGTTCTCAACTAAATTGTCACAGCCAGCTCTCTGAGAAGCTCTGGCAGACGTTCTTCTGTACCTCTTGCATGATGTTCTTTGTTTTGGTTTCACTTTGTCATCTCTTTTCCTTCTCCCAGCTGTCATCTATTTACACTGATTGCCTCCCATACTGCCTCACTTTGCGGTTTATACTACTTCCTGGATTGTGTTCACTGCCAGAGGCTGCAACTGCTGGTTCCTCAGATAAGTCTTTTCCTTTATTTGTGTTTCCGTGCTGGCTTGATTCTAGGTGACCCTGACTCCCTCCCTGTATTAAGTGCAGGGAGCCGGTGGTCGTGTCCCCTCACTATTATAGGGTTTTCAGGTGTCACACAGTCTAGGTACGAGGGCATGCAATTATCTATCATAAAGATCTTTGCATGGGCAAAGCAGTCAGGGAGAGCTCTAGGGGTTTTATAGGGCTCACCCATATGTTCCTTAGTTTGGGATCAAGTCAGTCGGATGTTTATTTATAACTTCCAGTTTTCTGCAACACCATCCGTGACATAAATATTAGTTAAGTGATTCAAAGGAAAGCAAAATCTTCAAACATTTTTCAGTTTATATAGTGAATGTTTGAGTTTGTAAAGAAGAATACAAACACTGCTATTTTTTTGAACAGTCTAATATTCACTTTTCTTCAATTTTTTTAGAGGAACAAGACTAATTTAATATATTTTTCTTCATATTTTGATTTGGAATAGAATGTGTAGTGTTCCCAATGCATTTGTGTGTATGGAAATAAAAGCATATCATTTTGGTGCATTTTTTGCAGTGATTTTTGTATGTATATTTTTTCATCTGCACAATGTATTATTTTGTGTAAGATGTTCTTGTGGTGCATGCGGTCCGCCCCGGCATCCTCCATTGTACGCATTTTTTGCTGGGGACTGTCGTTGTCTGCGGACCGCATGCGGAGGAATTGCTCCCCCGGTTATAGACACGCCACAGTGTGTGGGTTTGGAGCATTTTCACCCGTTTAGGCCACTTTTTTCAGTGAGTTTTTGGAAATAAAAGTTATTAGAAGGATTTTGAGCTTTATTCACTTTTTTAAACACTGCTATTATTTTGAACACAACTGTACATCTGATACCAGTGGGGGATAAATTGTGTTTAAAACACCAGACTTTATAAACACCAGTCTTAGGCCTCATTCACATTTCAGTTTTTTCGCGGACGTGTGCTAGCCTCATTTTCTACAGGGAGCACATGTATTTATTGATTTTAAAGAAGTTATCCATGAAAATATATTTATGACTTATCCTCAGGATAGGTCATTCGTATCAGATCTGCGGGGGTGTGACACCCAGGACCCCCATCGATCAGCTGTTTTTAGAGGCATTGAGCGCCGCAGCCTCTTCCTAGGGCAGGGACATCATGGTACATCGGTCCAATACCAAGCACTGCCACTATACCATGTACTGTGCTGTCCTTGGAAAGCTGATGGGAGCCTGCATCACCCAGAGCTCCGGTGAGCACAGCGGCTCCCTAATGCCGGGATTTGGACCCCCGCTGATGTGATAATGATGACCTATCCTGAGCATAAGTCATCATTATCTGTACTAGGATATCCCCTTTAATGTGTTTGTTCACATCATGCACTACTTTAGCCCGTGATATAGACCATTGAAGTCTATGAGTCCGTGAAAAAACACTAAGGCCCCTTTCACACGAGCGAGTTTTCCGCGCGGGTGCAATGCGTGACGTGAACGCATTGCATCCGCACTGAAACTGGAACCATTCCATTCCATGGGGCTGTGCACACGAGCCATGATTTTCACGCATCACTTGTGCGTTGCATGAAAATCGCAGCATGCTCTATATTCTGCATTTTTCACGCAACGCAGTGAATGGGGCTGTGTGAAAATCGCAAGCATCCGCAAGCAAGTGCGGATGCTCGTGCGATTTTCACGCACGGTTGCTAGGAGACGATTGGGATGAAGACCCGATCATTATTATTTTCCCTTATAACATGGTTATAAGGGAAAATAATTGCATTCCTAATACAGAATGCATAGTACAATAGGGCTGGAGGGGTTAAAAAAATATAAAGGCCCGTCCACAGCTCCTGCGCGGTGTGGTGTTTGTCCCCCAAACAGATAAGTTTTAATATTGCCTGCTGTTGTTTACCCCTGGCTGTGCTGAAGTTGGTGGTGAAGGTGTTACACTGACCGGATGAGGAGCCGGTAGAGGATGAGGAAGTGGAGTAGGAGGAGGAAGCAACAGGAGGCAAACTGAAGCGCCTTGCAATCCTCGGTGGTGGAAGGACATGCGCAAAACTGTTATCCGCCTCAGACCCAGCCGCCACTGCATTTACCCAGTGTGCTGTTATGGAGATATAACGTCCCTGACCGTGCTTACTGGTCCACGTATCTGTAGTGAGGTGCACCTTGCCACAGATGGCGTTGCGCAGTGCACACCTGATTTTGTCCCCTACTTGGTTGTGCAGGGAAGGGATGACTCGCCTGGAAAAGTAGTGGCGGCTGGGCACGACGTACTGTGGGACAGCCACCGCCATAAGGCCTTTAAAACTGTACGTCTCCACCAGACGGAATGACAGCATTTCAAAGGCCAGTAATTTAGAAATGCTGGCATTCAGGGCTAGGGATCGCGGGTGGGTAGGGGGGTGCTTCCTCTTCCTCTCCAGCGTTTGGGAGATGGAGAGCTGAACGCTTGCGTGGGACATTGTGGAGATGCTTAGTGACACAGGTGGTGGTGGTGCTGGCAGATCCTCTGTTTGCGGGGTGGCAGGTGGCACTATCACTCCAGAGGTGGATGAAGAGGCCGAGACCGCAGCAGAAGAGGAAGCAGGAGGAGCCAGAGACCTTTCTTGGTTTTTGAGGTATCTACTCCACAGCTCGTGCTTTGCACTTAAATGCCTGGTCATGCAGGTTGTGCTCAGGTTGAGAACGTTTAGGCCTCGCTTCAGGCTCTGATTGCACAGCGTGCAAACAACTCGTGTCTTGTCGTCAGCACATTGTCTGAAGAACTGCCACGCCAGGGAACTCCTTGGAGCTGGCTTTGGTGTGCTCGGTCCCTTGGTGCGTTGGGCAGTAGCAGCTGTACTGTCTAGGGGACGGCCGCTCCGCTTTTGCACCCTGCTCCCTCTTTTGCTGTGCTGGTGGCTCTGTGCGACCACCGCCTCTCCCTCCGAACTACATAGGTCACTCGCATGACCTTGATTCCATGTGGGGTCGAGAACCTCATCGTCCTCCACATCATCTCCCGCCCAGTCTTCACCCCTGCTCTCCTTGTCGGTCTGCACACTTTCAAAAGCCCCAGCACCTGTGTTTCGTCATCATTCAAGATGTGCTTGCAATGGTCTTCACATGTACTCATCTTGAAACATAAGTGGTTGGGCATCGGTGCACTCAATCTCTTCCACTTCTGTGGCAGGGCTAGGTGGATGGCCCTGGGAAACCCTGTTAACAGAGTCATCAAGAAGCAGAAGAGACTGCTGCATGACTTGGGGCTCAGACTGCTTGGCTGATTTGCAAGGGGGTGAGGTTAAAGACTGATGGACATCGGCTGCAGGTGCCAACTGTGGTCTTTCAGCAGGAGACTGGGTGGGAGACAATGTGAAGGAACTGGAGCCACTGTCAGCAACCCAATCTACTATCTCCTGTACTTATTCAGGCCTCACCATTCGTAGAGCCGCATTAGGCCCGACCAAATACCGCTGCAGGTTCTGTCGCCTACTCGCACCTGAGGAAGGGGTTTCACTTGTGCGTGTAGCTGGCACAGATCGACCACGTCCTCTCCCTGCAACAGGAGCTCCACCAGCAGCACCACGACCTGGGCCACGTCCCTTATTTGACGCTCCCCTAATATTTCTCAAATTTAGGATCTCACACGCCCTGACCCAGACTAGGCCTCAATTAAAGATTTGTGCCCAAAATGGCTGTATTTCAAATAACTAAATAGAACCCCTGTATATAAAGGGTGTATCTCACAATGACATATGCAGCAAAGGCTGCCAAATAAACTTTTTTTTGCCCTAACAGGTGTTTGTTTAATAACTGAATATGACAGCAGTATATAACCCTGGAATTTCAAACGTCTTGATGCTGCAAGGGGCGCAAAAATTGTGTATTTTGCCCAAAAAAGGGTGTTTTATTAATAGAAGAATATAACCCCTGTATATAAAGGGTGTATCTCACACGCCCTGACCCAGACTAGGCCTCAATTTAAGATTTGTGCCCAAAATCGCTGTATTTCAAATAACTGAATATAACCCCTGTATATAAAGGGTGTATCTCACAATGACATATGCAGCAAAGGCTGCCAAATAAACTTTTTTTGCCCTGACGGGTGTTTGTTTAATAACTGAATATAACAGCAGTATATAACCCTTGAATTTCACACGTGCAAGGTCTGTAAAATTGTGTATTTTGGCCAAAAAGTGTGTTTTTAAAAACACTGAAAATTATGGCTGTATTTCTAGCTTAAATTGCACACTGACTAATCCAGATATTGTATATTGCCAAAAAAGTGTTTTTTTTTTACTAACAGAATATGAAAGCTGTATATAACGTTTGAATTTCACACGTCCAGATGCAGCTAGGGATGTAAAATAGTGTATTTTGCACAAAAAGGGTGTTTTAAAAAAACCTGAAAATTATGGCTGTATTTCTAGCTTAAATTGCACACTGACTAATCCAGATATTGTATATTGCCAAAAAAGTGTTTTTTTTTTACTAACAGAATATGAAAGCTGTATATAACGTTTGAATTTCACATGTCCAGATGCAGCTAGGGATGTAAAATAGTGTATTTTGCACAAAAAGGGTGTTTTAAAAAAAACTGAAAATTATGGCTGTATTTCTAGCTTAAATTGCACACTGACTAATCCTGCAAATGCACCAGATGTTGGATATTGCCAAAAAAGGGTGATTTTTTACTACCAGATTATTAGTGCAGTTTTTCAAGCTTGGATTAGAATGTCACAAAAGCTCAGATGCAGTGCTGGTGCACTGAGCTTGCATAAAATGACCGCCACCGCCCACCTAACAGACGGATAAAAGTTATTTTTTTTCGGTGACTGGGCTCAAGGCAGGGTAAAAAGATTGTGCCCTGCACCCACACAACTAAATGTATGTAGTGTAGATCGCTGAGTTAGATTCTCTCCTATTCTCTCCCTGAAATCACAAGTCCAGCAGCATCCTCTCCCTACACTTGTAACAGCAGAGTGACGTGCAGCGCTACGTGACTCAAGCTTATATAGGGCCTGGGTCACATGCTGCTCTGGCCAATCACAGCCATGCCATTAGTAGGCATGGCTGTGATGGCTTCTAAGGGCACAGAGTTAAACGCTTGTTGATTGGCTGCTCTGCAGCCTTTCAAAAAGCGCAGAGAAATCGCCGAACACCGAACCCGAACTTTTACTAAAATGTTCGGGTCCGGGGTCAAAAAATCCTAAAGTTCAGTACGAACCCGAACTTTACAGTTCGGGTTCGCTCAACCCTAGTCCAGATGTGATGCGTATAGTGAACCCATAACATCCGGACTTAATCCTGACCCATTCATTTCAATGGGTCTGCGTACACGAGCATCGTTTTGTACACATTATGGCCTCATGCACACGGCAATTGTTTTGGTCCGCATCCGAGCCGCAGTTTTGGTGGCTCGGATGCAGACCCATTCACTTCAATGGGGCCGCAAAAGATGCGGACAGCACTCCGTGTGCTGTCCGCATCCGTTGCTCCGTTCCGTGGTCCGCAAAAAAAAATATAACCTGTCCTATTCTTGTCCGCGTTTTGCGGACAAGAATAGGCAGTAATATTAATGGCTGTCCGTGCCGTTCCGCAAATTGCGGAACGCACACGGACGCCATCTGTGATTTGCGGATGCACAATTTGCGGACCGCAAAACACACAACAGTCGTGTGCATGAGGCCTATCTTTGTGTTCAGGAAAAATCACAAAAAACTAAAAAGGCATAAAAAATTATTGCATCCGTGTGGAAAAAACACACACGGGAAGCAATCGCAGAATCGCCTGCAAAACCATCGCCACGCATGTAGAAAAAAACAAGGCCCTCAAATTCGAGCAGGCAGGAAGGGGTGCAATAAGCTCCTCATTTGCATACAGCGAGAGGCGGAATAAGGCCCCTTTCCCACGAGCGAGTTTTCCGCGCGGGTGCAATACGTGACGTGAACGCATAGCACCCGCACTGAATCCTGACCCATTAATTTCAATAGGTCTGTGTACATGAGCGTTTTTTTCACGCATCAGTCCTGCATTGCGTGAAAAACACAGCATGTTCTATATTCTGCGTTTTTCACTCAGCCCTGGTCCCATAGAAGTGAATAGGGCTTCAGTGAAAAACGCATTGCATCCGGAAGCAGGTGCGGATGCAATGCGTTTTTGACTGATGGTTGCTAGATGTTTTCCCCAAAAGTAATAATACTCCCATAGTGCCCATACTAGTAATCATGTTCCCCATAGACACCCAATAGTAATAAAGCCCATCATAATGCCCCCAGTAGTAATAATTCACCTTATAATGTGCCAGTGCAAAAAATACCCCCTTTTAATGCCCCAAGTTGAGCTAATGTCCCCATAGTGCCCCCATAATGTGCCAGTATAAAATAACACTATATAGTGCCCCCAGTAAATGCCCCCATAGTGCTCCTCTCTCCCCTTCTTCCTAGTGCACCCCATAATGTACCAGTATAAAATGCCCCATATATAGTGCCCCAGTAGATGCCCTCAGTGTACCCCATAATTTGCAAGCATAAAATACCTTCTTAGTGCCCCTCATAGATGAGCCCATAGTACTCCTCTCTCCCCTTCCCCATAGTACCCACCATAATGTGCCCCAGTATAAAATGCCCGTATACAGAGCCCCCAATATAAAATACCCCTTCTTTGTGGCCTCAGTAGAAGCCCCGATAGTGTTCCTCTCCCCACATATAAAATCCCCTTTCTTTGTGGCGTCAGTAGATGCCCCCAATAATGTGCCAGTAAAAAGTCCCCCCATAGTTCCAGTAAAAAGTGCCCCCATAGTGCCACCAATAATGTGCCAGGAAGAAGTGCCCCCAAAGTGCCTCCCAATAATGTGCCAGAAAGATGTGCCCCCATAGATGCCCCCAATCATGTGCCAGTAACAAGTGCCCTCAATCATGTGCCAGTAACAAGTTTATGCCCCCCAATCATGGGCCAGTAACAAGTACCCCCATAGATGCCCCCTAATCATGTGCCAGTAACAAGTACCCCCATAGATGCCCCCCCAATCATGTGCCAGTAACAAGTGCCCCCATAGATGCCCCCCAATCATGTGCCAGTAACAAGTACCCCCATACATGCCCCCATATATGTGCCAGTAACAAGTGCCCCCATAGATGCCCTCCAATCATGTGCCAGTAACAGGTGCCCCTATAGATGCATCCCAATCATGTGCCAGTAGTAGTACCATATAAAAAAAATAAACACTTATACTTACCGCCATCAGGCTGGCAGCGATGCGATGTAGGCCTCTTACGGCCTGTACGGCCCAGGCGGCGCGATGACTTCATCGGGCCGCCTGCACTGGCCTCTGACAGCCTATCAGAGGAACGGGGGAGACGACTCTCCCTGCCCCGCCGCAGCACTTCCATCTGTATCGCTGTCCTGAGGATGGCGATACAGATGACTATGGAAGCGCTCATCTCCCTGTGTGCCCTGTCACCACCCCCCACGTCACCAGTGGCCAGCGGGGCTCAAGAGGCAGCTGCCTTGGGCCCCCCAGGAGCAACTGGCCTTTTTGCCCTGCCGCGTTAAAGATGGCCCTGGACAGATCGCCACTGTCTTAGTGGTGGTGGCCAGCGTTTTAAAGGGGAATCAGCGGGGGGGGCAAGGAATAACCCTGGGGGGGCAATTTCTCCCCCTTAGACAAAGTGATGTTAAAACGGCATAAAAAATGTCAAGATCTACAACTTGAGCGATCCAGAAAGACAAAAAACACCAGGAGAGAAAAAATACTTGTGCGTCCTGCCTTTCATATTTCTCATAGAACTTCAGCTAACATCCGAAGCGGGTGATTTTATCACAAAAAAATGCTGCAAAAAAGGGGCAGAAAAATGGCACCAAAAAAAAAAAAAAAAAAACTGTGTAAAATATGTATGGCAGATTTGCCTTCTTTTATGTCCTCTGCTCTAAAATAAAAAAATAAAAAAAGCAAAATTCTATATACCGCAAAGGAAATGTCTTATCTACAACTTGTCCGGCCAAACTTCCATAAATCTTATACAGTTGCATTATCTTGAGGCAAAATAAATAAAAAAAATGGACTGGTCATTAAAGGGTTAACTTCTCTGTAGAGCAGGATATGTTATACAGGGGGTGAGGACGTTCCGGTTTCAGTGAACAATGAGTTATAATGCGGCAGAAAGGAACAATGGCCTCGGGATTGTGCTGCGCATGCGCGCTGGGCGGCCGCGTTGTCAAGGCCGGTCGCTATGGACACTGCGGAGCGGTTCTGAATGGAAGACGTGTGGGAAGTGCAGAAGTTCTGCTCTGCGGTCATGTGACGGGCGCTGGAGGGGTGAGCTATGGGCCTGTACCGGGGTGCACATTGTTCAGAAGGAGCCTTCACTCCCTGTCAGACAATGGAACCTGCTTGTTGCAAACCTTAACCCTTTAACGACCAGGACATTCTGTGCCTTAAAGGGCTTGCACAGCATTTGGAACTTTTCTAAAAGTCTTCAGCCGTTTTTGGAAGCTGCTCAGAACCAGCTTCCACTGTTCTTCCCGTCTCTCTCCTGCAAACTTCCACATGGAGAGGGTTCTGTGCGCCGCCGCTGCAGCCCATGACTGGCCTCAGCAGTGATGCCGCACAGGACCTAACCTGCTTGGGGACACGTCACCGCAGAGGCCAAGGCCTGCCATTTGCTGCAGTGGCGCACGTGACCGCATGTGGCCAGAAGTTTACAGGGGGAGTAGGATTTTTTTTCAATACGCCCAGTGCACTGCTGGTAAATGTTAAAAAAAGTCCAAAAAGCTGGACAACCCCTTTAAGGAGCAAGCATTTTTGAAAAGTTTTTCGTCCTCATATTTCAACTAGCATCCCTTTTTATTTCTCGGTCAGCAAGCTGTGTTCTATTTTTCGACTGCCCCGTTTTGGGGTACACACCTGTGTAATATTTCCTTCCTGTGGGGCCCTGCGCACATCTGTGTGTCCGTTCTGCAGATTCTAGGACACTTCCTATCCTGAGCCGTATTTCTACTGATGGGAGTGAGGAACGCTCGGGGTCCATGGAAGGTCTCTGAGATGGGAAAAAGAGTCCATGTGATTACGGTGTCGATTTTTACATTTTAATACTTTTGTTCGATAAAATCCCCTTTAGGCCCCTTTCACACGGGCGAGTTTTCCGCGTTTTTTTTTCCACACATCAGTTCTGCGTTGCGTGAAGATCCCAGCATGTTCTATATTCTGCGTTTTTCATACAACGCAGGCCTCATAGAAATGAACGGGGCTGCGTGAAAATCGCATGGCATCCGCAAGCAATTGAGGATGCCATGCGATTTTCACGGATGGTTGCTAAGGAAACGAGGGATAACATGGTTATAATGGAAAATAATAGCATTCTTTAATACAGGATGCAAAGTCAAATGTCACTTGAGGGTTGAAAAAATAATAAAAACATAACTCACCTCATCGACTTGATCGCGCAGCCGGGATCCTCTTCTTTGTTCTTCTTGAAGGACCTGCAAAAGGACCTTCGCTGACGTCATCGCGCTCACCCGAAACAATACCGCACTTCCATTTCCATAGAGATGTATTAATGCCGGATCTGGTACCAAGTGTTCCGGAAATTGCCGCATCATCGGATCCGGTTCTCCGGTCTGTGCATGCGCTGGAATATAGGAGGAGCGGGTTTCTCTTTTGATCTTTGAAAACATTTTAAATACCGGATCCGTTATTACGGAAGAGACAGATCCGGAAAAAATAGCTTTCCGTTTTCCAGCAACGGAACTGCCTGCCGAATTCTAACAACGCTAGTGTGAAAGTACCCTTAGGCCTCATGCACACAACCGTTTTTTCGGGTCCGCATCAGAGCCGCAGTTTTTGCGGCTCCGGTGCGGACCCATTCACTTCAATGGTGCCGCAAAAGATGCGGACAGCACTCCGTGTGCTGTCCGCATCCTTTGCTCCGTTCCCCCGCCAAAAAAATATAGCCTGTCCTATTCTTGTCCGTTTTGCAGACAGGAATAGGCATTTCTACAATGGGCCGCCCCCATTCCGTTCTGCAAATTGCGAAAGACACACAGGCGGCTTCTGTTTTTTGCGGATCCCCGGTTTGCGGACCGCAAAAAACGGAACGGTCGTGTGCATGAGGCCTTAGATAAATGAATATGTAAGAAGTCTTGTCTGTTCCTTCTGCTTGAGACATGCGATTGCGATTATACATATATTTCACGTAAATCCTGTGTTCTGACCTAACATAATCACTATTTCTGTATTGCAGGAAATTCTGTTTCATGAATTGTGACAAGCAAATCCAGCGCCGTCACCCTGAGAAGTGAGGTGACTATATTAAGAAAGTAATACAGTTCATTATCTAATATATAAAGCTGAGTGTGTGTATGTACGTCCGCTAAAGGAATCCGCACCGTCGCATTTACAATCACGAAATTTGGCACACAGGTACATCAGGTGTCCGGGAAGGTTTTAGCTCTCTAGGACATACCCAGGGATCTCAAGTCTCCTGGAAGTTCAGGGAGTCTCCCGCTAATAGCGGCTTCCCTGACACCCCCATGTGAGACAATATATCCCAAAGGTTTACTGATAGCAGAGCAGAGAGATAAGAGAAGTGACAGGACACAGAGTTTGGATTACAGGTTGAATTAACCCTTTAGGGTCAAATTGGCTTCTCAAGGAGATATACACTCGCCTAAAGAATTATTAGGAACACCTGTTCTATTTCTCATTAATGCAATTATCTAGTCAACCAATCACATGGCAGTAGCTTCAATGCATTTAGGAGGGTGGTCCTGGTCAAGACAATCTCCTGAACTCCAAACTGAATGTCAGAATGGGAAAGAAAGGTGATTTAAGCAATTTTGAGTGTGGCATGGTTGTTGGTGCCAGACGGGCCGATCTGAGTATTTCACAATCTGCTCAGTTACTGGGATTTTCACGCACGACCATTTCTAGGGTTTACAAAGAATGGTGTGAAAAGGGAAAAACATCCAGTATGCGGCAGTCCTGTGCGCAAAAATGCCTTGTGGATGCTAGAGGTCAGAGGAGAATGGGCCGACTGATTCAAGCTGATAGAAGAGCAACGTTGACTGAAATAACCACTCGTTACAACCGAGGTATGAAGCAAAGCATTTGTGAAGCCACAACACGCACAACCTTGAGGCGGATGGGCTACAACAGCAGAAGACCCCACCGGGTACCACTCATCTCCACTACAAATAGGAAAAAGAGGCTACAATTTGCACGAGCTCACCAAAATTGGACTGTTGAAGACTGGAAAACTGTTTCCTGGTCTGATGAGTCTCGATTTCTGTTGAGACATTCAAATGGTAGAGTCCGAATTTGGCGTAAACAGAATGAGAACATGTATCCATCCTCTGATGGCTACTTCCAGCAGGATAATGCACCATGTCACAAAGCTCGAATCATTTCAAATTGGTTTCTTGAACATGACAATGAGTTCACTGTACTAAAATGGCCCCCACAGTCACCAGATCTCAACCCAATAGAGCATCTTTGGGATGTGGTGGAACGGGAGCTTCGTGCCCTGGATGTGCATCCCTCAAATCTCCATCAACTGCAAGATGCTATCCTATCAATATGGGCCAACATTTCTAAAGAATGCTATCAGCACCTTGTTGAATCAATGCCACGTAGAATTAAGGCAGTTCTGTAGGCAAAAGGGGGTCCAACACCGTATTAGTATGGTGTTCCTAATAATTCTTTAGGTGAGTGTATATGTTAAAGGCATCCCTCCTTCTGTCTCATTCAGTAGCTATATAACTATTGAGAGAGATGTATTTTTTAAAAATACATTTACACATTTAACCCTCCATTTTAATTATATTATTTACCCCAGTGTTAAATCCCCCCCGGATGCTTGTTTTTTTCCTACAGTGGGGTAGATAATTACACACAGGGTTCACTTGCTTCTTATCTGCTCAGCGAATGAACCGAAGATTCGATTCATGAATCGGTTCATTTGAATGAACTGATTCAAATGAACCGATTCATGTGAAAGATCCGAACTTCCCATCTCTAGTTTAGTTTACTCGCAGTAAACCTTTCCGCCAACCTGTAGCAGTGTCCCCTTCTCGGCGCGTGCGCACAGGGCAAGAAGAAGCCGATGCCAGCAGTCCGCAACGGTGCATCAGGCTGAGCCTGTGCGCACGCGCGGGATCTCAAAGCGGGAGGAGGGGGAGGGAGGGAGAGGCGGCGCTGGGCACGAACGGCGATGCGTGCGGCCGGGCACCATGCATCCACAGACCTCCCCTGCTTGGGCACCTTAATTCAATGATTGACAGGTTAGTGAAACCTGTTTTTCCGCAGAATAAAGCCACAAATAGCTTTTATAAGGCCACCTTAGAAATCAGAATGCTACCTGGACATGAGCAGATGTTTAGCTCACAGGGCTTATAGGTGGTGACAGAATCCCTTTATGCATATATATAAATATGATAATTTGGGGCAGGGTAATGAGCCCAGTCCTCCACACCATAGAGCAAAGTGTGCAGATACTGCATAGGTTTGGAAAATGTAATAAAAAGTTTGTGAAAGAAAAAAAAAAAAAAGAAAACCTCCCTGAAATGAGAAGTGCACCTCCCTGAAATGAGTTTTTGCAGGTTGGGATGTCTGCATACCGTTCCTGAGATATTCCCAAAAATACAAATATGGCACATCACATGACCTGCATTAGCCAATAGAAGCCTGCAGGTATTTCTCTTCATACAGTATCCCAACTGCCATACACTCGGTCACATGTCCCTTATCAGCTAATAGAAGCTCGCAGGCCCTTAGTCTACACATACACACAGTTTTACTCCAGGTTTCCATAACAACCCAGCCATTTTTCTTCACTGCTGTAGGTCAGCTTTAAAAGGGTTGTCTCATCATACACAATAGGGGGCATATCGCTAGGATTTCTATGTTTCTATATTGAGAACGGAGCCCTGCAAGGTGTGGCTGGAGGATTTCGGTCCGGCCACCACCAAGCTGGCTCCCCATAGAAGTGAATGGGAGCGTACCGCCCATGTTCGGCCCCCGCTCCCGTTCATTTCTATGGGGCCGACGGAAATAGCCGAGCCAGTGCTCGGCTATTTTCCCCCGGCCCCATTGAAAATGAATGGAGGGCGGCTGCGCAGTGCTCCCTCCTTCTCTTGTGGGGCTCCGTTCTCGATATAGGTGCGGGTCCCAGCGGTGGGACCCGCACCTATAAGACAATTAGGGGCATATCCTAGCGATATGCCCCCATTGTCCATGTTGAGACAACCACTTTAAAGGGGCAGGGAGCTGTGGATGACACTGTTAAGGGAGCGGAGTGCTGTGAAGGGTCACAGTTAGGCTCCATCACATGTCCGTATAATGGGTCCGCATCCGTTCCGCAAATTGCGGAACGGGTGCGGACCCATTCATTCTCTATAGGGACGGAATGGATGCGGAGAGCACACTATGTGCTCTTCGCATCCGCATTTCCGGAGCACTACCCCGATCTTCCTGTCCTATTCTTGTCCGCGATTGCGGACAAGAATAGGCAGTTATATGGGGGTGCCGGCTCGGTGTATTGCGGGTCCGCAATGCACTACGGACATCTGAATGGACACTTAAGGGGGAAGGTAGAGTGGCCATTCAGGCCACCCTCAAAAGATGGACTTAACCCCGCCCCCAGGTCCTGCTAAGCCATGCCCCAATCCAGTAAGTCACACCCCCTCCCACTCCGCAGTCCACGGATATTGAAAAATGAAGGTAAAAATTCTGTCCGCTGCAGGGGTGGGAGGGAGGGTGACTTTCTCCCTGCAGCTCACGCTCAGACAGCACAGTGCTGCTGTCTGAGAGTGAGCTGTTCAAAAGGACATCCCTGTGTCCATCCAGGCCCTGCACCGGACGGAGGACAGGGAGTCTGAAAGCCGGACTGTCCGGCCTAAAACCGGACCTCTGGCTACCCTAGGGGCAGGCTGCTGTGGAGGTCACAGTTAAGGGGACGGTCCGCTATAGGGGTCAGTGTTAAAGGGCAGGGTGCTGTAGAGCTCACTGTTAAGGGGGTGTGGTGTTGTGGAAGTCACATTTTAAGGGAACGGTGCTTTGTGGAGGTAACTGTTAAAGAGGCAGGGGTATTTTGGAAATCGGTGTTAACAAGACGGGGTACTGTGGAGGTCACTAATAAGGGGGCCGCCGTTGTGGAGGTCACTGTTAAAGGGGAGGGCGCTGTGGATGTTACTGTTAAGGGGGAAGGCCGCTGTGGAGATCACTGTTAATGGAGGAGGGGACTGTGGAGGCTACTATTAAAGGGGCAGCGGAGTACTGTGAGATCCCTGTTAAGGGAGCGGGGTACAGTGGTGGTCACTGTTAAGGAAGCGGAGTACTGTGGCAGTCACTGTTAAAGGGGCAGTTGCTGTGGAGGTCTCTGTTAAGGGGGCCGTAAATGGTGGAGGTCAGTTAAGGGGACGGGGTGCTGTGGAACTCACTGTTAAAGGGGCAGGCTGCTGTAAAGGTCAATGTTAAGGGGGTGGGCTGCTATAGAGGTCCCATTTTAAGAAGAAGGGGCACTGTGGGGGGCGGTTAGTGTTAAGGGGTGGGGGTCTTTGGATGGGGTGCTGTAGATTTTACTGTTATAGTGGATACTCTCGATATATTTTGACCACACACACAAACATTAAATGAAATAGATTAAATATACCCGTGTGAAGGCGGGCCCTTCAGCTAGTGTATAATATTATTATAAGGACATAATATACAGGAAATATATAACCAGCTTTGCATACTGCGGCTTTGTGGCGTACTTGGGCAAAGGACGGTTGGGAAGTTGCCTATTGATATATTCTAGCCTGCTTTTGGCGTGAGGCTAATAATCCATCTGTAATAAAAGGAAGTTCTCTCCTAATATGGCCCTCCACTACAGAGATCGATAACAGATGTGGTTTGTTTCCTTGTTCTTCTAAAGAGCCTCTGTCAGCATGATCAACCCTATTTAACCAGGCATATTGCCTGGTAGGGTGGTTAATGCTGATGAAAATGATACCTTATTTATCTTTGAAGGAGATATGAGGAGTTTTTAATTTATGCAAATTAGGCAGTTGGAGCACCAAGGAGCCGGCTGTAGGGCTTTGAGCACCGCTACATTTAGGCCCCTAGTGCTCATTACACTCTCCCTCCCCTTGATTGACAGGGCTAATATGCCTGTCTAATGCTGCCTGCACTGTGACCCACTAATAGTCATTCGTCGTCCATATATTATAAGGAGTCTGTGGTGTCAGTGGGTTTTATATGTGCTATGGCTTATATGTGTGCAATCATTGGTGGCAGCAGAGCCTCTGCAGAGGGGAGCGAGCGATGTGTAGGAACACTTACCTTTCCATCCTGCTGGCAGTTGCAATCCTCTGCTATGTGTGAAGCCGCCGACGGGTCAGTCCACCTGGAAGTGGAGTTGCTGGTTGCTTCACACATAGCAGAGGAGCGCAGCTGCCGGCAGGATGGAAAGGTAAGTATTCTCTCCTTCCCGTACTGCGCTTGCTCCCCACTGCCACCAGCGATTACATACATATAAGCCAGAGCATGTTTTCAGAATAATGCATTCCTAGGGGAACAGCCTGACACCAGTGACTCTATATAACATACACAGTTGGGTCACATTATTATGACCACATCCCACTTTCGATGTCGGCAGCTCATAGCTCATGACAGCCACGTGTGGTGAGCTGGCTTGGTGGGTATATAAGGTGTGCGATAGGCGGTCTGCACACTTATCCCTCGTTGCTGTCATGGGTTAAAGGGGCGATTTATCAGAGTTGCAAAAAGGGATGATTATTGGCTTTCGGGCCAAGGGTGGCAGTATTTCTGAAACTATGGTTTGTGAACTGTTCATGTGCTGCTGTGGTGAAAGTGTATAATAAGAGGACAAATGGCGTCATTGTGAATAAGCAACGTGGAAACTGCAGAGCACCACATGCCACTGATGGGAGAGGTGAATGTCAACTGCAAAGGTGCTCAAGGGCAGACCAACTCACTGCTCATGAACCAGGGGGCTACCAGAAGTGTGCATCACAGACAGCAGTGAGTCATTAAGGTCCTGGAAGGTTGTCACAGGTATCTGGAGGGGGGTGGGATCCACAGAGCGAACACGATGATCCAGGTGGTCCCACATATGCTTAATTGGGTTAAAGTCTGCGGACCAGGGTTGTACTTGGAGGTCTTGGTCATGCTCTTCCAACCAATGTTGGACATTTCTTGCTGGAAGATCCCATCCGCCCTAATTGGCCTGAAAATTGCGCAGTGTAAATAGGGGCTTGAGTGGCGACATTTCCTTCCATCCTGCCTTCTATTCATAAATGATCACTGCAAAGGAAGGAGCTCATTGGTTATTACTGCCTCCTGCCCCCCAGTTATAGGTTATATCTGTGTGACTGGTGCCCTGTAATAACCAGTAAGCACTCATTAGATAACCCTTTAATGACCAGGCTTGAAAACATTTTTGTGATTTAGCGCACGTGGTGGTTTAATGGTTGTAACATTTTCATTTGTTGGACTACCAAAATGATTTTTGCAATTTTATTAGGTGACACATAGGGCTTTTAAATGTTTTATTAGCTATTTTTAGCTATGGTGAAAACCTCAAAAACTTTTTTAAAAGTCATTTAAAAAAACAAAAACAAAACTATAGCTCTTTATTCTTTAAAGGGAACCTGTCACCTCCCAAAACCATCCCAAGCCGCCAGCAGTACCTGCGTGTAGCCCGCAGTGTGTTTCTGATGATGCCTTTCTTCCTGAAGGCAGATGCAGCAAAAGTAGTGAAAACGTTGTTTCATCTCCTGCCGCCCGCTTCTCCACACAGGCTTGAAGTCAAGGGGGCAGCGGCCTCCTTTCTTCACGTCACGGTAGCCACGCCCTCTTCCCTGTGACTGACAGCGGTTTTGCACGAGAGTTCGGCTGCCTTTGCCGAACAGCTGGCTGTCAGTCACAGCGAAGGGGCAGGGAAGGGGGCGTGGCTTGAAGCAAGGAGGCCGCTGCCCCCTTGACTTCAAGCATGACTCGAGAAGCGCGCCGGCAGGGGATAAAACAACGTTTTCTGTACTTTTGCTGCATCTGCCTTCAGGAAGGCATCATCAGAAACACACTGTTGGCTACACGCAGGTACTGCTGGTGGCTTGGGATGGTTTTGGGAGGTGACAGGTTCCCTTTAAATATGCAAAGTGACAGAAAAGTAAATTATTAAAATGAGTTTCTTATTTTGTACTGCCCATTTTGATACATAACATGTATAGGTTAATGTGCCCTAAGGCAATAACGGTGATGGTTTTGGTTAGTGTGGGCAGTTATATGTTTTTTTTTCTTTTATTTAAATTTTATTATGTATTTTACTTTTTTGTTGTTGTTGTTGTTTTCAGCACATAATATGTCCCTCAAGAGATCATTAAAAGATTTCTGGGGGACCCTGACACTTTTTTTTTTGTATTTTACACTTTTTCGAATGTAATTGGGGCATCCAAAGAACCCCCAGTTACAGGGGTTACCAGCCACCTGCCGGAGCTTTGTACACAGGCAGAGCTGATACGGCTTCCTCTATTCTCGGTATGGACCGAAGAAAGGAAGAGGCAGAAGTGGTAATAAACCGCTTCTGTCCTCGGTGTCCCTGGCTGGCACTGACAGCCCGGGATCTGACCTACAGGAGCTTTCATCCTGCTCTTAGGTCAGAAACACAGATGGCACAGGCAATCAGCTCTTTTCCTGTCCAGCGTGAGAGGCCACAAATCGTGGCTATGTGGACCACACATTTCGGAAGCCCTGCCTTAGGCTACTTTCACACTGGCGTTTTGGCTTTCCGTTTGTGAGATCCGTTTTCTATGACACAATCTGGCACAATAGAAAACTGATCCGTCCTCCATTGACTTTCAATGGTGTTCAAGACGGATCCGTCTTGGCTATGTTAAAGATAATACAAACGGATCAGTTCTGAACGGATGCAGACGGTTGTGTTATCTGAACGGATCCGTCTGTGCAGATCCATGGCGGATCCTTTACCAAACGCGAGTGTGAAAGTAGCCTTAGGGTGTGCTCACACGGCTGAAATCAGTAGCGGAAAACAGGTTGTTTTTGGCAGCAGATTTGTAATTTGCTGGTGTTTTTTGAGTTTTTAATTAAGTTTTTTTTTAGTGCTTCCCCACTGACTTCTATGAAGTAACATATCATTGCTCAAGCATTTTTCAAATCAGCTAACAGCAAGGTTGCACCCACCTACCAGACATGAGTGCACTATGATTCCGCATAATCTTACTTACGTATAGTCTTAATTACATTTGTGATTTACAGATACATGAAGGCACATTTTTATACTCATTATGCCCCAGAATTCTTATGGGGAAAATGCATGTCAGGAGAGGTGACAGATGCTCCTTATTTGTCATATTTGTGTCTGTCACACGGGTAGGATTTTGGTAGGTGTTTGCTTGCTATGAACCTGTGAACAGAATGAAACCGCTAAAAACTTTGCACTTGTTTCTTCTTAGTAATGGAGCTTCCATGTTTGCCCCTGAAAAGTATGCTGAACCACCAAAGCTCTACGTAGACCTCTTCCTCCTAAAATTCTACCTGCAGTCAGTGGAAAACGGCCAAACCCAATCCAAGAGACAGGTAATGTGAATAGTGCCCATAGTTCACCCTAGTATGTGTTTTGCCCAGTGCCACACACAGAAATGTAACTAGTAACTATGGGGCCCTATACCATCAGCTGGGATGAGGCTCATTTAGGTATGGCTGCTGCAGACATCATTTACGTTGTTCTGGCAGTCTGAGACTAGAAAGACCATCAAACCTTTGTTTAGTCCTTCGTGTAAACACCGGATCCACTCCCTATATCTCCTGGACCCTGTGAACATGACATACCGTCCATATCCAGCATTCGTCTTGATGAAGTAAAAACAACACTTTATTCCGTCAATCCATGGAAGACGCTTACGCATTTCAAATCTCAGACAGTGTCTTCTGTGGATGTTTCGTATTGATTTTTAACTTGATGGAACAAAGCGCTGTTTTTACTTATTCAAGGTGAGTTTTGGAAATTGAGTTTTATTTACAAGGATACATAGTTCCACTAATAGCATTCAATTTAGTTTCCTCCCTGCATCGCCGGCTATCATGAATGGATTCCTATTTTAACAGGGTCTTCCGACGCTGTGCTCCCGCAAACAGTCCGTAAGACACATAGTGAGGACTCCTCTTGAAGTGCTTTGCTTTATGTGCATGCGTTCAGGAGTCCTCTGTATGCATTTCACAGATGGTCCTTTACACAATACACTATTTACTGTGGTTTGGGGGGTGTTTTGGGGCAGACAGATTCCCTTTAAAAATGTAGTTTGAGATTAATAAAGAAAATTTCCAGTGTCGTGGGAAAAGTTGTGAGTAATGGAATAAGCATACATTAAAACCTAAAAAAAAATAAACCATATACATTGTTTTATTTGTTTTATTCAGGAATTCCTCATTTCTACACAGAAAACCAGCCAGAGATCTCACTGGTACAAAGATCAAATCATGAAAACATTATATCCAATTATGCTGTGGAAAAGAAGGACCCACTCATTGAAAGTATGTATCTGTTTACAGATTGGTTTCTGAAATAAAAGGGGGTCCTGTGACTTTTGACTCACCCTGTATAGAGGAAGGAGATGCAGCATATCCTCAGTGCCTTAAAATCTTTCATCACTAAATATAATTGTAGGACACACAGACAGAACAGAAGGGGAACTTGGGAAATAGATAAATACATTTAAAAAAAATTTTTTTTTAGATGCATTAAAACAATAGAACATTGCATTGATTGCTAAGATGTACTTATTTCAAAATGTGAAATATCAGTAAAAAGTTTCTTACAATGATTCAGATCATAGAATTGTTTAGTATTATATATAGTCCTCAACATTGAAATTGCAACACCAAGGACAAGCTGTGAGGTTATGCAAATCGAGGCAGTAGCAATTCTGCACATGATGATCACATTTTCAAGCACCTAGCTCCAATCTGTGGCATGTGGGAGAGGCACAAAAGCCAGATTGAAAGTGAAGTTTTTTAGCCACATGAAAACTCTAAAAATCAAATCATGTCGTGTACGATGATTGTGTGATGCCCCTTGTTGATGCCGACGTGCCAGTTGTCACCACTTGTCACAAACTGAGAGGGACAGAATCCTTGAACTTAGAGACATTGGTTTATCACTCCAGGAGATTGCTACGTGCCTAGGCCAAGATGTCAGCACTGTTCAACATTGTGTTTCCCGGTGGCTGGGATAACAATAACAAAGTGGAATGACAGCAAGGAGTGCACAGAGGTGAACCTCTGCACGTACGGATCGTCTGATTAGAAGAAGGACACGTACTGATCCATTCTGTACTGAAAGTGAAATTGCACGTCACATCCCAAGCCTAGGGTGGCAAACAGGTCTATACAAGAAGGTGTTTTGTATGACACTGGGGCTACAAGCCAGATGTCTAGCTATAGGTGCTCCATTGACTTTATAAAGAGCATATGGGACAACATTGGTTGACAATTGCAAAGAGAGCTTCCACAGCGGATCTTGATAATTTTCGTGCCCAGATGCATTCCGCTGGGCAAAAAATTCCTCAGACAACCCTTAAAGGGGTTCTGCAGTTTGTTTAAACTGATGATCTATCCTCTGGATAGATCATCAGCATCTGACTGGCGGGGGTCTGACACCTGGGACCCCCACCCATCAGCTGTTTTAGAAGGCAGTGGCGCTCCAGCAGCACCGCAGCCTTCTCACTGTTTACTGCTGGCCCAGTGACGTCACGACTAGTATCAACTAGCATGGGCGCGGCTAAGCTCCATTCAAGTGAAGCGGTAAACAGTGAGAAGGCCGCGGCGCTGCTGGAGCACCGCTGCCTTCTCAAACAGCTGATCGGTGGGGGTCTTGGGTGTCGGACCCCCGCCGGTCAGATGTTGATGATCTATCCAGAGGATAGATCATCAGTTTAAACAAACTGCAGAACCCCTTTAATAATCTCATTGATAGCATGCCAAAGTGTGTAGATGCGTGTATTTTTGCACGTGGAGCTCATACTCAATACTGAATAAATTGAGATGTTTTGAATATTTTATTTCCATTTTTGTATCATTTGCATTTCATTAACATGCCTACCGATCTTGTGATATCCATGATTCCACGACTTTTCCGTCTTGGTATGGCAATTTCAACGTTGAGCGGTGTAGAAAAGACCTAATACCACCCTTTACCCTGAATTTGTTAATACAGATATGCAAAGTAACAATCCACCCACAACTGTTGCATTTCTAACTGTGATCACATGGATGGTGATGGGATTCATCTGAGTACTCATGTCAAAATCTTTGGAATGCTGCATGTACAATAAACCAAAAATTAAATAAGAAATGATTAACTTATTAACCAATATGTGATAACTAAGCAATTACTTGTGTTTTTACTTAGCAGATTGGATCCTTGACCAGCAAGCCCCTACACCGGCTGCAAGTAGATTACAGAGTGATGATTATCCATTACACTGGGACAACATGTGCATATTGAGCCGTAACCAGGGGCCACACAAGTATGCTATCTCTGAGCAAACACAAGATGTAGACTTAATGCACACTGGACCTGCAGACTTCCCATCAAAGAGACACCACAAACAGCGAGTAGTAAATGTTCTGTCAGATGAGAAGGAAAGTCCTCCCTCTCAACTTCCGATTCCAGAATTTACCTTTAATGACATTATTGCAAAATCAGGTACAGGATATCTGCAGACAGGAAATGTGAGTGATTTGTTAAGGAAGCAAACAGTCTCCAAATTGCACTACAGGATCATGGAAGACAACATTGCAAGGTCACAGCAGAAAACACAAGAAAAGGTTCACAGCATGGTATTGTCATCTCATAACCTACCTGAGATAGCCAAACGAATCCCACCACGGCTGCAGCTTGCTCTTGGTAATACATTATGGGCATTGCATATTGTATAGTGGAAAAATGTTATTGGAATTTGTTTGATTTGAGAATGCCAACTTACCGTATAGCGAAAAATTCTGAAAACTGACCATGTGACTACCATTATTAGACAGCATACACTGGAGGATGCTTACAAGTGATGCCTGAGAAAAATCCAACGGGCCACAAATTATACTGTCAATTTTTGCTGGTAATATTAAAGAGTACTAGAGACATTACCAGCTATATTTTATCAGCCAGGCACTTGAGCCTGGGAAGCGCAGTAGCTCAGTGGTTAGTATTAATGCTTTGCAGCACTAGGGTCCTGGGTTTAAATATTACCAAGGCCAAAATCTGCATGGAAATATGTACGTTTTTCCCATGTTTTTGAGGGTTTTCTCCAGCAACTCTGGTTTCCTCCCACTTTCCAAAAACATTACATCTATCTACAGCAGGCATGCTCAACCTGAGGCCCTCCAGCTGTTGTAAAACTACAACTCCCAGCAGGCCCGAACAGCCTACAGCAGGCATGCTGAACCTGCGGCCCTCCAGCTGTTGCAAAACTACAACTCCCACAATGCCCTGCTGTAGGCTGATAGCTGTAGGCCAGGCATGCTCAACCTGCGGCCCTCCAGCTGTTGCAAAACTACAACTCCCAGCATGCCCGAACAGCCTACAGCTATCAGCCTACAGCAGAGCATTGTGGGAGTTGTAGTTTTACAACAGCTGGAGGGCCGCAGGTTGAGCATGCCTGCAGTGTAGGCTGTTCAGGCATGCTGGGAGTTATAGTTTTGCAACAGCTGGAGGGCCGCAGGTTGAGCATGCCTGATCTACAGAATAGGTGATAAATGTGGGATCACTGGGGCCTCGCTGATCACAAGAATGAAATTTGCGAGCCTTTCGTTACTCGCTAAGTAAATTCTAGTGATTGTAGGGGTGTAAACATTTGGGCCTCCAGCAATCAGTAATTAATCACCCATCCTGCCGATTAACAATTCAATTTATTTTAAGGGTTTGTCTCATAAAGAAGCTCTGTCCATATGTCCTACTCCTTCGGCCCATACACCCTATACTCTCAGTCAGAATGGGAAGCTGCTGTGTAAGAGCAGTTTTTTACTTTAGCATTTCCTCTGCTTTCTGGCCACAGGAAGATGAATATGTAGCAATGTCCATGTCAACATCTAGTGCCAGAAAGAGAGGAAAGCGCCCTTTGAACAGTTTGTATGGATTTTTCTGTCACTATAACCAATTGTCTGGTGTGTTTTGTTCTAGATGAATATTTTATAGTTATTGTAGATTTTTGAAGCTTACGTTGTAGTTTCATTTTTCACTACAATGGCGTAAACCACGGGCAGCATGAAATTTCAACAGGCTCCCTGGTTGCACAGTTAAGTTCAGCCGTCCTCAGTTCAGTTGCTTGCACACCGCTACGGTTTAATCGGAAACGCTGCCATGTTTCAGACAAAACATAGTTTTAAAATGAGCAGGGAATGCGTAGGAGAGTCGCCACCGGCTTCTCACCGCCTAGCACTGCTTGATTGACAGGCCTCTCTCTGTTTGTATTTAGTCCTGCCAGTCAAGCCGAGGTGGGCAGGAGAAGCCAGTGGTGAGTCTTCCATGGCTCTTCTATCCATTCCTGGCTCATTTTTAAGCTACATTTTCTGCAAACATAGCTGACAGGTTCCCTAATATAGTCATACTAAGGGCTCATGCACACAAACGTATTTTCTTTCCGTGTCCATTCCGTTGTTTTTTTTTGCGGACCGTATGCGGAACCATTCATTTCAATGGGTCTGCAAAAAAAAACGGAAGTTACCAGGTGTGCATTCCGTTTCCGTATGTCCTATTATTGTCTGCATTAGGCCTCTTTCACGCGAACGTAAGGGCTCCGTGCCCGTGCTGCGGGCCGCATACGGTGGTTCCGCAATTCACGGGTCACCAGCCGTGTGCATTCCTCATCACGGATGCGGACCCATTCACTTCAGTGGGTCCGCACTACGGAGTGCTTCTGTGGTGTTCTGTTCCGTGCTTCCGTTCCGCAAAAGATAGAACTTGTTCTATCTTTTTGCTGTATGAATAGATCGCGCACCCCATTCAAGTGAATGGGTCTGCAATACGCATGCTGCTGCCCCACGTTCGGTGCCCGTGCTTTGCTGACTGCAATTTGCGGTCCGCAGCACAAACACGCAGCCCTTATGTTTATGTGAAAGAGGCCTTACGGACAAGGCTAGTACTGTTTTTCTAGGGACCAGCTGTTCCGTTCCGCAAAATATTGAATCCACATGGACATCATCTGTATTTTGTGCGGATCCGTATTTTGCGGACTGCAAAATACATATGGCCGTGTGCATGAGCTTTAAGGGTTTGAAATATCTGTAACATCCGGTTCTTATTAAGGAGTATTCTGTACTCAGTAGAATAAATAGTATAGCTTTTCAAGCAATCTTCTACAATGGAGGACTACTGTTGGAGAGTCAAGGTTCAGGAGGTATTCAAAACACTGACAGCAATGTCAGGAGATCCTTGGGGCACTGTGGCGGATTAGCTCTTCTCCGGGGGTCATTCACACAAGTATCTTCACCAGACACCAAGTTTAAGGTCCAAACATCGCTTTTATTTGGCACCTCAGCAAAATAAAACATAATACAAAACAAACACCTGCCCGGCTGGGCTCTAACTAAATATATGGTAGAATCCCTGACTCACCTATAGAGTGCTGTTCAGACACAGTGTCAGGTCCGGCTTCCTCAGCCAAGCGTATACCAGTCCCCCAGGCTGTAATGCGGTCAGTCCAGGCTATGTCCCAGCCTCGTGGTTTCTCAGCCTAGCCCGGCTGGAACCACACACCCAGAGCCTCACCCGCCCTCTGTTTGTAACCACGCCCCCGACTGACAGTCTGGGATAGGCTTTTACTCCCCAGTAATGATCCCTGGTGATTACACCTGGGGATCCCTCATGCTAGGGAAAATCTGCCCTGGAATGGGAGGGGTGGATTGGCAGCTCCCTCTACCAACCTAGCTCCCAATCCAAGTAAAATCCAGCCCTTAAATACTAAACAAAATAGCTCCAGCAACTGTGCCTTGCTGAACGCCAGCACCACTCTGGAACTTACTCTATCTCACCCAGCTTGAGGCAACCTGGTGAGATATACCCCTCTTCCGGGATCCTTATTCACTTTAGCGTTCACATCACCACAGCACTCATGTAGGCACCTTCAGTTATTTATACTGATGGCCTTTTGTTGTACAGGACTGACTCAATGGTGTTGTCCATGCTTCTATAGTATTGTGCTCAGTACTGGAGACCATATCTCCAGAAGGATATTGATACTTTGGAGAGAGTTCAGAGAAGAGCTACTAAACTGGTACATGGATTGCAGGATAAAACTTACCAGGAAAGATTAAAGGACCTTAACATGTATAGCTTGGAAGAAAGACGAGACAGAGGGGATATGATAGAAACTTTTAAATACATAAAGGGAATCAACAAGGTAAAAGAGGAGAGAATATTTAAAAGAAGAAAAACTGCTACAAGAGGACATAGTTTTAAATTAGAGGGGCAAAGGTTTAAAAGTAATATCAGGAAGTATTACTTTACCGAGAGAGTAGTGGATGCATGGAATAACCTTCCTGCAGAAGTGGTAGCTGCAAATACAGTGAAGGAGTTTAAGCATGCATGGTATAGGCATAAGGCCATCCTTCATATAAGATAGGGCCGGGGGCTATCCATAGTATTCAGTATATTGGGCAGACTAGATGGGCCAAATGGTTCTTATCTGCCGACACATTCTATGTTTCTATGTCCATGATGTAAAAAAAAATGTGGCAAATAAAATAAAATAAAAAAGACAAAACACTGTCTGTACTTACCTCTTAAATTCCACACGCACTCCAGCACCGATGCTCCTTGTTTACATCTCCGAAGCAATGATGTGCCGTACCTATGATTGGCTGCAGCGGTTACATGCTGGTACAGCTCCTCATTGCTCCTGGAAAGTAAACAAGGACCGACAGGGGAACACTAGAGCATTTATGAAGGGTGCAGCGTGCCGGTTGCGGTTTAACTGGTGATTACTGTATTGTTTTTATTTAATGTATACTCCTGCCAGTATGTAATTTTGCTTTCAGACAACCTCTTGGCACTCTATTAGGGTATGCTTACATGACGGATTTTGAAAATCCGCCTACAAAATTCAGCAAGTGGGTTTTTTTCAGCACATCTTTTCACATGGTTTTCATGCATTTTTTTTTTATTCCTTTTTTTCAGCTTGTTATTTATGGCGCGAGTCTGAACCAAAAACACTTCCCATTCATTTCACTGGGAGATTCTGTCCCAAGATAAGGCATGCTGCTTCTTTCCCACGTGGATACTCAATGTGGATTGGCCCTTAGATTCACAACAGCAGTTCCCTTGCATAATTCACACATTACATGAGTACTGAAAAAATCCTTGCTTGAAAACTGGAAAAGTGCAGTCCTTAAAGAAAACCACATGTGAAGCCCTTAAAATGCTGTCAAAGGGCTTTGGAGAGAGTTATAGCTTTACAAACCTATTACAATCCTGTACAATTCTATGTTCTTGGTTTAGGAACCCCATATACTGTATGAAGGCAGGATCCCTTTATACAGTACCACGTTTTACTAGAATGTGTTCTTTTATACATGGAAAATTATCCATACTGTGTTTTTGTACTTAACAGAACAGCAGCGTGCAATGGTAA
This sequence comes from Bufo bufo, assembly GCF_905171765.1. Classification (NCBI taxonomy): domain Eukaryota; kingdom Metazoa; phylum Chordata; class Amphibia; order Anura; family Bufonidae; genus Bufo; species Bufo bufo. The sequence continues at coordinate 551,028,526 of NC_053391.1, forward strand.
AAGAGGAAGAAGGCAAAAGTATGAGTAAGTATCCTCCCATTATAACTATGAAACACTAGGTAACAGTGGAAAGCTGAGTAAACTCTGTATTAAAGGGGTTGTCTGGGTTCAGAGCTGAATCCGGACACAACCCGATCTGCACTCATTCACCATGAATGAGTGCCGCATGAGAGCTTCTTACGCTCTGATGCTCCTTTTTGCCCTGCGCTGAATCCGGTCATGTACCGGGCTGTCCATGGGTAAGCTAGGATGATGCTTCCACCTAGCAGTGAGCCCAGTGACGTCACTGGCACTAATGGGCAGTCTTTAGCGCTGCCTTAGCCTATTTTTACAGGCTAGGGCAGCGATAAAGCCTGCCCATTAGAGCCGATGACATCACCGGGAACACTGCTAGGTGGAAGCCTCTGCCTAGCAGTGTTGAAATGTAAACAAACAGCCCTTGTCCTGTGCGATTCAGCACAGGGCAAGGGAGAGCATCTAAGCGTAAAAAGCGCCGATGCTTCACTCATTCATGGTGCAGATCGGGTTGTGTCCAGGTTCAACTCTGAACCTGGACAACCACTTTAAATAATGTCGCCATACCTCTTATAATACTAACTTATACCCCCACCAGCTGAGATCTCACTGTTCCTGACATATCTATAACCAGGGAGAGAAGGAGCACCGTATGTGGTCGTTCCATTACACAACTGAAGATAGATGGACCAGAATCGTGGTGCTTTCTGTCATCTTAAGGCAATAGAGTTCTTAAAGGGGCAATGAGTTTTGGTAAAACTTTTGATATGTCATAGGGAAAGTTTTAATTGGTGGGGCGTGTGAGTGCTGAGACCCCCCCTGATCTCTAGCAGTGATGGCCAGTTCGCATTGTTCGCCCGCGAGGCACAGGTAAGTCCGGCGAGGCACAGGTAAGCCCTTACCTGTGCCTGTGTGCAAGCCAGTCTGAAGTCAAGTGCGGTCAGCGGGAGCAGGCAGTTCCGAGAACAGCCACCGGGGGCCTTCATCGGGCTGTTCTCGGAACTGCCTGCTCCCCGTGACCGCATTTGTTGCTTACCTGTGCCTCGCCGGACTTGTGAAAAAAAGATGGCAGCCCGCATATGTTCGCGGGCGAACAATGCGAACTGGCCATCACTGATCTCTAGAACAGGGAGAGAGAGAGAAGTGCTCACATATCGCTACAGAGGACAGAATCAAGACAGGCCCATAGACTTCCGTCCTGTCTCCTGCAGCAAAGAGCAAGAGTGTGAGATGCGAACGCTTCTCTCTCCTCGTTCTAGCATTTGGTGGGCGTCTCACGGCTCAAAGCTTTTGATATGTCTCTATGACAGATCTAAGTTTTACCAAAACTCGATGACCCTTTAAATCGCTATGTATAGTAGTGACTTACATCTTTTAGTTCATCTGTAGTAACCATCTTCTTAGCAGGTACAACCCTGTAGTGCTAAATGTAGTGTGGACCAACGCTGTGCAAAAGAAAAAGTTCTTGATAACGGGTATTAATTATGGAGATTTAAAAAAGTGTAAAGCCTCATTCACACATCCGTGTTTCACGGACATGTGCTGTTTGTGTTCTCCACGGACTACACACGTCCCCAACATCAGTGTTTTAGCACGGTCCATGGGTCAGTGATTTTAGCACGGATACATGCTCTATTTTGTCCGTGTTCACAGATCCATCACGCCCATTATAGTCTATGGGTCCGTGAAAACCATGGATGCCATCCACGTTGCATCCGTGTTTAACGCATCATTAAGAAGAGATTTTTTGAAAATTATTTTTCAGCTGTTCAGTGTCAATGAAACACGGGCAGCAAAAAACGGACACACGGATCCTTCACGGACAGCTTCACAAATGCATCATTGACCACCTGCTCACGGATTCGAGCATAAACATGTGAACGAGGCCTAACTGGTGACTGTTCATCACTCACCTTTCAGGTGCTCAAGTGGTTTTAGTAATTTAACTCTTGTGTTTCTTGTAGGAGAAGATTCCATTAATCAGTTCTTTAGATCACAGAAGTTGCAGAATTCTCAAACATTATATGATGAGCATAGTAAAATCTTAGCAACTCACTGTGATCTTGCAATGCTGGAGTGCCTTGTAAATGGAGGACATGCTTTAAGTCTAAAGGTAAGACGTCTTATATGCTATGTCTCTGCTGAAGGGGCTGGCCACTCCTCTAATATTGAAGCCCTATCCTTAGAATAGTCCATGTGTTACGGACAATGGTTATGGACCCATTGTGCTAACTAACCGGTTTGACGTAGGGCTAGTCCTGAGAGCGTTATCCTGGTGGTCCCCTGGTTTTCACCCTTTAACCCCAATACAGAGATCTGGTCTTCAGTACAGGGGAGCCACCAGGCCGCTACCTATTGGAATAGTCCTTGTATAGTTGGCAGCTGACACACACGGGTCAGAGACTCCAGTGCAACGTGCTACACATCGGAGGCACAGGCAAAGCACACAGACAGAAGAGAAGGCAGAAAAGTAGGCTGGCAACCACTTGCCCTAAACAAGACAAGGTCAGGCACACAGAATACATGCAAATCCATGGAACAGACCCTGGGGAATGGCAAATGGAACTTAGGTCAGAATGTAGACACAGAGCACGTAGGTAGAATCTAAACAGATCCAAACAGATGTTTTTGCACCAACAGGGGCAGGACACACAACTCAGAATATATAGTAAAGCAAATGAACACATAGGACAAACAGATGCACACAAAGAGCCAGGGAAAGTTAACCCTAGCAGTGCCGAACTGCTGGTGGCAGAGGCCTTTTCCAGACCTCGCTGCGAGATATTTTGAATGCTAGTAACTTCATTTTGTCTATGGCCAAAAAACTTTTAAGATTCCTAATATAGAGTGTTTGACAGTACAGCAGTTGCAGAAAAATACAGTTTTAATAAAACTTTCACCGCCTATAAACACATCTTTCTCTTTTAGGCATACTTTATATCCAAGCTTCCAGACTTGACACCTTTGTATAATTCTTTATTTTACCTCAACCTTTCCTTTAATGAGTTTTGGCAGTTCCCTACAGAGGTAAGCTGAAGTTTTTGATCTGCATGTCTTCTAGTCAGTTCCCAATACAAAAATTTGTATGTTTCTCAATAAAATACCATTGACTTGACAGATCTCTTCCACCTCCTTTCGCATCACACTACGTGAACATTTTTGGGATTCACCATGAAAGCTTCTGATGCAATGAATAAACCGAATTTATCCATCAGCCCCCATGGACCCTACGGAGACATTTTTGACAATGTGGCCAGTGACCGACATACAAGTGAAACTCGAAAAATTTGAATATTGTGCAAAAGTTCATTTATTTCAGTAATGCAACTTAAAAGGTGAAACTAACATATGAGATAGACTGATTACATGCAAAGCGAGATATTTCAAGCCTTTATTTGTTATAATTTGGATGATTATGGCTTACAGCTAATGAAACCCCAAATTCACAATCTCAGAAAATTAGCATATTGTGAACAAGTTCAATATTCTGGGCTCAAAGTGTCACATTCTAGTCAGCTAATTAATCCATAACATCTGCAAAGGGTTCCTGAGCCTTTAAATTGTCTCTCAGTCTGGTCCAGTAGGAATCACAATCATGGGAAAGACTGCTGACCTGACAGTTGTGCAGAAAACCATCATTGACGTCCTCCATAAGGAGGGAAAGCCTCAAAAGGTAATTGCAAAAGAAGTTGGATGTTCCCAAAGTGCTGTATCAAAGTACATTAATAGAAAGTTATGTGGAAGGGACAAGTGTGGAAGAAAAAGGTGCACAAGCAGCAGGGATGACAGCAGCCTGGAGAGGATTGTCAGGAAAAGGCCATTCAAAAGTGTCGGGGACTTTCACAAGGAGTGGACTGAGGTTGGAGTTAGTGCATCAAGGGCCACCACACACAGACGGATCAATGACCATGGGATTACTGTGCTTGATTGGCCAGCAAACTCGCCTGACCTGAACCCCATAGAGAATCTATAGGGCATTGCCAAGAGAAAGATGAGAGACATGAGACCGAACAATGCAGAAGAGCTGAAGGCTGCTATTGAAGCGTCCTGGTCTTCCATAACACCTCAGCAGTGCCATAGGCTGATAGCATCCATGTCACGCTGCATAGAGGCCGTAATTGATGAAAAAGGAGCCCAAACCAAGTACTGAGTACATATGCATGATTACCGTATATACTCGAGTATAAGCCGACCCGAATATAAGCCGAGGCCCCTAATTTTACCCCCAAAAAATTGGAAAAATTATTGACTCGAGTATAAGACTAGGGTGGGAAATGCAGCTATAATGCAGAGTGTATGTGTATATAATGCACACACTCTACATTATATACACACACACTCTGCAAGAGGGTGACTCAGATTGATGGGAGTCTGACTCTGACTCCCTGTATTTAATGCAGAGTGTGTGCATTATATACACACACACACTCTGCATTAAATACAGGGAGTCAGACTCCCATCAACTGGGCATTTATTTTTTTTTTATTATTTTTTTTATATTTATCAGGTTGTTTATTTATTATTTTTGTTCCCCCCCTCCCTACTTCATACTTGGCCAGGGAGGGGGGGGCTGGCCAGGGGGAGGGGGGCTGTCCAGGGGGAGGGGGGGCTGTCCAGGGGGAGGGGGGGCTGTGCAGGGGCCGGTACTTACTGCCGGTGTAAATCTCGCGGTCTGCTCCCAGTGTAAATCTCGCGGCCCACGTGTCTCGCGAGATTTACACTGGGAGCTTAACAGAGGTGCCGCGCGGACGTGCTGGGAGCTGACCGGAGCAGCTGTAAAGGTAAGTAACAGCTTCTCCAGCCCCCAACATGTCATGGTTTGTATTATGGCAATGTAAGTTGCCATAATACAGACCTAGACTCGAGTATAAGACGAGGGGGCTTTTTGAGCACAAAAATATGTGCCAAAAAACTCGTCTTATACTCAAGTATATACGGTATACTTTTCAGAGGTCCGACATTTTTCTATTTAACATCCTTTTTTTATTGATTTCATGTAATATTCTAATTTTCTGAGATTGTGTCTTTGGGGTTTCATAAACTGTAAGCCATAATCATCCAAATTATAACAAATAAAGGCTTGAAATATCTCGCTCATATATTAGTTTCACCTTTTAAGTTGCATTACTGAAATAAATGAACTTTTGCACGATATTCAAATTTTTCAAGTTTGACCTGTATGCCACTGTATGTCTATAGGGTGGCATACATTGGAGATATACAGTGTACATTGGGGAATACTCCTTATGTATAACTCCTGTGTATACAATAAAAGTGATGTGAACATGGTAAAATTGATAGACACATTACTTGCTCATTGCAGGATGGTTCTTTATGTTGACATGTATATATGTTCTGAAAAGGGGATGTGAAAAGCATCCTAACATATCCCTAAAAAAGCAGTTTTGTCCTTTGCAGCCACAGAGATATTTGATTCCATTTAATTGCATTTACTAATCTGGTTAGCAGTGGTAAGTCGATCAAGGCTGTGCTCCTTTTATGGAGCTTGGCATTCTAGCGTATCATTTCTGATCCTGTAGTAAAACCGATCATGATGAAAATGCTGCAAACTGATGCACTGTGGCATCAGACCGTGTCCCATAGAACTGAATCGTTTCTATCACCAGATCGGTTATGATCCTTCTCTAAGGCCTCTTTCACACGGACGTTGCGGGAATAGGTGTGGGTGCGTGGCGGGAACATGCACGATTTTTCCGCGCGAGTGCAAAACATTTTAATGCGCTTTGCACTCGCGTGAGAAAAATCTGCATGTTTGGTACCCGAACTTCTTCACAGAAGTTCGGGTTTGGGTTAGGTGCTGGGTAGATTGTATTATTTTCCCTTATTACATGGTTATAAGGGAAAATAATAGCATTCTGAATACAGAATGCATAGTACAATAGCGCTGGAGGGGTTAAAAAAAATAAAAAATAATTTAACTCGCCTTAATCCACTTGCTCGCACAGCCGGCATCTCTTCTGTTTTCTTTTTTGCTGTGTGCAGGAAATGGACCTGTGGTGACGTCACTCCGGTCGTCACATGGGCCATCACATGATCCATCACCATGGTAAAAGATCATGTGACGGACCATGTGATGACCGGAGTGACGTCACCACAGGTCCTTTTCCTGCACACAGCAAAAAAGAAGACAGAAGAGATGCCAGCTGTGCGAGCAAGTGGATTAAGGTGACTTTAATCATTTTTTTTATTATTTTTTTTTAACCCCTCCAGCCCTATTTTACTATGCATTCTGTATTCAGAATGCTATTATTTTCCCTTATAACCATGTTATAATGGAAAATAATAATGATCGTCACCTAGCAACCGTGCGTGAAAATCACACCGCATCTGTGTTGCATCTGTGGTTTTCACGGACCCATAGACTATAATGGACGTGATGGATTCGTGAACACGGACAAAATAGAGCATGCATCCGTGCTGAAAACATTGATGTGTGAACACACGCATTAAAATGAATAGGGACGTGTGCTGTCCGTGGAGAACACATACAGAACACTGACGTGTGAATGAGGTTTAATGCAGCATCTAAGGTGTGTGACCCCTGCAGTGAGTGAGTTTTACACTCAAGCAATACTGCCTATTTTTCATGAAAAAAATATTTTATAGTTTACAAATAGAAGAAAAAATAGATATTTGATACTGCTGCAATTGTAAGAACAAAAAAGAGAACATATTAAACAATATTACACAGTTTTGTATAAAAAAAAATTCAACAAAAAAGCAATGGCAGAATTGCTGTTTTTTCCCCTTCTACACCCCACCCCCCAAAAAATTACTAAATAAATAATATGTACCCCAATTGTGCCAATAAAATCTACAACTGGTCTTTGTCAACTAAAAAATTAAAAAGTTATTGGAATGTGTTTATAAAAAATGAATTGGTTCTGAAAGCCCAAAATAGGCTGGCTCCCAAGGGGCTCAAATTCTAAATTTGGCATTATTTCATAGGGTACATCCACACGCTTCTGCTTAGGATTTTTCACAGTTGAAAACACACCGCTTATCTGCAGGAATTTCACCCGAGCAAAATCAGCCTCAAAATATGCCGTATAACGTGACATGCTGCAGAGTTAAGATCCACACCGCAAGTGAAGTTATCTGTGGATTCTGTTATGAAAATTTTCACAGAAAATCTCGCCTTCTTTACCACCCCTGCCTATGCTTCGGATTTTCTAAATTTTAGTTCTAATGTGGAAAATCCGGAGCATATTCGCCACGTGTGACCGTACCCTAACTATGTCTGATAAGGTGGATCATTTGCCTCCATGTTTTTAGGTGTACAATCTTGAACATTTGGAATCACTTAAACTAAGAAACAACCCAATCAAGGAGATCCCATACGGTATCCACAAGCTGAAGAAGCTCCGAACTTTTACTGTATCCTTTTGCTCATTGACATCTCTTCCTGCTGGGTATGATTCTCCTAGAATTTTGAAATGGTTATAGTTACTGTATGTATTTCAAAAAAGAACACATAGCTACACTCAAAGGGGTTGTCCCACAAAAAATATTCTACATCAACACCTGGATCTAAATACTTTTGTAAGGCTACTTTCACATCTGCGTTTTCCTTTCCAGTATAGACATCATCCATCAAAGGATCTCAAAACCAGAGGAAAACTCTTCAGTTTTGTCTCTATTCATTGTCAGTCAGGACAAAACTGAACGGAATCCACCAGAATGCATTCCATTCCACTTCGTTGCATTCTTACGACGCACACAAAAGTGCTGCAAGCAGCGTTTTTAAGTGCATCATGGGATACGAAGTAAGACAGATCCAGCATGAAACACAAAGTAAGTCAGTGGTGCCGGGTGCGTTTTCTCAGACACAAAAGAAAACGTCTTGGTCATTTTAGAAATAATACAATGGATGCAGCAGGTTGTATTATCCTAACGGAAGCGTTTTTGCTGATCCATGACGGAGATGTGAAAGTAGCCTAAACTGTCTTGTATTTAATTTAGTAAAGCCACTCAATTATTCAACAAAATCTGTGTGCATAGTGCTATCTGCTATTTGTTCTCTTCCTTATTTCTCCGTACGTCTCGCTGAGGTGGTCACACATGCTCAGTGCCATCCTTCAACTGCCACCTGCTGTATCTACTGTTAGGGTACTTTAACACTAGTGTTTTTCTTTTCCGGCACTAAGTTCCATCCAAGGGGCTCAATACCAGAAAAGAACTGATCAGTTTCATCCCCATGCATTCTGAATGGAGAGAAATCCGTTTAGGATGCATCAGTATGTCAGTGAACGGCGTTTTGGATGGAGGAAATACGGCAGCATGCTGCGGTATTCTCTCCGCCCGAAAAATCCGGATCAGTTGCCGGCATTAATTTACATTGAAACGTATTAGTGCCGGATCCGGTGTAACGTTACATTACCCTACTTCGTGAGATTTCCCTACCTCCTAACTTCCAGTTGCACTGCTAATGACGTGAGGAGGCGTTCCTGAGTTTTGACGATCTGCGCATGCGCAAACGGACAGTTTATGGAAAATCTCAGCGGAGTTTAGCTGCACACCGGGACACTGCGCATGCGCCGGAGAGCCTCAGTAGGGAAATATTACGGCCCAATGCGCAAGCGTGGCTAACTCCAGAAGATCCATCCGATCTCCGCGCCTGCGCAGTGTGGGGGTAGGGAGATCTCATCGCCATATTTTCTGTTAAATAAATATTTATTTAACAGAAAATATGGCCATGAGATCTCCCTAGGCAAAGTGTGGATAAATTTATAGATAAATAATTATGGATTTATAAATATATATATTTAACAGAAAATATGGCCATGAGATCTCCCTACCCCCACACTGCGCAGGCGCGGAGATCGGATGGATCTTCTGGAGTTAGCCGCGCTTGCGCACTGGGCCGTAATATTTCCCTACTGAGGCTCTCCGGCGCATGCGCAGTGTCCCGGTGTGCAGCTAAACTCCGCTGAGATTTTCCATAAACTGTCCGTTTGCGCATGCGCAGATCGTCAAAACTCAGGAACGCCTCCTCAGGTCATTAGCAGTGCAACTGGAAGTTAGGAGGTAGGGAAATCTCACGAAGTAGGGTAATGTAATGTTACACCGGCATTAAAAATACCGGAATGCCGGATCCCTCCTTCCGGTCTGCGCAGTCTAGCAGTGCATTTTAAACAATGAATGGGGAGATCTCTGGGTCCATGTGAGGTACAGGGCTGGTTGTAGCTTTGTTAGAAAGGCGCTGTCATGTACTATATGATGTCTGATTTTCCAAAACACTAAAGATGCATTGGTAAAGCATTGAAGAACTGGAATTTTAGGGACCAAGTGACAAGCAGTAGATCCAGGAGTAGATTCTACTTCTGGTGGATCAGTTCCACATCTGAGGAATGCTCCTGGAGCTCTGCAGTTTAGTACCACCAATGAGTACAGCAGTGGTAGGTAGGGGGAGATTGTTAAAAACCCCACCCAGTGTGTATATCATGTTGACAGTGAATGTAGCCCACAAAAATAGTGCACAATGTGACATAATATTAATGTACATGTATTATTGTATAATATTTATTTTCCACAGTCGAGTCACATTATTCTGACCACCAGCTAATATCCAGAGTAATCGCCATGTGCAACTAGATGGCCTGGGAGTGACTCAATAAGGTCCTGCTAGGTTGTTCCAGGTATCTGGAGCCATGATGGCTGCAGTGCATCCCACAGCTGCTGGAGGGTGCATGGCAGAAGATCCATAGAGCAAACACAATGATCCAGGTGGTCCCACAGATGCTTAATTGGGTTCACATGATCTGCAAAGATGAAGTCATACCCAAATCAGTTGAGAGTGCCTTCCACATGGATGAGTGGGCCCAGGCAATGCCACGAAAACATTCCCCAGACCATAACGCTGCCACCGCCAGCTTGTGTTCTTCTCAGTGGTTGCAGGGTGTTTGTTCTCTGATGTTTCATGTTCCATTCGATAAAGGAGAAAACTCATCAGAGAAGGCAACTCTTTGGCAATCACTGGAGATCCAATTCTGATACTACCGGGAAAATGGAAGCCTTTTCTGCCAATGCAGCTTCATTAGCGGAGGTGCAGTGACCATCCATCTGTTTCAGCGCCCCATATGCATCAGGGTTCTCTGTACTGTTGTTTTAGACACACGTCTGGTAGCTCCCTGGTTCATTTTGGTGGTGAGCTGCTCCACTGTAGCGGGTCTGTCCATCCTGACACCCCTTCATAGCCAACATTCACTTCTCACATCAGTGGCATGTGGTGCTCCACAGTTTCCACATTGCTTATTCACAATGGTGCCATTTGTCCTCTTATTATACTGTCATCGCCACTCTAGCAATTAATTTTCATCTTCTTTGTGTGGTGCCAAATCAATTCGAAGTATAAGCGCTCATACAGATTCACATAAACACCAGAACATTGGTATTGTATGCAAACACTTCTGGTTTTTATTACAGATACATTCTCTTTTATAGCAGGTATGATATAGACAAAAGGGGTGTTACTTAGGCAGAGGTAATTGGCTCCCTGACTAAGATGGGAGCAGTTCTGTAACTTTAGTCCTGAGTTTATTGGTACATTAACTAACTTTCATCCTCCTCCCACAGTGATTTTGGATCAAAGAAAAAAATCATGTGGCTTATATAGCTATTTAGCTGCCCTCTAGTGGTCAAGTATAAGTAATACAGGATTTACACATTTTATATAAAAACCTATCTCTCACAAATCACTTTCACCACAGCAGCACGAGAACAGTTATCAAACTGCGCATGTCTCAGAAATACTGACACCCTTGGCCCATAATCCAATAATCATCCCTTTTCAAATTTTTTCCCCTAAAATGAGGAAAATTAGCTTATACCTCATTTTTTGATTCTGGATCAACTTGCAGGATAACGGGCTGAACTGGATGTCTATTTTCTATTTTTCTGTTATGTACCCACCATGCCAGCTCACAACACATGACTTCCTTCATGAGCTATGTGCTGCCTACGTTGAAAGTAGGAATTGGACATAATAATGTGACTCAACTGTGTATAATATGTGTATTACTATATATAATATAGAAACATATTTGTTTTACCTCTACTATACTTTGGAAAATATCATACCTTTGCCTGAATTTTAAATAACTTTCTATGTTTGCATAAAATAGTTTTCTTTTTATTATACAGCAATCATGTTTATAATGTAGAGGCAGACGAGTAATGGAAGAATGTATATGCTGGTTACCATTATAAGCCTAATACAGTGCATAATATGAGCCAAATACAGTATGTTTCATAATAATATTGGATTGTTTTAAGCAGAAAACCTAACTTGTCCTGTCTCAATGTTTCTTTGACAAGTGTCAATTTTTGCTTTCTCTGTAGGTTGTTTCTATTGCCAAATCTGCAGGTGCTGGATGTGTCCTATAATAACATTACTACGATTCCCAATGACATAGCTAATCTCAGGTAATGAACAATTATTATTGCTGTTTGCATAAAGGGAATTCAAACTTTGCTGGTGATTTGCTTCTTATACTGCCAGTGGCATTACATAAATACATGGGCCCTCATGAGTGGCCAGAATTATTAATATAAATTATTATGGCATTGCTGCTTATTTACAGCCTGGTCCTAGAGGTCAGTGGTGTCAATGTCTACCATGCAGTGAATAGAAAACATGACCATACTGATGCCGAATAAAAAACACTACAGAAATTTTGAAAAAACTACTTGTAATGACCGACGTCACGCACAGGGAGGATAAAAGGGAAAGCCCTGCCCAAGGGAGAGGGAAAGGTGGTGACCCCTAACTCACCTTGCGGCTGGCACCTGACTGCCCTGACGTCCCTAGACGGGTTCCTCACCCGCGCGGCAATCACGTGCCTAAACCCTGGCTTTCCCTAAAATGAGCCCTAGATAGTGAACGGGCCGGTGGGATCGCTAGTCCGCACCACTGTGACTAAGAGGGAAACACCAGGGAGAGGACAGACAAAACAGACAAACACATACACCCAGGTGGGCGATCACAATAGGCAACAAAGGTCCAACAGGGATCCGGAGGGTAGCGTTCTGGACCAACTACCAGAGAATGCAGCAACACAGCTCCAGAAGGTCAGAATAGATGTCCAGGCAGGAAGTTCTATCTCTGGCAACCAGAGAAGTGTGAGAGAGGAATATAAGGAGGTTGGGAGTGCTGGACAAGGAACAGCTGAGAAGGAGCTACGGATCCCTGAGTGAGCCAAAAGGGTTTGCAAAGCAAACCCAGAAAGCTACCATAAGGAAAACAGCCCTATCTTAAATAGAGCGTGCAGCCAACCGCTGCGACTTCCTGACCCCGGGTATAACGGAGTCAGGCGTGGTTCTCGATACCCTTGTGACACTACTATACTGTAAACAAATATTACCAATATACTGAGACTACGACCCCCCTGTGTCCCCAATATACTATAACTTTTTTTGTTCCCCATCCTTTAAACTAAGACCACCCCCCATGTCCACTCTCCTGTTTTGATGCCATTGTGCCCCCACTCCTATACACTATGACCCATTGTGCTCCTTGAGTATGAGTAGTGTACTGTGTGGTGCTCTGCTAGCAACTTGCCTGTCACTACTTATACCCACTCAGTCTCCTCCATTATTCCACTGTCCTGGTGCTCATCCCTTTGTCCTTTTCCTCCAGCACTGCTTCTCCTTACTCTGGTGCCACTCAGATAATGGGTGATGCTTCCAGTCAAGGTCATCATGGTCATCTTGCTGCTATCCCACGACCCTATGTGCCCCACAGGACACTACAGGACCTTGTGCACTGGCACAGTCTGACTGAGGGGCTTGCTTTAAGTAAATTTATGTTTCCTTTACATGAGCCAGGGGCGATTTGGAGCTGTGCCCTATCTGACCCTATAAGAAGGGGAAGGGGACTGTTTGCATTCTGCCTGTCTACACAGAGCACCCACCCCGAGAAGGGCGACCCCGATCTTGACTAGCCTTAGGAGTGGGGGGTTGCACACGACTCAGAAGTTGCTAGGGGAGGGGGCCCGTTCAAAAATTTGCTGTGTGGCCCGGTCATGTCTAGTTAAGCCACTGACATGAGCCTATGTCCTCCTACATGAATGCTGCATAGGTACTGGACTCCCAGACCTTAGGGCACAATGTGGTCTTGCCCACATACACTTCCAGGCAGTAATGAACAAGACTGGCCCCAGCTGAATCTCCAGCCTTTAGACTTGTTCAGACATGGATAAATCTCTTGTCACTCACTATGAGGTTATATTTCCTGGCGAATGGCTCAACATGGCACCCAAAAATTAAGATATATTGTGTAATTGAATATATTCGAGCAAAACATTGATTGTAACTGTAAAAACAGAGAAATGTGCTCTTTAACTACATATAAAGCTTCTTAAGGTGTTGAGACCTGCATCAGTATCGACAGGTAATCTATAAAGTGGACGCGGTGCTCTCACCAGTGCGACTGCCACTACAAATTGCTGATCGGCGGGGGTGCCAAGAGACAGACCCCCACCGATCTGATGTTGATAGCCTATCTTTGCTGCAGTACCCCACGTCATTACAGACATAACACCTTTCTCTACCACATCTAGTTTTGCAGAGCTGTGCAGATAACATGCTGTTTGGAAATTGTTTCAAAGCAAATAGTTCTGTCATTGAGTTGATAAAGAACAAAGTGCGCCTGGGTAATGAAGAGGTAAAAGGCAGACAGGAAACAAGTGTGCATGACGTCCACATCGTCAGTGATGCAAGTAATGTGACTCTGCCACCTCTGGCAGGCCCTATTAAGTACAGTAATACATGTACAGAACACCTGCCACTGACTCAATACTCACCCCCGTTCCACCGCTGTGCACCTGCAAACCAACTGTGGAAAGCAGAGCGGACTTCAGGGAGAAAGGATGAACAAATGGACTTCTTACAGATCGGTAGTGTATGGATCCATAATACACCACTCATTGTCTATTATGGGCTGATACCGTAACTCCATGTTTTTCTCATGGATTTGTACAAAATCCCAGAGAAAAGAAATCATGGCATATCCCTACGCATGCTGTATTAGGCCTCATGAACACAACGGTTGTGTGTTTTTATGTGCAATTTGCAGAACGGCACGGACAGCCATTGATATAACTGCCTATTCTTGGACAGGTTATATATTTTTTGGCAGACCACGGAACGGAGCAATGGATGTGGACAGCACACAGAGTGCTGTCCGCATCTTTTGCGGCCCCATTGAAGTGAATGGATCCGCATCCAAGCCGCAAAAACTGCGGCTCTGATGCGGACCAAAACAAGGGTCGTGTGCATGAGGCCTTATGGAGAAATTCAGTCACAGAGGCACTATATGGGGCCACATTAGGTGACTATGGTTAAGCAGATTACAGTGATTATGAGTTTAGGTTGTTCCAAGGCAACTACCTCTATATATTAGACAATACTCAAATAGAGCCGAGTGTCTTTAATCTGGCATCCAATAATCCTAACAAAAAGACTGCTAATTATCTGATGCTTGTTTCCGGCATAGAACTGCAATATAATGTGAAACCTCTCAAGACCAAATGCAGAATGTGTCTGAGCAGAAGTAACCAATTAGAAAATTCTTCTGATTGTAAATTATAATAGCAGTTTATATTTTACCCCTTTATTAACTTTCTAAAGGGTCTCAACAGTTATGAGGGACTCATTTATGCTTATCAACAGCTGGTAATCCACAATATCTCATAATCCAGCAACTATCAGGCCGCATTGCTGCCTTAGGGCTCATGCACACGACACTATTTTGCGTTCAGTATACTGGCCGTTTTTTAAGTTCAGTATGCGGTACATATACTGAACCATTCATTTCAATGGTTCAGCAAAAAAAACTGAAGTGTTTCCGTGTGCATTTCGTTTCAGTATTTCCGTATTTTCGTACCGTGAAAAGATAGAACATGTCCTATTCTTGTCCGCAAATCACGGTGCTTGGCTCAGTTCAAGTCAATGGGTACGCAAAAAGACTGAATACATACGGAAATACATCCGTATCTGTTCCGTTTTTGCTGAACCATCTATTGAAAATGTTATGCCCAGCCCAATTTTTTCTATGTAATTACTGTATAATGTATATGGCATACCGAAAGGAAACAAACAAAAAACGGACTGCAAAACACTGAAAAAGCCATGTGTGCATGAGCCCTTATTCAGGCTTAAATCACAGATTTGGTTTAGGCCTCATGCACACGACCGTGGTATGTTTTGCGGTCCGCAAATAACGGATCCACAAACACAGATGGCGTCCGTGCACGTTCCACAATTTGCCGAACAGCACGGACAGCCTTCAATATAAATGCCTATTCTTGTCGGCAAAGCGTGGACAAGAATAGGACAGGTTATATTTTTTAGCGGGGCCACAGAACGGAGCAACGGATGTGGACAGCACATGGAGTGCTGTCCGCATCTTTTGCAGCCCCATTGAAGTGATGCGGACCAAAACGTCCGTGTGCATGAGGCCTTATGATGTAGTTTTTTTGAGCCATAGCCAGGAGTCGATTCAGTAAGAATGGGAAATACAGAGAGAAAAAATAACGCTCCAAGAAGAAGACAGAGTCGAATGAGACTTTCTATATGTGAATGTAATGATATATGTAAGTGATTACAATATTAGAGCGAAAGGATATGTTTATCAAGGAAACTGTATAATTGAAAGGAGGATCTGCTACCCTGTTGGATCGAAAATGTTGCATCGAACTGGGCCTGTAGAGCCTGCACAGTAGGAGATTGCTGAAGCTGGTGTCCCAGCTGGTCCCATACATGCTCAATTGCCAATAATTCTGGCAATTGGAAAGGTCAAGGAAGAGATATTCCTGGGAAACCCTTGCAGTGTGTGGGAGAGTATTATCCTACTGGAAAATGCCAGTTGAAGGCCATGAGAGGCAACACGTGACCACAGGATGCCCTGCACATATCATGGAGCTGTTAGGGTCCTTTGTATCACTACTAGCGGGTGATCGACCTTCTTATGTGATGGCTCCTCAGATCATCACACCAACAGATGGGACAGTGTGCCCCTCTACAGCAAAGGCAGCGCTCACCACGTGGCCTCCATACTCAACCCAGACTGACATGGGATCCCAAACAGACCAGAATCTGGATTTGTGGGTAAAGACAATACGGTTCCAGCCAAGGTTTCTTGTTTACAACACCACCGCATATGAAGGTGATGATGGCTGGCTGTCAATGGCAGAAAATGAGCACCGTGACACTAAATTTCCTTCTGATAAGCGCTTGGAAATGGTCCGGGCAGAGACAGGAGTGTGTAGTGAAGGCGCCTCCTGTATCTTAATGGTGGACTACAAAACTGCGGGAGCTGGTTGTGCTTGTCAGCAGATCGAACAATCCTCTCTACTGGTGATCTGTCCAGAGCCTGTTCGCCATGCCCTCACATAACCACTGTTTCCAACATCTCCTAACAGCTAGGTCAGAACGGCCTAGGTGGCGGGCACCTCATTAAAACGACCATGCTTCTTTCAGTCTAATGATGCGCCCCCTCTCAAAGACTGTCAACTGGGAAAATTATCTTCAGCATGTCTACCAGTCAATGATCTCTCACCAAGAGACACACTACAAAAAAAAAAATTGTTTCTGAGAGCCTTTTTATAGGGCAGAAGGGGAAGCACTATACACAAGACCAGTGTCTAATCAGACCACACCTGTAAGGCTTTGTTCAGCCTTTCCGTTCTTCTGCCCAGTTTAGGGGCAGGAAAACGGAAAGGACGGATTCGGCACATAAGTGAGTCGAACGGAGCCCACGGGCCCATAGACTATAAAGGGGTCTGTTAGGTTTCCGCTCAGAAGAAGAAGCTGAGACAAAAGTTGTGCATGCAGGAGACACGTAGAAAGCAGCCCAGGCAATAGTAGACTTCATCGTTTTGGTTCTCAAGAATAGCTTGAAAAATCAGATATGATAAGCAGTACAGATAGGTCTAAAATGACCATACTGGAAAATAGTGGATTTGCAGTTGGCTAAAGGATATCAGAGTGTGGTTGATGTGCATTCTGAACAGGGACTAGTGACAACTGGTGGACACTATTCTTTTTAATATGGTTGTAAGTGACATAGGAGAAGGTTTGGTAGGCAAGATTTGACTGAATGCTGATGTGACATAAGTGTGTAATAGAGTTGATATACCTGGAGGTGTCTATAACCATGGAAATTTGAGCTTACTGAATTAGGTCATTGGAAAACTGCAGTTCAGTTTTTCCTGTAGTCACGTCACATTCATTAATCGCATGACATAAGACTACTTTCACAGTTAGTTGTTTTGGTGCGGCGGCCGTCATGGATCTGCACAGACCGGATTAGTTCAGTAACGGATCAGGTTTGTATTATCTTTAACATAGCCAAGACGGATCAGTCTTGAAACACATTGAAAGTCAATATAGGACGGATCCGTTTTCTACTGTGCCAGATTGTTTCATAGAAACGGATATCTGTCCCCATTGACTTACAATTGTGGTGTCAGGATGGATCCGTTTGGCTCAGTTTCGCTGGCAAAGCAGCGTTTTGCTGTCCGCCTCCGAAGAGGAATGGAGACGGAACTGAGGCAAACTGATGCATTCTGAGCGGATCCTTTTCCATTCAGAATGCATTAGGGCAGGGATGGCCAACCTGCGGCTCTCCAGCTGTTGTAAAACTACAACTCCCACCATGCGCTGGCAGTAGACTGATAGCTGTAGGCAGACTGGGCATACTGGGAGTTGTAGTTCTATAACAGCTGGAGAGCCGCAGGTTGGCCATCCCTGCATTAGGGCAAATCTGATCCGTTTTGGACCGCTTGTGAGAGCCCTGAACGGATCTCACAAACTGAAAGCCAAAACGCCAGTGTGAAAGTAGCCTTGGTTACAGCTGGGCCAGGGCTGCAATACCAAGCACTGTACAACAATATATGATGCTATGCGGCCTCCTTA
Source organism: Bufo bufo (assembly GCF_905171765.1). NCBI lineage: Eukaryota > Metazoa > Chordata > Amphibia > Anura > Bufonidae > Bufo > Bufo bufo. The sequence continues at coordinate 551,046,478 of NC_053391.1, forward strand.
CCAAGCACAGCTAAGCTGCAACTAAGTCATGCAATTAATAAACATGACTTCACTGCACACCCCCTTTAACCCCTTCCAGGCCTCCACCATATATGTATGGTGGAAGTCCGGTCTTTAAATATGGCACCCGCTCAGCCTGGTTTACACAAGAGACACCCAAAGGCAATGTCCATAGTCAGCGATAATGCCCACTACTGACAATTAACTCCACAGATACCATGGTCAATTGTGACCATGGCAACTGAGCAGTGAAACCACGGGAGCTCTGTGCCCCCGGGGCCGAATGGCTCTCCTGAACTGAGATCGATGGAGCCGTTTGGTTGCTGTGGCGGCCTCAGACCTTCTCTGAGGCATGCCACAGCTTTCTTCCGACGGAGCCTGCCAGTGGAAGGGCTCTATAGGAACATAGGGAATCTCCCATAGTCTCCAATGGTAATTCATTGCAGTGGATGGGAGAATTGATCCAAGAATCACATGTTCAAGTCCCCTAGGGGGACTTGAAGAGGTTGTCTTACCTCATCAAGTTATATTTATTGTGTGTAATGTTTATACAAGTAACGTATTAATGTACTTTCAATGGCAGCAATGGCTCTGGTCCCATCTATCTTCCATTTTCTTTCTTTTATAGACTGCTCATCTCTAGGCGTTACAGCCACCGCTAGCAATGCAGCTTGCGAACAAACGAAGAAAAAGCAGTCTTTTCTGCTGGCCAGAAATTACTGGAGTGCGCACCAATTAGTTCCCAGCCACCTCTCAGAGCTTGTTCCACAGCCTTGAAGCGGTTATATACATCTATGGTAGCTGCTGGAAGAGAGAAAAGTAACTTACTATTGGTTGTCACAATCTGTACAAGGTTCCACTCCACTGAGGTTGCTGAGTGATTCTAATACACTAGCAGCCTCGAGAGGTCCCACACTTACAGGCAAGAGGGTAGGATCCAGCACTGCTTGCCTACACAATCACTCACTGCAAAGCAAGAGCATCGCCTCCACTAAAGCTCAGGAAGTGCCTCGGGGGAGCCATAGATGTGACTAAAATCAGGAGGTGAAATCTAAGTTCTTTAAAAAAAATATATATATAATAATAATAATAATTTTCTAATTTAAAAAGTGAAATCAGCCCCATTTCCCCATATTAAAAATAAACAAATAAAATAAAAATCATACGTGTCGCCATATTCCAAAACACCTGTAGTATTAAAATATGAATGTATTTTTCCCATACCATGAACAGTGTAAAAAAAAAAAATCTAAACATTAGATTAGCTGTTTTTGCATTTCTGTAGACTCTCTGACCCAGAGAATGAAGGTGTAGGGACTGCTGTAAAATCAAAACCCAGAAAACTTTGCAATATTAAATGGCGCCATTACAAAGTACAGCTTGTCCCAGAACAAACAAACCCTCTGGCTTTGTGAACCATATGGCTATGTGAACGAAAAAAATTAAAAGTTGGGCTTCGGGAAGGGAGTAAAAAACATGCCAGTTTTTGGAAAATCCTGTTATGACAATATGTGTTGCAGTATAATAAAATTGGATAGATATTGTAGTACGTGTGGTTCAAAAACGACTTAAGCATTACTGAAATACCGTACATTATCAGGCATGTGGAAAAAGTGTTTGGAAGCTGAATGTAGATTGCTGGTATTGTAAGTGGTCCGTGATCAACACACATCGTACCTGATTATTTTTGGATATACTGTATGTGAGAAGCAGCAGAAAATAAATTCACAAAAAAAAAAAAAAAACATTCTGCCATCTCAAAGAAGACTTTTCTATGTGATTCTAAAAAAATAGAAGTTAGGACACCAACCATTTGGTTATTTTTATTAATAAATTAACATACAGGAGATGGAGCAGATTACATCAGGGTGGAAACCACTTGATGTGCTAACTCTATACTTTCCCAAGAAGACAATGTCTCGTCTGCAATGCACATTTTTAGCGTCTGAAAGTTTGCTGCAATATTGAAGGGAACCGGTCATCGGTTTTTAGCCATAAGAATCATCAGCATCCTGAGATAGTTCTTACCCACTCCAATCATTCTATTTTAAATTTTTTTTTTTTTTTTTTTAAACACCTCCAAGTACTTTTTTACAGTCCACTTTTGCTTTTTTCAAGTTATGTAAATTAATGCTAACCTCATCACTTCCTATTCCTAACCCCACCTCACCGTTTAGAAGAGTGCACAGAATCTAAAGAGCCATCCCTCCTCCCGAACTCACATCCCAAATCCCAAACATGTGCAGAACCAGTCACCTCACTCACTGATAAAAAAATAAAAAATAAATCTAGAATATTCACGATTACGAAGATATAGCACTATATTCTATATCTTCACGAATTCTCGAAGTGCCGATATTCGCGATAAAAATTAGTGATTAGAATATTCACGCTGAACACTACTACCGATCATATAATGTATACAGCGCAGCTGGCGAGACTTGGAAGAGAAGGGGTGGGTGGAGATGAGAAATCGTAGAGGATGTGTCCTTATTAGTTTTGTGGGCATGGCTGCACTCCAAGAGTCAGAGAAACGCTGGGACTCATCACTGAAGCATGGAGGAGACAGGACTCATCTAAGGAGCATTTACATATACGTGAGCGGGGAACATTTATTTTAGGTTTTTCTCTGAACTGATAGTTTGTTCAGAATTGATTTTAATATTATGAATGTATTAAAAAGTATTTATAGAAAAGTAAGTGGATAAATAGGCTCAGAAAGTGATGACAGGTTTCCTTTAACACATTAAGAACCTTGGACGAGAATGCTTGTCCTAACTGACCAGTACTTCAGGCACTAGGACGAGCATTCTCGTCCTAGGGTTAACGCGCTGCCCCACACCCGCTGCCACGATCAGCAGCAGGGGCTGGCTGATACTGACAGCCGGGCCCCTGCTGTATCTGCCAGCATCGGTGAAAACAGCGATGCCGGCAGATTAACCCCCTGTATGCTGCGGTCATGCTGACCGCGGCATACAGGGGGTTTGTAGCAGCTTGTATATCCCCATTGGGTCCCCGTGCTGCTTTTTTGTTTCAAAAATGATATTATGTAAAACTTAAAGAAAGTAGACATATTCGGTATTGCCACATCCGTAACGACCTGCTCTATACAAATATCACATGATCTAACCCCTCAGGTGAACACAGTAAAAAAATAAAATAAAAACAGTGTCAAAGCCATTTTTTGTCACCTTACATCACAAAAAGTGGAATAGCAAGCATTCAAAAAGTCATATGCACCCCAAAATAGTGGCAAACAGTCATCTCATCCCGCAAAAATTGAGATCCTAACTAAGACAATCGCCCAAAATATAAAAAACAATGGCACTCAGAATATGGAGACACTAAAACATGATTTTTTTTTGTTTCAAAAATGCTGTTATTGTGTAAAATGTAAATAAATGGAAAAAGTATACATATTAGGTATCGCCGCATCTGTAAGAACCTGCTGTATAAAAATATCACATGAACTAACCCCTCAGGTGAACACCGTGTAAAAATAAAAAATAAAAACAAGGTGTAAAAAGCCATTTTTTGTCACCTTACAGCAGAAAAAGTGTAATACCAAGCGATCAAAAAGTCATATGCACCCTAAAATAGTACCAGTCATCTCATACCGAAAAACATTAGCCCCTACACAAGACAGTCACCCAAAAAAAAAAAACTAAAAACTATGGCTTTCAGAATATGGAGACACTAAAAAAAACATTTTTTGGTTCAAAAATGCTTTATGTAAAAACTGAAATAAACAACCAATAGTCATATTTGGTATTGGTCGTGTCCGTAACAACCTGCTCTATAAAAATACCACATGATCTAACCTGTCAGATGAAACATTGTAAATAAAATAAAAAACTGTGCCAAAACAGCTATTTTTTGTTACCTGCCTCACAAATGTGTAATATAGAGCAACAAAAAATCCTATGTACCCTAAACTAGTACCTACAAAACTGCCACCTTATCCCGTAGTTTTCCAAAATGGGTCACTTTTTTGGAGTTTCTACTCTAGGGGTGCCAATCCAGGGGGTCTTCAAAATGTGACATGGCAGCTTATAATTATCCCAGTGAAATCTGTCTTCCAAAAACCATATGGCATTCCTTTCCTTCTGCGCCCTGCCGTGTGCCCGTACAGCAGTTTACGACCACATATCGGGTGTTTCTGTAAACTACAGAATGAGGCAATAAATATTGAGTTTTGTTTGGCTGTTAACCCTTGCTTTATTAGTGGAAAAAAAATTGATTTAAATGACAAATCTGCCAAAAAAAATTCCATTCATTCCTGTGGAACACCTAAAGGGTTAACACAGTTTGTAAAATCAGTTTTGAAAACCTTGAGGGGTGTGGTTTCTAAAATGGGGTCGTTTTTGGGTGGTTTCTATTAAGTAAGTCTCACAAAGTGACTTCAGACCTGAACTGGTCCTTAAGAAGTGGGTTTTGGAAATTTTCTGAAAAATTTGAACATTTGCTTCTAAACTTCTAAGCCTTCTAAAGTCCCCAAAAAACTAAAAAGGCATTCACAAAAGATCCAAACCATGAAGTAGACATATGGGGATGTAAAGTAATAACTATTTTTGGAGTTTTTACTATTATAAAAGTAGAGAAATTGAAATTTGGAAATTTGCTAATAAATATGAAATTTTTTTACTCAATTTTACCACTGTCATGAAGTACAATATGTGACGAAAAAACAATCTCAGGCTACTTTCACACTACCGTTCAGAGCGGGTCCGTCTGGTGTCTGCTCAGACGGATCCGCTCATATAATGCAGACTTGGGATCCGTTCAAAACGGATCAGTCTGCATTATATTGTAGAAAAATTTCTAAGTGTAAAAGTAGCTTGAGACGGATCCGTCCAGACTTTACATTGAAAGTCAATGGGGGACGGATCCGTTTGAAAATTGAGCCATATTGTGTCATCTTCAAACGGATCCGCCCCCATGGACTTACATCGTAAGTCTGGACGGATCCGCTTGCCTCCGCAC